>NC_132993.1:65535000-66160000 GCF_048564905.1 Vicugna pacos | reverse complement strand
ACTTCAGAGTATTCATTTGCTTCAGAGGAACAAGAAAAAAAATCTATAAAAATGTTATAAAATGAACAGAAAGAATGACTGTGGCCAGGCTTTTTCCTTTGGAGAAGAGAATCAGGATGTCTTGTAGTAATCCTTTCTTTAATCCAGCATGGCAGATGCACGGAGGCCTCGTTAAACTGCTCTCATTTGCTGCCAATAGAGGCAACGACTAGAGAGTTTGGCTTATTCAGCTTTATATCAAAACACATCAACAGCATAGAGACTTGAGTCACGTATGGAACATGGGAAACAGTTCAGTGCCCCTGCATACTTGCTCTTTTGTTGAGGCCGAGTTTAAGCAGAGGGAGGAATGAGTAGCTCTAATCTAGCAACTGGCTCCTAAACTCCACCGTCCTGCCTTCCCAAGGTCATGGCTCCTTGCGGTCCTGTTTGTGTATCCTTTCTGTTTCCGACACAGAGGAGGTAAAGCTCCATCAGTCTTTCACATGATACTGTTTCTTTCAACAGTTCAGTTTGTGCCAGTGAAGAAAAGAGTGGTGAGACTAGGATTTTATTTCCTTTTGATATTCAGAAACAAAGTCATAACAATAGTTAGAAATTGCCAAAGTACTGTTGTGTTTTTTTTTCTTGTAGTGAAGACATATTTCAGGGCTAAGGGAGAGTCTACATTTGATTCTGACTTCATATCATTAGGCACTGTTAGCTTGTCCTAAGTCTAGAAAGCCTTCCAGTGAGGATCTATATCCGGCCTCCCTTTTAGGGCCGCAGGTATTCCTTCTAGTAGAGCTTTATAGATTTGGATTCACCAGCACCAGAGCTTCCTTGTTTCAAGTAGTGTTTATTTTCCAGGTTATAATTGGCTACAAGCTATCCCTGCCAGAATGTATACACAGGTGCACACACACATGCATGTGCATGTGATTTCGGACGTACAGTGAACAGTGTGACTTGATTTGGTGAGTTTTTCTGTCTCTCCTAAAAATAGTATCTCTTAGAATTCCTACTTTGAGAGCTTATTTACAGTCAATGTATTTTTAAAAGGCATCTCACTTTTCTAAGGAAGGTGTTTAGTGCTCAGAATGAGGTGACACAATTGATCTATTTATTGTGGGGCTAATGGTGACGAGCTCCACTAAATAATGGAAGTGTACGTTAATCTCTCGACTCTCTTTCATTACTGTTATCTGACAGAATAATTTTATTATTTTTCTCCCCCTTAGATTTTTCCTAGTAACATGTTTGAAAATTCTTATTCTGTAACTTCTTTAGATTTGGATGTTTTGAAGTCAGTTTCTCAGAAAGACTATAAACCAGATACATGCAATGCAGCAGATAACAAAAACTTTCTTATTCGGTATTTGTGTTTTCTCACAAATGTGCATCGTGAATGAATTCTTTTGATTTCCCTGTAATTTAATCACAAGGAGTTACCCTTCAAAGCAGCTTGAGGCACCAGCTGGCAGAATGTGAAAACCCATCAATTTAAGAATTTGAGGGGCAGATTGTCATACAGAATCTCTGGAGCAGATTCCTGTTATGTGCTAACCTATGCGTGCATTGAAAGATTCCATGGTTTTGTGACTTGGTTTCCCCTAGATATTTGGTAATCTGCATGTTTCCTCTCAATCAATCAGTCTCTCTCTCTCTCTCTCTCTCTCTCACACACACACACACACACACACAAGTACACACATATATCCATTCCTTCCTTCACTTGATAATTGTGGTAATTAAGATAACTAGTGTGTTCTTCCTGCCAGTCTTCATTCTAGCTACTTGGGAAACCCCCCAAAATAAATATTTTTGCAAGAATTTGCATCTCTGGAATTCTCTCATTTTGTGTCCCAGTAAAGAAAGCCTTTGGTGGGTGACTGTCGAGTTACAGATAAAAAATCATCTTTTGAATACCGTTAATGTTAGAGACTTACTGCTTTTTTCTTCTTCTTTTAAGCAGGAGCTTTGCTCTTACAATGTTTTACTTAGATTATTTCTTGACTATATTCTTGGAAAACTCCTGAACCCTAGAGATAGTAAAGAAAGAATCTGGTCCTTTTGATGTTCATTATGGATATGGATATGGATATGTACATGTGTGAGCAGAAAGTCCTCTAGAATTACATAGTTTTAGTCTTTAGTTCTAGGAGAGAAAAAGCTTTCTTACACTAGGTAAATTCGTTTCCTAAAGAAGATGCTATGGAATTCCTTTTTTTTTTCAATTTAAAAATTTTTTTCTTAATTTTTTTGCGGGGAGGTAAATAGTTTTATTTATTTTTATTTATATTTTTATTTTTTAATGAAGGTACTGGGGATTGAACCCAGGACCTCATACATGCTAGGCACATGATCTACCACTGAACTATACTCTCCCTACACTATGGAATTCTTACATACCAGCTGTTTGTCATGGTATTTTGTCCAGTGATAGTTCTGGTTTTTCTTTCTTCAAACACCTGGAGCTGGCCTTTTCAGTGAAGTAAGCCTTAACTCTCCGATGCCTCTAATATCTATATAAGGAAGATGAAATTAAGCCTGCAAGCAAACAAAAATCCACTGACATAACAGAACTGGGTGAAGTGAATCTTGATGCAAAGAACTCACCATTGTGAATTTTATTCTTTGGTCTGGGCCTGTTTCTGATGTTGCCTCCAGGAGAAACTGTGACCCAGCTGACAGAGACAATCCTTATTTCCAGGCCTGCTTTTAAGTTATCTGATTTAGAACCGAACTGACTAGTTATTTATTTGATAATATAATAGCTTAACTGGCTTTCCCTTCCTCTCCTCTTTTTACCTGTCTTTTATTTAGTGCTCAGTAGTGCCATTATTCTTTGCAACAAGCTTTTATATACTCTTTCACCATAAACAAAAACTTTTGAGTGTTTTTCTCACAGCATTCAGTAATTCATGCTATTTTCACTTCCCATTTGGGGAAAAACATGATGAAGCATCGAAAGTTTTAATAACTCCAAAAATCAAATGTCAAGTCAGCAGTGGAGCCAGGAAGACCTGTAATCTTTCCTCCAAGTCTTTCTTGCATTAAGGAAGAGTATCGGTTTTCCAGTGCTGGTTCATCTGAGGGATTTTGTCTGCTGATTTTATTGCATCCAAACATTGGGGTTCCTTGCACTCAGATTTCATTACAGCTCCATATGACTACATATTGTATTGTTCTCAGGCTGCTAAAGAACTTAAAGTTCTGCTTCGACTTTCAGGCTTATGCGAGTAAGCATTTTCTTGTTCAGGCCTGAAAGGAAGGCCTAGTAATGGGCGGTTAATGGCCAAGATGATGGAGAGACTGATTTATCAGAAGATAGCGGAGCATAAATAGGTAATGAGGCTGCCTGACTTCCTGAATGGAGATGAGAGAATCAGAGCTGCTGCCAGCGATGGCACAGCCCCTCCACCCTCCGGCTTGTTGGAGCAGGGGCCACTGGAAGAAAGAGTCCTAGGCCACCAGGAATCACAGAAACTAGAGCTTTCAGTGATGTCAGACTGGAAACTCAGCAAGGCAAATCCAGGGATGCCTCTCAAGAACTTATCTAAGAAAAGTCTTTTTTTTTTTTTTTGTGGTATATGTGGCTTCACCTAGGAGTTCCTGCACTGTTGGTCTGAGGAGCACCTCCTCAATCCTCTGTAACCTGGCAGTCAGAGGGCTGCTGTTGTATCTTGTATATGTATCTATTATTGGACTTTCAAATAGTTTGTAAAAATTTGTGTAGCATCTTCCCTTTTTGGTAAGTTTCCGGCATGCAGGGGACTCTTCTTTGTATCCCCAGGGCCTGGTGTGTTTCCTGAGATGAGGGCCCCACAAAGCTTGAATGGATTGTAACTTATCCTTTAGTTTTCACAATAGATCTACAGAGTGTGTATTATTATTTTTGGTCTTTTACATACAAGGACTTTCAGTTCAGAGACATTAAACAGTTTGCCCTAGTTTGTTCCATTCATAAATGGAAGACTCAGAATTCAAACCCTGTTCTGCCTGACTTTAAAGGCTGTGTTTGGTTTATTTTCTTTCATTTTGTTTTAAAATGTCCTGTTGCTGGACACTATTTGTTTCTTGCAATACTAAATGCAACAGGTTTGATTTTAAGAACATTTTTGTTAAAGACAGTGTGTATATTCAATGTAATACATGATACAGATTATGACAACTATGGACATGATTGAGTTGATCAGATGGAAAGGGGGAGGTATTTAACATAGAGATATAGATACAGAACTATGGATAGAAAAACACTAATGTTCTTGCATATTTTATGCTAATTTATGTATTAGGTAGATCTGTTGGGTAGAATCCTCTGTTAACAAAAGCCATTGTAATACAATTATGCATCATAAAATTAGTTCTATATTTTAACTAAGTAGCCAGGAGAAAACTATATTTTTGATGTGCCTACAACAAATTCTAGAATGAGGAATCTTCTTGGTAACAGACATGTAGTAGTCTCTTTGACCTCATTTGTCAGAAGTTCACATAAGGCAATGGAGTAATTACAGTGAGCTTATGGTGATTCTTCAATTGCCTTTTCTGATTTAGAAAAACAGGGATGATAGTCAAAAGTAATTACTGGTGTTTTGTTTTTTATTGAACTCAAAGTATTGGATGCTGAGAATTACATTTGTATGTTTTAAAAAAAACTAAATAGAAGCAATCAAATAGAAAAGAGTGTAGGATGCTGAGTAGCTAAAGATTCTGTTACATGCATGAAGTCTTCTTTTTAATGATGTTAATTATTTTCAGAATTATCCTGTTGCATAATGCCATTTGATTGGTCATACTCCCACTCCACTGGTATTCATTGATTCATTATTCAGGTTGGGCTTAATTAAAAACCCAAGCTACCTTGTCTTTCTCTTGGTGTCAAAGGTCTGATTCTACCATGAGAGTTTTAGTGTCATCTTTGCTTTAAAAAAAAGAGGTGATATATAAGGCAAGCTTGAAAAGTTCATTTGTATCTGCTTTTTGGAATATGTAGGTTGGCCCTGGTTCACTGGCTGTAGGAGAAATAAGGAGAAAAAGACAGGCTGCCAAAAAGCAAAATGCATAAGGAGCATGGGGGGTTATGTTAACTTCACATGTAAATTTAAGCTGTTGGCCATGAATAATAAACAGGCCTCATTCTGGGGATTCTATCAGGTTCTTCTGGTCCTAAAATCCTATGATTCATTTTTGAAATTTGAAATTCAAATTATCCTTATGTAATTATATTGATTTATTAAGTTTTCTTGCCATCTGGATAGTTATTTTATATTTTTGCATTTTTCTCCCTCAATCTTTTGTTTCACAGCTTCCATAAAAGTCAGCCTCACGCCTAAAACACACACACACTTCGCCATACCTGTGTAATTTTTTTCCTAACATATGGATTTCCATGTATATTGTATACTGTAGTTCTTTATTCCTAAGGCTGTCATCAATCTGGCCTTAGACTGTGTGCTTTATATCAGATACGGTAATGTTATTGACTCTTCTGATGAAATCAGAGTTCCAAAGATTTTTTTTTTTCTGGTTTGATTTTCTTTTCATATCTAAAAGTGCTCTTTAGAGCATTTTCATGGCTCTAAAAATGCTCCTATTATACTAATTACTCCTTAGAACCAAGTAAAACCTGCAGGCACCTCCAGACTGCAGAATGAAAGCAAGGCTGAAGTGTGATGGGAAAGACGGCCTGGAAGTGAAATGCCTGCTCTGCTCCCAAGCAGTGTGATTTGGAAACATTTGCTCACACTGCCTCAGTTTCCTTATCTGTAGATTAAGGATGTAGAGTATATGAACTCTAGGAATTCTTTCAGTATTATTTTGTGGTAATAAAGCATTTGGTTAATAGTTTTAAAAATCATTCTCATGTCATAATTTGAAAGTGCATTTCGCTAATAATTTTCAAATGTCTCTGAGAGCCATAACTACCCTTTAATCTTAGAGTTAAAGCGAATAATATTAGAATTGGGGGCAGTATATGTTAGGCACCCTCCCACAAAAATAAAAAGGAAAATCCTCATATTATACTAGTTGTCTCTTCTTAAACAGTTTCTTTTCCTTGGAGCTAAGAAGGTAAGATCTAGGATTAACTTTCTGAGACCCATCCTGGCTCACTTCAAAGGTGTTGGGTAGTAAGCTGGGTTGTTACTATCACATGAATTCAGTGTAATTCTACTTAATTTATTATTTCTCCGAGATGTCCTAAAGCAGGAAGTGTGCTTTTTCTCTTTGGGCTACTTGTTAAGTCTCGCGTACAGGGATGGCAGGTTCCTAAACAGTAGAAGACCACACAGAATGCCAGGAAACCACGCTAACGTGTATTTTAGTGGTCAGCACTGCAGGTTGGTCTGGCTGGGAAGTCCTGTGTTTGGAGTTTGATCCTTGTGTCCTCATGAGTGTCGGGTCTGCTGCTATAGGTGGCTTGGTTTTAACCAAGCCATGGAGGAAAGTGACACTGAACACTGATGCAATTGACTCGTTATCGGGCTGCTGTTCTAAATGTTCAGAGACACTGCAAGTGATGCTGCATTAGTTTCCCATTGCTGCTATAACACAGTACACGGCACACTTGGTGTCATGAAACAACTGAAATTGATTTTCTTAAAGTTTTTGAGATCAGAAGTCTGAACTGGGCTTAAAAGGCTAAAATGAAGGTGTTCTCAGGGCTGTGTGTCTTCTGATGGCTCTAAGAGAGAATTGTTCCTTGCTTGTTCCAGTTTTTAGAGGCTGCCAGCATTCCTTGGCATGTGGCCTTTTCCTTGTCTCATTTTTATCTTACTTCCATAGCCACATCTCCTTCTCTGACTCTGAGCCTTTTAAGACTTTGGTGATTACACTGGGTCCCATTGGATAACCTAGGATACTCTCCCCATCTCAAGGTCCTTATCTTAATCACATCTGCAAAGTCCCTTTTGCCGTGTGAGGTAACATGTTCATATGTTCCAGAGGTTAGAGTGTGGGCATCATTAGGGCCATTATTCTGTCTGATATAGATCCCTTCTAATCGTTCAGGTCATCACCCAGTTGTCACCTCCTCAGAGAGCCTTCCATACCACCTAGAACCCCACCAAGGCTGATTACCTGCTTACCCTGTTTTATTAAATCTGAGAACAGTGTATTTATTTTCTAAATTTATTTTTTATTTAATTGTTCACTGTATTTACTTGTCACTTTCTGTCTTCTTCCACTAGAAGGTAGACTCCACTAGAGCAGAAACACAGTCAGTCTTCTTCACCACCTTGTCCCCCAGATGAAAAGGGTTCCCACTTGGCAGACTCTTAGAAGATGTTTGGTGAATGAATCAATCTGTATACAGCCTAAGGAAGCCTGTCTTACATTAAAACAATAAACCTATTCCTATTACTATCAATAATGCAAACATTTTTCACTAAACAGCAGTTAAACCTGCTGTCAATAGATTTTCTTCTGAATTTAAGTAATGGGTTTTTCTTTGAGATACAGATGAGATCAATAAAATAAAACACCAGATGTAAACTGAAGCTGCAGGAAAAAGAAAATACTAGAATTGGACAGAATTAATGCAAACACTAAATATCTTGCTAATAAAGAAGAGCAATATTACTTTGATCCACGCTGTAATCATGATACCATGATGAATAACATGTGTCCTCTGCCCTGTTCACCACAATGAATGTTGAGAAAGGATGGAGGAGAGAGAGTTTCATTTAACTGAGACATCAATTCTGGTCAATGGAGCTTTCCTCAGGCTGTTCCCAAAATACGGTTGTTAGCACTTCAGGAAACTCAAATAGCTTTTAGACAAAAGAAGAGATATCCACTGAGAGGGTATTAAGAACAGTGCTAATGGCAGGACTGCATTTCTATAAGCAGGTAATGTATAGCTGTTCAGTTGTTGATTTATGCATCCAGGTGATTGATCAAACAAACCCTCATGTGAGTTAGTCAGTCAGGAAATACTTATTGAATACCTGATACTGGTCAGTACTGATGCCCTCATATCAAAACAGACATATTGAGGAAGAGGGGAGAAGGAAGCTGGAGTGGGTTGGGGAGACTTCATAGAAGAGGAATGTTTGGACTCAATTGTGTCCCCTCCAAAATTTATATGTTGAAGCCCTAACCCCTAATGTGACTGTACTTGGAGACAGGGCCTTTAAAGAGGTAATTAAATGAGATGAGGTCATGAGGATGGATGCTAATCCAATATGGCTGATGTCCTTTAAAAGGAGAGAGAGGGTGAGATGCCTGTGGTGCACAGGCATAGAGAAAAGGCCATTTGGGGACACAGTAAAAAGGTGACACAAGCCAAGGAGAGAGGCCTCAGGAGAAACCAATCCTGCTGACACCTTGATCTTAGACATCCAGCCTCCAGAACTATGAGGAAGCAAATTTGTATTAAAGAAAGACTAGGCCATCTAGTCTGTGGTACTTTCTTATGGCAGCCCTAGCAGACGAACATAAAAAGGAACTTGATCCAAATCTTGAAGGATGGTTAGGGCCATTTCTGGGAAATGGCCTTGGTGAAGATGACTACCTAAGGGTCTGGTTTGGAAGAGCACTCAGTACAGGTGATGAATGGAAGCTACAGAAAAGGTTGGAGTGCACGTAGCTTGTTGAACTAGAGTAGAAGAGAGAGCTGAATGTAAATGGGCTATGGGTGGGTCCTTGGGGACCTGTGTGCCATTACGTCTCGGGTGGGGAAGGTGATTGAGGAGGATCTTGACATCCAGGAAGAGAACGTTTTTATTTGATGTAGGAGGAAATAGAAGGCTTACATTTGGGGTTTTGGTAAGGAAGGAGTCTGTTTTGTAAAGATCAGGGAGGCTATGATCTGTGGCAGACATGCGAATGAAGAGTAAGTTGTGGCTCTAAGAACTGATATAAAAAGAAAAAAAATGCCAGAATTTGGTGATAACCTGGGTGTTAAATTGGGAAGAGTGAGGAGTTAAGGTTGAGTGTTTAATATGGCTAAGGGATATCCAGATAGTTCTTCATCCTTGGGGTTTCCTGAGGATTGGAATATGTTAGCAACTGAGGGGTGCCGTTCTCCCACTCCCATTTATTTCAAAGATTTAAAAACAGAAGGTTATCCTTTGTTTCCAGAAAGCTTTATGATTATTAATTAAGCTCTTTCCTTTCTCCTGATACCAAAACTTACTTTGTGTGAAATTCCCAGGTATGACTGAGGTGCCCTATATTCTCCCCAGAATCTTAGGATGTCCCTTCCTAAGAAGCGCTGGTTCTTGGGGAGCAGCACCACCATCTGCCTCACATGCTATATAAATACAGTTGCTCTAATGGTTCATATCTCTAAAATAGTGTTTGTGTCTTTCTCACCATAGGATACACATATATTTTAGAAATTTTGGATACCACAGACACATATAAACAAAAAAATCAAATAATATTTAATCCTACTGCTTAGATATAGTTACAGGTAATGTGGGGAGTCGGAATGAATAGTTTTGCTTCCTCCTTTCTTTTCAGTTAATACACATGATTATTCAATATACTGACATTAATGTTTTGGGTAACAAATATATATTTTAAAATTTAGGATCATTTGTGAATTTTTTCTGGGAGTTCCTAGAAGGGCATAAAAATAGTGATTTTTTTTTTATCCAAGAAAATTTTGATAGGTGATATTTGCAGTAGTTGGGCAGAGGTTCAGTTTTGCTCTTAGGAAGATGTGGAAACCTCTATGAAATCACGTTTGGAAAATTAGAACTGAACTATTATTTTTAAAGTGTACATTTGCGATAGGATGAAAAGGGTTTTTTTTATTTTAAAGATTTTTAAATGTCTTCCATGTAAACAGATCATAGTCACTCTATTAACTTCCTCTTGTATTGAACATATTTTCCCTGTTTTTTTTAAATGTACAAAGTTTAATTTTAAAGGAGCCATTCATTTAAAACAATAAAATGCAGTTCAGTCTTTTTGAAAATGAAATGTTTAGCCCCTTGAGATAAAGCAGAAAGGGAGAGTACTTGCCCTCCTTGATTAAGTGGTACTTTACTTCACATTAGTGAATGGCTTCTGAGAAGGTGCAAATTGTACTTTGTTTTAATTGGACTTCTGTGTTGAATTGGTTTTCTAATTTATGATATTATAAAACTTTCAAATGATAAGAAATGCTTATCAAGTGATCGCTATGGCCGAATAATAAATACCTTTTATCTTTTTGATAATGCAGTTGACTCACGTTGACCAGGCAAGCTTCCAGCTGGATGCCTTTGGAACATCGTTTATTCTTGATGTCCTGCTAAACCAGTAAGTCTTTCTTGAGCTGCACTCAAGTGTTTTCAGATACACATTGAATCCACTTTCTTATCCTTCTGTAAAGTTTTGCTTTCTTACTATATTTTACTCCATCTTCCTATGTCAGTTAAATACTATGTTTAAAACTATTATGTCTATTGACTGTAAGTTATAAAGTCTGGTAAACAACAGGAAATGGATATCCATTTGAAACTGAATGTCTGTAACAGATTTAAGAATGTAAAATTCAAGGAAAGACTTACTCCAGTATTTTTCATGAAAGTATATATATATATGTGAATGACAATAAACTATGAAAATAATACATTGAGTATTAAACATCTTTCTTAAGAACAGCAGAAAAGGAAAGGTACCCATTTTGCTCAGTGATTCAGAAGACTGATCCAAATAATGCCGTTAGATACTTTGATTTGGGAGTTGATTTTGGTAAGGTTTAGGTTACTGGGATTATTCTGTAAATACAATAAAATTTTGGAAATTGCCATTTGTCTACCTGGAATTTTAGGTTTGGAATAGTAGAAATTTAGGTTTGGAAGTGGCTTTTGATAAATCATTGGATTTAATCTCTTCCCTTTGTGTAAGTATAGTTCCTAATAAGTCTTATAGGACATTTAGCTGTCTGTTTACTTTTTTAAAAAAGCATTAGTATTTCACTTTTTATCCTGAACAAGAAGGGCTCTGTCAGCCAGTGTTTCTGTGCTGAGGAGCACTGGTCCACAGCTGTGCTGAAATCAGTTGTACAACAGCTCAGGAAGAAAGTTTGAGGCCAGAAGGACAGAAAAGGTGAACAGAGAGTGAAAACTAGAGCTGAAGTTGTCTGCAATGTGGAATCAGCCAAATGGGAGACTATGTGCTAATTTTAAAAAAGGATATAAGAGGCGGGACTTACTTATCTGGGTAGGTGGCCACCAGCCTCTTGTGGCTGTTAGATTATTCAATTAAAACAAAATAAAAAATTCTGTTCCTTATTTGCATGATCCTCATTTCAAATGCTCGATAGCCATTTGTGGCTAATAGTTAACTTATGGGACAAGGCAGAATATTTCCATCATACCAAAAAGTTCTGTTGGACCATGCTGGTTTAGAGATTTCCATTGGGGAATGTAAACTGTTAGATTACTGAGCAAGTCAATATTCAGGATAAGTTACTTCTTCCTTTGAGACTTCAATCCATGTTCAGTGGATTAATTTAATAATTAAATTTCCTGGTATCCTAATTTTTATATAATTTATTTACTAAGTTTTTATAATACCCTGTTTGTTGTTTTAAAGTTTAAGTTATATATTAGTTTGCTTTTCAATTAAGCTGTCTCATAGGCACCTTTTGTAGGTAGTCCTTCCCTTTCCCCACATTTTTGTAGTTCACAAACAATTTAAATACTGAAAAGCATGTGTTAGATGGCAGTCAACTATTTGGGCGATCAAACAATGGGAATTTTTTGTTCTTTGATCATGTATATTTTTAAAATATAACATAAATTGAATTTCTATAGTACTCAGTAAAGTACAGCTTATTTCTTATTTATAAAATTCATGGCTTGGAACATATATGATTAGATGTTTTCTACCACACTATTTTTTACCCTAATTTCATAGGGTCATGAGTAATATTGTGTTAATACCATCTGTATCTTACATTCCTGTTTGATGACAATACCTCAAATTTACATGTTTATATGACTCATTTCAGTTTTTCAGCAATTCCTCAATGTTATAAAGTTTTGAAAAACTCATTATGAAGGAATGCATGCACCTTAGGAAATAATGAGAGTAGAAAAGCCATCTCATATAATTCTACCACTTGAAGTCTGACTACCCTGTTTTAAGTTGTAAATATCTTGACCTCACTTCAAATCCACCCTACCACCTGTTCTCCCCTGCTTAATTTTAAAAATAGTATTCATCACTGTTTAATACAAAAGTTGACTCGTGAAAATGCCATTTTTGCAGGTAAAAAGTTTGACGACCAGCATTGTCATAATGTTCAACTAATTCTCTATATTTTACTTTTTTTCCCTCCCACTAGAAGTATAAGTTCCTTGAGGACAGAGATTTTTTTTCCTTTGCTGTTGTATCCTTAGCATAGAATAAGCACTAAATTCCAGGTTGGGAAGCCATATGGATTTAGAAACCTGAGGCTGGAATTGTCCAGGAGACAGAGGAGATGACTGGATGAGGGTGGAGGCTGTCAGTTGGGGACGAATGAAGCAGCAAAAAAGAAAGAGGGCAAGTGTTTGGGATTGGTTTCTAAAGGCTGAGCAATATATGCCGGTGTGATTTGGAAAGCCAGGTTCCTAGGTCTGGATTTCATTGACTCTTTCTCATTCCTCCTTTAAATCATTGTTTTTGTGGGTAGCCTCTGCCTTGCTTTCTGGTTTCTGAGATTTGTAATGCCTTGACTTTCAGTACTCCAACAAAGAAGGGATATTTATTCATGTCAGTTCTGCCCAAACCACTTCACTTCCTTTGGAGAAATCTGAGCCCCAAAGCTTTCTGTTCCTGAAGAAGAAACACATATGGCTACACTTATCAGAGCATGAAACTTAGAATACGAAGGGTGAAACAGAATTTCTTTAGAGATACTGGCAATCAACTCCATTGGGCATTTTTCTTTTTATTGCATTGGAAATTTGAAATTACAAGTACAAAGGATAAAATAATAGCATAATTAGAGATTGTGTGGGCTGAGAACTATGCAGGGTGATTTATTTTTTGCCTGGGATCTATGTTAAACATAGATATCAGGTATCTATTTTATTCATACTGTAAGATCTAGGATGATTTGATACAAAGTATTTTTTTCTCATTTTTATGGATAATGTTTCTATTTCATGGTTTCAGTTTATATTTTGTCTTATGGTTATGTTGGTTAAGGAGCAGGAAGATGAAAAGTTGATTATACTCTTTAAGCTCTCTTTCTTTCTTGTTCTCACTCATAGGCTCATAACATTTATTTAACATCCTTAAAAAAACTTCTTCTTTTAATTTTTTTTTATTGCAGAAGAGTTGATTTAAAATATTATGTTAGTTTCAGATGGACAACATAGTGATTCAAAATTTTTATAGATACTACTCCATTTAAGATAACTGTGAAGTATTGGCTATGTTCCCTGTGCTATACAATATAAGCTTGTAAATTGTTTATTCCACACATAGTAGTTTGTACCTCTTCGTCCCTTAGTCTGTGTTGTTGCTCCTTCTTCCCTCGCCCCACTGGAAACCACTTCTTTGTTCTCTATATCTATGAATCTGTTTCTGTTATATTACATTGATTCGTTTGTTTTATTTTTTAGGTCCCACATAAAGTGTCTGTCTTTAGCTGTCTGACTTATTTCACTGAGCATAGTACCCTCTAGGTCTATCCATGTTGTGGTAAATGGCAAAATTTCATTCTATGTGTCTGGTAGGTTGGTTATGTTTCCCAGTGTTGGAGAAGTGGCCTTTCGTAGATGTCTTCTGTGTCCTGGTAGTGCTCTCCCCTCTGGTCACCAGAGCTGTATACTCTAGGGGTGCCCCCTATGTGGGCTGTGTGGGTCCTTCTGTTGTGGTGTGCTGACTTCTGTGGGCGTGCTGATATAGGCGTGGCTGAGTCCAGTCCAGTTGGTTGCCAGGCCCTGCCCTGTGCTGAGGCTGTTGGTTGGCAGGACTGGTAATGATGTGTCTGGCTGCAGAACCCCAGCGGGTCCCAGGCCTAGTGCTGGTTCACTGGTGAGCTGGGTCCCGGGGACTCTGACTACAGGGCCCTGGGGGTCCCAAAGCTGGTGTCAGCCCACTGGTGGGTGCAGCTAGATCCCAGGGCTGCAGGCTGAGGGGCCCAAGGTGTCCCAGAACTGGAGTTGGCCCTTTGGTGGGCAAGGCCTGGTCGTTGGTTCTCTGGCTGCAGGGTCCGGGGGTCCCAGAGTTGGTATCAGACTGCTTGTAGGTGGGGCAGTTCCTGATACAGTGTCTGCCTACTGGTGAGTAGGGCCAGATCCTGGGGCAGCTGGCTGAGGGGTTCAGGGTGTCTCAGAGCTGGTGTTGGCCTGCTGGTGGGCAGGCTGGGTCCTGCTATGGCAGGCTGCAGGGCTATAGTTCTTTGGGGACCACCCCCTAGTAAGGAGGGTGGCTCACTTGTAGGCAGGGTGGGTGGGGCCCAGGGGTTTCTTGGGCTGGCACCTGCCCACTGTAGGTGGAGCCGGGTCCTGGTTTCCCTGGCAGCACGACCCCAGAGGTCCCAGGTCTAGTGCCTGCACCCTTGTGTGTAGGGCTGGGTCCCACTCTCTGGTCCACAGGGCCGTGCTCTGGGTCGGCTATGGGCTCAGAAGGTGTTAAGGCCGTCTGTCTTCTGGTGAGCGGGCTCTCCTGGCTGATTGCTTGATCTGAGGTATCCCAGTACTGGTTGGAGGGCTTCAGGCTGGTGGGCTGGGGTGGGGCTGGGTCCAGAGGCTAATAAGCTAGAGGGAGCATTCCAAAATGGTGCTTGCCAGCACCAGTGTCCACTGGTAGAGGGAGCTCCCCAGCCTGGCTGCCTCCAGTGTCTGTGTCCCCAGGGTGAGCTCCATTGCCTCTTGCCTCTCCAGGAGGCTCTCCAAGAGCGTAAGGCGAGTCTGACTCAGGCTCCTTTCCAATGACTGCTTCTGCTCTGGGTCCCAGAGCATGTGAGATTTTATGTGTGTCCTTTAAGAGTGGAGTCTGTATTTCCCATGCCCTCCAGATCCCCTGAAAGTTAGCCCCACTGGCCTTTAAAACCAAAACCTGGGGGTTCATCTTCCTGGTGCTGGACTCTCAGGCTGGGGAACACATTGTGGGGCTCCGATTCCTCTCTCCTTGGGGAGAATCTCAGTAATTGTAGCTATTTGCCCATTTGTGGCTTGCCCACCTGCTGCTGTGGGTCTAACGGTACCAAAGTTCCTCCCCTCCTACATGTCTCTTTGTGGTTCCTTCTTTATGTCTTTAGAAGGTCTTTTCTGGTAGGTTTTGGTCTTTCACACCGATAGTTTCTCTTTAAGTAGTTGAATTTTGGTGTGCCCGTGAGGGGAGGGGAGCTCAGGGTCCTCCTACTCCGCCATTTTGGCAACTCTTTAACCAAAGTTTCTTTCTTATGAAGCAATTCTAAGGCTGTGGAACAGGTAGAGTTTTTTGTTTGTTTTATTTTAAACTGGAGGCAAATTAAGTAAGTCTCTGTGTAGCTGGATTCCAGTAGCATAATGGACCCAATAATACATTTCTTTTTTAGATTGGAATGGAAGGAAAAGTATCATTACATAATATCCGTTCTAAATGTTCAGTAAATAAGTTTATCTATAACCAAAGTATATAAGAGTTCAACCTTTGGGTTGTAACTTGCACAGGAGGCAGATAAAGGCTATGGAATGATTAAAAATGGAAGGCACAGCCAGTTCCTGTGTTATCAAGATTTTGAAGGGTGGGAAGCAATTCTCAACTCCTTCATGGGGTCACACAGTTGTGAAATTTCACTCTTTGGATCAGATATTTTAACAAAACCAAACATATGGCCTGACCTGGTCAAAGTAGTCCTGAGGCCACACTGAATCTTTCCAGAGGTCAACAACTGGTGCTATAATTTATTGTGAAACATTCCTCAGAAAGAAAATGCTCAATAAAGGCATTTAACTATATTATCAGAGCAATTCAGGACAAGTATGCTCCTGTAACTCTTTCCTCTGGTCTTCAAGAAGTAGATAATTAAACTGCCCAAAACAATGCAAAGATATTGAAAGAATTTCTTTTCAATACTGCTTTTTTCTTTTTTTTACAACAGGCAACCTGACAGAAATACTCCGTGCACACACACATACATAACATGCCACACCACACACCACCCAAAGAAGCAAATATTCCATATGGACTGTGGTGGTTGTTTTGGGGTGGGAAACATATAACTAGAAAGAAAGAATCCATCTTTGATAATCTGTTTGTTTTTTTTGGGGGGGGAAGCGGTTCTGTTGTATAGCTATCAGATTTTAGATGATGCAACTCTTGAATTTTAACTTTTTAAAATAAATTATTTCCCCTTGTATTATTCCAATAACAACAAAAATAGTTTCTCTCCCTCTGTGATTCTCATATTAGTCTCTCTTTTTTTTTTTCCTATTTCACAGTGTTAGGTAGGGAGGACAACCAGGGGCTCAAAGTAGATAGGGTTGCCCATGGAGATGGGAGGTGATGTAGAGCCAAGGGTGGGAGGATGGGGATGGGCTGGGAGGAGAAGCAGGAGCACAGTCAGACAAGGAGCCCCCAAATTCTATTCAAATGGGCAGATCCTGTCTTGTCTTCTTTCATTTGGGGGAATCATTTGCCAAGTAGTCATCCCTGGCTTGCTTTCCACTGGGACTCTTGAGTTTGCAAGGAAAGTAGGAATCCCAGTAGGTAAAAGACAGGGTATGAATTCAATTGGAATTGAAAGTTAGGTCTGGAAGAGTCTCATTTACTTAACTATGATCTATTTTCAGTGTGGTAAATAGAATATTTACAGTGTGGATAAAAATAAGTGATAAGGATGAGATTATAATTAAATGACGATCTTATGTGATGATATTGAATAACCCAATAGTGTTCTTATTAGTATTTGTAACTCTGTAACTGACTATCTTCCTGTTCAACTAAGTTCATGATGGTAAATATTTGTTTATATATACATTTAATGCAAAATTATTGTGCAGAAGACAAATCTGTATTGAGTAGTCCTTATCAAGAATGGCCCATATCTTCATTTTATACATGCACATGTATAAAAATGGATGTGCACATATGTGTAGACACAAGGCACACATGTATGTACACAATGCACACAGAATACAGATACATATGTGTGCATACATATGTTTGTATACATATATATATACATTTCTTAAGCCTCTAGTAACTTCTAAGAGTTCTTCTAGACCCTGAGGTCTCAATAGAAACAAGGTAATATGCACCCTGTTCTTAGGGAGCCCATATTCCAATCAGAAAAACAATTAACATGTTAACAAATAAAGTGATTTCAGAGAGAAATATTGCCATTAATAGCAAGTGCCTGATGTGGAGATGAGGGTGCTGTTTTAGCAGTGGTTGTCAGGGACAGGCCATCTCTCAGAAGATGACATTTGAACTGAAGAGGCCTCCAGGCAGAGAGAACAGCAAGTGTCAAGGACCTGAGGCAGGAATAAGCTTCGCATGTTTGAGAGACATGAAGATGGCTTAGATGGCTGGAACAGGGAGAGCCAGGGGAATTATTAAATGAGATTGGAAAGGTAGAAGGAACCTCTTAGGTCGCAGGAAAGACTTTTGATAGCCTAAGTAGAGGTTACTGATTTTTCCTACATCATATGTTGTATTATTCACTTTTTCCCCCACCGACTTTGATCCTTTATTCATCATGTTTAGTTACTGTATATTTTAATGTCTTATCAAAGCAATCTTTTCTGAATATCTATTCATTAAGTATTGGGCCTAGTACCACCATACTATTTATGGTATCTTTATAAGTATTTTAATATCTAGCATGCAAAACTCTCTTGTTATTTTATTTTGCAAAATTTCTTAGACGTTTTTACCTTTTCTTATATGGAAAATTGAGGACGATTTTGTCACTCTCTTTCTGGAATTTCAATTGGACCTGTCCCTAAACCTGTAATTTAATTTGTGAAAAGTATACATTTTATGATACTGAGTCTTTCCATCAACATCATTGTGGTTTTTTTTTTTTAATTTAAGCATCTTTTTTCTGTCTCTCAGTAAAATTTGGTGCTTTGGTTTTTATAGGTCCTGCACATTTCATGTAGAACATATTCTTGGAAATTGTATTTTTTGTTGTTAGTGGGGATATTTTTCCATCATACTTTGTAATTAATTATTGGTGTAATTAATTATATCGCTAATGGTTTTTCTTGTTTCTCTTGGGTTTTCTAGTTTGACAGTAACATAACTGGAAAAGCAAGAGAGCTTTTTTTTCTTTCCAGAAGGATCTTTCTTATTAGAAAAAGCCCTTAGTGCTTTTTCTAAAAGTTCCTGAACTCTATTATTTGGTGATCATAGCATTTTTGTCTTGGTTCTTTTGATAATTAGGAATACTTCTGGTATTTACTGTTAAGTAGAAGGTTGATTCTTGATTTTTGAGAGCTATTCTTTATCATGTTAAACTAGTATCCCATACTATGTATAAGTTCTTTTTTTTTTTTTAAGGAATGGGTATTAGATTTTATTGAATGCCTCTTTAATCAATGAAAGTGAACATATGGATTTTCTTATTTGACCTATTGTGATTTATTATATCCAGTTTCCTGTTATTAGGAATTATTCTTGACTGTAGAGGATAAATTCTACATTCTTATGTTGGATAATTCATTGTTCTAGCCCATATATTGCTGGTCTACTTGTGACTATAAATTGGAATCACACCTCCTGTTTTTATCTGAATTATTGTGGCACAAGTCCCTGCTGGACTTCCTGCTGTAAATTACCTCCATCTCCAAGTGTTCCTTTCCCTCAACTGTTTGTGAGATTTGTTCTCCAGTCTTTTTATCTTGCCACTCTGTTCCTGCCTCTGATAGATCCCCTGCAGTGACCCTCATGACAGCTACTCTGCTGGGCACCACTACCCTCCACCAGTGATGGATGCTAACATCTGCCAGGAGTGGTCCCTCTAAGAACTCACAAACTCAAACCCACCCACAGGCCTCCTTGTGGAGGTCAGCGCCACCACTAGAAGCACACAAACATATCTCTGCTCAGAGCTGGGCAGAGAAAAGGGAAAATCCTTTCTTTTCCTTGTCCAAGTCACCTTGCATTCTATTTCAAGGTGAAAAGTGGGGACATGCATTCTCAGAAAGTGAAATTGAACCCCTACATTCAGAGTTAGGATCTGACCTGATTCACATGGCCTGACCGTACCTTTCCTGAAGGGAGGCTTCTTCACCTTTAAACAATATCCCATGTGGGATGCCTACAGCCCAGAGCACCAAATAATTTCCTTGTCACAGTCGTTCTTCCAGGAGGAGGTGAAGGATTGCACGGCCTTCCTGCTTGAGCTCTGGCTCCTAATTTCCTCTGATCCAGTGCTTAGACAAGAAAGTAGTTTTCAGGAGTGGGGCAGGCTGACAAGCAACCGTCGTGTAGTGGCATAACTCTGCAATTAACACCTTGAGGTGAGTGTAATTGCTTTTCTCTACTGGTTCAAGCTTTCCCAAGAGTTCAGACAGCTCCAAGGGTTACTGGGGGTACCTGCTCACCCCTCCCCCACAAAAAAAGGGAGGGTTGCCCAATTGCAAATTCCAGTTTCCATTTTAGAATGCTGCTACTGATTTTAGGGCAGTTTGTAGTTTAAAATTGTAAGATCCCGTCTCTTCAGGTATCCCATTATTAAATAGTAAAATAGATTTGTTGTTATATTATTTCTCATTTTTGCATCAACAATCATAAATGAGATTGGTATTAGTTCTTTTTTCGTATTGGTGTTAAAAAGCTATATAAAATGATATTTTTCACTTACAAAAAATTCCCTGAAATGCTTGTACAGTATAAGTCATACATATATATATATATATATATATATATTATACATTATATATATATATATATACATTTAAAGCTTAAAAGGCCTTATTTTTACCCTGACTGGTCCTGTAACCCTGTTAATAGATAAGACTTTGATAAACCATTTTTTGATGGATATTTATGTGTTCATCTACTTGTTTTTAAGTCAACTTTGGGAAATTGCATTTTCCCAAAGAATTGTCCACATCATTGAGCATTCTAGCTTTACTGTGTGTATTTATTTGTGTGTGCTTTTTAGAAAATAATTTCTAAAATGTCTTCTGTACCTATTGTTGTATTCTCTTTCTCAATGCTACTTTTATTTGTGTTTATTAAATATAATCCAAAATATACAAACTTTTAGGAACATGTTTCTTGCATAAAATTAAAGACTTTTTCATTAAAATTTTTCATTGAGGTATTTTTATGTGTCATAAAATTCACCCATTTTTAAGTTATACAATTTAATGATTTGTAAAGTAACTTTACTGAATGGTGCAACTATCATCATAATTCAGGTTTAAAACGCTTTTCATTCTTGCAAAAAGATCCCTTGTTTCCATTTAAACTTAGTCTCCATTTCAACTCCAGCCCTCGGCAATCACTAATTTACTTCTTGTCTTTATAAGTTTGCTGTTTCTGGACTTTTCATGTAAAGGGAATCATACAACATGTGTTCTTGTCTGGCTTCCTTTATTTGGCATGTTTTTGAAGTTCATCTGTGATGCAGATGTTTCAGTAGTTCATTCCTTTTTGCTGAGTATTACCTCATTGTATAGATACAGCACTGTATCTACCCATTCATCTAACGGTGTGCATTTGGGGGCTATTGTGAATAATTCTGCTGTAAACATTCACATACAAGCCTTTGTGTGGATATAAGTTTTCATTTCTCTTAAGTAGATACCTAGAAGTGGCATTATAGAGTCCTATGGTAAGCTTATGTTTAATTGCTTTGAGAAATGCTAAACTGGTTTCCAAAGTGGACCTTTGAGTTTATAAACAGTGCTGTAACAGCTGTTTTCTGTAAGTTCTATTTCATAGGAAGGACAGTGTCAAGTAGAAGTAGTTGTTAGGCTTTCAGGTTTCCATTCCACGTCCGCTGCAAGACTGGAGTTTCGTACTCCTCATGGGTATGATCTGATGCTCTTTGGTTTGTAATCAAACTCTACCTTTGAAATATATTTTAAACTTTTGTCACTGTTTAAGGAGTAGTATTCTCCCATTGGTAAAATACCCTAAGGAATTTTCTGTCGACTTCACATCTCTTACGTACCTTAGCTGAAGCATATTTCATTTCCTCTCATTATTTCTGAGTTGAAAAGTGATAGTTTTAAACCAGGAATTGTAAAACTAGACTTTACAACTTCCTTCTACAGACAGGCAGAAAGTCTCCTGGGCTTGGCCCAGGGTGGCTTTGGTTGCTAGTGGGATAGCCCTTGGCTGGGTTGGAAGGCACTGGAAGGGCCAATGTATGTGTCTGGCAAAGAGCCAGACAGTGATCTAAAGCAGAGACCAGTCCTAAAGCTAAGACCTGGGAAGTTGTTTTGGAAGGACCATCTGGAAGGAATCCTAGAGGCAATGGGACCCTAGGGCCTGGAGTCTTTCAAAGGGTTCACAAGGCCAAACTCATGGGTGAGGAGGAAGCCATGCAACATTCAAGTCAGCCCTTTTATAGGAGAGATCAGAGCTGAGCAGAGGACTCAGGTCCCTGTACACCTTCATATTAAACTGGTCTATTTAGGCTTTCCACCTTCTGGTTGGTTTCTTAAACTACAGCCTTAGTGCAGACACACTGTCTTTTATCTGATTTTTTTTTTAACGTACCTATTTTTATCATTACCTGCTCTTTTAATAGGGGGATCTGGAGATTTCAGCACACTTGTGTGCATAGTATTTAAATTGTAAATAAAATAACTACAGAATTATTCAATATAACCAATATTTATGGTCATTAGTTTGTCAAGGAAAATACCATATGAATACTATTTTTATAGTCTAAATAATTACCGTATATTTTTGTATTACAGATGTATTAGATGAGCTGAAAGTGTAATTTGCTAGATTCAGTAAATACTCTTAATGTGCAACAATGAAACTTGCAATGTTTTTGCATAATTGCACAGAAACTCTTTAGTGCTTTTACAGTGATTAGGAGACATGTTGAAGATTAAATTAGCAGAGCAGCTCGCTGCTGTTTTTCTCCCAGGTGCCAAATAATTGAACTCTGTTAAATTATCTAGCAGTGATAGTGGTATATAGCCCAACCACAGGGAACTTTGCCAGGTACAGGTACAGTAAATGGGATCCCCTAGATTTACTTGGTATAGTTTAAGCTTATGATATGGTTGTTAAAATATTGGGTGAACAAAATCTTTGCACAGGTAAAGCTTCAATTTGAATAATTGGACACTTGTTCTGTAATAGTGGTATTTGTTTTATAGTAAAGACTGTGTTTTAGAGTGAGGTATAAGGTGCGTACTTACCCAGGTGATAACCATCTGTGTAAAGCAGACTTGCTGCTCTTTGTCTCTGAAATATTTTTCTCACACATACAAAAAATATCTATCAATCTGTTATCACACACTGTGAATATATGTATATTTTCTTGTGCTTCACCTTTTGGCATATGTTCTCAGCTAGTGGGATCTGATGTTGCAGATTGTACTCTTGTCCTGTGAGTGTTAACTATAACTATAAGCATTCTCAGGCAGTGAGTGTGGCCATGATAATCTCAGGGGACTCTTAATTTTGTCTGAACGTGAAGAGTTTTGACCTATAATGGTGTTGAAGTGATAGCGATAGAAATACTAATAAGAAACAAGAAAGATTAACTGCATAGTTATTAAAATGAAAGTTTTACAGAATCTCAGGGCTCTTCCTGAAAACTGGTAGAGGATAAAGATCAGCTTGAACTTCTTTCGAGGAAATGGTCCCAGAAGCATAGGATAAGAATCCACAGGCAGGAAGAAATGGCATCATGGTTTGATTTGAGGACGGGGTTATGAATATTGTTACAGCTTGGCAGCTGGCCACACTTGTATGAATGGCCTCTGGGAGGAATGATTAACTGGTGCCTCTTCTGAAGCTGTGGGCTTTGGAGAGAAAGGCACTGTGATGCACTCTGTGAGGACTGTGCTGGAACAACACCATTCGATTAGTGTACTCCCACTTGCTGGACTGCATTCCTGGCTCTTAAGTATAAAAAATCAGGGATAAAAAAATTAGAAACTCGTTTTACAGTAGGATACATATTAAATTAATGTTTTATGGCAAGGTGTTTGCATGTTAATTGCATATTTTAATAAAAGTCATATTTACATATTTTTAAAAAGAAAACCTCATGATGACTTACAGCAATAATTAGCTCTCCTTAACTTCTATTTTATCCAATTCAGTCCTGTTGGAGAGGTGAGGCCAATACAGGTCTAGAATATATAAGTCGCTCTTGAGGTTATTCTTTGTGTTGCCTCACTGTTCTCTTCCCTTGCTTCTCCTGGGGTCAGGTGTCCTTTCGGCAACGGTAGAAGCAGCAGATGGGTCTCTTCGATTCACAAACACGCATTCCTCGCCAGTAGACATGATAAAATCACTCTGATACAGACAACTTCCCTTTAATCCTAGTCTAGAGAATTTAGATTCCCCAGTGTATTCTTTTAAAAGAGAAACTATAGTTGCAGAAACAAAATGGAAGATTTTCCCTTAAAAAAAATTGGTTTATTGTGTTCTCTCTGCTAATGTCCCAAGGCAAGAAAAATTAGCAAATGAACACTGAGTTCTGCTGTTTGTTTATGCTTTATTTCCAGAGTCAAAAGTTAAGAACAGTCAAGCTTTATACCTAAATCAGTTATGTTTCCATGTGAAATGTTAAGTTTCATCCTTTAAGGTGAAGTTTAAGGTATATGATGCTTCAGTGAATTGAAGACATACCTTCAGGCTTTCATTTATGGATGGGCTCTTTAATCAAAATATGCCTTGGATAAGAACAACAATTATGACAAGTTTCCATGTATATTAAATAGAAACAGATGGAAAGTTTAACTAATTTTTAATCCTGACTTGTTTATGCCAAGTGGTATGTTTTTTTTTTTAGAAAAAAAAGGGGGAAAGGAAAGAAAAGAAGGTTGATATGAGAATTTTAAATTTAACTGAAGTTACATGTATTATATGTCCAGAGGATCAGTAAGGACTGAATACAATCTTCTATACAGTCCATATTTATAGCATTATATAGTAATAATTCTTGTTCATAATGTCTGATCTGGAACATTCTAAATCCTGAAATGTCTTCAGAAACAGAAACAAAAAATGAAGAATATTTTATATATAAATGCATTCAAATATAGTATTACTCCTCTTAACCCGCTGTACCCTGGTTAGAAATTAGAAATTAGAAAACTAATTACATTTATTTTTCTTTGCCACTATTATTAACATTGTTGTCAGGGATAATATATAATTAAAAAATGAACTTTATATTCCAATTCAATGCATTAGCGCTGGTTGTTACCTGTGTGTGTGACTTCAAGCCTGAAAATATTGAACAGGATTTGTTTTATACTTCTTGCTTGTTTGTTCATTTTTTAATTCACTCACTCATATATCCATCCATTGAGCATTTATAGAGCACTCGTCACATGCTGGACTTTGTTAGATGTGGGGATAGAGATATGAAAAGACAAAGACCTTATCCTCAGTATCTTGACACTCTTGTCTGGGTAGAGATGCAAACAGTGATGGAACAGTGTGGGGAAGGGCAAGACACAGGTGTGGACAGTGACATGGGGAGTGGGACTGAACTTTATTGAATGGAAGGATATCATTTACTGGAGATATTTATTGATAATATTTCTGCAGACACCTACCCTTTTTGGCCAGTTTTACAATCTGACTGATTAAAACTCTTATTTATTTATTTATTTATGTATGTATGTATGTTAAGTGCCTTTAAAATATTGAAATATCACATACATACAGAATAGTCCAAATGACACATGTAAGCAATTTAAAAATATTATAAAGAGAATACTAGGATAACTACTACCCAGCTTTAGAACATTGCCAGTATCCCGCAAGCCTGCAATGTACTCTCTCCCATTCCACCACTGGAAGCAACCACCTTAATTTTTGTAATAATTGTTTCAGTGATTTTCTTTATAGTTTTATCAACGTTTTTATGCATCCCTAAACACAAAGGTCCATCTCTCTGTCTCTATTTTAAAAGATTTTAACATGGATAGGCCTGTGGATTTTTATTTATGCAATGTTTACATTCAGTCACTGTCATTATTCTTTGTGATGCTCGAATTGTCTGAAACTTGGCTAAGTGGGAACCCTTTTGTTTTGATTCCTATGTCCTTTTGACATGACCCCATTAATCTTTAAGTGCTTCTTTGCCTTCTGGGCCAACAAGAAAGCCTTCTTGGCTTCTGGGACAATCAGATTCACATTTTACTTTAGAACTGATTTATTTTCTTATTTCTTTATCTTTTCTATGGTGGCTAGTTTATAGATTGATCCTTATCTTCATTTTGCTAATTCAATTGTCTATCATCATCTTACTACATAAAAAAGCCAAAGACTGACGGCTGTCACTTATTCTTATTTTTAATCAGATATTGAACCAACACATGAATCACTGACAAAAGCATTCCAGTTGCTTGCCTTTGGGGACGATTGCCTTACCCATAATAATTAAATTAAGTAAAATGTTGAATCTCAGATAGGGCTTCTTTAAGAATGCTATAGTCGTTAACCAGAAGTTTGAGGTGATAATCAGGATTTTGAAGCGTGATTAGAATTCTAAGGGAATGAGTTCTTGATATCCTTAAGGTCGAAACAGTCAATTGAAAAAGAGCTATTTTTGTTTCCCTACCCACTAGTGAAATTCTTCATGTCTTTTTATCTTCCAATCAAAAGAGATTTGATTAGCTATCTGTAAACCCTAGTCAGATTCAACTCAGATCAGAGAAGTGATCGTGATGTTCACAGTACTCTTGGCCACGTGGGGGGAAACAGATGCTTATGCAGTAATCTGTAGTGCAAGATGAGCAAAGCTGGTTCTAGTGGTCTCAATCCATGGAGCAAATGAATGATCTTGTCCAGTAAAGGGCTTTTTGTAGAACTTTACAGAAAAATTGATTTTTTTTTCCTGAGTTTTAAGCTACGTAAAGTTTTGCTAGGACAGGGATTATTGAAGCAAAGAAAAGAGACAGAACAATGATCTGGTGGTGGGAAAGTACCTCGGGGCAGAGTTGTATCAAGATCAGGAAGCAGGGAAACCACACTATTTTGTTAGGTGGTGGCCTAACAAGTATGCCCAAGTGAGTTCTTGACTGCCACACCAATGAATGTGGACTTTATCTGATTGGCAATGGAGGACTGTCAAAGTCTTAAATTCAGAAAGATAACTTTGATAGTAGTATAGAAATTTGATTTATCATGAAAACAAAAACCTGGTGTGTTCTGACCTACCTAATAAGAAGCTTCTTCTATTAGTGGTTTTGATTCTCAAAATAACTACTAAATCCATAGGTAGTACTACTTTTTAAGTCTACCATGGGTGATGATTTTACTTTATTCATATCATGAAATTGTGTTCCTGTAGCACACTTTGATAGTGAGTTAGGATGCTTTGTGTTCAAAGTGATGGGCAAGTCTAACTCAAAGAATCTTACATCATAGGAGATTCTAATCCCACCTGTCAGTCCAGAGGTTGGGCAGCCCCAGGTGTGACTTCAGCTCTGCTGCTTTGCTGTTTCTCATGTTCAGAAGAGACAAAAAGACCACCTCCTCTTCTGGGTCACTGAGGGGAACCAGGAAGCCTTTTTACTGAAAATTCCAAAGTCTTGCTGGCCAGAGTTGAGTCAAACCTCCTACTTTATATCAATCCTTGGCAAAGGAAACAGTGTCTCTGTGATGAGTTGATAATAGTCAGGATTTCCCTGGAGCCAGGGTGAGTTCATCTTCCCCATGTCATGTGAGAAAAGAGAGGATCTTTTCTCAGGATTCTGTTAACTGTGGCATGTAGAGTGGCTATTGACAGGTAGCCCTCAGTGTCTGCCAAAGAGAACCTTGGATGAAGGTGACCTTCAAAGAATGGACTGGAGTGCTGTTATAATACTACAGCTGAGTTCATTCCAGACTTGCTGAAGTGAGAACCCTCTGATCTTCCAAAAACACACACACCCCTTTATACTTGATCCAAGAGGTGCTGCCTTTACCAAGAAATAATGAGTCATGTGACAGTAAAACCTGGGAATTCTTACAGTATTTTATTCATTGGCTTTTGTAATCATATGTACATTTTCTTATTCATATCCACTGAGACCCTGTCATAAATTGCTTTAACTTTTTTTTCATTTTAGTAACCTTTGCTGAAAGTAGGTGAATGACCAGATGAGAAGATTCAAATGCCAGGTTTCCCCCAAGAATAGCTCTAGGTAGGCATGCTGTGAAATTCAGCCCTCCTGCTGCCTGACTCTGGACGCACCTGAGCCCATCACGTCCCTCTGTAGGAAAGTCACTATGCCTCAGGCCTTTCCAGCCCTTGCTTTACCCTTTCCATTACCTCACCCATCAAATGCATTCTGTCCTGGCTACCTTGGTCCTGTTAAGCACCTGTTCTCTGATAAATTATTCCATGATGATGTGTTAGCTGGGTCTAGTCCCCTTCTAAGTCCAACGATTAACTCTAAAAGGTGGTATTCTACACCAGCTAGGATAACATGGGAAGATTTTTGAGCACTGTGATATCTCTTAATTTTCACTGCACAAAAAGCTTGATATGCATAGAACTTGCACTATTCAAAGGATGATTTGAGCCCATGATTTACACCAGACTTCACTGAGAGATTCTGAAATCATAAAGAAAGAACAGAATCAAACCATCTTAACCAAATCTTCTAAGTTTTCTGATAGAAATAACGTACTTAAAAAACCCTCCTCTTCTTACAAAAATTATTTTGAATAGTTTTGTATTAATTGAGTCTTCAGCCAAACTTTGTTGTAGAGATCAGGAATCCTGTTGTCATTTGAGTAATCCTTTTCCCCCGTTATTTTCTGCCTTTCTGGATCTAATTTTGATGTGGATCTAAATCATACCTCTTTTTAAAAAAGCATTTTTTTCTGACTCAGGTCCCACCCTATTTCCTCTTCTAAAGCTTGTGGTTCAGATTGTAACAGACAACAGAGCTTAATAGCGGTCACAGAATATCCCAGTTCTCACTTTGCTATGTACCTTGCATTAAAAGTGCACAATCACACCAACTTCCTAATTAAAATTTATCATGTGAATAAATATTCTTCAAAGTCAAAGTGATGAAATGGCTTTGAAACAGCCCTCTGGCAGTGGTTTTTTAAGGCTTTTTTAGTTAACCAGTAACACATGGCCACGGATATGAATAACAGAGGATTTTAGAGAAATAGCAGATGTGGATTTACTCCTCCCTCTGCAAACATGATCTTAGGAGCCACAGTGCCAGGATGGAGAGGCTTAGGGATTTCCCTCAAGAAGATTGCTACTGGGAACTAGCCAGAAGGGCTCTCCTTTTGAGGTCCAAGAGGGCTCTTCTCACAGGCCATAACATAGCCTGCAGACCACCCTCAAGCACCTCTTACCTTTTGTGATAGGTTATCCCAGTCCTGCAAATTCATGTTAAGTTTCTACATTAATGTCTTCTTCTTTAACAGTTTTCCTAGCCTGTGATCTCAACTCTGGCTGCACATTACAATTACATGCAGGCTTGTAAAAACCACCAATACCTAGGTCCAATCCCAGATCAACTAGTGATTTCCCAGTTTGGCCCTGGACCAATAGCATCCACATCATCTGGGAACTTATTAGAAATGAACATTGAAGATCCTCACTCAGACCTACTGAGTCAGAACTTCTGGTGGGCTGGGACTCAGGAAGCTGTGTTTTACGAAGCCCTCCGGGTGATTCTGGTGTGTGTTCAAGTTTGAGAATCACTGATCTAGTGTTTTCTCTCTGATGTTCACCTCCTGCCATCAGTTTCTTCTGATCTAGATATAGCCCAGACTCCAACCGTATACCTGTATATCACCCATCCCTTTACACATATTCCAAGACAAACTTTTTTGTTGTGTTTAAATTTCAGTAATTAAAAACTATGCTTACTCATATTATAATGAAAATGTCTTGTGGATAAGCCCTGTTGAAAACTGACCATTTTTTGTTGTTGTTGTTGTTGATTTTTTAAACATGCTTGGCTATTACAAATTAGGTTGAAGAAGACTTCCTACTGGGCCCTGTGTAGCTTGCTTTGACCTGAGGTGTTGTATTCTTGAGCTGGAAAATTGTGAACTGGTTCACGTGGTGAACTCGGTAAGTCACCATGAGCTTCGTTTACATGTCCTTGTTATTCATAGGGACGTAGCCATGGCACCAGGTTATTCGGGATTTTTAGATCCAGAAGTAGGCATGACTTTCCAGAATTTCACACTGTGATAGTAGAGAAAAGACAACACAGCAGGAAACCCTGGGTAGCAGATTGTGCTGGTTAGCTGGCTAATGTACTGTGCTTCCTGGAGGAAATATTATTGAGACCTGAGGGGTCAGTGCAAAAGTGTGTACAGGAAAAGATTTAGCCTATAAATTGTAGGTTAGCAGGTACTTTGTATTGACTGGGCCAGTTGTAGGTGTTTGATTAAATGGTGCCTATACAAACAGAGAGATAACATAGCCAAGCAAAGACACAGCAGCTAGTCTGCTTTGGTTTAGAAACTATGCCATTACTAGCTATGTGACCTCTGGCAAATCAGTTAACTGCTCAGTGCCTGGATTTTTCCACCTGTAAAATAGGAATGGTAATAATATTTTTCTCATGGGGTGTTTGGCAGATTACATGGGTTAATGTATATGAAGTACGCCGAACAATGCCTGGTGTGCACAGAGGTGTTCAGGTCAGTAAGTATTTAGCTATTATTAACTAACAGGGGCACTTTCCTTTTTAAAGCAATACTCTGAGGCCAGCTGTCTTGAAGGGACTGGCTAACTTTGAAACATTTCAAACTCAAAGGGACTGGGCACTGAGATTATTATTGGAGATTTTTTTTTCCGCTCCTGTTTAAAAAGCATATAACGCAGGGTTTTATTGAAAGTTTCAAAGCCTAGTTAGTATTTATGAGCTTGGTAAGATCACTGAACATATTTCAGTAACAGAAACTAATAGTTCTGAATCCCCTCTATGCAGTTCTGAAACCCCTAAAAGCTCTGAAGACAGAAGGTTTTGTACCTTTTCACCAACTCGTTTGGTCTCAGAAATCTGACTTGAACATACACTTACTAGTTTTGTATTGCTGCCGCAACAAATTACCCTAAATTTAGCAACTAAAAACAGCACAAGCTGATTGTCTCACAGTGTCCATGAGTCAGAAGTCCAGCTCAGCTGAATCCCCTGCTTAGAGTCTCCCAGGTCTCCATTAGAGTGTCATCCAGGCTTTGCTCCTTCCTGGAGACTCTGGGGGAAGAATCTACTTCAAGTATTTTCAGGTTATTGGCAAAATTCAGTTCTTTGAGGTTATAGAATTGAGATCCCCACTTCCATGCTGGCTGTCGGCCGTGGATTGTTCTTCTAGAGGCTGTCCACATTCCTTGGCCAGTGGCCCCCTTTCTCCATCTCCCAAAGCAGCAATGGCTGGTCAAGTCCCTCTCTCTGACCAGTACCTAATGCAGTACCTAGATTAGTAGGGTTGACCCTTAAACAACATGGGCTTGAGCTGTGTGGGTCCAATTATACACAGATATTTTTCACTAAGTGTATAGTCAGTCCTTTGTATTTGTGGATTTCTCATCTGTAGATTCAGCTAACCACCACTAATTTAAATTTTCATCCACGGTTGGTTGAACCTGAGGACGGGAAACCTGGGGGTACGGAGGGCCAACTGTATTCATTGTACTACACCATTTTATATAAAGGACTTGAGCATATTTGGATTTTAGTATATGTGGGGGCTCCTGGAGCCCCGAGGATACCAGGGACGACTGTATTTTATTGACTGACCAGATAATGGGAATCTTGGAGGACACTTTGAGAACTGTACCTGTCTCAATGCTTAGAAGTATTTAATAGTCTTTGCTTACCCACTTAGTGTGAATCTAATTTGGTACAGATACACAAGCATACCTCGGAGATACTGAGGGTTGGATTCCAGACCACCACAATAAAGCGAGTAAAAAAATAAAGCAAGTTGAACAAAATTTTTTATTCCCCAGTGCATATAAAAGTTATGTTTATGCTATACACTGTAATCTATTAGTATTATGTGCAATAGTATTATGTATAAAAAAGTACATATCTTAATTAAAAAATAGCACTGTTGGAAAAATGGCACCAATAGACTTGCTTGACGCTGGGTTGCCACAAACATTCAGTTTGTAAGAAATGCAGTTATATTGGAAGCATAATAAAATGAAGTATGCCTGTATCAATATGTTTGATTATAGAGCGTTATCCTTGATCCTTTGATTCTGCTGGAAGCATTATGTAATACGTGATATATGTACATTGTTACCTTTATAAACTTAAAACATTTCTAAACTTCAAAACATATCTGACCTCAAGGGTTGGTGAAGGGATTATGGGGTGTCATGTAAAAAGTTACTGGTAAAAGGTATTTTTAAAAGCATTTATATACATATCGTATTTATATTTTGAAATATTGTGAAATGGTACCCATGTAACACTCACTAATTGAGAGAACAGATATTCATGTGGTTTCCAGATTCATACTTAGAGAACTAAAAGGGACTTTTAAGATAGACTCATTACTTTAAAGATTCAGAAGGAGGCATCAGCATTGCAGACAAGAAGGGAAAGGATGGAAGATAACATTTATTAAACACTATACTATTCGCTTATTTAACAGACACTCACACAACATGTGTGTGATTTAATCTTTACCTCCTGTGTATGTTGTTACTTTCTTATTTTGCATGTGCTGGAATCAAGACTCAGGGAGACTGAGTAACTTGCTTAGAGTCACATGGCTGGTCAGTGTGGAACTGGAACTTGAACTTATTTCTGACTTAAAAGTCTCCGCTTTGCCCACTTGTCAAAGAAGCTCCTATTTGGACGCAGATCTGGGATTTAAACTCCAGTCTCCTGTTTACTCTGTTAAGATAATTGTTTTTAATACATAATTATAGATTTACAAGTGCATAAAACATTTAAAAACTTCTTAGAGGGGCAATTGATGATGCTTGGCCTATTACCAGTATTAGTGTGTATTTCGGATTATCAGTTATATGGGATTAAAAATTTCCATCATTTTAGAATCATTTTTTTATCAGTTAAATCTTAAGATTAGCATCTCAATTGACTGTTTTATTCTTGGATGAATCCTGTATTAAAATTATTTGCTATAAATTGTCATCTCTTAAAAATGACACAATGTACCAATTTAGCAGTCATTATTAAATGCTGGAGATAATATGATTTTCCAATACTGGAACATTTCTTTACATTCATTGTTGTTAAGTCCTTATTATTTCTTGGATATCCAATTTGTTATTTATTTGATATAAAATATTCTCTTTTGAAAAGTAAGCAGCTCCCCTGCTGATTTCTGTTTAAATTCCTCCTTGCTGTTTTGGTCTCTGTTTTCTCTATGTAGTAAAGTGTTGACAGAAAGCAACTGTACAGAGAGATAAAAATATGCATCAGTTAGAACAGCAAATTACAGTGTAGTTTTCAAAAGAAGTATTTTAGCTAAGACACAAGAAACACAGCTGTAATAAGTGTCTGAAGAGAAATTTTTTCCGAATTGTTACCAAAGTAATCTTATTGTTCTTCATTTTATGATTGTCACAGTGGTTGAAAAAAAAAACTGGAATTGACATGCATATTCAGGGTTGTGCATCATTTTGAAAAATAAATGTGAAATGAAGACTAAAGATTTTTCTAATGTCTTCATTTTGTTCCTTTTATTTTGTTTTTATATCCACAAAGAAAATATTCTAGCCTGGCATGACTTATTATGATGAAAATTTTTAAATCTTGGCTTTTAGGGAACAACTTTATGGTTCAACAAAATAAATTTCATTTTACATAATATAGATTCCTTTACAAAAATAACTTTACAAATGAAACTTTGTGATGGATGTCTGTACTGAATATGATTATTTGAATTTTTGTCCATTTAGACTAAAGATTGGGAAAATTCATATTTCTTCAGTTGGAAAAAAATGCAGTTTTAATTAACTGTGGTTTGTGAGGAAGGTAAGAAATGGAATAATTGAGAAAAGAGAACTAGATTTCATTTTTACCCTGGTCTTGAGGAGGATTGCTCTCCATTTCTTTTGTTGTTTATAATTTGATTTTGTTTTATAGACAAAATACCAGGTCAGGCACTAAGACTGTATTATTTTGAAATAGTTTCTACTTTTTTGGGGCTCAGAAGAATTGAGATTGGTTAGATTTTGTGTGATATCATCCAAGGCAGTCATTTTTTACTCTCGTACCTGCTCATCTTTCAGCCACAAGGTACAGAAACATACAGAAAAATAATATATAAGCTTTGGACAAGACAGCATGAAAGACAGTAGAAACTCTAAGATATTTAGGAATGAATGATGCCCTCTTGTTCAGAGATCTAGTACTTCACTGTCTCTTTAGAGAGGGGACTGAGGCTCTCTGATTTCCTGATTGTGTTTATATTATTTATACTATTATGTATAGTATTTTATTAATTATATTTGTATTATTATTGTATTGTGTTTATACCTGGGGAGTCTGATGCTCATTCCAAAGCAGGAGGAGATAACATTTTGAGCTTTAACAGTGGAACTGATGTGTGGGGCACCATGTACTGCCGCTTAATAACTTTGTACTTTCAAGGCTAAGCTTATAGTGTAGAAGAATATATTGTATAGAATATTTCCTCATTGTTTCCTGTGGTGCCTAACAATGTCTGTAATTCTCTTAATGACCAACGGACGCGTCTTTCAGTATCTAGCACTTGCGTGAAGAACTAGCGAGGTGAGCCAAGCAGGAGCAAGCACATTGGAAGTTTCTGTAATAAAGATTGTGACAGATAGAATGGCCATCATTAAAAAGTGTATAAATGATAAATGCTGGAGAGGGAGTGGAGAAAAGGGACCCCTCCTACACTGTTGGTGGGAATGTAGTTTGGTGCAGCCATTATGGAATACAGTATGGAGATTCCTTAAAAAACTAAAACTAAACTTACTATATGATCCAGCAGTCCCACTCCTGGGTGTATATCTGTAGGGAACTCTAATTCAAAAGGATACATGCACCCCAATGTTTATACAAGCACTGTTTACAATAGACATGGAAACAACCTAAATGTCCACCAACAGATAACTGGATAAAGAAGTTGTGGTATATGTGTGTGTGTGTGTGTGTGTGTGTGTGTGTGTGTGTGTGTGTGTAATAGAATACTACTCAGCCATAAAAAAGAATAAAATAATACCATTTATAGTAACATGGGTGGACCTAAAGATTGTCATTCTAAGTGAAGTAAGCCAGGAATAGAAAGAAAAATACCATGTAACATCACTCATATGTAGAATCAAAAAAAAAAAGACATAAATGAACTTATTTACAAAACAAAGACAGACTCACAGACATAGAAAACAAGCTTACGGTTACCTGGGAGAAAGGAGGTAAGGGATAAATTGGGAATTTAAGATTTGCAGATACTAACTACTGTATATAAAATAGATAAATAACAAGTTTATACTGCAGAGCACAAAGAACTATATTCAATATCTTGTAGCAACCTATAATGAAAAAGAATATGAAAAGGAACATACATATGTTCATGTATGACTGAAACATTATTTTGTACACCAGAAACTGACACAACATTGTAAACTGACTATCCTTCAATTGAAAAAAAAAACTATGACAGAGCAGGGACTCAGAAAACTCAGATCTGAGTTGTAGCTCTGTGATGTACTAGTTACGCAGCCTTGGCTGTGCTGTATAATCTCTCTAGAGGTCAGTTTCCCTGACTTTAAAATGGTGGATGTTCTTGCTGTGCTTGACCTGACAGAGTTGTTGTGAAAAGCTAATGTTATAAACTTAGCCATGTAGTGAAATATGATGTGTATCAGTTGGGAATCTTTCAAATGCAAATGACAGAAATTTAACTTACATCTGTAAAGAAAAATGGGATTTACTGACTCATGCGACTGAATCCAGGGGCAGGCCTGGTTTTCAGGTCTCAGGACTCTGTTCTCCACTCTGAGCTCTGCTCCTCTCCGCCATTAGTTTCTAACTCAGTGAATACCTTTGACCATAATCCCTGATGTGCCTCAACTTCAGTCCAGCAGAGAGGACATCCTGCCTCTGTCCCAGGGAGTCTCGTTGTCTTCCAGCAGTCTCAGTTGAGTCACATGCCCATCCCTGAGCCAGGTACCAAAACCAGGAACTAGGATGTAGCCATTGCCTGAGGCCAGTCTGGACCTGCTGCTGGAGCTTGGATGCCTTCCAAACCACATGAACTGAATGTGGAGGAGGGGTGATTCCCCAAAGGACTTTACCAACGTCAGGGGATTCTGTCACAAGGACAACTTTCCACTGTTGGAAACAAGATACTGTTGTTTTCTTTCATGTGAAAGAGAATATTTAATGGCTTAAAAGAAAAACGAAATAGTTGATGGGCATTCGTAAAACCCAAGAAAGGATGAAACTTCAAAGGCAAATTTAATTTAATAAACCAGAGAGGAAAAGGACCAGACATATATGGAAGATAGATATAAAGTCAATAATCTGGATGAGGCAGAACCTTCTCCTCTTTGCAACTTGAAAGAGAATCATAATACCTAGTGAAACTAACCTCCACCCTATTAGATTTTATGAGGGTGTTTTCACTTCCTTCTTGGTCCTAACCCAAGAAACAATTCGTTTTTAGAGAGGCTGAGCTCAGTCCAAAGGAGTAGGATTAGGAAAACTTCATTCTTGGCTGAAATAAAAGGAGGATGTAATTTGTGAACCTTTAGTTAAAACTAATAATTCTTTGTGAGAAATGTACACATTATTGCCAAAAAAGTAGCTACACAAATTGTGAGATTGATAATAATTTTCAGTGACTAAGTAGGGTCAGAATGAAAAAGAGTTAAAGCAGGAAATTATGAAAACTAGTCACATTTTATTTGGGAAAGGCAGGCAGCTGTAGGAGGCGTGCTGTTGCTGCCCCTGTGGAGAGCAGGGAGTCTTAGGAGATCTGGAATAAACAGATTTACAGGAGAATTGCAAAGGCATAAAGTTAAACAGGAAAGAAACTGACAATTTAAGGTGGTCTTCTTTGTTCCAGAAACTTTATATTCACCATATCATTGAAACCTCATGATGATTCTCTTTCGCAAATGGCGAAAGTCAAGCTTCGAGAAGTCAAATAACTTGCTGAGTTATTACAAACACAAGATATTACAATTGCAGCTGCTCAAGGGTAGAGGTGACGCTTTATCTGGGAGTCATGTGGATCCATGGTGGTCCTGCCATAACTCAAGTACTCTGTACAGCTTCTTCGGGATTAGAATGAACTTCATTTGTTTGGATTTTACCTCTGATTAGATATATCCTGAGAATGACTTTTTGAATTTTTCCAAAAGACAGAGTTGTATGCCAAAATTAAATAGGATATTGTAAAATATTTGGCTGTTTTAAATAAGGGAAACAAATAGAAGACAGATTGTCTCCAAAAGTAGAGATCTTGTTCAAAGTAGAGAAATCTTGTTCAAAGTCTGGGAATCTTATTTGGAATTTTTAGATACTAACTACTGTATGCAAAATAGATAAACAACAAGGTCCTACTGTGTACCACAGGGAACTATATCCAGTACCTTGTAATAGCCTATAATGAAAAAGAATATGAAAAGGAATATATATATAGATGAATCACAATGCTGTACACCAGAAATTAACACAACTTTGTAAATCGACTGTACTTCAATCAAAAAAAGAATGTGGGGAAATCTAGTTCTTTAAGAAAAGGAGACTCTGAATCAAAACACAAGTATTTTTAGAAACTTAAAAAAAAATCTTGTCACTGTTTTAGGGCAGCTGGTATTTCTGGAGATGATTTTCACAGTTCCTCAAGAAGAGTTTCTATGGTCAGAGAAATTGGGGAAATGCTCTTTGCTGTGACCGCCTCTTTGATTCACATGTAGATGAGCGTGCGGCCCCTGGGAAAAGTTGGTGCCTCACTCCCCCTGAGTCTCCAGTGAGCGCTCAGCAGTGTTCAGGTTATTATCGGTTGCTTGCATCAGGTGGACAGGCAGACCCAAGGCCTGAGACACAACAGTTAGGGGGGTCTAGAAAGAAATATATAAAAAAAAGACTTGAAAACCTAAATGAATCTTAAATCATTTAAGCAAAACTTCGGCATCCAGGGCTTTCTTGGGGATTTGAAGGCCTAGAAAGCTGACTTTTCTTCCTAGGGAGAATCCCCAAGGTAAAGAAACTTGCTTAACTCAGCATTTCTCAAACCTTCTTGATCATGTATTACCTTTTTATTGGGGGGTGGAGGGTGGGAACGTCTGTTAATATCTTCTGGACCATAGTTAGTGGGATAAAGGCCCAAGATATAACAGGATCCAATGATGAATTTTGAGGCCTGAAGCACTGAAAAAAGGATGGTGACCTTGTCAAATGTAATTTTAAAAGAACAGTAAGCTAAAAAATAAGGAAGTCGCACAAAGTCCTGATTTTCTAAATGATAAAAGCACTTTACCATCGACTGTGTGCCAGGGACTATTCTAAGCACTTCATGTGTATAAATGAGTTCAAAACTCACAATAGTAAATTAAGGCACAGAGAGGTTAAATAAATTATATAAGGCTGCCCATGAAATTTGTGGTAGGGCTGAGATTCAGAACGAGGCAATTTAGTACCAGAATTTATGCTCTTAAACAATGTACATTCTGCTCCTCAGATTAACAATTTCAATGCTTTTAAAGTGTATGTAGTCAAAAAAATTTTTTTCTGTCTCTCTCTCTTTTTTTTTTTCTGGGATGGGGGACTTGCTTTTCTAGAGCCCTAGTAGGCATCAGCATAGATTGACTTTTGGTTAATTCAGCACCAAATGTGGAAATATCGTGCAATATTACTATAAAACAATAATTGCACTCTCTGTTTACCACTCACTTCCCAATAAATTTATATATTATAAGGATAGGAGATGGCCTAGTTGACAGGTTGGTGTTGCATCTTGTTCTGAACTAAGGGAAAGGAATCAGCATGTTCTGGGGAAATGTCAGAGTGGAAGAGAAGGCCACCCTAGTGGGAACAACAAAGCTTCTTGGGGTGGGTCATTCCTGTCTTCAGTTAGAAGTCATTAACCAAGAGTGTGCAATTCAAGGCTTTGGGGATTGAAAACAAGGGAAGGGGGCTCAGGTTGAATTGATAAGTTTGTGTTAGAAAGTTGTTGATGACAGTGTGACAGGGAAACAGAGTTCTGAGGAAGGAGATACAGGAAGGGGCAGCTCCTTAACTTGCAGGAATGCAAGGCTGCCACCTTCTGGAGGTGAGCCCTAGGGAAGCAGGGAGCATTCTGGGCATTGCAGGGGTGGGAGAAGCTGTCTACATAAGCAGAAGTTTCCTGCTGAGGAGGGAGATTTTGGAGGCTGCAGGCCCATTGCTGTCACTAGCACCATGGGACCTATTGGCCTCAAACAATTCGAGCATATTATGGCACTAGAAGAGCACTCTTTACAGACCTGACTTGTTCTTGCATGTTCATATCAGCATATGAACAGACTCAGATTTTGGTTGTAGGACTGGGTGGACCTGCGCTCATAGGAGCCAGAGAGCACCTATTTAACACAGATGCTGAAGTGGGTAGGTGAAGTGATCAGGCCGACACAGATGCTGAATCTGCCACATTAACCTTGACTAATGTGGGCTGAACTTGGGATTTTATTAATATGGTACAGGACTGTTTCCATGGTTGGATCCAGGTCCTATAAAGGCCTGAAAGTTAAGTTACATAATTTTGATGGCCCTTTGTAAGAAAAAAACACAAAATTTTAAATACAAAGTTAGGTATTCATATGAATATTTATATAGAATGAGAAAAGAAATTGCATATTTTTAAAAACTCACAATATAGGAAAATATCACAAAACTTAGAAAAATAACATCAGAAATTAATTTCCTGACATACTACTTTAATAATTTATTTTAATCTGTGTGCTGTGGCTGCATAGTTTCTCATTACCTTTCTTAATATGATAATCATTTTGAAATATAATTTTCTATAGAGAGAATGTAGAGATAATTCAATCTTTTAAGTAGCATGGCTGGTTGAAATTTACTTTCAGTTATTGGTAGTTTAGAAAATTTCTTTCATCTTTTCCTCTTGTTATTAATAATGTCTTGTAAATTTGGGGGATTTGAGGCCAAATTTGGGAAAACTGCTATCATAATAAGCAGTAAGATTTTATAGCCTTTTAAGTTTTGAGGAGACCGTTGACTAATTTTAAAGACTCTGAATTAATGACCTCATTATATGGTTTGTCATCAGTGTCCTCAATTTGTAGTATACTATGAGTTTGCATTATTTTCATTGATGTCAGTATTTCATGTCAAATTAGTAAGAAATTTGGGGCAGGGGTATAGCTCAGTGGTAGAGCTCATGCTTAGCATGCACGAGGTCCTGGGTTCAATCCCCAGTACCTCCATTAAAAAAAAAATTAGTGGGGGAGGGTATAGCACAATAATAGAGTGCATACTTTAGCATGCATGCAGTCCCCTGTACCTCCATTAAAAATAAATGAACATGATTTTAACCCCCCCCCCCCAAAAAAGATTAGTAAGTACTTTAAATATTCTTCTGGTATGATCATGTGATTATCTCCTTTTCATAATTACATTTTTAAACAACTCAAGAGCCTATTCATTATTTTTATTTCTTTTTGATGGATTGCTTCTTTTTGTATAATCTTAAACAAATTTATAACATTTGCTTCTCAATGTCAAAATAATTTCAATTGGTTACATGACTGTTCTTTGTCGCTTTTGATTTCAATTCCATTAGCTTTTTTTAATCTGGATTTTCTTTTGGTTGTTTAAAAATTTTTTTAAATGACAAAAAAGTGCGCTTTGTATATATCCTAATCAGGCATCATAGTTTTTCACTAGTTTTATTGAAATGTCTTTCCAAGTTTCAGTTAAAATGGTGTATTTGAACTTTATAAAATATGCCATTCCCATTAAAAAAGAAAAATAAGTATGCTGCTTTTTATACTGAATATATTTCTGACAGGAAAGCACTCTGAATTTTGACTAAACATTAGTGATAATGGAATCCTCTGCTTATAATTTTAGACATCTGGTGACTGGAAAAATTTCCCACAGTTTAGCTTTTATTTCAGATCTTTCATCTCCATCACCAGTATTCTTCAGTGTCAGCCGTCATAGGGCACATCCCAGCAGTGGCAGGACTTTGGCACAAGGCTGGAGGAGTATACCTGGGTGCCGTTCCTATACCATTAAGATTAGCAAAAACTTAACTATACACAAAAGTGATGTGGACCATGTGAGTATCTCCAACTCTACTATCTGTCTGGATGCCAGAAATGCCCACAGCAGTTCCAGCCCAGTGTGTTTAAATATCTTCTGCAGATATAAAAATACATTAGACCATATGAACATATTGCTAAAGTCTCCTGTAAGGCTTGGAAGAGAACTGTGCTTGGAAGGGTTTCTTAAGTTCAGGATAAACCTGCCTCTGGCTATACTTCACTTGGAACAAATCACCTAGGGTGGCCACGAAAGGACAGGTCATGGTACACTCTGGATAGAGGGTGCCAGAAATGGACTCAAGTTCAAATGTGTCTCATGTGGAACTATCAGGGATCTCTAGTCTGAACAGTAAGTTTATGAATTTGGCTCAAGACTCTTTGGGTTACATGTGACAGACGTCCAAGTTTTAACTAGTCATGGCTTTGGTAGAAAGAATTTGTTGGTTCAGGTAACAAAACACTGAGAGTTATACAGGTTGGAGCTAAGGGTCACCTGGACCTGGGAATTTGGATAGCTTCACACTGTCATTCTGTTTCATTCTTTTCCCATCTCTATTTCTCTGTTAATTTTATTCTCTACTCTTGAAAATGGTCTTTTTCTAAAGAGTGACTGCAGGCAGTTTGGGATTCTGTGGCCCAAAAGGCAAAAGAACTTCCTTTCCAGTTGTTGTTTGGGAATATCCTTGGGAAAAACTCTGACCTAGCTTGGGAGATGTGCCCACTTGTGGAACCAGTGATTCTTCTGTGCCTCCCCATGGGGCCAGAAAGGGATGGGGCATTGTGATTGGCATAAGATAGTTGGGATGGAGGAGCAGATCCCCCACAGAGGCTGTTGTTTTGGTCAGACAAAACCACAGTTGTCCACTGCAATAGCTCAGGCTAAGGCCTGGTGGGGAGGTGGGCATGGAAGTCATACAACTGATGAAACCCACTGCATGGAGTGTGCCTTTCCTCATGTAGACTCGTAACTTATCCTGTCTTGGAAGATAAATTTAGGCACAAAACTCACAACTCTCAGAAAGTGTCTTCTCTGCGATTGTTAAGCATGTACCTTTTAAAGTGTGTCATAGCGTATTAAGAGTTAATTCACAGAAGCCTTCCTTAACACATGGGTAAAGTGGGACTAAACCAGTTGTAAAAACCATTCAAGGCTTTAACTCATATAATTTGGAATATAGCAGCTCAGTTGGCAGTTGGGAAACAGAGATGGGAAGGCCAAGAAACTCTCAGAAGCAGCATTGTTAATGCTTACACTAAAATGGTTAAAAGAGAATGTTTAAATTAAATGATTATTGATTTAACCTAGTTAAATAAGACGACTGTTATTGAAAATTGAAATTAAAAGACAGCATTTCTGTTCTTCTTAAGTCAATCCGGTGGAGAACAGTAACATTTGGATAGTATTTGTCTTTGAATGGGAGGTGAACGCTGCAAAGAACTTCTTTCTACATCAAATGACTTAAGTAAGGTTGAAGTATATTATAATTTGTTTATATTAATTAGTTTATAGTTATTTCTTAATTATTTGAGATTCTTTAATAATAACCTGGTCATTTATAGATCTAAAGAAATGCACCTTGCCCTTGAACAATGCAGGTGTTAATCTGAATATAAATTTAGAGCTGGCCCTCTGTCTCCTCAAATCCTCGGTATCTGTAGATTCAAACAACCACAGACTGTGTGGTACTGTAGTATTTACTATTGAAAAATATTCATGTATAAGTGGACCTGGGCAGTTCAAAGCCACGTTTTTCAAGGGTCAACTGTATAAATTTTATGGAAATATAACATAAATTAAACTTCATTCTTCATTTATTTGATACATACTCTTGTTCTGGAAGAAATATATTGTTTATTGGATGATAACTTTGTGAGAAATATTCTTAATGGTAGAATTTTATAATGGCATTGTCTCATTCTAATAAAAAAGAAATAGTACCATGCCTTTGAATGAGGTGACGTAATTTAGATTTTGGTGGGTGTGTTGTTAACATAGAATGTAAAATTTAGAAATTTATCTTAAAAGAGAATGTTTAACCCTGGGCATAAATAATTGCATGCTTAACAATAAAAATTATAACTGCTCTTATGGGGGAAATATTTCTTTGAGTTACTATATTTTATTCAGAGAAAGGAGTTTGTGAAATAGAGAATTTAGCAGGATAGACTTTGGAGAGGTCATGAAAGAAGCTGAATATTAGTTGAATGATAGACAGCACTTATTGAACTTTTACCACATGTCAAGCCCTGTTCTAATAGTTTAACATGCACATAACCCATTTAATCAACTTAATGCAGTAGATACAGTTATCATCCCCGTTTTGGAGAACAGAAAATTGAGGCTCACAGAGGTTAAAAAATTTGCTGGTCACCTAACTAGTAAAGTGGTGGAGCTGTTTTTGGACTCATCTTGGCTGCAGAGCTCTTAACTATGTGTCGGAAACACCTAGAGTGAAAAGATAGTTGTTTGTAAATTTTAAAAAATACATTTAACTTTCATCTTTATAATAACATAAATATTACTGGATATAATAATATATATTATAAAATCTCATTAATATATATTGTTTTAAAATACTTAATCACTTCCCTATTGTTGAGTATTTGAGTTGTTTTCAATTTTTTCTCTGTTAAGAACAATCCCAATGAATATCCTTCTACAGAAATTTTGTGCCATCCCTAAAAGTTTCCTCAGAATGCGTTCTTATATGTAGGTTTGCTGGTTAAAGAGCAGGGATGTTTTAAAGGTTCTTGACAGTTGCTGTGATGGTCTTCAGAGAAGTACAGTGAGAAAAGCACACCACAGTTCATATGTGGGGAAATGAGATGAGGCAACTCCAAACAGACAACGCCCTGCTCTGCTTCTGGCCTCGTGTCCTGCTCACCAGATAAGTAAGAATAGTCCGTGTGTGTCCTTTTTGTGTAGGTAATTTTTGGAGTAGAGCACTTAGTTTGATTTTTCATCCATAGTTAAAAGACAATGATAAAAACAAAATAAAATCCTCCTAAAGAAGAGTCGAAATGATAGTTCTTTAGCTAAAAGACAATAAAACCAAGAATATTAGATTGAAAATTTTAAGTAAGACGTTAAAAATCTATTTCAGAAGATTGTAAACATTTATGTTTTAGTAAAGAGGAGTCCTTTTTTTTTCCTTCTTTCATTTAAACTAAAAACCATGATTTGTGGGAGAATAATGATATAATTAAATTTTCTTAATTCTGGTTTGACATGCTTAGCTTCTCTAGGCACTGAGACTTATATGTCCCTCTTTTTCATCATTAAAGATCATTTTGTGATTTTTTAAAATAGATTTCTGGAGGGTCAAAAAGTCACTGTTTTTTATGTGCAGTTGCTTCTTGTTTGTGTTTCAGCCACCAGGAAAGGACTGCTAACCAAATTGGTGGATAGATTTTCTCCATCCCTTTACTTTTAAAATATCTGTGTCTTTATATTTAAAATGGATTTCTTGTGAGCAACAAAATTTTTTTATTCACTCAAATAATTCCTGTCTTTTAAATGATATATTTGGACTATTCATATTAAAAGTGACTATTGACCATAATTGAATTAAGATCTGTCATGTTTGGAATGTTCTGTTGGTTGTACTTGTTCTTTGTTTTTCTTTTTCACCCTCCTTTTTTTGTTATCTCTGGTTTTAATTGAGCAATTTATATGATTTTAGTTTTTCTCCTTTTTTAGGATATCGGTTATACTTCTTAATTTTGTTTTTCAATATTTCCCTAGAGCTTGCAATATACCTTTACAACCAGCCTAGGTCTACTTAAAAAAATCTCTTTACCACTTCACAAGTAGTGCAGGTATCTTATAACAGAGTATTCCTAACTCTTTCCTCTCATCTCTTATAACATTGCAGTCATTCCTTTCATGTATCCATATGATACAGTACACATTATCATCATTATTACTTTGATCTGTTACATCAATTAAGAATAAGAGATATTAAAGATTTTACTGTACCTTCATTTGTCCCTTCTTTGACACTCTCTCTTTGTTTTCATAGAGCTGAGTTTCTGGTCTATATCATTTTCCTTCTCCCTGAAGAATCTCTTTTAACATTGCTTGCAGGACAGGCCTGATAAATTTTTTCAGGTTTTGCTTGTCTGAGAAAGTCTTTATATTTCTTCCTTACTTTTGAAGAATAATTTAACTAGATACAGAATTCTAGGTTGATAAGTTTTTTTCTTTCAACTTTAAATGTTCCACTCTCTTTTTGCATGCATGGTTTCAGATGAAAATTCTACTATAGTTATTATCCTTCTTCCTCTATAGGTAAGATAGATTTTTTTCCCTGGCTTCTTTCAAGATTTTATTTCTGTCTTTGGTTTGCAGCAGTTTGAATATGAAATGCCTAGATGTAGATATTTTGGTATTTATCATGCGATAGTCTCTGAACTTCCTGGAGTTGTGGTTTGGTGTTTGTCATTTTAATTTTGAAAATTTTTCAGCTATTATTCTTTCAAATTTTTTTTCTCTGTTCTTTCTTGCTTGCTTTTCCAGTATTCCCGTTACACATAATTTGGAAATTATCCAATAGTTCTTGAATATTCTATTGTTTTTTTCATTATTTTTTTCTTTTTATATTTTAATCTGAGAGGCTTCTACTGACATCTCTTCAGGCTCACTAATTCTTCACTAATTTATGTCCAGTCTACTTATGAGCATGTCAGAGGCATTCTTCATTTCTGTTAGCAGTGTTTTTGATTTCCAGCATTTCTTTTTTATCCTTTATCAGAGTTTATGTCTCTATACTTACATCTGTCCTTGCATGTTGTCTACTTTCCTGTGAGAACCTTTACCCTATTAATCATAGTTATTTTAAATTCCTTGTCTGATAATCCCAAAATCCATGTCACATTTGTGTCTGATTCTGATGCTTACGTTGTCTCTTTAGGCTGTGTTTTTTCTTGCCTTTTATCATGCTTTGTAATTTTTTGTTGAAAACTGGACATGATGTATTAGTTAATAGGAGCTAAGGTAAATAAGCCTTGAAGTATTTGGTTTGATGTTAATATGACTAGGAATTGGGCTGTTTTAATGACTGTAGTTATAGGTGACAGAAGCTTCAAATTCCTCTAATGTTCTTGTTTTTGTTTCTTCTGTTATCCTTGTGTTTTCCTAAGAGTTCCTTCTTAAATAGAATCTGTGCTTCGAACCTCTTTCAGCTGCAGTCCTCTGTTATGCTGGAGCCCTGTACTTATGGTCATAATGGCAGGGAGAGAGGTGGTCTATAGTCTGATGATTAAATCTCAATCTTTTAGTAGGTGGACTTGTATCCTTTTGCTGTGTCCTTCGCAAATGTTTCTTAGCATTTCCCCTTCTTAGGCGAGGAGTGCTTTGAGCATATTTCACAATGGTTGCTTTTTCCCCTTGCCTGGTGGGTGGGTGGGTGGGGAATGGGTAAAGGCAGGGATCTTTCTTCTCTTAGCTGTCTATGTTATCCTATCTCTCCAGATTTTGGAGTGGCAATTTGCCCTGTGACCTCCGTTCTCTGATAGATCCAAGAAAAGTCATTGATTTTCAGTTAGTTCAGCTTTTTCTTCTTTTAGAGGATTAGGATGATGACTTTCAAGCTCTTTGAATGTTGTAGCTAAAGCCAGAAGCCTGTATTTTCAATAGAGTAAAATTTTCCTGAACCTCCTGAATGCTACATTGAGATGAGTGATTTTCACTGATGTGATTCTATATATTCAAGTTTAGATGAAAAATAGTATACACTGTTTCCCATATTCATGTTTAGACTTTACTAGAATGTAAATTTGATGAGGACTGAAACTTGTCTATATTCTTTACCAAAAACACACACATTATAGGTACTCAATAAATATTCATGGAAAGAATAAATTTTAGTCACATCTAAGTGCCACTTATTTTATTATTTACATCATACTTTTATTGAGATTCATTCATTTAAAACATCTTAAATATCTACTACACCTTTCTTTTAAGGAGTAATATCTGAACTCATAGGCTTGATATGCTAATTGCATATTTTTATGATATGTGTTGAAATGATTTCCCAAATAGTAGAATGAAAATTTCATAAAATCATCCTGTGTTCGACTAGTGGCATCTGTACCCATATTAGGAAACACTGCTCTAAGCTAATGAGTCACCTGTAACTATAATACTGATTTTTATGAATTTTCTCAAAAATTAGCTGGTTAAGCAGAAACACATTACTCAAAATAGGACAAGAGTAAACTCAGAGTCTCCTGGATTGCACAAGAGTGAGAATGAAATAGACCCTGGTGCTACTTCTATTCTGGGAAGGCACACCTTTCTCCCAGCTCCCCATCGTATACTTTTTCACAAGAATATTTCATGGTACCACTCTTTAAATCTGAAAGTCATCTGAGGGATGTTTTTTGCCAGAAGCATCATCAAGAAATTATACACTTTCTGGCAACAGTGGGCTCTCTAAGAATTTGCCACATCAAATCCAGAAGTTGCTCAAGGGCCTTCTAGCAGCAAGAGGTTTGCAGAGGCAGCATTTCCCAAATCGTCATTCTACTGAGATAAGTGACACTCGCCAAATGCTGATTCTCAGACTGGCTGCAGCAGAATCACTTGGGGGACTTGTGGAGAGGTGATTCCCAAGCCAAATCTAATCCACAGAGATTCGGTTCAGTAGACCTGTTGGGGAGGACTTGGGAACCTGCTGGTTTATAGAGCTCCCCAGGAAATTCATATACAAAGCCATGACTTTTTATTGCTCCGGTCTATGTAGTGATCATTGGCGTCAGGTAGAAACCTGATCCAGTAGTTCAGCATACACTGTGGCACTTTGTTCTTTTCATTCTCAGTAAAGTACCAAGGTTTTAATTAAAAAGGAAAACAAATGGATTGTGGGTGCTGAATATACCATTCTTCTTCTTTTTAAAGAACTTTAAAAAACATCTCAGAAGGAGTTAGGGGTTAAAGTTGGTTGAGTTGATTTTTTTTTTAATTGAAGTAGAGCTGATTTACAATGTTAGTTTCTGTTAGTTTCTGGTATACAGCAAAGTGATTCAGTGATACATAGTCTTTTTCAGATTTTTTTCCGTTATAGGTTATTGAAAGATATTGAATATAGTTCCCTGTGCTATACAGTAGGTCCTTGTTTGAGTTGATCTGAACCCTAATAAATATTATTTGCAGATTAGTGTTATGGACTGAATGTGCCACTGCCGCCCCCCCCCCACCAATTCTTACTTTGAAATCTTATCTCCTGGTGTGATGACATTAGGATGTGGGGCCTTTGGGAGGTAATTAGGTTTAGATGAAGTCATAAGGGTGGAGCCCCTTGATGGGATTAGTGCCCTTATAAGGAGAGGAAGAGACCAGAGCTTTCTCTCACTCTGCTATGAGAGTATCCTTAAGAAGGGCACCATCTGCAAGCCCGGAAGAGTTGTGATCACCAGACACTGAAGCTGGGCATCTTGATCTTGGACTTCCCAGCCTCCAAAACTGTGAAGGTGAATGACTGCTTTTAAGCCATCCAGGCTGTGGTATTTTATTATAGCAACCTGGGCAGACTAAGACATTGGGAAGCACTTATTAAACATTGATTAATTATAAAGTAGATATATCTTGTTCTGTTTTTTAAAGAGGTAGAAAGAAAGTAGCAAAATGCCTAAATAATTTACCCATATCGTAACAAAGTAAAGCAACTCTGGATTCTGCCTCTGTCCGTAGAACTAGGCTGTCTCTGCTATCCCTGATACCCTTCGTTGTACATTTGGAATCAATTATCACAGGAGTGCATAGCTGCAAGCATTTGGTTTCAGGAAAGAGGTCCAGAGAAGCTAACTGGTAAAAGGAATATGTTGGATCAAATGGAAAAAGCCACAATGATGAAACTGAAGGAGGAAATGGAGCCAGACTTCCAACCATCCCATTTCATCTTAGTGCATTAAATATCTTACCAAAGCCAGCAAAGCCCAGGAAATATTAAAAGCTTGGATTTTTCTTTAAACACATGTCCCAGCAAATGATGAAGTTTAAGATTCTCATGTATTGTTCTTTTATCACTAATCTGAAAATTTATGCTTTATTTTGCACTAGTGAAATTTGTGGGGTGGAGCAGAGGCATGTATTGTTTTTTTCCCTTTGGAGTTTTTACTTTTTTGCAGTGGGGAGAAATTAGGTTTATTTTTTTTTAATTAGTTAATTTTTTAACAAAGGGACTGGGATTGAACTCAGGACCTCGTACAGCCTAAGTAGCAGCTTTACTACTGAGCTATACCCTCCCTGCCTGGAGTTTCTACTTTGTATCTTCTTGGATCTTAGAATATTTCCTATTAAGGAAGTACAGTCAAAGTCCTATACTCTAAATTTACTTTAAATACTTAGTTTCTCTATTTAGTTATGATACAAATTTGATATATATATATATATATATATATATAAAATATATATATATATACACATGTAGGTTATATGTTTCAGTTTGTAGATAAATAGAACTGATGTTTTCTTTCTTTTTAAAAAAATTTTTTATTTACTTTTTTGGTGGGGAGGTAATTAGGTCTATTTATTTATTTATTTTTAGAGGAGGTACTGGGGATTGAATCAAGGACCTTGTGTATGCTAAGCATGCGCTCTACCACTTGAACTATCCCCTCCCCCTGACATTTTCTCTTTTTTATTTAATTTTAGAAATGTGTAAGGCATATGTATTAAAAACTATATAAAATATATAAAGTATATACTTGGAGCAGTTTCACCTACATCTCTGTTTTCTCCACCCAATTTCCACCTCCTCCCTTCTTATAGGTAACTCTTTTTATTAACTTCTGACTTATTCTTTCATTGTTTCTTTTTACACATGCAATCCAAAAAAGATATATATATAAAATATATTTGTTGTTTCTCCTTTTTTCATAAAAATTACAAAATATATTTGCTCTGCATTTTTTTCTTTACATTTTTTCCTCCATATATATCCTGCTGATCAAGGAGAATCCTTGTAAACTACCATTTTCTCCCAACTCCCAGAGATTCTGAGGTGGTTCCGTTGAGTTAATGGTTCATTTTATTCTTAGGTCTTCTCTTGTTTTAGATTTCTAAACTAGACCCTTTACTTTATAAAGAGCAGTTGTCCAGGGTGAATATTTACCACCCCATGCTAATGAAAAGAACTTGAAAAATAACACAGTAATTTATGTTTGTTTGAGTGTTATGGGTAGATAGTAGCTGTGTAGAATTAATGTCAGGTGGCCAAGAAAGAAGTGGTTTTGCATCCCTTTGTCCTCTGAAAATAAAAGATCCAGATGGAGCACCCAGAACCCACCATATCACCTGTTGTTTCAGTTTGTTCTAGATGCCACAGTCTATTCTTATGTGGTTTTTCTTCTTTAAAACGTTGTTGAGAACCGTTACAGAGCAGTGTCATTATTAGACTCCTCTATAAGGGGCCTTTTATTTTGTAAATAAATAATATTAGTAATCTAGATGTTTTTCCCATCACTAGACTATTCTACCAAATTAGCATATTCACACTAACTAAAGCTGAAAAACATGGAAAAAATAAATAAGCCAAATCTAATAGAATAAGTGATATGATTGGGATTTGAGTAGAAATACAAAACATTGGTTTTTTTCCTTACTTTTGGTATGCATTGACAATAAGGCACATTGTAAAGAAAGAAATTACTCTTTCCAAAGAAAGATTTTCCAATTGACCTCACTAAGACTCCCAGTGGTATGTTCACTTCCTGTTTTCCTGTTTCAGGCACATAAACTTGGAACATGAAAACCCCTGGAGGTCAAATGTTACTTAAATGGTTTCTTAGCAGTGGCTCCTTAGCAATAAATAGCTCTGATTCTTACACAGTAATCTTAGAAAATTACATAATTACTTTGCAACAAGTGATTGGATATTATGATGTTTACATAAAGCTTTGGACAAAGGTGGTATCAGTGCTTATTCCTTTGGATAGATAGCTTATGGGCTCTAAAACTTCTCTGGTGTAGAAAAGATTGAGCTTACTTATAAAACCAAAATATGTATCATGGTATACTATATGTCATGCTATATCATACATAGTGGTTTTCTTTTCTGAAATCTATAAAACATGAGTAAACTATAAAACTAGAAAAAATGATTAACTTCATTCCATTAACTAGCATTCCATCTTTGTATGGTGGGAAAAGACTCGAGCAATTTAGTATTGAGTTAGGGACAAAATACATTAGCCCTTTTTAAAGTTTAGCATACTGATTTTGAAACTCTTATAGGAGGAAACTTATTTTAAATATTCTCATTTTGTTCTTAAAAAGGTGAAACCTTAAACCATGAAAAACTGCTTTAGTGTTGTCATCTTCTGTAATACTGATGAAAATGGAGTAAGTGTTAAGTTCCAAAAGTTCACAGAGGATTGTGAAAGCCATCTCTTATGTGATAGGAACTTTTTTTCTGGGGAATATTAATGATTAATCAGGAAAGGCTCTGCCGTGACACCTGTGACTTTATTGCATTCCCATGAGTACTGGTGTGGTGTTAATGAGCAGGTATTAAGTAATACCCACGGTGTGCCCGTGTGCTCTCTGTCATTGTGAAAGAAATTGACAGTGGGAATGACAAGCTTATTAGTATCTTTTCTCCTGGGGCCTCATTTAGGCCAGAGCCATTGTGCCCTTCCTTTGAATGTTGGGACTGGCTGGTGAAGGCCTGACACAGTGGGTTTTTTAATGCTCTGTCCATGGTGTGCATAGAAGGGAGAGGCTGGTCCCATAACTACATGGCACTCTTCAGGGGACGCTATACCTCACAGTTCATCTACACCTATAAAGGAGGGCTCCTGTCTGCCAAGTGCATGGATTTGTGATTGTACTTTCAAGCTGTCACTGGGAGAGCCAAGGTAACACTGTTGTCCTGTTTTGTTTCCTCCAATTTGTATCGACCTTGGTGTCACTCCCTCCTTAACTACTGCTGACTACCTTGGCAGTACTGCTGAAATTTTACTGAGTTCTCATTAAATCTTTAACTCCTCCCACTGCCTCTCAATGCAATAGGGAGGTCACCAAATCCTATAGGTTATTTACTCCAAGATAGCATATAATTTAAAAACTTTAAATTTATTTTGTATTCACATAGTATATAATTCAAAATGTGAAAAAGAGTGAATCAATCAGGGGCCCAGTAGGGATCAGATATCATTCAGAATAGGTTATTCCAGGAGAGTTTATTTATAATGTAACCTTTTACAAAAGCAGAGGGGTAAGGGAACTCCAAGGATGATGCAGGAACCTGGCTGTTAGTACCAGCCCAGTTGGGAATGAGGGGAGGGAGTGGGTATCTGAACTAAGGGGACAGATACTAACTACTATATATAAAATAGATAAACAACAGGGTCCTACTGTACAGCACAGGGAACTATATTCAATATCTTGTAATAGCCTATAATGGAAAAGAATATAAACAAGAATATATATATATATATGTGTGTGTGTGTGTGTGTGTGTGTGTGTGTGTATTTTTGAATCACTATGCTGTGTGCTGGAAATTAACACAATATTGTAAACTGACTAAATCTCAATTAAAGAAAAAAAGAGAATTAAGAGGGTGAGTCCTACTGTAGAGTGGTTAGCCCTTGAGAGAAGCTGAAACCTTCTGTGGAGAGATGGGCAATTCCAGGGGACCTCGTGTGAGAGAGTCCGGGAATGAATACTCTTGTCTTTACTCTTCTCCCTGCCACTAATCTTCTGCCCTGCTTTCTGTTGCCCAACCCAACCAGAAGCCGGAGGGCAGGATGTCCTTGATGCTAACCACACAGGTCAGCCTCCAGGGGCACAAGCAGGGTGGTAATTAGGATCTCAAGGAGCAGGTGGAAGACACCTTGCACAAAAGCTATTGGGTCAAGTCTTTCTCCTGCTCTGGCACCCAGTTCCCCTGTGTGAAAACAACCATTTCCCAGAACCTTCCAAAAATCTTAAATCTTGGTACTTTGTATGTAAACTGAAGGGTGGAGATTATTTTCACAGATTTAAAAATTTGTCTGGAGGAAACCTTGTTGCTGGGAAGGACACCCCTATGTGTGCCAAACATTTGCTGAGGGTCACTTAAGACAATATGACCCATATCCTGTTCTTGTCTTCTGGGTGCTTTGTATGGTGCGTTTTGGCCTTAAAAATTCTAAATAGGTTGAGTTTTTGTATTATTGCCTTGTGTTTCCTGTTAGTGATCTGGCTCAGAAATAAACATGTAAAAATATATTGGCTCTTTTCAGACAAGTGATTATAGCATTTAAAAAATGGACTTTTTAATGGCTCGAAAGCACAGTTTCCTAATCTCCTGTTCACAGATGGACACTGAATTTCAGAAACCCCTGAAATTGCATTTAACATGTGAATTTTTCGGAAGAGCAGGGCCATGGCTTATCTTTTTCTCATTGAGGTCTTTGTGTCATAAAAGGCTAAGACATTGGCTAAAGGAAGTTTGTTTCATTTGGAATTTCTTCTTTCTCTCATTACGTAATTTTAATGTGACTTCTGCATTCTTGGGGTTCAGTAGCCCAGCCAAGGTGAATGATACCAGACACTTCTTAACCTGAAAATTCAAATGCTCTCAGTAATTTTCAAACTAAAATTCTCTAGTCTGATCAGTTAATATGTGCTAAATGATCCTTGAAATATAAAACAGTGTGATCTCGGTCAAGAAATTCCACTATGGCCAGATTATAAGGTGATCTATGTTTAAGAAATTCCACTATGGTCAGTTTATAAGATGATTTATGCTTAATGAGAGTATTTCACTTGTATTTAACCAAGAGAAAAATATTTTGCTTAAGTGATAGGAAAGATGGTTTGCATCAATGAAAATATTGCATACTATTTTTTTCTACATGAAATTATCCAGAAATTTTATAGTATGTTCTGTTGTGTGAAAATTGTCATTGCTTTTCTTCATACCTATAAGTAGACTTGATAATTTATATTAAGTACACTCATATTTAAGATTTTTAATCATGAAGTTATTGTTGTTTTATGTGAATGATTTCAAAGGTTTGCCATATTTTGGATTCCTGCTTTATGTACTCTGTCCTCTGGCCAAAATATTTTTTTCTGAGAAAAAAATTCTAATTTAATATTAAAAATTACTGAGTAAGCTCAAGATGTGATCTTTCTGCAGCATTTAAAGGAATTTTTCTCTTTCATAAGGCACACACAAATAACTGAAACTATTAGTGGAGCAATCTAATTCCTGTTGCACTGTGTAACGCATCGTTAGACCAGAATAGATGAGTCTACCCCGTACCTCTACTTATTTCACTTTTCTTTTGCTTAGAACTCTGACTACAAGTGTCTGAAACCTAACTTAAACAAAACAGGGAATTTATTTATTTTTACTGGCATCAATTATATTCAGAACAATGGAGGTGAAGCTGGCGTCAGGCATGACTACTGCGTCCAAAGTCTCAGTTACATCGAGTCCCTTCTCAGTTACATCGGGTCTCTTCCTTTTTATTTCTTGGCTCCTCTTCTTGGCCTTCTTCTCTTTTAATGCAGTTTTTCTTCATGCTGAGAAAGATACTACTATTGTAGAAAGATCCAGACTTGTAGCATTCCAACCAGCGAACAGTATAGGAAGGAAACTTCTCTTTCCCCACTTAAGAATATATAAAAATCCAAGGGAAGGAACTTGATCAGCCTTGCATGGGTGATATTTCCAATTGTTGGATCAAGTGGTAATGCCAGCAGATTACCCTGTGATTAGCAGCCCATTCAATGAGTGGTGGGACCATGTTGCAAAAGAAGGGGAGGGATTCTATTACCAGAGTACGGCAGTGAGGCTGCTGGGCTGACCTCTCCAGCAGATGTCCAGCATAATGAGTTAGTATATGTGTCAGAAAATCCTGCTGCGAATTAGTAACTTTGCATGCCATCCTCTGGGCTCTATAAGCTAGGAATTAAGTTGCTTGTTCTGTTTAAATTATAATAGCACAGAGTCTAGGAAAAAATATGAATCTGTTTGATCTCCACATGTTCTTGATGTTCCTATAGAAGAATGTTAAGTAGATAATACTTAAATATAATCACCACATAATGTTTATTGTCACAGAAGGCTTTTAAGTTGCTGACTAGCTGGAAAAAAATAAATATGAATGTAAATGAAAACTAAGTAGCACATTATGCCTTCTGCTTCTGACACATTTGGTAATAATTCCTGCATGGGTATTTTGAATACAATAGGTTGTCACTGCTCATGTTTCTACATAATCTTCCTTTTTTCTTTTGGAAATTCCTAAAAACCTTCACTGCAGAATGAAAAGAATCATGAGTTATAATTGATACAAGGTTTATTGCCCCTCCCAAAGTTCAGAAATCCTCTGGGGTGAATGTGTTCATTTCCTTAATTCTTTTGATGGAAAAAATTAATAATACCTTTCTTCTGTGTAACATTCTAATCAGGGCTGGGTACAGGCAGTAAAAGGAATAAAGATACAAAATATTTGTCACAATCCCAGTTTCAATATATCAGTTCATTTCATCATTATATTTATTATAATTTGTTATCCTTGTGGTATGTTAACAATTCATTAACAGTACAACCAGCCATGTAAACAACCACCAGGGACTAAAGCTATGAGAAAGTTTTCTTACCATTACTTTACAGTTCATTAGAACAGACAAAACTGTATCTATTTCCTCTTCTTTAATGTAAAAATCTCTGAGCCCTTCCTTAGTCTCTTGATTTTAATAACTTTCCTTTGTCATTCCTCCTGCCTACCTAAGTGATGAGACGTGAATTAGGATAAAATGAAACATTCACCTGATTTAGTCACTCTCTCTTAAAGGATTATTTTATGAAAGATGTCCATAATTTATGACAATACTACTGGAAATGAAAGAAAAAGAATTACCTTATAAAATCTTACCATCCAAAGAAAACAACTGGCTTTTCCCTCTTCATTTCTTTCTTGTCCTTCCCCACTGGGAATTTTGGTGTGTGTATATATATGTGTGTGTGTATATATGCATTTATGTGTATATGTATGCACGTATTTTATGTCATCGTCATTATACTTAATTAGAATTTGTATTCTGCTCATTCCACTTAACATCTGTCATAAATGTTTCCATACATTGTTTGGCTACATATGACCTAATTTGCTGATGTTCCATAATTTGCAAAGTAATCGACATTTTTTGGACATTTATATTATTTCTGGTCTTGAACTTATAAATGATGCTATTATGAACATATTTGTATATTAGGGCTTTTGGGGGACATTATTTCTTCAAGAAAAATTCTAAATAATGGGGTTACTGGAGCAAAGGGTATAAGCATTTTTTATAATCTAATTTTACAGTGAATCTGAAGTATTTTTAAAATTGAAAATACATAGCTACCATGTTACAGTTTTTTTAATTGAACCTCATGTGAGCTCACAGTTTTTATTATTCGTTGGCTCCATCCCACATGTTCTACCAAATAACCTGTTTTCATTGTTTATTACATGGGGGAAAATGAAAGCCTAAAGCATAGGTTCACATGTGAAAGAAAGAAGAGACAGAGAAAGGTGAAGGGACACATTGATTTTCTTTTGACCCTGCCATCTAATTTCCATTACGTCTGCCTTGATTTCTTTGATCATTTTTTTTGCCTATTGATAAGAGCTTATTTCATGACTGTATCTGCATGCTAACCCTAAAACCCAGTCATTAGTCAACGAAGAATGATGATTTGATATCTCCCCACCATCTTTTCCCTTTGAAAGAAGCTTCCGGATGATTACTCTTCTCCCCCAACCCCTTTCACACATACACTCTCTCTCCTGGGAATTTTTCAAGAACTAGATCTCTTTAAATTTTTGTTAGAGATATAGTCGTATATCCTATCTCTTTAATACTTTCAGTGGGAAACCTTGTGCTGATATTCAGAGAAGTTTTTTTTTAATTGAAGTGGTGCTGATTTGTAATCTTGTGTTAATTTCTGGTATGCAGCATAGTGATTCATTTTTTCAGATATATATCTGTATATAATTCCTTTCCATAGTCTTTTCATTATAGGCCATTACAAAGTATTGAGTATAGTTTCCCAGAGAAGTCTTAAATGCCTGTTGGACAGCATGGAAAACCAAAATAATGAATTAATTCTAAATATTGTACCTCATTAGCAGTTTTTTCACCCCATGGACATTGGACATTGTGACATATCTCAGCTGGCATGGAAATGTTCAGGAGTTGTGAACCACTTGATTGGAGGCTTGGGAAATCAGTTACCATTTTGTATTTCATTTTGTGTCTGAGGGACCTAGCTCAGTCCCTGGCAATTATGACTTTTAGCATCCTCCACATCTCTTGGAGAGCTGAGTATATTCCATCTCGTTCTGTAGGAGAGAATATAGACAATAAAGGGACAAGTTCTATGAACAATTGTCTCATTTTGATTTAGGAGAAAAAATTATAAAAGATTGGTTCATTCCATCAGCAATTTTAATATAGAGTATACATTTCAGAACATTTATGATTGTCAGACATATTCATTGCCTTGTAAACTATGAAGTCCCTAGATGAAAACTTAGACTTGAACTTCCATTTATAAGCAAGCTCTAAAAAAAAAAAATCACACAGAGTGGTGTATATTTGTTATTTTATTTAGTAACTGCATACATACATATATTTCTTAATCCAACTGGACATTTCCAAAATGTTTTCCCAAGACTGGATCTGAAAAGGATGGCAGCCGTGATCAGCTTTATGAGAAGGAATTCTGAATTAGAAAATAAATAGTTTCCCATAGGATAGCTATAATCTGAACCTGATTTTGTTCCCACATCTTTCCAAATACTGAAGAATTCAAGGACTGGAATGGATAATAGGATTATACTTGAAATATTTTTCATTCTTTGTGTGCATCTGTGTTTTCATTTTTAGAATGGTTGTGGTGATGTTAACCGGTATTACCTTTCTAAAAAAAGAAAAATAATGTACCACTTTTTAATTTTCTCACTATTTGGTTTCTGCCAGTGTTATTCTACTGAACCTGCTTTCACCCACGTTACCAGTAACATACTTGGGTTCAAATTTAATGACCTTTTTTGTCCTTGGCTTCCCTGTAAGTACTTGAAAGGGTTGATTCTCTCATCCTCAGAACTCTTTTATTAATACTAATTCATATTTCGTTTTCTCCTATTTCTTTATTATCATTTGTTTCTCTAAATGTGGGCATATCCAAGCCTGAGTCAGTGTCCTTTTTGTCTTCCCACTTATTGTCATAGCTCAACTCTATTTCTGTAGATATTTCCTAAACCCGACCTCTTTCATGAATTTTCTCCTTATACCTCCAGTTCTTATTGCTACCTCCCAATGGACCAGGTTTTCTGTAATCACTTCTAGATCAATATGGTCACTGCTAAGCTTGTCTTTTTCAGGATTTTCACATACCTGTAAGTGGCTTTGCTACTTCTCCAGACATCCAGCTTATTAAATATGTGTTGCAGATGGTGGGGTAAAAACAAAAAGAGAATTTTGATTAGGGTTAGTTTTCTATTGCTATGTGACAAATTACCATAAAGATAGAGGCTTTAAAAACACAATTTATGGGGGGGGGAGAGTACAGCTCAGTGGTAGAGTGCGTGCTTAGCATGCACAAAGTCCTATGTTCATTCCTCAGTGCTTCCATTATAAATACATAAATAAATAAATAAATAAACCTAATCCCCTCCCCAAAAAACCCCCACAATTTATTATCTTGTTATTCCTGTGGGTCAGAAGACAATTTTAAAATTAGCTGGGTCCTCTACTCAGAGGGGAATAAAGGGTGCTGGCTGGGGAGGTGATTGCACCTAAGGTGCAGGGCTTTCTTCCAAGCTCATTCAGTTTGTTGGCAGAATTCAGAATTCCTTGCGATTGTAAGACTGAAGTCCCTGTTTTCCTGTTAGCTATTCTCTGGAGACCTGTCTCAGCTCCTAGATGCCTAGACCTCTTCCTCAGGTGCTTGCTACATACTCCCTTCCATTATAAGTTTATGACACAGCTATTGCTTTATCCAGGCCTGCAGGAGAGCTTCTTCTACTGCTTCTTGCCCTGAGTAAGAGCTCACCTGATTAAGTCAGGCCCACTCCATATTCACTCCCTTTTCATTAACTCAAAGTCAGCTGATCAGGGACCTTAATTAGATCTGCAAAATCTCTTTCTCCATATAATGTAGCATAATCATGGGAGTGGTAGACCATTATATTTGCACTCCTGCTCATACTTGGAGAAAGGATTATGCAGTATATACACCATGGGGTGGGAATCCTGGGGGCCATCTGAGAATTCTGCTTGCTACGGGATAGGTGGAAGCAAACACGGTAATGAGTGCCGTCATGTGTTATTTAAATGATGACGTTAAGATAGTTAGACTAGAGAGGAGCCAAGATGGCAGAGTAGAGAGACTCACAGCCTGCCGTCTCCCACAAATACACCAAGAATTACATCTACAAACTCACTGAATTGCACAGAACACCTACTAAACTCTGGCAGAGCGTCTCTCATTTCGAAATACAGGAGGATTCTCACAAAATCTGATAAACAACAAGTTTATACTGTATAGCACAGAGAACTATATTCAATATCTTGTGGTAACTTATGGTTAAAAAGAGTATGAAAACAAATACATGTCTGTTCCTATATGACTGAAGCACTGTGCTGTACATCAGAAATTGACACAACATTGTAAACTGACTATACTTTAATAAAAATATTTTTTAAAAAAGATACTTACACTAACACAGGTGGTGCCCGTATATTAATTATATATCCATATTGATACACATTTTTAAAAATATCTAGAAAATATTTTTAATATGTACTCTTCTACATTACACTGCACTATACTAATTGTAACTTAAATCTGCCTTTGATGCTTCTTGGTACATATTTCCCACAACTCAACCATATTTCAGTGTGAAATTTAAGATTATTTTTGGAATTGTTATGATTTTATTGAGAGATACATGTGAGTACTTTTTGCACTTGTTCTTTTTTATAAAATTCTGGATAATCATACATGCTTTTTTCCCCCTAGCTAGCAGGGTGAGGTCTAGTATGAGGTGACTGTCTTCATCTGTCCTTCCAGATTAGGATAATTACTTCGGGTGAATAATCAAATTATGGCTTTCATCCTATTTCACCCTCTGACCTTTGGAGGAAAAGCATTCTTCTTATTTTCATTGCTTTTGCTTGTATGTGTGTGAGCCAACTTACATTTGAAATATTATTTTTCTTAGGAACAAATCTGTTAAGAAAAGAAATAAAATGTAGATTTCTTATTTGAATAACGAGAATAGTCTGCCTGCTCTGGTTTCCTAAAATGTATTTATAAATAGCATCTGTTTCTACATAAATATAGAAATTTGTTGTTTCTTATTTTCTGCTTGTGTTGCTAAAATTTGTGATAGGGCTTTTATTTGAGTCATATCTATTTTGTATTCTTTGCTCTACTGTCCAAACCATTTCCCCAATCTAAGAAGAAAGTATATCTTTAGGGGAGCCACTGTTTTTTGTTGATTTTACATAAATCAAAGCCCATTACCAGTTTTTGGCTATTTATCCAATGAGCTTTAAGGAAGAGAGAAATTCAATTGTCTATTTTACAGAGGTTGGAATTCAAAAATTTACATGATTTTTACAAATATGATATAATTAGCCAGAGTATTTTGTAGGAAAAAAAAGAAAGCAGTAAATTTTGGTTTTATTTTTCAATCAGTAGGCTATAGTTAGATGATATTTAGATGATATAATTAAATACTGACACTTGAAGACTTAACTATTTTATTTGTTTAATTTGGAGCTTCTGTAGCTATCAAGGCCATTATGTGGCACAATCCTTTACATATGTATTTAGATTACACTGCAGTAGACGCTCCAGCTTTGTACTTGATCTGGAGTTTAAAATAAAATTGGAAATTAATATGCTTATCTCTACCCACATACACATTCAGTCCTCGTTTTTCTTGACTGACTTTGCATTTCTCCTCTCAGGGAAAAAAAAAAAATTCGTGGTTCAGTCAACATCGTATTCATCTTCTAATTCAATCTTTCTTTAACTTGTTCAGGTCAGGCTGCCATTTTGCCTCAAATTAAGGAAGCCTGGATGTTGGAGATGAGAACAGAAGATAATGGCCTGTTTTGGGGTGTCACTAAAATGTGTTTCTAACCCAATCTCAAGGTGTCTGATGTGTTCTAGGCCCCAGTTATCTTGTTCATTCATCGATGTGTTTTCCTGTTTCCTGGGTGTACCAGATCTAATTTTGAGAATACTAATAGCCTTCTAAGGAATATACCATGGCCATAGAAGGAAAAATTTGTTGCTACCAATAGCGAGAAGGTGGATGAAACACACTTTTCAAGTTACTTACTTGTTTTTCCTCTTCGTGAATGACGCTAGTTGCGTATTTCAAATCTGCAGTTTTGAACAGTAGTGCCATTTCTTATCTGAAATGTGGATACCAGGGAAGTACCTATTGAAAAATTAATGAGTGATTCAGTTCATTATTTTATGAACTGTGTACATTAGCACAGGTATGTGAACATATAGATAATGAATGTTTTATTCTTCATGGTAAAGTTTGTAGCATTCTGTGTTGTTCAAATATGTATACTTAGAAATGTACATTCCTTTCCTATTTGAATAAATGAAAAAGTTGAATAAAGCTATAGGCAAAATACTTAAGAAGGAGAGCATTTACATTATTTCAGATGCATCCATGTACATCCACACATGTTGATTTGTGAGTAGAAATTGTGAAGCATTTTTCATCAGTATGCACACCATTTAAAAGTTCAAGAGATCCCAGGGAAAATATTTTCAGCCTTCGCATTAAAGATACTTCTTTTCATCTATTTTTATGTATGTGCATGATATAAATCAAATATCCCATTCTTTTCATCACTACAGTATGGTTTATATTAAAACCAAAGAGAAGTACTTCTTTTGAAATTAGAATTGGGAAGTGGGACAATATGTAATCTATTAAAAAGTAAATATTTTCAATGTTTGTGAAAATTGTAGTCATATTATGGCTCTCTGTGACTCTCAGATTTTACACTGCAGTTTCATTCTTAGGAAATTTCATTATTTGAAGAAAATGATTTAAAATTAATGTTGAAGTTATTCTCCCCTTTTGGATTATAAATGCTGCATTTACAGATCTCTGTGACTATGATGATGGCTTTTTTATGAAATACCATGTTATCTGCTCTTTTCGATGTTCTCATAATGATAATACACGGATGTGATTTTCCACTAATCTACCCTACATTGGAGAAATTCATTCTAACTCATGTAATAATGTGAAGATATTTTATCATGAATCTTCTTTGCTAATCCTCTTTACCTACTGCATTTAGGTTATTTTTAATAGGACTTTCATCTTGAATAGTCCTTTCATGTTCCTTGGCCATCTTGTTGCTGCAATAAAACCCTCAGTAGTCTGTTTTAACCCTTTTCCATTAATAGAGGGATGTGCTTGTTCAGAGCGTGGACTCAGGAATCAGACCTACTGGGAATGAATCTGGTGCTGTCATTGACCAGATAGGGCACTGTGGGCTTCCACTTGACCTCTCTAGGCTTCTGTTTCTCGCCTACCAAACTGGAGCTTGATTATACCTACCTACTGATGGGTGGTGTACTTCAGCGAGCTACTAATGCATTTAAAGCACCTAGAACATACCTGCACACAGCAAGCCCTCCACAGTCACTAGCTGTCAGTGCTGTTTCCTCAGCTCCAACCCTCGTCTCCAGCCAGGCTTACCTTTTCAATACCTCTGGGGTCACTTGTAGTTCTGTCCCTCCCACAACTCTGCTTTTGTTATTCCTCTTATTTGAAGTACCTTTCTCTGCCTCTCTCCAATCTACTGACATTCTGTCTTCCAAGAGTGAAGGCTTCTTGCCTTCATGAACCCTGAGATGACTGTTCTAATTCACTGAGGTTTTTTCTTTCTGTGGATTCTATGTGCCTATTGTCAGTTCCATTTATTGTGACTCTCAGTAATACATTGTGTTGAGATCTGTTCTTTGTATTGTTTCCATAATAAGACTCAAAGTGCCAAGGGACCAAGTGCCCTTTAAATTCTAATATCTTCCTAAGTATTGAACATGTAGATATGTTGTTGAATTGGATTTTGTCTTAAAAAAGAAGTTTTATATTTGCCATTAACTGCATATATTTGCAAATGAAAACTGAATATTCTACTGAATACTTTAATTGTTAAAAATTTTATTACATATGTAAGTTTGTAAGATACTGTTACAGAAATTTCCTTTGTCATTTATTTTGGCAGTATCTTTCATGAAGATTTATTTAAAAAGTAAAATTTTAAATTATAAATATGCAGGACCCTGTGTATTTATCAATAAATAAATGGATCAAATAAATAAATACATCAAATGTATAAATTTAAGTAAAATTATTTATGTGTGTATATATAAGAAAAAAATTAAATACATTTTTAAAGGATAACAATGGGAATAAAAATGAGAATAAGGAAGTTTTTTTTTAACATTCTACATATAATTGATACCATGCAATATTTGTCTTTCTCTGTCTGAATTATTTCACTTAGCGTGATGTCTTCAGGGTCCATCCATGTTGTTGCAGGTATGAGGATTTCACTCTTTTTTATGGCTGAGTAGTATTCCATTGTATATATTTACATTTTCTTTACCCATTTATCTGTCATTGGACACTTAGGTTGTTTCCATGTCTTGGCTATTGTAGATAATACTGCAGTGAACATGAATATTGTTTTGCTATTCTATTTTTTATTTTATTTTAATGAAGGTAAAAATGGAAATTCCTTGAACATCTCTGCCTCCTGGTATTCCTCTTTGGCCAGGTTTTCTCTGTTTTCTCCTGCCCTGTTTCTGAACTGCTGCCAAGTATAAAAAAAGAATAATTGTTTTCCCTGTTACATGTATTGCCCCTTCTTATCACATCATTTCCTGTTGACCATTGAAGGGGTCTTACAAGACCAGACCTACTGTGCCTAGTGGATGGGAGTCATGGGATAATGTTACCATGTTCTTATTATTTTGATATAGAGAGCCAGTTTTTAGATTTTTACCTTTGCCTTTCAAAAACAGATTGTTAAATGTCTACCCACATTCAGAATATTAGTTTGGGCTAATTTTGACTTATAGACATTAGTCTACTTGAAGCTGTCTGTCAATTATTGAGTTGATTCCCATTCTGTCACTTGTTGCACCATTGATGTGTTTGTTTCACTCATCAGTCATCGTGGGTCATTTACTGCCCACCATTTGGAGTATCCCCACTACTCACTTCACTTTGTGAACAATGGAAGGTAACTGAGTGTCCATGAAGAAAACAAAGACCCTGGGCCTTTGCTAATTAAAAAAAAAGTACCCTAAATGCTTCCATTTGATCTGATGATCACATTTGGCATGATTTCAGAATCTTTAGCACTGTATCTAAAATTTCAGTACCACTTTCATCCTCTTTGTGATTTTTGCTTTTTTTCCCCAAATTGATTCAGGCCTCTGCAATAACTTCTTTCTTCTCTCTCTCTTTTCCACACTTGTGTAATATTTCTTGTCCTCGTGGTTAACTGAGGGAAAAAGCCAACTTTCCCATTTCCATCTCTCCTCAACTGTTCTGTTTGCTTTTAAAGTCTACATCTCATCACTTGGCTCTTTCAAGTCTCTCCTCACTGAACACACTCTCTCCCCAGACTCTGTCTTAGCTGCCATCTCTTATGGAAAAGCTTTCTTTTTGTTGAGAGCCATTTAGGTTTTTTTTTTTCCAGTTTTTTATTATTACAAATGGGGCAGTGATAAATCATGTAAGTATATTCTTTTGAACATGTGGGATTATATTTTAAAATATTAAAAATCATACTTTAATTTTATAGTTTATTATTAAGTTATTTTATGATTTAAAGTATTTTTATTTTCAGAAGAGGTGATACAGTCACATGGTACAGAATTTAAAAGAAAGTTTCCTTTTTCCTTTATATCCTTGTCTTTCAGCCACCCAGTTCCCCATATCTGCAGTATCTAGTCTTTTTTTTTTAATTGAAGTGTAGTTGGTTTACAGTGTTCTGTTAGTTTCTGGTGTACAACATACTGATTCAGTTATACATCTATATATATTTTTTCATATTATTTTTCATTATAGGTTATTACAAGCTATTGAATATAATTCTCCATGCTATACTATAGGACCTTGTTGTTTATCTGTTTTATATATAGTAGTTTATATCTGCATATCCCCAACTCCCAATTTATCCCTACCCTCTTTTGCCCTTTGGTAACTTTAAGTTTGTTTTCTACATCTGTGAATCTCTTTCTTTTTTTGTAAATAAGTTCATTTGTGTCATTTTTTTAGATTCCACATACAAGTGATATCATATGATATTTGTCTTTCTTTGTCTGACTTACTTCACTTAGTATGATAATCTCTAGGTCCATCCATGTTGCTGCAAGTGGCATTATTTCATTCCTTTTTTATGGCTGAGTAGTATTCCATTGTGTATATATACCATATCTTTGTTATCTAATCATCTGTCAATGGACATTTAAGTTGCTTCCATGTCTTGGCTATTATAAATAGTATGCAGCATTTAGTTATAATTTACATTTACTTTTTAATTTACTTTCTATTTTATTTGAATAGCAATTTACTATTACATTTATTGTGTGTCCTTCGTGAGGTAGCCTACGTGTATGCATATGTGAACATACACACACACGTATATAATTGTATATTTTCTACATATCTCTTGATATGTTAATTACATTCTTCTGACTTTTCTCACTTAGCATTATGTCTTGGAGATACTTTCCTATCAATATATAGAGAACTGCCTCATTCTTTTTAAGAGCTGCATAGTATACCATTTGATGGGTATACTGTTTACTTAATAGTTCTCTGTTGAGGGCCATTTTGGTTATTTCTAGCTTTTTTATTACTACAGATGGTACTGTGATAAATCATATAAACACATTGTTTTGAACACATGGGATTATATTTGTAAGATAAATTCTAGAAATGAAATTGCTGGCTCAAAGGGAATACACAACTTCCATTAGCACCAGAACACGTGAGAGTGTTTATTTTCTCACAGCCAGTATCCATCACAGGCTCTAGTGCTAGCTCTAGCTGGTTCTGACTTCCCTGGAGGGCCCTGAGGGGGTCATGTTCTCTCATGCTTCTCTTGATTTGCATGTTCTTATGGCATTGGAAAGCTCCGCTCTCTCACCCAGAGTCCTCTCCCTTCATGGTCTCTAAGTTTCTTTGAGACTCAGTTCTGTTATGAATTTCTTTTAGAAACATCCTTGCTTCATAATCACCCTCCTGGGACTTTCCAGACCCAGTTTGGTGCCCTCTCCTTTGTGTGTGTGTGAGATTCCTCTGCAAACATAATAGATTTCTCCTGCATACTTCCTTTACGATGCTCATCACCCTGAATTGTCCTCACTAGTTCTTTGCTTGTACTTATGTTCAAGTCATCCACAGACTGTGATATTTTCATCTCTTTCCAAACATTCTCCTATGCCAACATGTAGTAGAGGCTCAATAGATGTGTTTTTTAATGAATTAAAATAAATCGATGTCACAGTATTAGAGTTGGGTGGGACTTTGGTGAGTTAATCTACCTATCACGCTTTACTTTATTAGTGAAAAATAGAGTTCTTCTCTGTAATGTTCTATCTAAATTCAAAATCAGGCCATTCATTGTTTTACTTTCCTTTAAGGGGAAAAGCTAAGGCTAGTTGTTTTTCACTTGCCTCTAACTTTTTTTTCTTTTGGTTCAAATCAATACCCTAGTACTACGGGCCTTGATGTGGAATGTTTTTTTATCATGGAATGTGCTATTGTTTCTTCAAACTCAACTAATATCAAAGATCTGTCTTTTATTTCTTTCCAGTTCTTCTATTGCTCAATCATCTTATGTTCTCAGGACCTTGTTTGGAACAATTTTTCCCAGGACCAGTTTAGAAACCCTGAGAGAGAGAGGCAGGAAGCTGGAGAGTGAAGGATCACTGTTTTTACTGATAAAACAGTTGAAAAGCATCATGCCTTGGTTACAAGGCCACATGATCCTGTTAGGGCTGCTTGTCTCCATTTCCTCCTGTGAAGTCTAGACTTTGGTATTTAGGGCAGATTTGGGTCTGTAGAGCAGACACAGTTTCTCATAATCTCCATGTTCACATTGGTTTGGAGCAGACAGGAAAAGAAGAGAGAGAAGGTCCTCGGTGTTTACATTCTTTTAAAGATTAACTACCCATTTCAGGAAGTATGGACCAGTGTCCACCTAACCAGGTCGACTCATTCCTTTAGATGGAGGAAGGGTAGGAATCTGGGCAAGAATCCAGTACTGATCCCTCCCATGAAAACGAACAATAGTGGAGGGAAAGTGAGACTCCCAACGCATCTTTCTTAACCACCTCCCATGTTTAGTTCTGTGCTCTTTTTATTTTTGCACATACCTTTTTTGAGGTGTTTTGTGTTCTTCCCCCCATCTTTTGGTTCTCTCTCCTTGAACTGTAATAACTCAGTTTTCTTAGTCTCCAAACTCCACAACAAATGGTTTACCTGCCGTTTAGCTTGCCAGTCATCTTTTCAGGCTTTCACAGCCCTGATATCATTCCTCATGGCCCAGGAATCTGTATGTAAGAAAACCCCCACACAACTCTCAAGCATTTTTAGAAACATCCTGTGCAACTTCTAGTTCCCACTTTTATTTCATTTCATTATAATTTTTTAATATTTATGGAGTCCCTGCTAACTGTTACAGTTTTATCCTTCTTAGTACATCTGCATAGAATATTCATAGGTTCTTTCTTCTCCATCCTCTTTATTTAATAAGCAAGAGAAATGCTTAATTTTCATTAAAGCATTCCCTTCAAATGCCTAATTTATTTGATACTGAAACCTAAAATTAGAGCAAAAACCAGAAAGAGCCATGGGAGAAATATGTCAGCCTTGTGGATGTATCTTGGACCCTTTTTATTTGGTTGTTTGTCATAATAGAGATTATTTTCTTTCAGGGTTTGTGCTTCTTCCCCAGTAACTGAACATGAAGCCTCACCATTATGCATTGACTTCTCTTTTATAAAAGCATAATTTGAAATTGATGACTGAAAAACAGCAATGAAAACACTCTTTTTCTTTTTTCCTTGCTTGGTGGCTGAATTTCGATTGAGAGGAATACAATGGTTCATCAGATAATTGTGAAAAGATGTGCCACATGCATAGGCCTTGATAATGAATCCTGCTGTGTCTGGAGTGTGGACATGCACAACTAATATATACAACACTTCCCCCTTACCTTCCTATCTGCTTTTGCATATTTTCAGATGCATAAAGTTCAGTAATTTTTCACAAGAAAATATACTCTTAAAAGGTTTCCCTAGAGATAATTTTGTAAAATCTAAGAGCATAGAGACCAACACATACTTAACTTTCCTGTTTGCAGTTTTGTCTTTGAATTAGTAGCTCTTAGAATAAAGAAGCAAACTCTGGGTTAGGTCATAGTCAAGGTTCTGATTAGTTTTCTTTCCCTTTATGGCTCATTTAAGCCAGTTTGAGGAGTGACTATGAGATAATGAAGCTCCTTGTAAAGAAGCTTTCCAAAACTTGTACAACCAGGTGAATTGTCCCCTTCAAAGCTGTCACCGCAGGGGGGCATTGCATTTATTACAGCAATAGCTCTTTTGCTCAAAGCATTATTAGATCTTTTGAGGAGGATTGCTATGAAAGTCTACAGCGCATTTTTGGAACCTTTTAAATGGAGGCCTAACTTCAGTAACTCTGGGTAAATTTGAATTTCAGAAGCAGCCAGCAGCCATTCACAGTCATCTTTTCACTAGAGTGATTGATTAGCCTCTTTTATTATTCAGGAGATATGGTTACGAAATAATGAGGCCAGGATAGGGGAGGGTATAGCTCAAGCAGTAGAGCTCATGCTTAGCCTGCACAAGGTCCTGGGTTCAATTCCCAGCACCTCCTCAAAAATAAATGAATAAATAAACCTAATTACTTCCCTCTCCCTGCTGGAAAAAAAAAAAAGAAGGAGACTGGTTTTCTTATGTGCCACATAAATTGTCTCTGAAAGCAATTCCAAAAGGGAAATTTTAAGTTTTCCACTGCAGTGTTACCGAAAAGGCTCTCAGGAGGACAGTGTTGAAAATGACATCATTCAGTTGGCTATTTAGTTCTGTTATAATTTTTAAAAAGCTATCATTATTAATTGTAACGTCTAGTGTTGTGAAGAAACAAAGGCATTTTGGTGGAACCAAGATAAAGTAGTTGGACTTGGTGTGATTACCATTCGCTTGTAAAAAGTAATTGTAAATTGGCTGACATTAGCTGGAAATGGTCCTTGGAATTGAAAGATTAGTAAGGAAATGACAGTAAATGGAAAAGAATGAAATGTGTGAGGGCAGAAAGGGCACCTTTTAAGGACTTACTGCTCAAGTTTTGAGACAAATGGTGAAATATAATTTTCTACTCTTTGGTGTCTATTTCATACCCTCATTCCCTAGATTTCCTTGGCTCAGGTTTAATCTGATAATTTTCCGTTATAAAAATTATATGATCATGATTGAAAAATAAACTTTCAAAATGACCTACGTATTTCTGGCAGATTGAACCCTAACGTGTGTGTTTCCTCCATTATAATGACAGTGAGGGTAGGACAAACTCACAAGAATAAAGCAGATAAGAGACATCAATAAAATTTTGGATGATATAACAGAAATTGGACAAGTGGTAACTGACTTAACTGAGTAGAGAAAGCTGACTCCCGTTTGCAATAAGAAGCAGAACTTGGGAAAGTCTCTGGAGATGGAGGCTCCAGAATCTCAGAAAACGGGGGTATGGTGTGGGACTGAAAGAGAAGGGAGGTTATGTTAACTTAAAAAGACATTAAACTCTAAAGCTTTATTTTGTAATGGGAAATCTGACAGTCATAGATTTATTTTGTTTTATATCTATAAACATATGGGAGAAGACAGAAGTGACAGAAACCCTCTTTTGGATTAACAATTATTTGTGCTTTTCAGAAAATAGATTATGTTTGTTTAAATATTATTACTAGGATAACAGATTATTAAGTAAAGAAACCAAACAGAATCACAGACTGTTTAAAGGTTACACTAACTTTTATAGGACATGACAACATTTTTTTCCTGTGTGAATTCTGGGTAAGAATGTATTGGAAATAATTTTTCTAAGACTGTTCTATGACATAGATTAGTATTTGCCTTCTTGCCACTCTAAAAGAAGAAGGAATGTTTTGTTTTCATCTTGACAAACTTTCTTTCACCAATAGTTGCAAGGGCCTATGTTGGGAAAGCTAAATATTAGTCCAATAGTTAGAAAAAAAGCAGGTTTGAGTGCATGAAGCTTATGATACGGACCACCAGATATTTGAGGAGGACATCTAACAAAAAAGAGAGAGATCAAAACAAACAGATGAAAATTCAGCTGAGACAAAGAAAATGCAGGGAACAGAAGAAAATCTTTAAAAACCACCCCAATAATAATAATATGTTTGGAGAGATAAGTACTGTGTCTATGAAACAAGAAAATTCTGTGTAAAAATCCAGAGAAAAACAATTAGAAAAAATATTATAAACAATGAAATTCAATGGAAGAGTTGAGTGATAAAGTTAGGAGAAAAAAGTCTCTCAGAAACAGGGCAAAAGATGAAGTAGAACATAGAAGAGAAAAGATAAAAAGTGTGAGAGGATCAAGCCAGGACATTAAACCTCTGACTAGTAGGAATCCCATAAAGAGAGTACAGAGAAAATAGAGAAAGGAAATTATCAAAGATAATTCTTCATAACTGAAGGACATGAATTTCTAGATTGAAAGGTCTCATCAAGTGCCCAGAAAAGTGAATGAATGAAGACCCACATAAAGACATACAATTTTGAAGTTTCAGAATAGTGGAGATAAAATAGAAGGTCAAAAAAAGCTTCTTGAAAGAAGAACTAGGTCAGCTGGAAGGATCAGATTCAGAATAACATCAGATTTCCCATTAGTGATACTAGAAGCTGGGAGACAGTGGAGCAATCCTGTATGAATTCCAAGGGATTTTCTGTACTTACACATCCAACCATCAATCAGAAAATGTACATGCAAGTTCTCAAATAAATGAGCATCATGCATTCTTTATTTGGAAGTTATTGGAGAATGAATCTCACTAACATAAAAGGGAGAAGACCAAGAGAAATGAAGATGTGAGATATGGGAACAAGTTTACAACGAGGAGGGAATCAAAGGAAATTCCTTGAATCATCATGAAAGAGAAATATCAGGATTACAGCTGTAATGCAGCTGGTCCAGATATGAGCAGGAGGATGGAAAGCCACAGGAGGGATGTTGCTAAGAAAAAGATGGAATCGATAGAATTCCTGATGCGTTTGACCACACTGAAGGCTTTATAACTCTTTACAGTGGGAAAGCTTGTGGATGATTTAGCAACGTAAGTACCAAATGAAATAAATAAAAAGAGAAGGCAAAGTACTCGTAGGGGTTGGGTTTAGTTGGGCAAGAGAATGATCTCTGGAGTCAGGGCATCTGAATTTAAATCCTGGCTCTACCAGTTATCACTCCTTGAGTACCCTTGAGTGAGTTACGTACCTCTCTGTGCTTCAATTTCCTCATCTGTGTGGAAATACTACTAATACCTGCTTAACAAGATTGTTGTGAAGATTAAATTAGCTAATACATGTGAAGCTGTTAGGATAGTAATAGCAGTATATAATAATAGTAGTAATTGTAGTAATAAGGGCTCAAAATTATTAACCATTATTTTTATTATTACCATTAATTTTAAAATCTAAAAATACCCAGAAATATAAATTTCAGCATATTGCTTTTTGAGAAATGTGGTGATAAATATCTAGAAGAAATTGCTTAATAAACTGGAAAAAAAATTTTTTAATGACTTACAGTGCCACCACTCAAAGATGAATTTTTTTAAACATTTGAGTGCATTTCCTTCTAGCTGTTTTTTTTTCTCCTGTGCATTGTTTTGTTTATATAACTATTATATTCTTTTTATATGATTTCAGGTACTGCTTTTCTTTTTAACTTAAGAAGGATTTCCCTGTTAATATAAACTCTTGTTAAATGTTTTTGTTGATTTCATTATTTTCCACTAAATGGATGGGAAATAACTTGCTCAACCAATCTTTTTTTTTTTCGTATATTTAGGTTGTTTTGTGAATAAATTTGGAATGATGGCTTTGTGAAATCCATTTCAAATTTAGTTTTTTAATTTCTATGAAACTGTATATATGACTTATTTCTTTATTTTCTTACATTTAAAACATGTTTATTATAGAAATTTTAGATAATGTGTAGAAGCAAACCAAGTAAAATTAATGTAGCAGGAATCTAATTACCCAGAGATGAGCACTGCTAGTGTCTTAATGTATATACATTTTTCTTTTTCCATCATACGTAAATTTTTTTTTGCAATATTTGGAACTTTTCTTAAGTAGACATTATGAAATATCTCTTAATACCTTCAGTAACATGTTAGTGTCAGCAGTATGTTCAGCTATAAATTTTTGTACCCTATTTGTCTAATTGCTTCTCTGTTATTTTCAGTGTTTCTACATGATAATGTTGTCTTGACAATGTTTATAGCTGAACATCTGTACACATTAAAATTTGTTTTCTTTGGTTAAATTCTTAGAAACAGAATTGCAAGTTAAAAATGATAGACATTTAATATGTCACACTGTCCTCCATGAAAGTTCTACAAAACTATGCTCACAGTGTTCATGTTAGTGGTTCCCTAGTAACCTTGTCAACACTAGATAATGACTTTTCAAAATGGCACAAAATATATTCTGTGTAATTATTTTTCTTCATTACATCCCTGAGTACAAAAAATTCCCATCTTTGAAGATGGGAAGACTAGGAAAATCAAGTTTGTCAAGCAAGATCAGGAGCTCAAGTTTGGACATATTAAGTGTGATATCTGTATTTGATCAGCAGGAGGAGATGTTGAGTTTGGAGTTGGATATGTGATTCTGGATTCAGAGGAGAATTCTAAACTGGAGATATAAACCTGAGGGTCATCAACATATAGATGTTATTTAAGGGGAGATATTAGATGAAATCACCAAGGGAGTGAGAGGAGGATCAAGGACTGAGCCTCCAGGTACTACAGTGTTTAGAGATTTGGGGAATAGGAAGAAACTAACAAAAATGGGAAAAGCAGCAGCTAGAGAATTAGGAGAAAAAACCAAGAGAGTGTGGTAACTGGTTAGAAACCTAAGGAAATGTTTCCAAGAGAAGGGGGTGATGATCACCTGTGTCAAATGCTGGTTATAGTAATATGAGGAGTTGAGAAATGACCATTAGATTTAACAACATGGAAGTAGGTAATTAGTGACTTTGATGAGGGCAGTTTTGATGAAGTGATTTGGTTAAAATCTGATTAGATGGGTTCAAGAGATAAGGGAGGAGAGGAAAGAAAGATATGACTATGGATAGTTCTCTTATATGGTTTTGCTTAATGGACAGGAGGATATGTAGCAGTAGTTGGACAGGGAAGTTATGTTAAGAGAGTTGTTTTGTTTGTTTGATTTTGGAAATGGAAGAAATGACAGAGTTTACACAGTGATGGGAAGATCTTGTAGAAAGGGAGAACTTGATGATACAGGAGTGGGAAGGATATCTGGAGCCGTGTCCTTGGGTAGGGAAGAACGAATGGATTGTGGTGCATGAGTGGGCGGGTTGGCTTTGGATAATTAGATGGACAACGAATTCCCAGAACAGGAGGGAAGGCTGAGTGTATGGGTGCACCTGCTGGTAGGTTCAGAAATGCAGTCGTGGGGGCCTGTGGAACTTATTTTTTGATTGCTTTTTTTCCTCAGTGATATGGGCAGCAAAGTCATCATCTCAAAACAGATGTAGATGATTGAAGGTTTGAGGAGAGAGGGAGAAGGTGTAAAATATTACTCAGACACAGTTGTGAAAATAAACATCTTAGGAAAATGAAGTATGATTTGCAAGCAGTTTTAAGAGACTCCTGATGTTAGTGATGTCAGCATAAAGTGAGCAGTGTCAGCATGAGGATATGCTATTCTTCAGCTTCATTCAGTTACACTGAGCAGGCACGGAGAGGGTACAGAATTTGTTTTAACCAGGATTGGTTTAGGGAAGGGAGAATCACATGTTAGGAGATGGGTAGGGAGATTTGCAAAGCAGTGAATATTAAAATTGAATTTAAGCTGAGCAAGGAAGGGAGTGAGACATGAGGGAGGTGAAGGAGAGTGAAATGATAGTTAAGTTCAGTGGGTCATAAGTCTTATTGGGGTGAAAGAATTGAAATAGGCTGTTGAAAGAGAAAGCTAGAATGGATGGAGGTGGTCAGAGAGTGAGCTACTTGAATTTGAGAATATGCTGGGTGAGTGAGGTAAAATGGAGAAGATAATTGGAGGAGATGAGGTCAAGGAGCAGGATGCCAGAATTGGAAGGATCACCTATGTAGATATGAGAATCACCAGTAATTACAACAAGAGTAGTGTTGAAATTATTTTTCCTCAAAAGGGATCCCTGTTCTGAGGAAGTCTAATCTTTCCTTGAAGGGCCTATTCGACCTCCTACTAGACACTGGTTTAGAAAACAGGGGTGTAGGTAGATTGGAAAGATGAAGCAGCCCTTTTCTGTTTCCATGTTCTTAGTGAATACAGAATACAGAGGTGAGGTCATCAGCAGGGAGTGATGATGAAGGAATGCTTCGGAGATTTTAGCAGAGAAAAGTTTGGAAGGGTCTTCTCAGAGTAAATTGACTAGGAAAATGGACTTGTGGATTTATGGGCAGTGGTCTGCTCGGGGGACCACTTGATATGTGGTCATAAATTGTGTTCAATGTTTGACCGTTCAGGATGCTCTGCTTCTTGGGGTCAGGCTTTGATTAGTAGAGGAGTTGAGTTTTACCATGGTTGAGGTTTGGCTTTGTGAACATAGTGGAGAGAAAGAGAGAGAGAGGAGCAAGGGAGTGATTTTCATGATAAATCATGTAATGTAAGCTAGATGAGATGGACAAGAGGAAGATGAAGGACAGTGAAAAAATAGTAGGTAAGGTCCATGGTTTAAAAGTTTCCAAACAGTTAAAGTGAGAGTTCTAGAGAAAGATGGATAGGAGATGATAATAAGGAGTGGGATAATTGAAATCAGGATTTGAGAGGCATTGCACATATGTTCTGTTTTAATACCAGACCAAATTTGTAAGGAAATTTTTATTATTTTCATTTTATACTTGGGCCAAATGTGTTCATAAAGATTAAATAACTTGGCCAAGGTCACACAGTTAGTAAATGGCAGAGTCTCGATAGGAAATCAAAATGTTTGTTTTTATTTCTAAATTCCAAAACCTTTGTACTATGCCAGCTGCCTCTGATTCATGACACTTGCCCACTAGACAAAGGATAATTATTATTATGACTGAAAATGTTTACATTGTGTTTGTTTTGCTTATTCCAGGCTTATTATGGCATGCAAATTAAAAAAAGAGGGGGGCCTCAGAATAAATTTCTAATTTTTAAAATATCTTATTTCCTTTAGAAAATGAGTGGTTAAAACCAAATTCTAAAGAATTTGATTGAAAATGATTTTCAATTTCATCTTTCACAATTCACAAGGAAGCTTTCACACATCAGTTTTGAGTAAGCTGTTAACAGGGAGTAAATTCTACACAATCAGATAAAATAAAATTTCCCATATGTTGAGGAGATCCTCCACTTGTCTGCATTTAAAGTTATTTCAGAAGATTCCTACTTGATGATAAACAATGATGATCTAAAAAGGAAAAACAAGGAACTTTAGTAATTTTGATTATATCTACTTAAAGAAGCTTCAGAAATCTTTACTTAGGTTCTAAGTTGATGGTGGTAAGGATTTTTGTGCTTCAGTAGAGGAAAAAGTGACATTTTAAATAGAACAGTTTTCAGCCCAATAATTAAAATAACAATACTTAGCAGATTTCCACAATACTGCAAACAAACACAATCAAATTGCACAGGCTGTTTTTGGTTTAAATTACATAGAGCCCTTTCCAGCAATACTTGTAGGGATAGAGGCTTGATTGAAATAGCTGCATCCTGAGCAGAGGATTTTCTTTGCTGTAATTAAATTCGTGTGATGACTCATACTCTCTTAATTCCTAGATTTTAAAATTCAAAGAAAAATTGTCCCTTGGAATTTGAAAACCTAGAGGAGTCAAAAGATGGTTTAAAAAATATATATATATATATATATTATTGTTATTATGACTCCTCCTGCCACTACAAACACTCCTCCTCTAAGTTGATTTTACATAGTTACTTTTGATCTCACTCATGCTGGCTCTGATAATGGGGGTTTACTCTTACGACAGTGATGCAGAAAGATATCCAGCCTCAGGGATGGGCTGGTTCCAGGGGCCTGAGCAGTAGAGATTTGGGGCTTTTATTCTGATTTTGTAAGCAGATAGGGTAGGGGGTCCCTAGAGGAAAAGAACCAGATATAGCTTTTTGACGTAAGAGCAGCCATTTTATGCCTATGGAATTTTGTGATCCAAGCCTGGCCACAAATCTTGCCCTTGAACAAGATCTTAGTAATAATGATCTTAAGGGAGCAAAAGAACAGACTGTTATCAGGTGAGAGACATAATAATAGCAAAGATAATAAATCAGTGGTGAAACCTCTTCAGTTCTGTTTCAAAGGTAAAGATTAGACTGAAGAACTTTCTTGAATCGTTCTGCAGAATTTAAACCCTCCTTGAGTGCTCAGGCAGAACCTAGAGGATGATGATATTGACTTGTTCTGACTCTCAGTCAACTAAAGCTTGATCTCTATTGACTTTTCCCCAATTCTGTGCTGAATTCTTCTCTGCTCAAGCCCCTTGTGAAAATGCATACACTGCCCAGGCCCCTTCATGAATATGCATATACCCTTAACTTAAAACTTCCCCAATTTTGCTCTTGAGGGAGACACGGCTTTGGGAAAGAGCCCCAATGTTCTCATTATTTGCTGCAAGTAACAAATCCTTCTTTCTCCCAATCTTTGGCTTCATTATATCTTTTGCCTTGACACCCACCAAGAGGCAAATCAAATTTTTAGGTAACAGGATTCACCACTGACATAGCTCGATTTCTCTCAAGTGACTGCTTATTTTTGACTTTCCGTTTCTCTTTCCTTCAGCTAATGAATGACTTTTTCCCCTGAATTTACTAGTTTAGATTTCGAAGAGAGAGAACCTAGCTGGCTCTACTAACAAATACTGTCTCTGTAGGGTAATTGTTCTCTCTCACTGCTGGGAGGTGTTGGAGACTGATAGCAAGGTTGGGGGACAGTCTTTTGCAAACATCTGGCTGGTACTGTTACCGAGTCCAAACTCGTTCTGCTTGCACCATGACAGGCCAATAAATCAGGAAACAAGGTGTTGGGGTAGGGAATAATGACTTTGTTCTGAAAGCCAACAGACCAAGAAGATGGCAAACTAATCTCTTCGGGAACCATCTTACCCAAGTTAGAATTTAGGCTCCTTTCAAACTCCAAAGGGCAGGCACTGAGGTTGGTTGTTGCAAATTTCTTGATGTCAGAATCCTTTGTTCTTGCAGCTGTCCAGGTAGGTCAGGTCATGATGTTCCTGTAAACCTCCAACAAGACAAATGTTATACTCTGTTCTGCAACTTTTTATCTCTATATGAATGCATAAATATTATAACCTTAAAGGTCGGAGCCTTGAGAATAGGCTATCCTGTGTGTTTCAGGCTATAGGCAACATTTTTTTACAAAATGTACAGAACTAGCATGACTAAGCACAGGAAACGGAGCACGGGGTTACAGCTAGAGGAACAGATCTAATATGGAGTCAGATTCATTCTTCCCTATTACAGTACCTCTCCTGTTGGGAATATGGCCTTGGATAAAGAGTGGGATGCAGATGGTGGAGCAATGACAAGTTTTGCTTCAGGCAGATCTTTCCTGTGCAGCTTCACTCTTTGGTTGGAAGTCTTTGGAAATTTGTGGAACATCTGACATACGCATAATAAAAAAAAATAATAATAAAAGACAACTGTCCTTTGACTGTATAGTAGCTATTCTCTCCCCCACTCTCCTCCCTGGAATGTGGTTCATCTCTCTCTGGGCAGTCATGATGCTCATGAGAGGCCCCACAGGAGGAGAATCATGATTGTTCGGAGAACTACGTCCTTGTCAGAAGATTGGTTTTGGCATTGCCACACAAAACATACCTGAGAAGATGAATTCTGGAAGGTTTTTGTGAAGGGTTTGCTGACTCTTTTTTAAAGAAATATAAGACTTTTTTTTTTTTACCTTGGGATATTTTTAACTGCATACGGTGCTTAGAGCTGCAGCAATCATGTTACAGTCATGGAAGGAACCACTTAAAATAACAGGCCACCCTCCATTCTGATGGCAGAGGGGAAGGATTGTCACACTCCTGGTCTCATCCACAGTGCTGACCCTCCGCATGAACCAATACTGGAACTGCTCTAATGTTGGGTGGAAAATTACTCTGAAGCAGTGGTTGCCTGAAAGTAAACCACCCGGCAAGCCATCCTGGAAGTAAAGGAACAGCAAGCCTCCATAAAGCAAATTAAAATCTTCAAATCACATGATTTGCTAAATCAAATTAAAGCCCACGGCGAGAAGCTAAAGGAAAGAAATGAGTAGATGAGCACACTTAGGATAGGGTACAAGGTGGGTGGAAAGACCACTCTCTAGCTAACCCTGGGGACAGTGTCCATAAGACCTACTTCTCTCTCTGTTGCATCTGCCTTCCCTGCTGATGTGTAGTTACAAAGACCAGAGCTGAGGTTTGGGCAAGCTCCACAGGTGGAAGGTCGCCCGAGCTTATGACAGCCACTTGTTGTATCTGAGAGACACAGGGACAAGCATGCTTTGTCAAAAGCCATAGCCTGCCAGTTAGCTTGATGAACAGTCATGAATTTAATATGTGTTTTTTGGGCAGAGAAAACTTGGGGCAGGAATGGGTGTCAGTTCTTCACGAGAGCAATTTTACCCCCTCAGTGTACCTTTGGCAATGTCTGGAGACATTTTTGATCGTCATGACTGGTGTGTGTGTGTGTGTGTGTGTGTAGAGTTCCTGGGTGCTGCTAATCTTGTTACAATGCATAAGATACTCTTCCAGACAAAGAATTATCTGGCCCGAAATGTCAGTAGTGTGGAAGTTGGGAAACCTGGGTGTCGCCAATAGGTGGTTGAAATAAGACCTCATAAATATTAAGTGCTTATGTATAGTGTATCTTGAATATTTAATGGCTCTTGTCTGTTGATTACATGATGAACATTGATTGCCCAGGTGCCTTATGAATATTAGGTACCTGTGGTTCTCCATCCCTTTTATCAGTGTGAGATACATACTTGGTCTTTTTACTTATATTTTACACATCCTACGCATTCTGCCCACATCTAACAAAGTTTTGCTTCCTAACTGCTTATCTATACTTAAAACATCTTAAAACACTTAAAAGTGTTTTGCCTATATTTCATAAACTTCATACTTATTCACCTAACAGAACTGAAGATTTGCAAAAGCAAATGCACATTAAATCTGCCCAGGAATTTCTAACAAGAAATTTGTAACAAGAAACAGGATATAAATGTCTTGTTTAAGACACTTTTAGTTGTGTTTTCTGCAAATTGCAGCGTAGAGCATTCTAACTGGTTCCCCCATAAAGTTAGTAGGAAAATGTATTCCAAAGACAAATTAAACAGGGACTTAGACAATAATTATAGATTTACTAAATGGTAATGTAAGCATCAGATACTATAAGAAGCTCTCTCTGGTGCCCCCATTAATGTAATGCTTGTTTGAGCTTTCTGTTCACATTTCAAGCAACTGTAAGTACAGTGCTTATCATGGTAGCCCTTGTGCTTAGAAATTCACCTTTTTTTATGACTGTGACAATTTTGGCTTGGTGACCTTCAGAGCACTGTGAAAAAGATTTTTTTAGATGGCTAAATGTCTATTAATAAAGGAGTAGATTTAGAATTTATATTTTTATTTATTCATTTTAAATTTATTTATATTTTAGTACTTTAAAACTGTAAAGACTTTAAGACTTTTTATGGCAGTTGTGTCTTGAGTTGCCTCTATTAAAGGGGAAGTTTTTCAAAAAATTTTTTTCAAAAAAATTTCCCCTTTAATAGAGAATTCTGTTTAAGATTATGTAAACATATAAAAAATTATAAAAGGAGGTTGTTTAGGAGAGATTTCAAGAGTTTATTTTAAAATACTGAAGGTATATTCCTTTTTATTTCTTCTAATTTTCTTTGCTCCCTTTTAATTTTTTTTTGTGGTGGACACTAATATTTTGTTAGATAACATATCACACATAACACGTGAGAAATGGTAAGGTATGGTAGTATATGGAAACCATATGATATATTTCCAGAGGAAGCTCTAATTTGTAAAGATGCATGCAACCCAGTACAGCACTATTTACAGTAGCCAACACATGGAAATAACCTAAATGTCCATCGACAGATGACTGGATAAAGAAGTAGTAGTATAAGTATGCAATGGAATACTACTTAGCCATAAATAAGAATAAAATAATGACATTTGCAGCAATATGGGTGGACCTGGAGATCATCATTCTAAGTGAAGTAAGCCAGAAAGAGAAAGAAAAATGCCATATGGTATCACTTATATGTAGAATCTGAAAAAAGGGCACAAATTAACTTATTTACAAAACAGAAACAAACTCACAGGTATAGAAAACAAACTTATGATTACCAGAGGGGGAAAGGGGTGGGAAAGAATAAATTGGGAGTTCGAGATTTACAGATACTAACTACTATATATGAAATAAATAAACAACAAAGTTTCGATTGTATGGCACAGGGAACTATATTCAATATCTTGTAGTAACCTCTAATGAAAAAGAATATGAAAACAAATATATATATGTATATGTATAACTGAAACATGCTGTATGCCAGAAATTGACACAGTTTTGTAAACTGACTATACTTCAGTTATAAGAAACACCCATATGATAAAAAGCTAAAGTGAAAAAGAGAGAAATAATATATCTTTAAAATAATGGAGTGCTTATGGTAGCTCTGTAACAATGGAGTGACAGGTGATTCAGTCAATTTAATCTCATCCTATCCTTTTTAAAGTATTAGGCTGTGAGTGTGTGTGTGTGTGTGTGTGTGAATGTATGTGTGTGTCTGTGTGTGTGTCTGAGAGAGATACCTATAAAGTTTTATTTTTATTTTCAAATCTGGATTAAAGAATCATTAAAACTGGAATGCTGTCAACTTGATGGCGATTTTCAACTGATTTGCATGTTTAAGGTCCTCTTTAATCATCATTTCTTTTGTTACAGTGATTTGCTGTCCTCTGAGTACGTAGAGAGACACATCGAACATGGAGGGAAGACTGTGGAAGTGAAAGTAAGTAAAATTTTCCTCTTGGGGGGAATTTTTTGAGAATCTTTGAAGTACAGATTATGATTTTAATTTTCAGTGATACTCCTAATATACAGTTTTGGAGTTTTTATATTTCAGAATTTATCAGGAAAATTTGTCACCAACTTGTTAAAAAAAACCCTTTAGTTATTAGAAAAACAATTCTTTGTGGACTATAGGAATTGTTGGAGTTATGCTTTGTGGGATTAATATTACTGCAAGTAGTTCTCTCTTTTACATGATGTCCGAGAAAATAATTTCTGAAATTTGCCTTTAATATTGGCACTGAGAACCAAGAGGCGAAATCTTGGTTCTAGGTTAGATGCACAGCTTTGCATTCATTTGGGAAGTATTTCTTTGGTAAAATTGTGAACCTATTAGGTAAACAGGGAAGCCCCAGGGAGTTTCAAATCCCTGGAGACAAACATCTCAGGATATTGGTTCTTGTCAGGTAAGCTCTGAAAAAGATTACACACTAATAAAAGCCTCTTCCAGTTATAGGCATAAGAGTGTGTGTGTCTCTTTCCTGTCTACTGATGATGAGGTCTGAAGGCATATGAGACTGAACACCGCCCAAGAGTTTCTTTAAGCCCAATGTTTAGTAGTGAGTTTAGAGTGAGTTTTAGCTGAGTGTTTGTTTTCTTCTAAACAGTGTTTAGACTATCTATTCTATCAGAATTATAATGCCATTTACTTGCTTTCTTTTTCTGATTATAAATTTGACTTATACGCACTTTAGAAAACTTGTTAGTAGAGAAAAATGTAGCAAAAAAGGAAAAGTCATCCATAAACTCATCACTGACACATAAACTTTGCTTTCATTTTGTTGTGTTTCCTTCTACTATTTTTTTCCTGTGCATATATTTATATTTTCATTTTTTACGGAGTTGATATCATATATACTTACAGTATTGTGTCTTGCTTTTTAAAAGTTAATATTATATCATGTTATAAACATTTTCCCAAGGTATTTTCCCTTAAAACCTATGTTTACTGCTTTTCAAATTAAATATATTACTATAATAAAGCTTTTTATTTAAACTCTGTTACCAATAACCAAAATAAATTATATTATCCTAGTCAAGTGACAACATGAAGGGAATTGGGTTTTGCAATTATATATTAACTTTTTATTTTGAAAATTTTCAAACATACACAGAAGTAAAAAGACTACTACAATGAACTCCCATATACCCATCATCTAGAATCAACAGTTATGAAATTTTGACAATCATTTCTCTCTCTTTCTATGTGTGTAGTATTTTAAATCAAAACTTCAATGAAGTACAATTTTTGAATTGTGGGTTTGAGTTATTTAAAACTTACCAAATTATGTTATATATTTATTAAAAGACATCCAATGTTGCCATTTAAAAATATGTAAATACATTCTTTATTTTAGAATTTATTCTAAATTCTAAACACAGACAAGTTGCAAGGTAGTATTAAGAGCTCCTGAACACCCAGTAACCACAATTTCTTCAGTTAACATTTTCCATTGCTGTGGTACATTTGTCACAACTAACAAATCAATATTTATATATTGTTAGTAAATAAACTCTATTCTTTAGTTAAAAAAATACTTTAATAACATGTACAAATTGGAGAGACCCAGGAGAACTGAATAATTGGCCAAAGTGGCTGAACCACTCACCTTAAATACTATCTTCAGCTAAAGACAAAAGAGGATGTTGGGGATACCGTTTGGGACCTCAAAGGGGATGAAGGTAATAAGACATGGAGAAGGAAAAGCAAATGTTCAGTAATCAAATGTTTGCTGGGCCCTGCAGAGACAATGGGACACAGGAACTTTAGCAACAGATTTTGCTAGGTTCCTCCCTGTCTACAGACCTAATTTGTACTATGGTTTCTATATTGATGGCTCCCTTCCGGGGACAGGTCCTCTGTCTACAGTCTTCAGGCAGTTAAGGAAATGGTCAGAGTTTCTTCCTGAGTCTTTTTGGGTCTTGATTATTTTCAGCTCCAAATGATCTGTATGCCAAAGAGACATTTTGGGTTGGCAAATTCTGTTCCCTTACAAAAGCAAATTTCAGACATTGGGACATTTTCCATCTTTATACATCTGTATCTCTCTAACTGATACACATTTAATGCAAAATCTGTTAATTTTTGCAAGTGATCTACATATAATAATTGTGCTAGTCTCTCTAGAAAGTTATTCTAAATTTACTTTAAACTGACTAATTGAATGGTAGATTGATTTATGTCACTGCGTTACTGCAGAAAGCAAATTAAGATTCTTCTGGGTATGGCATAAGAAAATGGAACCACTTTGCTTAGAGTTGGAAAAAATTTACCTCTATTTAGAAGGTACTGGACTCCTTTCATTCTCATCCTTGATTATTTGGCTTTATTCTCCACTTTGTATGACGATTTTCTGAATGCAGAGTGTATCTTACTACTTTACTAAGTTAGAGTGTTAAGGAAGCAAGTAGTTCCCTGTCTATTTCCATTTATTTCCATCAGTGGAATGATGAAATGCAAATACGAGCGTGGAAGACTGGAGGGTGGATCCAGCAATAGCTTTCGCTACAGTAGTATCCCTCTTCAGGAAATATGTACTCGATCAGAAAGCGTAGCCCACTCTGAGATCATTAGACTCCTTGGGTACATATAACACCCAGAGCACTGACTTTACCACACAACCATTGCTGATTTTCCAGCCTGAGATTTGCATTTTTTACCTGGATGGTTTGCCTAACTTGCAAGTCTATCCAACCAGGGAAATGATAAATCAAACTTCATCCAAACCCTAGGGCCAGAGAACTTTCTCCTACTAAGAAAACCACTTGGATCTCACCCATCACCTCCATTTGTTTTCAGTCCATTTAAAAATCTAACTCAAAATTCTCTCGGTTTTTCTCGGGAACCACATTTGAAAGCTCTGTGTCCCACCTTGTCCATTCAAAGTCAGTAGCCAGTTATTTTCCTGCTGGTTCCCTCATGTCTCTGCCTCTGTGCTTAGATCTTTGGGATGCTTCTATTTATGTGGAGTCTGTTAGTTCTCCTTTCTTTACTAATGACTCAGAATTTCCTTAAACTCCTCTTTTTTACTATATATTATGGAATAAATAAAATTGGACAACTGTAGCATTTTTTATTTTTCTTTTTCATCCATCTACTACCTTAAAAAAACTTAAATTTTAAAATTTCTCTTTCACCTTTTATATTAGTATGCTATGGCTGCCGTAATAAAGTACCATAGACAGGGTGGCTTAAACAAAGAAATTTATTTTCTCACAGTTCTAGAAGCTAGAAGTCCAAGTTTAAGGTGTCAGCAGGATTGGTTTCTTCTAAGGACTCTCTCCTTGGCTTGTAGATGGCCCTTCTCTTTGTGTTTCATATAATCTTCCCTCTGTATGTGTTTGTACCCTAATTTCTTCCTCTTAGAAGGGCACCAATCATATTGGATCAGGGCCCACCCTAATGACCTCATTTTAACTTAATTACCTCTTTAAAAACTCTACCATCATATATAGTTACAATGTGAGGAACTAGGGTTAGGATTTCAACACATGAATTTTAGGGGAATACAATATACAATTCAGCCCACAACACCTTCCCTAAGAGGCCTATGAATTTTTGTTTTTTTAAGTTGGCTTTTCTTCTGGAACTGCAGTAAATGAAGGGGTATGTGAGATCAACACAAAACTGTAGGAAAGAACATTTCTGGTCAGTTGGTACAAACATGGGCATACTTATCTTGAGGATGCAAAATTAAAATCAAATCCTTATAAAATCTGATTTAAACAATAGCTAGAAACCAGTCTAGTGAATGGCTCTGCTCAAGTGTCATGGAACCTTTATTTGTGAAAATCCTGGTGCAGTGCATTTGATTTAAGGGTATGAGTGTGAATGTGAGGAAAGGAAGACATTTGCATGAAAAACCACTTATTAGCTACTTCGGTGAATTTTTTTTCAAAATTAATTAATTATTTTTTATTGAAATATAGTCAGTTACAATGTGTCAATTTCTGGTGTACAGCCTGGTGAATCTTTTAGATTGCAATTTTATTTTTAAAACCTTTTTAATTGTAAAATATAACACTGACACAGAAATGAATAAAGGGTGAACACCTTATACCCACTATCCAGTTTCAGAAATAGAGCTTGGCCCCCTCTTCCATGTGCTTTTTCCCAAACCCAAGTCCCCCTTCCTCCTCTTGTAAGATTTGTGAGCACTATCCTGACTTTTATGGTTATCCTTTTCTTACTTTTGTTTATAGTTTTATCATCCAAGCATGTCTTATAGTTTAGTTTTGCCTCTTTAGTTTTTTTCTTTTTTTCGGTAAGTTATAAAAATCTTTTCCTGCCTCTTTCTCTTTTTCTTCTCCATTGCAATTTATTTGTTGAAGAAGTCAGGTTGATTATCCTATGCAGTCTCTCAGAGTCCAGATTTTGCTTTCGATTGCAATTTTATATTTACAGTAAAATGCAATACATTTTAGTGATCTTTAAGAATGATTTGTAATCTGCAAGACAGTCTATGTCTCATTGAAGGGAGTTTATTCTGATCAGATGGATTCATAATTCTGATTTTAAAGTTCTGTTTAATCCTTTTTTCCAAAGATTACAAAGATAAAGGCATCAAGCAGAAAAAAAGATGGGTTTTTTTGTTCCTTTATAAAACATGCTAAAAAAACTTAATTTCATCTTTCACTTACATTTCCAATTCATTAAAAAATTAAATTCTAAATTTGCCCCTTAGTTTAGGGGGAACTTTTGTGTGTTTGACATAAACTTTAAAAAATTTTCCTTAAACATAAAACCTCAACTAATCCGAATACCCTGAGAACAAAATCTTTTTGATTGTGGAAAAATATGCCTCTGGATTCTTAAGACAAAGTAAGCTGGAACTGATGACTAGCAGCAAATGAGTCTAAACCATGCAGTTTGCTGTTTATTGTTAGCTGGCTATTTCATCTTGAAGCTGCCAGTATTCTGGTTATTGTAGGTCTCCAGTTATATAGGCTCTGATTAAGCAGAATTTATAATACTCATAATAATAATCACTAACATTTATTGCTCGTGACGTGACAGACATGTGAATTTACATGTATTAAATCTTCAAAACAACCTGTGATTATAATTATAACTATTATCCCACTAAACAGGAAACTGAGTACCAAGAGGTCACATAGCTTGCTGAAAGTAACAGTAGTAGTGGTAGAACTGCAGTTTGAACCTAGGTTATCCGTCTCCAGAGCTGACTCTTTTACCAGGTTATCTACCATATATTCTACAGCATGTAAAATAGGATAACCATAAAAATTGAAATGTATTTTATTTAGACTTGTTATTTATATATATATATAATCTCATTTTTTGGAGGTACCTAACAATTACTCCTTCATAGTCTTATCTTTAACCTGAAATGGTGGTCTACTTAAAGACCTTTTAGATATTCCTCTCAAATTTGGTTATGCATTGGGGTAGTTTTTCTGTAACATTAGTTGCCTTGGGCAGAAGTGGTAAAGACATACTCTAGTACAAAGCCTGTTTTATTTTTCACCTCTCAAGAAAATAGCCATAGTAGGAGTTTTAGAACGACAGGAGAGGAATGATAAATCCTTTGTATATGTCTGGGTAGGGGAGGAAGCAGATTTCCTTGGAGTCAAAAAGTAAAAATGGACATCTTGATAGAGATAGGATTGATTTATTGTGTTATTGCCAATGAAAGAGCAGGACCAGTCATCAATATTATTAGTTCTGATAGTATTTTTTTTGGTTAAATTATTTGATCTCATGATAATAATCAAAAGTAATAGGTGCTGAGTGTCTTTTATATTCGTTCAAATTATTTCTAAACAGTATGTGAGCACTCCCAACTTGTCTTTGGATCAGGAGTCTAATTGTTAAGGATGGATAGGTACAGAGACCCCCATTTTACAGTATTGACTTTTGACTGGCTCTTAACTGGTTACTACCCATCACTTAGTTGAATTGAGTGCAAGGATCATTGTCTCAATGTCTAAATTGTGTCTTTAGTGGCAGTAAGAAGATGGATAAGAAAGCAGAGTGGGTCAAAGTTGAAGTCTGGAAATGGGTAAAGGAATTGGAGAGAGTGCTGTGTGTTGGGAAGCAGGTGTCAGAGGGGAAAGTGTCTGCTTAAGGGGAGAGAGAGGTTATTGTGACTCTAGGGAACTGTTTCATCTGATGGAATGGTGGTGTAATTTTCCTTAAAAATATTTTTTAGGCAAACTGAAATGGCCACTGTCCTTTCTGAAAACAGAGTAGCAGGGGCATTGATGTAGAAGCAAAGAGTAAGCTTGAATTTTTCTGCAAAGTAATTTTTATCCTGCTGGTTACATCCATCTTCCCTCCTTGGGGTTGGAGCTCCATGAAAGACTTCTGGCCTAGAACAGTATCATCTCCTAGCAGGTGGCTCTGCTACAGGTAGGGTCTCTAGATTTTATTTCCCTAAGTCAGATTTCCAACTCAATTCTATTTTCTTAAAAAATATATACTTTTTAAAAACTCTGCCTTCATCTTTTTGTTTTCCACAATATGTCAGTGACTGGCAAAAAATACTAGTGGAGGGCAGATATTTGACATCACTTAGAAAAATTTACATATGGCGACTGTCAGGACAGCAGACACTTTCCTGACTATGTGCTAACTTTGTGACTTCTATAAACCTGAAAAGCAGCCATAGGAAATTGTGGTTTTGAATTGTATTCAAGCTTGCTTATATTGTTCTATGGGTTTCTCCGCAAGGAACATAATTCTCAATACTTGAATACTTCAAAAGGTGCACAAAAGTGTGTTAAAGGGCTAATGTTTCTTAAGATGTCTTTTAAGATGTTTTCTTTGCCAGAAAAACCCCACAAATAATTAAAGACACTATAAGATATTGTTGACTCCTTTTTTAGGTAAAAAATGTCCTCAGTTTGTCATTAGTGATAGAATTAAGCAAATTTAAGGTGTATGCTATAGTTTAGTGACTTCATTTTGCTGCTTCTACTTTTTTTTTAAATAACAAGACTTTATTTAACATATCCTTTTATGAGACATAGGTTTTTCTCAAATTCATTGCATGTAATTCAATAGTACATAAATGCTTGAACCATTTCTTTTCTTGGCCTTGGGGAGCACAAAAATAGCTATTCATCTGCCAAAGTGTCTTTATATATGTTTATTGCAGCAGAAAAGATGAACTAAGGGGTTAATCTGTTTTTGCTTATCCTGGATATCAAGTTTCCTTATTGATTCTCAAAACAGCATTACCATCCAGAATCTTAGTTCTTTCTACAGAAGCAAGAAGAGTAAGTGATTAAGAAGAAAAGAAAAACCAGGCCTTGGTGTGCAGTAAATTTTGCTTCATGCATTAGTACAGAGTCAGACACACTGCTGTATCAGTGATAATCTGAAGTAGAGACATGTGTGTGTGAGTGTGTGTGTGTGTGTGTGTATGTGTGTGTGTTTCAAATAGCTTTTAGGTTATCTTTGTTTTTGAGGCTGTCTCTCAAATGAAATGCAAGCAACAGCCACTGTAGCCAAAAAATCTATAAAAAGGCTTTTAAAAATCTTGTCTTCCTTTTTTTTTTTCAAGGAGAGCAACTCAGCAACTGCATTTCTCATCCAAAATGCCATTCTCATTTAAAACTTCCCCTTACATTTGAGAAACATGCTTCCTATCTTGATTTCTCACTACTGTAGCTTTTTTAAATGAATGGGTTTTTTAAAATTTTTTCGGAACCTCTTGGATAAGCGAATAATACTTAGTCACCTAGACAGTAATGAAGTCCTATGGCCTGAGAAGATTTTAGAAAGGATTTTTTTTAATGAATCTATTTATAGAAATTGTCACCTAACCTCTTTAGTTTTATCACCCTAAATTTCAAATTGAAGTTTTAGGCATTTCCCCTGACTCTGTGGAGATGGGGAGACCTTTATCCAGTAAAGAAACTCAGCAATGTGCATTTTAAGACTAGCTGAGGGGCAGACTATCAATCAGAGAACTTCAGTTGGTCCTTTGGGGGCGCCTGCTGCCATGGTAACTGGGATTTTTTTTTAAAAAAACAGCTTTTTCGAGATACAGTTCATATACCATAGAATGAAGGGTATTAGGTCTCTATTTTGTCCATTAGGAAGTACATATTCCTTAACTGTTTGTGTGTAAACAGAGTTGATTAAAATGATCACAATTAATGAAGCAGAGATAGGAATGCCTGGCAGATGCAACTATCCATATGTTAGAATCTGTGTTAATGTTCTTCTTGCTGCGTTTTCTGTGAGATTTAGGTTAAGAACTCTCAGCACTGAGCCCAAACTCTGAGAGCAGAGCCCCTGGTGAAGGATGAAGGAAAACTTCAGGTGCAGGTGTCACAGGTTGTGGGATGGGCATGTGGGTACCTCACACAGTTTCTTTCTGCCAGAGCGGAAATTTCAGATGTCATAGCTATGGATCTGGTATCTTTTTACACTACTGGAAAACAAGTTAACCACAAATAGACGTATTTTAAAATTAGACAACTTGGAGAAATTTTTCTCAAGTCCATTCTCTGAAATAGTTTAGCCATAACTTAACATCAGTCTGACTAGTAATAATATTACAATGATTAAAAAATATTGCTCAAGATATTTTCCTTATACCCAAATATTTAATTACCAGCTATAGCTAAATTACTTGTAAATTTTACTATATTTAATAACTTCATTACCTCCAAACTGTTGACATAAATGATTTTTCTTAAACCTCAGGATATAAGAATCCTATAAAAATGAGATCTAGGCTTTCTAAAAAGTAAATATACGAGTAGGGTTAATTATCTAGGAATTTGAGAAGAGGTTATTGAATTAAATTTCAGGGATTGTGGTGGGATTCAATTCGAGAATCTTCTGTTTTAGAATTGATTCTTTAACTGCAAATAGGATCACTGCAGGAAACCTTGTCTTTAGGGTCCTGTGGTTTTGAGCTGCTGCCCATTTTTAAATACTTTCAGTTTTAAATGGTGAATTATATCAGAAGGAGGACTTACTGATTTTCTCTATTACAAATACAAGAGCCGTGATATCCTTATAGAAGTATTATAATGTATTTTATTTTTTTAATTTTTGGTGGGAAGAGGTAATTAGGTTTTGATGTATTTATTTATTTATTTATAATGAAGGTACTGGGGATTGAACCCAGGACCTTGTGCATGTTAAGCATGCCTCTACCACTGAGCTATACCCTCCCCACATAACGTTTTTTAAATGCTGAACAATAGTATAGCTGGAAAAACCATATATTTGATGGTTGGTATGTGGGAGGCCTAGTGAGCTGCTTTCACTGATTGATAATTACCACATGTTACTGTCTGGTGGAAAGACTGTGCTTTCGTTTTCTATCTGTTAACTCCAGGACTAAGTCTTGGGGGCCAGTAACTGCTGCCAGGGGTTTAATCCCAGTTGCTAGGAAGGGTTAACCTCTTCTCCTTATAAAGCCAAACTCACTTTGCTTCCTTAAGGCTATTGGTGGCATGTTCTCTTCAGCTAATAAAACATACCATAACAGAATTCATAAATATGTAAGTTTTGCTATGCTTCTGTTTTGTATCATTCTCAGAATTTGAAATTTTTGCGAATAATTATTGTACCCATAGGTGCTCATTTTACCATCCTGGATTTCCCATTTTGTACAGTCGCTATCACTTTGAATCATATTGATATCCTTGATGGGATCAATACCTGTAACTGGACTGAGGAATAATAGGAGTAGGATTACTTATAGCAGTTGGAGAAATAGCAAACACTTGTGTGGTACTTACTATGTGTCGGGCATTAGTCTAATAAGCGTTTCACGTATATTAAGTCATTTAGTTCCCAAACAATGCCCTTGGGATCCTCATTTTGCAGATGAGGAAACTGAGTCCAGAAAGTTTAACTAACTTGCCTTAGAACTTGGAGCCAGGCAGTCTGGTGCCAGAATTCATGCTGTTATCCACTATAGTCTACTCTCTCTATGGAAACCAGTAATTATAATAGCAGAGGAATCAGAATGCAAATATTTAAATTACTGCACTTCATTTTACTATTTGCAATCACATCTTCCTAAACAATTGTTTTAGTAAGCCATGTGTTGAAGATGTAATTGTTGGGTTCAGGTGAATCTCTATAATTCTAAATGTAAAATTTCCATTATCCTAAAGAAAAGTAAATACCTTCTAAGGAAGCCCTGTTTTTTCTACCATTTTCTCTTACGGTTTATTTTTAGATCTCCTTAGTACTACTTAGAAGTTAGACTAAGTATTGTTCAGTAGAGGGAATTGCTGTAGCTTTTGAACTGTAACCATATGAAATAGTTTGCACATGGCAAACACGTGGCTCGTATGCCCATCTTATGCTTATGTGTACACGCATCTGCATGTGGAAGAAATGTGAAGTTTTTATGGACAAGAGTAGCTAAGCTGAAACATGTCCTCATCCTGGCAAGAGACTAGAAGATATTTCGTTGTATCCCTGCCAAGGTGCTTCGAAGCGCCCATCCTCCTCCCTTCCCTAACACACACACCTGCACACCCACACTCACACACACCCTGCCAGGGAAGAGAGTGAAAGAGCCACACAAATCTAATAAACAAACACATAAAATGTTTTTCTTCCTTACATGTAACAGTTATTCCCGATATGTGTCCTAACTTTACTTTTTAATCTACCACAGGTCATCTATCCACAAGTCATCTATTTAATATCTTTTTGATGTGTTGGACACTGCATTTTTCCCCTGGCAGGCTTGTGCAGACATATGTTCCTCTGCCATCTTGTCATCAGTGTGGTTTCAGGGAGGTCTCAGATTTCATAATTTAATTCTCTTTGCATTATTGGAAAAATTCTTTGGGGATTAAGTAAATTTTGCTTTCCCTTGGGACCAGCAAGGTTGCTCAAGGTCCATCACTGTGTATAATGTATCAGCTGCCTTAATGGCATTGTGAAGATTGCAAGTAGTCTTAACGCTGTAGCCAGAAGAAAATATATTGGCCCATTACCAGTTTATACAGGTCAGGTATCTTAGTGCTGGGAGTAAGGAAAACTGGAAAGTGACAGCTGGTGTCAGCATGAGTTCTGTTTCTAAGCTCTGTTTGTAACCTATTTAAGTAGAAAGTCCTCTTTATTTTCTTTCTAGTGTAAGATTTTTTTCCAGTTAAGTATCTGAAGAATTATTTCATCTGTTAATGTTTGAGACATTATCTATAAACTTAAAAAGACATGTTCAGCTAGCTGTAAATTAAAAAAATTAAAAGTAGCACTAACAGTATTTCTATATATAGAACTAATTAACTATTTTATAATAATGTTCCTATTTTAATTCTAATTACAGAACTAATCTTTGCACTATACAATGTCTTACGCAAATATATTTTCAAAACATTTTTTGAAATAAAAGTTAACTATTAAAGTAATTATGATTGAGCAGGAAGTTGTGAAAATGTTGTTTTTGACATGTTTGAAACTGAAGCTAAAAAAAAAAAATCACAAATTGTTCCCATGGTATTGTCCCAAACTAGTATTTTTTAAAATTTATTTATAAAAAATTCTTATTTTCTGGTGAATTAATGGCCACTACAAAAATAAGAGCAGGCAATAAAGGAGAATTAATACCATGGTATTGAATAGTTTGAATGTTTTCAGTTGAGTTTGGAGATAATTGATCAGATTTCCAGCTAATGTTTTACTATAGCAGCCTTCTCATTGCATCTATGAGGTAGATCCAGATACACTTGGTTAACCCCATAGGAAACTCCGTAAGTATTAAAAAAAAAAAATGGGAAATGACAAACATGTGCCCACTGAAGCAGTTGCTAAGAAAAAACTACTTCATTTTTTCAGGCTTAGAGTCACTTTTTATCAGGTACAATCCTTAAGTACTAGTCTGCCTCCCTAAAGGATGTTGTTTGAGAAATTCCTCCTTAGTAAGCCAACCCTTTGTTTGTACCTTTAAATAATTCCTGAGATAATTCAAAATCATCCATGGAGGAGTAAAAATGGCCATTGAATGCCAGTATTGAGTTCTTGAGCACAGTGTTTAAGGCTCAAGGTGCAAGAGAGAAAAGAGATGCTGCAATGCAGCCTTCTTTTGGCAGCCTGAAGTCTTCCTTATTTATCCTTCCTTCTTCACAAAAAGAGTAGATGGGCGGATGCAATAGGAGCAAAGTGAAATGAAAGAAAAAGTTCACAGTGAAAGTGAGAAAAAAATGTCCTTTTCTTCTTTACCTCAAACCCTCATATAGTTATATTTTCTTTAAAAAAGGAGAGGAAAGCAACAACAAAAACATCCTTCTCAGATGGAACAGAAATCTTTTTCTTCCTTTTTATAGAGAAGCCGAGTATGCTTTCTTTTTTGTGCCACAGTTTTCTAGTCATTTATATTTTTTCTTATTAATGTTCAAACCTTAACCTAGAATAAGGTTTTAGATAATATGTATGTTTTATGCTAAAGGATTCACATAGAGCAACACATTTTAAAGTTTGTTGTTTGTAAAAAGATACAATGATGTAGTAGTTTCCTGGAAAGAGTTATAATTTCATGAGTTTATAATTATATAGTCACTGTATGTGGTCCACATTGATTTTCCATTCTCCCAGTTTAGAACTTCATCACAGAGAACCTGATAAGTACTCTCTCTGCATTACAGTAATTTGTTGCTGAGGAGCATTTTGTGGGAACCTGAAATGTTTTAGTAGTCTGATCAGACATTTTTATATTAATGGGTCTATAAATGATTACCTGAGAGCTGAAAAAATAATTTCTCTTGCCTATTCTGTGGTTAAAAATAAGCAATTCTGGAAGCTCTGTTTGACTTAATAATAGAACTGAAGGTCAGGTGTACTGTATTATTTGTGTAGCAATAATGAATATTGTTAAATGAAGTTATAGGAAACTAGAATGGCTGGCTAGAGGTAATTAAGATACAGGTTAATCTTTTTATATGAAGGATGCTATAATAGACACCTGCAGTTTATTCCAATGAGCCAAGCTTCTCAGAAGCCAAATCTCTGGATTATGAACATAAAAATTCATTTGGTCACATTAAAAGAGATGAAAAGTTGTGCTATATTGAATAGTGTCCCCTCAAAATTCATGTCCCCTAGTACCTGTGAATGTGACTATTTTTTGCAAATAGGGTCCTTTCAGATGTGCTCAATTGGAAAGCTCTAATCTAATGACTGGTGTGTCCTTATAGAGGGAAGTTTAGACACAGAGACAGACACACAGGAAGAATGCCATATGAAGACAGTGACAGAGATTCGAGGATGCGTCTCAGGGAACACTGAGAATTGTTGGCAACCACTAGAATTTAGGAAGAAGCAAGGAAGGATTCTTCTCGAGACCCTTCAAAGGGAGCATGACTCTACCAACACCTTGATTTCAGATTTCCAGTCTCCAGAACTGTGAGGAAATATGTTTCTGTTGTTTTAAGCCATTCAGGGTTTGGTAATTTGTTACAACAGTCCTAGGAAATTAATACAGAAGGCATTTTGATTATAACTAATGTAAAACAATTAAAGTACATGCTGGAGGTGCCTGAGCCTGCAGACAAGAGGAGAGCCTAACTTCTAAAAATGGATTGCTTCTCAAAAGACTTTACCAGTTATTCAGTTTGGGTGCTTGTGAGCTGTAAGTCCTGGGACCCTATCATTGTTTTCATGTTTTGTTTTCCACAGCTGACATTACCCAGGGTAATTCACTATAAGGAAAGACTCCTGCACAATAGTCAAAACAGTTTGTAAGTTGACTGGGTCCCTAAAGGGCTTTTAAAAAAAACAAAAACTAAAGACAAAAAACGACCTGAACGCTCACAAGAAAGTTATAGCCCCTATTTTCTGTGGTGTTTGCTGTCTTCCAATAAGACTCTTTTCCTTATCACTTTTGTTTATACCCGGTGGCTTTCTAGTTCTGTCTCTTTTCTCCTTTCTTGTGGAAACTTTGGCTACAATAATATTCAAGAATATTTGCTACAATAATATTCTTATATATCTTGCCTCTTCAACAGAAACCGTGAATCTTTTAAATGAAGTTATTCTCGTTTTTTGTCACTTAGTTTTGACTACTTTTAGTTTTTAAGATTTTTTTTGGCTGAAGAATCTTTTCTAGGGCTTATCAATGAATATTGAAATAGTGCAGAGAATTTGAATGATCATTTAACTCTAGATGTTGGAATGAGCTGATGTTTTGGAGACTGCTTGAACAACTGGAACTTGGAAAGGGATGGCAAACCCAAATGTCCAAAGGTATCAACCAGAAGTATAAATGAGAGGCAAACTAGCTGTGATAAAAGGAAGAATGTGTGCTTTATTCATCTGCAGCTGATTTGTGACCTACAGGAAAGTGGAAATGTGGAAGTGGAGGTCTACTGTTAAACAAATCCCCTAATTTTGGGGGGGAAATGGAAATTCAAGTTTCAATAAAGCTGCAAAGTGCTGAGAGACTAACAGACTAACAAATTAGTCTGTTACAGTTTCCTCTGTGCTGGCAGAAGACTAGAGACCCCTGGGTCAAAGACAAAGGATTTTGTTACCCATGGCAATAGAAGTAGCCAGAATATCAACACTTTCTTAGACTTGTATCTTGAGCCTTTGTCCCCAGAGGGTGATAAATGAAAGGGCCAGGTGACACCTGTACACACAGTCTGTTGTGTCACTAGAGAAATTCTGAATTTAGAAAACCTGAGTCTTTTATAACAGGAAGTAAACATGCTTGTTCTTTGCTCTGGAGGGAGATATCTCTATCTTCAAAGGCTTTGCACTATACAAACATCCTTGAAAGGGTTGTCCAGAACAATCTCAGGCCATGAGGAGTCCTAGATTATTATTACAGCAAAGCGTTATTGAGTAACCTTTTGGAAGTTATTTCTATGGGTTATATTAAAAATGACATTTTAATAAGTCATTTAAACTAAGCCTGTTTACATAAGGGTAGTTTTGGGGGTTTTTTTGTCTTTTGAAACCTATAGTACTAAGTTAGAGTCTAAGAAGTATTCATTTATACGCTTGATGCTGGCTTTATATTTCATAACCCAGTATACTAACAAAACAAATTTTAGGGATTAATATGGGGTTGCCAATCTTTTTATTTTACCGTGTATGGAAACAGCCCCTTCAAAATACCTAAATTCTGTTTACTGTTTCTACCAATTTGAAAAGAATAAATATGACAACTAGTGCAATATGGTACCCAGGATTGGCTCCTGGAACAGAAAGAGAAAATGAATGGAAACATTAAAGAAATATAAATGTTTAGAGCCTAGTAAAAAGTAGCATACCAGTGCTAGTGTTTTAGTTTCAATAAATGTACTCAGCTGACATAAAATGTTAACAGTGGGAGAAACTGGATGATAGGTATATTAGAACTCTCTGTACCATCTTTGCAACTTTTCTGTGAATCTAAAATTATTTGAAAAGAAAAAGCCTATTAAAAATTAAAAATGGATAATTTTAATAAAGAGAAGGCAATAGCTAATCTCAAAACACAGGACAGATTAAAAAAGTAAATATATTTAGATTTTTGAGAAATTGACTGAATTGCCCTTATTTTTCTTATTTTGTCATGAACTGGTAAGGATTTTGACATGCACTAGTATTAATCCATGGATTATTGGCCGTGTGATAGCTTTATTTAATTTTAATTTACTGTAAAATGAGATTTTTTCCTCTACTTTCCTTAGAGAGCCTGTAAAATCAGATACTCTTACACTTTGTACCTGAACAGATGTTTAACCCATGTCCCTTCTGTGAATCCAGTCTGATTCTGTATAATCCCAGGTTATACATTTTAATCAGGGTGGGCTGGTGGAGTCTCTCCAATGTAAGATACAGCTTTTCTAGGGATTTCCTTGATGCAGGTGACCCTGGGGAGACTCAGAATATTCCTGACTCAAGGAGACTTTAAAATGTCATTTCTCATTGAGGGAATGGCAAGGGTAGGAGGAGGGCAGATTCCTTATGTCAGTGCCAATCAGGAGGAAATTGGGAAGAGGCTGTTGCAGACAAACTCCTGATGGAACAGATTCCAGCCTTGCAGCCACAAACAGGAGTCTGGGCAGTGAACATGCCTGGGAGGAATTTAAGGTTCAAGAGAGTTCGGGCAGGTCTTCATTTTCTACGAAGGGTATTAGGGTAGAGTGTAACTTCTCAACCTAAGGCAGCATGTTGGAATCTTCTGGGCAGATGAACATCATGCCCAGGTGTCCTGATATAATTGGTTGGGAATAGGCTTGATCTTTTTAAAAAGCTTCCCCTATGATACTGATGTGAGCCCAGGGTGGAGAGTTGTGCTAGTGTGAGCAAGGGTCTCGCTTGTGGAAGAGGATGATGGACATGGGCCCTGATCTGCAGGGTAGCAGGCCAGTCCCGAGACTGGTGCCCACAGAGTGGGAGAGAGTCTTGACTCAGGGAGCAGAGCAGCATCACGAGGCATGCAGGGTGGTGTTTTGGTCTGGAAGTGTCTTCACTGACCCTGTCCCTTTAAGGGGTAACTGATTTGCCTGTGACTTTCACGAATGTAGCACGGAATGACCCTCATCCTGGGACACTCCTTAGTTCCAGGCTAACTGGACATTAATCACTATAGTCCGTTTAGTCCTGGCCACAGCATCCTGTGTGGTGTCCTATTACCAGCACCTACGAAAAGTAGCTCTGCTCTTCCTGGCTCCATATATGGCAAAATTCTTGCATATTCTTATGTCACCTTTTACCCTCCATTGTGTCTCTGATAAAACCAGATGATTTGGGGAGAACAAGAGAAGGAGTCTGGAGAAGAGATATGGCTCTATATCCTTTATGCTTCAGTTAGCATCTGCTCAGGGACTAGAATAGGATTTCAGTGAGCTCAGCAATGAGGAGTTTTAGAATGCAGAGGCAGACGTAGAGTGAAGCAGTTATTCTCAAATTTTAAAGTGCATTGAAGTCACTGGAGGGCTTCCAGAGACTTTGATCATGTCTGGGGAGAGGCTTGAGAATTTGCATTTTTAACAAGCTGATGTTTTGGGGCTGGAAACCACTCTTAGAGAATCACCAGGATAAAGTGACTTGACCCTGCATCAGGCACACCTGGGTGTAAAGGCGGTCTTTAAATCTACGTTTTCTCACTTGTTGAAATGGAAAAATTAATATTCACTTCATCAGTCATCATGAAATAGTCATTCATCACCATGCACAATGCCCAGGATATGACAGACACTTTAATTCTTTCAAAGATCTCAGTCTTTCTGATATCCTCTACCTGGGGGTGCTTTGGTATTGGGTTGAATATTTTTAGGTTAATAATTCCAAATATGATCATCAGAATCAACTGGGGAACTTTTTGCAACTCTAGAAAGTCTGGAGCCCTCCCTCCTTGGAGATTCTGATTCAGCAGCTCTGCAGGAAGGCCTGGGAACTAGGGGGAGATTCTGATAGTTTTGAGAACCCTGCTGTTGAGCAACATTTCTCTAGGGCACGGCTTTTCAGCCTCTGCAGCTTCCTTGAATCATCTGGAGCATTTAAAAATATGCTGATGCCTGCATCTGTCTCCTGAGATTATGATTTAATTGAGTTGGAGGACAGTCTGAGCATTGGGATTTTGAAAGCTCTCCATGGTGTTTCTGATATGCAGTCAAGGTTGAGGACCATTGCTCTAGTATAATCCTAAAGTAAGAAAAATATGGAATATTTGTTAAGCTGCAGATTCTTGGATCTAACCTCAGAGCTGCCTAAACAAACTCTCTGGATGGGAGACACGGTCACCTGCGTTATCCATTAAAGCCATGAAATGTTAGCCTTAACAAATAAAGTATGAGAATCAGACTTAAAGGGACACGATAGAATCTCTTACGGAGGAAATACTGCCTGACTGCACCCTCTTACCTAATTATTTAGCGGTTTACAGTGGACTTGACTTTATATCTCATGGAATCCCCTGCATACTCTTGTGAGGCAGTGTGGATTGTTTAATTTCCCCATTTGCTTGATGAGGAAGCTTGATTCTGGGAGGCTCTTTCTCTAACAGCACACTTGGGGATATAAACATAGATCAGGCACCTGTGCTTCCCTGAAAGAAGACCAGAGTCTAGTGGGAGACCTGGGATAGAAATAAGAATGCAGGTAGAAAGACGGAAAATATGAAAATGCAGAGGAGGGTTAGCAAGTTTAATTCTATGAGGAGGAGGGAATCTGAGTAGGCTTTTTAGAAGAGGCAGCCCTGGCCCGTCTTGGAGCTTATAAAGTTGTGATTTCCTTTGAGGATCTGGATGGAAAGCAGATGACTATGGCCTTGTGGCCGCACTCTCATTGGTTCCCTTTATTGGGTTTTCATAGTTTTATAACCCAGGCTTTTTAGCTTCCTTTGTGTTATCTCATCACATTTATAATAAATTCTGCTTTTCTTTTGAGATCTCTCTGGCCGTTTAATAAAAATGTGGTTTGTCTTTGAATTTTGCAAATAAATGATTATTTTGACTTCCCTAGAGTAAAATTTGTAATAAGCTTTTTCCAGAGGGAAGATAAACCAATATGACATATGAACTACCATATAATTCATTTTAAGAGAGGTTGGTAATTTTTTTTTAGCTACAGCTAACTAATTAGCTAAAAATAAACATCTGTACTGTTATGGCTGTGTTATTAAATCAAGGAGTCTGAAGAAAATTTCAAGGACAATAGATTTATTTCTGGAACAAAAGAGACAGTAAGGAATAAAGCTATGATTGTCAGATGACTGAAAAGCCAAACTGTTAGAATATGCTGTCTTTTCCCTTTTCCTACATTTGTCTTAGGTTATTGTACGTAATACCTATTTCTGTAAAGCATCTGGTTCTTCAAGAAAGTCATATGAAGATATGAAGAGCCTTTATCATTGATAAGATTTGACAAAATTGGCTTAAGTGATAGTCTTTATTGAAATATAGAATTTTTAATAAAATGCCTTTTATTATTTTAAAATGCAGTGCATCTTTTAAAGCAGGTATGTGTAAAGAAATATAATTATATTTGCCCTTTAAACTATCCATTAAATTTTTAAATGCACATTTTCTTTGACCTACCAGGTCCACATCTGGCAATCTATCCTACATATATACTGACAGAAGTGCACAAAAATATATGAAAGGATGTTTGTTACAATATGGTTTATGACACCAAAAAAAAAATGGAGATAGTTCTAGTGGATAAATGTCCATTAGAACAGGACTGTTTAAATGAATTATGGTTCACCTCTATGATGGATTATTCTGCCATTGTTGAAAGAATGAGGCTGATGTCAATGTTACTTTAAGGAAAAAAATAAAGTGGCAGAACAGTGTGGATAGTGTAAACTCATTTGTGCACTGGAAAGGATATATGTGTATTTATGTATCTACACATTTCCTTGAATGTGCATAGATGACTTGTCACGTAGGGCACAAAATCTGTCAAAAATGTTTACCTGTTAGGAGGCAACTGCAGCCTGGACAATATGTAGGAAGGGGATATTTTCACCCTTTACCATGAACGTCCTGAATTCTTAGGTTTTTCACCCTAAGTATTTATTACTTTAAAAATAATGGGTAAAAATATTATTAAAAAATAAAAATCTATTAATTTAATTTTTAAATTTATTTTAATAATTTAACAATAGATTAATATAAATTAAAGAAGCCCTTTAATACTAAGGCCTCTGTTCTGGGTTAAGAAATATTTCCAGGTGGATTAAAGGAAAAAAGCAATCTACTTTAGTTCTTTAGTGGAAATAAATATTGATTTATGGTGAATAATCCCTGAAAAAATCATAACACAGAAATTAATTTCCACCATTATTTAGAAGAATTACTTAGAATGCCAGTTGAGAGTCTTAAGATTTGAATAATAATAGCCCAAATCAAGGAGGTAGCCACCCCCTGCCCCACCATGTTTATGCTTCTCTTAAAGTGTCATGGAAACATTGATAATGATTCAACCATATTGAGCTCTTCACTTCATTTGCAGTGTTAGGCTTTTGTGCAGATGGATCCTGATCATATGCTGTTTTTGGACTGACTCCTGTTTTTCAGAATCAGAAATTAGTGAAAGGTTGTTTTCCATTACCTAATCATCTATTTAGCCCAAATGTAAAAGGAGGGTCGTTTCAAAACATGAGTTCTGTGCCCTTTTTTTTTTTTATTATTATAATTTAATATAACATTCCCCAAGTTGGTATTTTAAAGAAAACTTTAGTAATTTATAAAACATTTCTTATATACCTTTACCTCTGATGTGTCTTCCCCTCATACAATGACTTAACTTCTGTTGTTCCCTAATCTGATGCCATAATTCTTATGATTAACTTCTTAGTTTTACTTCTTTTTGTTTCTAGTATTTTTCTGTCTGCTGTTCACTGTGAGTTTTAGACCTCTGAGTGAGATCTGATTGGGTTATTTAGTCTGTATTTAATTTAAAGAAACACTTTTAGATAGAATTCTTTCTCTTTCAAGGTCATTCCCATTGACTGTTGGCCTTTTGTGTCTGCCCAGTCGAAAGCTAGAGTTTTGATTTCTGGTCTAGTCAGATATGTCCAGGAAATCAATGTTATCTGAAACATAATAACCTTTTCTGTACTTAGAATCTAATCTTTTGGACAGTTCACCAGTCTAACAGCCCAACAGAGGAAATTTTAAATTCTGTTACATTTACCCTGAGTGCTACTCCAAAGTTTAAAAACAAACAAACAAAAAAAGTCAGCCTCGGGAAAGCTTAGATTTGCACTGGAGAACCCACAAGTTCTAAGTCTTAACTCATAAGTTAGTGTAGGAGGGACAGGGGCCTTGTGTTCACACATTCACACACAGTTTGCATCCCTACTTGGCAACTTCCCAGGTGGAGAGCCTTAATTCTTAGAGATTGTGATCTCCTATGTGAAACAGAGGTAACTATTTCTTTGTAGAAGTGAAGTGATGATTTAAGGAGTGTGTGTGTGTGTAAATTGAGTAGGACAACAGATGACGCAGAGTCATTATACTAGTAGCAAACATTTATTGAGTGTGTACCAAGTGCCAAGCATTATTCTAAGCCCTTTATTCATGTTAGCTCTTTAATCATCTGAATAATCCTATGAAATTATTACCCTCATTTGATAGATGACACAGGGAGGCTCTATAATTTGAGATTACACAACTAGTAAGTGAAGGAGCTGATAGCTCATGCTGTTAACATCTAAAGCAACCCTACCCTGGAAATCAGTGTCTAGCTTTGTTTCTACCCTTAAGTCTGTGGCCTTCTGGGCTCCATCCCCTATAAGAACCACACAGGAAGTACCTCCCTTTCTTTTCCTCCATCCAATCCAAGCAGGATCCTTAGTTCATGATGCTTAGTGACTCCCTCGGGAATCTGTAGGTGTCACAGTGTCAGGGATTGCACTGTTCACCGTCTTTTGCTCTCCACCCCTCACTGAAGCTGAGCTCCAGGCAATTCTGTGGGATTATCTCATGAGGAGCGGCAGGCTCGGGCCAGGCTGCCCTCCTTGGAATTCCAGAGAAGAAAATGTCTTCAGCCATGTTCCGTCATTACGTCTTCCTGTTCTTTCCCCTCCGCTTGTCAAGCACTGAGTGTTTTAAGTAGAGTTAGTCCTTAAGCCAGATGGTGATGTAGGTGACATTTGCCCCTTTAAACTGCCCATTCCATCAGTCCTTCCATTGTTAGGCCTTCATCTCTCAGTGGGTCAGTTGGATTAGCAGCTTTCAGCTTCTGAATAAATGGGAGGTTAGTAGGGGAAATGGGAAAGGTCATTTAGACCCGTGCTTCTGAAACTTTAATGTGCACATGAATCTCCTAGGGACCTGGTTAAAATGCTGATTCTGATATAGTCGGTCTGGGGTGAGTCCCAAGATTCTGTATTTCTGACACACTCCTGGCAACTGATCCTTTTAGAGTTAATTCTTGCATACAGTGTAAAGAATAGAATTAACCTTATATTTTCCCAAATGACAGATTGTACCAGGAGCATTTAAATAGACCTTTCTGCCTCAGGTATTTGGATATCAACATCTTAGTACACTAAATGTCTTCATATAAGTAACTTTCTTTCTGTATTTTCTGTTATATTCTATTGATCTCTTTGTCTCTTCATTAATTAGCACCATATTGTCCAGGGCTGCTGTTTTCTAGACCACACTGTGAGTGGCAAGTATCTACAGACTGGGGTACCACCCTGAGATGGCAGAGGAACTGCCCTATTGCCTTTTCCAGGAACATTTAATCCAAAGAAATGAGTCTCTCAGTGGAATTTAGTTAGAGTGACTGGTTGCTAGAAGAAATTTCTCAATTTCAAACCATACACTAGACTGCTTGCCAGTAAAGCCATTCCTGGTTGGAGAAATGAATAGTGTAAAACTTGCCAAGTTTTGATACAAATGCTGTAAAAATAGGCGTTTTCCTCCATCAGTTTAATCTAGTTGACTCTCAGATGATTTATATTCATTTTACTTAGCTTTATGGGGAAGAGCATCATTTTGCTGCTGCTCACATTGAGTTTCTCAGGACTGAGGAAACAGCTGCTTAGAATTTTTTTCTGGTGCAAGGGCCACCTGTGTATTTCAGTATCTCTTTCTTTCTTCCTTCTGTCATCACCTACATAAAAGGAAAATTAAGTCAACTTTTATTTCCCTGTCTTTTGATTTGGAGTCAGTTGGCTAGAAGTGTTAATGAATAATTCTGTTAGAAATGGTTTGGTAATTGGAATCTGGATAATGAAACATTGTACAGAGCTTTGCTCTGGGAGGTGTAGGGTGGGCAGAAACCTTTGAAGTGGTGAGACTGATTCTCTCTGTGATGGGGAAGGCTTACGTTCTCTATTTCTGCTTTCAGGGAGGAGAACACTGTTACTACCAGGGCCACATCCGAGGAAACCCTGTCTCATTTGTGGCATTGTCAACATGCCATGGACTTCAGTAAGTGTCCAGTTTTTTTTTTTTTTGTACCGTCCATTCTTTCAATCACTTATTTTCTTTATTTTTAATGCCCTGTGGTCGAAGTCCCTATTTTGTGTCAAGGGCTAATTTTAAGTCAGTGATGGGTCTGATCTTTTTCTCCTCTGTGGTTTATAAACCAAGCAGGTTGTTCAGTTAGAGTTGCGGGAACCAGGGACTCTGAAATTATAACATGATACCTGAGTGATGTTGGAAACTTTTTTCTCATTTCATCTAGATGGGGACAGAAGTGGTTTGGGTAACTCTGGTCTAGTTTCTGTGGATATTTGTCTCCTGGGTACCATTTCTATCCCTCCTCCTTCTTGGTGTTCATTTTAAATGTTTATATGGAATAACAGAAATTTCAGGGGATGAAAACTCCTGACTCCTTGCACAAAGACAAAGGCTGGAGGTGACTTCAAGAGCTCATGTGTTTTAGCTTTTTTTTTTTTTCCAGCCAGAATCCCACCTAACCCACAGCAGACTCATGGAAGGTCCATTTGTTCTCAGAAATCTCTAAGAAATGGAGTTCATGCCTCCTTGGGGCCTTGCTTCCTTTCTCATAACCTCCACTATCAAAGTTGGCTTGCTGATGTTTAACGTGGGACTCCAGCTACTTCCCCCATCCTATCGATAATGGTGATACCCAGGTGGTGTCTCTCCCCTGTTTTGTGACCCCTTGTAAATCTTTCATGTCATCCCTCAGCATTCCATTTAGACTAACTTATCTCAGTCCTTCTTACTCCTTTGCGGGGCACAGAAAAAGCCAGCACTTTAATTTAGTTTTGTTCAGTCTGTGTTTGGAACCTTTAAAGTTCTTCCTATCTGTTATCCATTTAGAGATGTGGGTTCTTCATCTGACAGTTATTGAGTATCTGCTGTGTAGCAGCCACTTGGAATATTAAGGAGATTAGAACACAAGCCCTGCTTCCAAGAGCTCCCAGTCTCTTGGGGAAGCTAAATTTAGTTTGGCTTCATGCTTTAGAATGTGAAAGGTATATTTGTTTTCTTTGAGAGAGAAAGAAAACAGAAAAATGCAAGCTTAGATGGGTATTGAAGAATGAGGTTGTCCTTCAGGGCTCCAGAGAGATGTCACCTGAAGAAGGTGAAGCGGACTCTGGAACGGGCTTTGCTGGACTCTTCCAAGAAAGGGATTAGACAGGCAGGTCTTAAAGAGAGCAAGGAAGCAGCTCTAATGGGAAAGGTTAGGAAATCTAGACAGTCTGCGTAAGTGGTGCCTCTGGTCAGGCTCTGGCAGTAGATGTGTGAGAGGCAGGAAGGAGAGAGTGCAGGGGGTCAGGGAAAGAGCCAGAGAAAAGAGGTCATATGTCTGAGAGCCTGGAAGCCTTCCATCTGCTTATTGTTTGTGCTAAAAGACTGTTCTACTGATTTTAAATGAATTCTTTGAATAAGGAGACAGTTTTACAAGAACAAAATCCATACCTAATATTCAAGAGCCTCGACTTTCTTAATCTGGAATAAAGAAACGTTGACGTCCCCTTCGGCAGTAAAATTGTTTTATCTGATCTCAAGAGGAGCACAGCTGTCAGACAGGAATAGTACACGGGGCCTGTCGACGTTGGTGACAGCAAATGTGTATTGTAGGAGAGTGATATAAAAAAAAAAAAAAGAGGCTTTTTCATCCCTCTTCCTCTTAAAATCTCAATCCAGAGTCACAGTGTAAGCATCTTGCCTAGTACGTGATCCAATCCCCTCCCCCCACCCTGTTTTTCCAAATGGGCACAATCTTGTGGGAATCAGAAAGGAAGTATTTCTGCCTTCTAAGGACCTTAGCAGACCTGAGACCCTAAGACCAACAGCTACTAATCCTCCACAGTCCTTTGAAGGAGGGTGGAAAGGGAACTTGACAGAAATTTTAAAGTGAGTAGAGCAGGAATAGAATTCAGAGCCTTTTCCCATTGTTTCAACTAAGTAAAATTGACTTCTACTTGTAGAAACCTTTTCATGTAGGACTAAACAAACAAACAAACAAAAACCCAAAAAACCCCCACTGTGTCTAGGAACACTGTCAGGATTGTGTACAGGTATGTTTGGATGTTACTCGACTTTATGGGTGTGTTGGATAATTTACTTTTGTTCCTCTTTATTATTTATTAATTATTACTTCTCATCTTGATTTTACCTTCTGAACAAAAATTGCTGACACTTATTCAATGGAGCTATTTCTAAATAATAAATAATTTCTGTTGTCTCAATTGCAGTGATTTAGATATGAGATTTGTTATTTCATCCGTGACTCGTCTTTTACAAATTACCACATACATGTTGAGATTTTTCATTTTTCTTGATTTACTGAATTCCATTAAAGAACATAAAGGGTAAAATAATCAGATTTATAGGTTTTTCATAACGAACCTGCAAGAGCACATAATTTTTTTTCAGATTCGAGGGACTAATGGGCAATATTTTGATCCTGGTATGTTTGATGTTATGACAAAATCCTGCAACTACGGGAACCTTAAAGAAGGGAATCAAATGTAAATGTATTGCCCTCTTGTGGCAATTTGTAAGAATGACCGTTTCCTTTCAAAATCCTGTTTTGATGCAGCCTGTTAAATTTTTAGCTCAATTGGCTGGTAGTAACTTGGTCCTAGCTGTAAGTTTTTATCAATTAATACTGTGTGGTGGACTCAGTATACTTACTGGAATTTGTGTGACAGAAATGTGTTGGTTCTCAAACAAAGCAAATGAAACATACACTTTTTAATTGTTAAAGAATCAAATATGGTATATTTTCATATAGGCTACTAGAATCTTCTGGATATGGATGGTGTCAGAATCTGCTTTGTTTATCTCGTGTATCATGATGTTTAAACCTAATAGAAACAACCGATTTTTCTATTAGACACTTACCTCATTCAAGAGGAAGTAGCACCATCACTATTTAAACAAAACAATCTGCTTGCTCCTTTATCAGTGTAGCCTTGTGAACTTTGGCAAAGGGTGATGGTTCTGTACAGTTTTCTGGATGGGTCTGGCCAGTTATCAGCAGAATGTTTCCTGCCATATTTGCTCTTCTGTTTTGAAAAGTATCCCCCAACTGATTCCTGAGGCATGTACTGTCAGTAATGTCTTACAGACTGCATCTGTTTATCTTTAAATCCCAAACTCAATGTCATCCAAATTCAGAAAGTGCTCTTTGGGTTGAAAACATCACAGATGTGAAAAGAGCAAGTTGAGGACATGTGGAAGATGTTACTGTGGGAGGGAAAGAATGTGAATAGAGACAGAGCTGGAGACCATTGTAATTATAGATCAGGAAAACCAACTGACTTCACTAAGCCATCAACGAAAGACAAATGGTTGTCTGTGGTTAACAGCTTGGGTGTCATGCAGTCATTTCCATCTAACACTGAAAATGACTGCAGAAGATCACAGCTTCGCCCTCCTCAGGTGCCTGACTGGTAGGACAGGCTCCTTCAGTGTCATAAGGGACAGGATCTCAGGAGAAGGACCACGTTCCTCTAGAAGGGATGGCTGTCGGGACCTCTCTCAGTGGGAGCTGAGGACCTTTGTAGCTTAAGATGCCCTCCAGAGGATTTCTCCACTGGCTGATGGTCATCTCCAACCTCTAAGAGGTCCAAAACTGACCTCCACATTTGCTCCATGCAATTTGGGCAAGTAACTTACCTCCTGAGCTTCAATTTCTGTACTTGGAAAATGTGGATAGTCCTTGTATCTCCCTCATAAATTTGTGGAAAAGATTAAATGAGTGTCAAGTGTTTAACTTGTGGTAAGTTGTTGAAGTGTGTCAGCTCTTACTACTAGAGCATCTTCCAGGTGGATGGTAGGGAGGCCATTCTCAGTTATCTTTCCTGACCACCTGCATCAGAATCACGGCAGGGAGGCGGGGAGCAGAGGTTGTTTAAAATGCAGCTTCCTGGGCCCCAGCCAGGAAATCTGAGGAGGACCCTAGAAGTTTTGCATTTTTATAAGCTCTCCCAGCAATGACTTGCATGTTAAGGTTTTAGATTTTCATGTTGGAAGGGGAATAATGGACCACAGTTAGACAATGGGAATCCTGAGCCTGGGGAAGAGTCAGGGTGAGGGGATCCTGCTACTTCTGAGGTGTGTGTGGGTATGGTGTGGGAGGTGTGTATGTGTGGGGTGTGTGTGTGACTGTGTGTGTGTGTGTGATGTAATGTATCATATACGGTGTGTGTGTGTGTGGTGTGGGGGTGTGTGTGACTGTGGTATGTGATGTGCATATGTGTGTGTGTGGTATATAATGTATGGTATATGGTGTGTGGGTGTTTATGATGTGTGGTATGGTATGTGGGGGGTGTGGGTATGGTGTGCGTAGTGTGGGTGGTGTGTGTGTGTATGACATGCAGTGTGGGGTATGCGTGGGTCTTTGGTATGAGGTGTGCATCCTGTGGTGATGGGTGGGACTGAGAAGTAGGCATTGAGAAGTAGACTGGTCCTCCAGCTGCTGCTGATTTTAAAATGATCTTGTTCTGAGGCAAGAGTCAATTGCCAGGCCCAACTATTTTCCTGTTCTTGGCAGTGGGATGTTCTATGATGGGAACCACACCTATCTCATTGAGCCGGAAGAAAATGACACCTCCCAAGTAAGTTCTCCTTCTATTTGCTGTAGTGAATGTAAATGTTGATGCTTAGAACTTTCTCCCCCCTGTTTTTATTCTCTTTGTTCTCTCCCTTTTGTTTTATTTTCATATTGTTAGGATCAGGATTATATCTATATAATTTATATATAATTATATAATTTATAATTTTTATATATATATACACATATATAATTTTATATTTTTCATATACATTTTATATTTATACATTAAATATTTCATATATTTATATATATTTAAATTAAATAGTGGATAAATCAAAACCATAGTGATCTTTTTCATAAAAAAGTCTGTCTCTTACTCTTTTTTTGTGTTGGAAATACATTTCCTTCTGAGGTGTTCTGAAGCCTTCATTTCTCACTCCACCATAGTGTCCTGTAATCTGTCTTTGTCTGCTCAGGCTATCATTACAAAATACGGGTGGTTTAAACAGACATTTATTTTCTCATAGTTCTGGTGACTGGAGTCCGAGATCAAGGTGCCAGCAGGGTGGGTGTCCATTGAGGGCTCTCTCCTTGGGGTGCAGATGGCCACCTTCTCTCTGTGTCCTCATGTGCAGAAAGAGAGTATGAAATCTGACATCTCTTCCTGTTCGTATAAGGAGACAGCCTTATCAGATTAGGACCTCACCCTTATGACCTCTATTTACCCTAATCACTTCCTTGCAAGCCCTAGCTCCAAATACAGACATATTAAGAGTTAGGGCTCAAACATAAGAATTTTGGGAGGGACATAGACATTCAGCTCATAATAGATCAAATCTACAGATAATGTGATTTTGCACCCTTTTTTCCTTTTTAGATTACAGATTTTTCACTATTGCCTATTATCTTCAAGGCCCCGTGCTGATGAAATTTAGAGAAACCTAGATTTTCTTAATTTTCTCCCTCAATTTAGTTGAAACATTCTTTTTTTTTCACAAATTAGAAAAAGATTGAGTTAACATTACTGATGACAGAGAAATAGAATACACTTCCATCCTAGCTCTGCGCACACAAATATTCTTCTTTGTGTCATACAGCATTGGTCAAAGACTTAGAGAGGCAAATAATTTCAAGAAACACACATTGCTTTGCCACTCATAAACAATCTTGTATAGGAAACTGTTTTGGGTATTATTTCCTGGGCACCCACTGCCAGCTGTCCCGTCACTTCAGTCAACAGTATCACTTTTTAAAGGTCATATCATGAAACTTGACTATTTTTGACCTCTTTTTTGTAATTGAATGAAGTCAGATAAAGTTATTTAAACATTCATTAATTTTCCTTAGATGAAACATGACATTTCATTGGCTGTTTTTTCACAGAGGTTTGGATGACAGTTGAATTTGGGGGCAGGGTCTGCTTTGGGCATCTGCTTTTCCAGTTACCTTGCTCCCTGCTAATAGGCAGACTATTAGCTCTGCAGCCTGCCTGGCAAAGCTATCAGGCTTTAAAAGGGGGCAGGGACCCATGGAAAGAAACCAGTCCTTGAGGGAATAGGTCCATTCATTTATTTTCCATTACTGCAAGCTTTGGTTTCTCTGTCCGTAAAGGCATTTTGCTTCTAATAGGATCTCACTCCAGGGCTGCGAGAATACAAGAGTGAGTGGGAGGGGTTATGCAACGGGCCATTGCCTTTCCAAACCCTAGAGAAGCCGTAGTCAAGCTACGGTTCTTTTAAGGTCTCAGTCTCTCCAATTATGATTGCCTGAGGCTGGAGATAATCTGGATGTACGTGCTTCATCTCTCATTTGTGTTATTTCAGGAGGATTTCCGTTTTCATTCGGTTTACAAATCCAGACTGTTTGAATTTCCCTTGGATGATCTTCCATCTGGTATGCTCTTCATATGGTGATTTGCGGGGGAAAAAAAATACAACTTTAATAATTCATTTTAATGCTTTAGAGCTAATTATATATGGAATATCATTAGCCCACGACTGCTCATAACAGTTTTAGAAAAGTAAAGTCAAGTGACGTCAAGAGAGAGAATAAAATGTAAAGTGACCTCATGTTTATAGTGGAGGAGTTGGGAAAGAGAGCTTGAACATGATGAAGGAAACCTTTTTAAAATAAGACTCCAAGTAAGGTGCTACAGTAAAAATCATGTTAAAGCAAAAGTTGGTCTGCATAGATAGAATATATAAATATTCACTGTTGGTGAAATACTGAGTTTGTAAAGTCAGGATGAGGTCTTAATCATTTTCCTGATTTGTTGTTTCCTCATTTCTTTCTGCCCCAACATTTTAAGAAAGAACTAGTGTAGATAAACATTTATTATTATTATGTGCTGTTTGTGAAATTCATCTTTCCTTCCCATGTGTATTGGTGGGTCCTTCTATTTATAGATTTGATTTGAGAGTTACAGTCACATCTTCAAATGACACTCATTAGTGGAGCAATAACTATGCAGAGTGCATTTGTCTTTGGCTCTGCTGGACTCATTTGTGTCCTCCATCTGAAGATGGGGCACACTTTGAATATCTGGTGTGGAGATGCTTCCTGCCCTATGTAGTGAGTCCTAACTGTGGCCATAGAGTTCATGCTAATTTTTAATCTGATTTTAATCTTTGCCAACAGCTCTGTGAGATCAATGTTATGATCCCATATTACAATCCCAATTGATAAAATGATTCCCATTTTATAGATGAAGAAACAGAAGCTCAGCTAGTTTGCCTTTTCCAGGGTCTCATAGCTGGGAAGGGGCTGAGCGAGGGTGTGGACTCTGGCACCCTGAGAATGTACACTGGGAGAGAGGCACAAGGACAAATGGAAAAATTACTGGGCTAAAGTAAACCCTAAACTACTACTTAGGAAAATGACTTAAAGTTTACATTGTCTTCTCATTGGAAAATGAAATAAATGTTTTCTAATGTTCCTTCCTCTCTGAAATAAACATGAGGCACCTTGACCTTCTGTAGGTACCCCTAAAGAGAAACAAAACTCACCCCTTTTCTCTTGCTGCCAAAGGGCTAGAAGATCCTGTTTGATAGAATTCACTCTTTGGAAAAACCTGCACATGAGCACATAGAAGCTCTTACTTTACACAGACGCTTTAAACTGTTTCTTCGTTATCTTATGAAACTTTTCATGATCCATATTATGGGAAGAAAATAAATCATGACTAGCTGCCCAAGAACAAAGTTACACTGTAATAGGCATTAGTGGCAACAATCAACATTAATTAATATTTAAAGTAGTAAATAAAGATTTTCCCTAAGGACTTTGCTGTAGGCTTGCCATGATGCAATCTTACATTTTTTTAAAAAAAACTTTGTGCGGAGTTTCTTTTTCAACAGAAACTTGGAAGTGTCTTGGCAGTTTTGCTGTTATTAAAAATGAGTTTTGAACATCGTCTTTGAAAACTCAAGCCTATCTCAATTTGTTCCTGGCTTTCTTTTCTTATCAGAAGTTGACAATGTCCATTTTAAGAGTGTTACTTGTCTCCCAAGATACTTAGACTTACCGTGGCAAATTAGAAGGAAACAAGAAATAGACAAACTGTAATTTTTGTGATGTAAGCCCAAAAGGAAGCTTATTTATTTTAGGTTTGGTTAAAGTGTTACTGGGTTATGGATTGTGTTATGGATTTTTCTTGCTATGCACTATATATTTCCCAGAGATAAAGTATGATCAGGTGCTCCCCAAACTTCTTTGACTGCAAAGTGTTTTTTTTATGTGACATCTCTCAGGACTAATGTTCCTAAGAACAAATTTTGAGAAAAGCTTAGTTAATTAAACACTGTCCACTTAGCACTCAATGTTTTAAAAATTACTACAGTGAAAAATGAAACAAATGAACAAACAAAACAAAACAGAAACGGATTCATAGATACAGAGAACAAAAGAGTGGTTGCCAGAGGGGATGGAGATGGGGGCCTGGTGAAATAGGTGAAGGGGATTACGAGGTACAGACCTCCAGTTATGAAATAAGTAAGTCATGGGGCTGTAAAGAACAGCATAGTGAAATAGTCAATAATATTATAATAACTTTGAATGGAGACAGAAGGTCATGAGACTTAACCGTGGTAACCATTTTGAAATGTATATAAATATCAAATCACTATGATGTACACCTGAAACTGATACGATGTTGTATGTCAGTTATACTGCAGTTAAAAATTATCACAATGAAATACACAAATCTTGTGTACTGTTTGATGAGTTTTGACACCTATGTACTCCCCTGGTAAGGTATAAAGCTTTTCCGTTACCAAAGTAACTTCCTATGTGCCCCTTCCCTGCCAGTGCTTCCCACTCCTGCAATCCCTTTTCTGACTTTTTCACTGTAGACTGGTTTAGCCTGTTGTAGCTTTTCATAAAAATGGAATTATGCGTCATGTTCAGATTATTTTGCTTAGCACCTGCCTGAGATTTATGTTGTCCAGGGTAGCGGTAGCTCATTCTTTTAAATTATTGAGTATGTTCTTATTGCATGACTATACCATAATTTTTTATCTATTCGGTCAATGTTGGGATTGTTTCCAGTTTTGGGTTATTATGAATAAAGCAACTATGAACATTCTTGTAAAAATCATTTCTGTGGACATACATTTATAGTTCTCTATCAAATACTTGGGAGTGCAATTACTAGGTCATAAGGTAGGTAGGTGTATGTTTAACTGTATAAGAGTGTTCTAAAACTTTAGCATGCATCAGAATCACCTGGAGGGCTTGTTAAACACAAATTGATGGTCTCATCTTTAGAGTTTTTTTTCCAGCCACTTTATTGAGGTATGATTGACATACAAGAAACTGTATATTTAATGTATACAACTTGATGAGTTTGGAGATAAATATATGTCCATGAAATCATCACCACAGACTATGCTATAAACATATCCATCAATTCCAAAAATTTCCTCTTGCCTACTTTATTTATGGTGATGGTGATAAGAACACTTATAAAATCTACCTTCTTAGCAAAATTTTAAGTGAACAATACAGTATTGTTAACTATAGACACTACGCTGTGCAGTCGATCTCTAGGACTTACTCATCTTGTATGACTGAAACATTGTATGCTTTGACTGGTAAGTCCTCTTATCGCCTCCCTCCAGCCCCTGACAACCGCCATTCTAATCTTTGTTTCTATGAGTTTGACTAGTTCAGATTCCTCATATAAGTGACATCATGTAGTATTTGTCCTTCTATGTCTGGCTTATTTCACCTAACCAAATGTCCTGTAGGTTTATCCATGTTGTTGCAAATGGCAGGATTTCCTTTTCTAAGGCTGAATATTATTCCACTGTATGTATGCACTGTGTTTTCTTTATCCATTCATCTACTAATGGACACTTAGGTTGCTTCTGTATCTTGGCTATTGTGGGTAATGCTGCAGTGAACACAGGAGTGCAGATGTTTCTTTGAGATCCTGATTTCAATTCCTTTGGCTGTAATCTCAGAAGTGGGATTGCTGGATCATAGGGTATTTTTATTTTAAATTTTTTTGAGGAAACTTTGTAATATTTTCCATAGTAGCTGCACTAATTTCTAGAGTTTCTGATTAAATACATCTTGGGCAGTTTACAAAAATTTGCATTTCTAGTTTCCTAGGTAATGTTGATGATGCCACCAGTCCAAGTATCACACTTAGAGCTAACTACTATTGGATGAGAAACTGCCGAACCTTTTTCTAAAGTGGTTATACCATTTTATACTCTCATTAGCATTATATGAAAGTTCTGATTGCTCTCCAGCTTCACCAACATTTAGTGTGTCATACTTTAGTGAACACCAGTGGTGCAAGTGAAGGTCAAGTGGTTATTTAGAAGATTCCCCTTAAAGAATGTGATGATATTTATAGGAGAAATGTGAGAAAAATATTGAGATAAATTAGAACAAGAAAAATGAGATTTTTTTGAACTGTATTCCTCTGTGGTATGTTTATTTAGTATTAATATGAATGTAATTAGGTTAACATTCTGTATTTTCATTAAGTGTAATATTATATATTATACATGCATAATATTTAAATACCTATAATTATATAATTTGTAAATTATAATTATAATAATCATTAATGATTAAAGTATAATTATATAATTTATACTAAGAAGGGCTAATAAAATCATTGATTACCCTTCATGAAAAAACCTGGCAACTGCACTAAATTAGATTTATTTTTATTTCCTTTTAGAATTCCAACGAGTAAACATCACTCCACCCAAATTTATTTTGAAGCCAACACCAAAAAGGAGTAAACGGCAGGTATGTACTCACAGGTATATGTCATGATGTTTTAAAAACATTTGGCAACTATGAATCAGTTGCATCTACATGAAGTCTGCTTAATTCAGGCATTTGCCGTGGTGTGGTGAACAGTAAGGGTGAAGTATGTGTAGGAAGAGTGGAGATGGAGCCATGCTATTTCATAGACTCAAAAAGCACTCAAGGTAGTGGTGATAATATGGTTATTCATCATAGAGATGGATTATAAGGCCTGTGGTATCTCAGGTTCTTCTACCATGGGCCTCTTTCCTCACCTGGGTATGTACCAACCACCACATCATGGAGTCTGCTTATGTGGTATAAGTATCCCCTTAAAGATACCTCCGTTAGGGTGACCCTGTCAGGTTCTGAAGCCACAAAATGCTATGGTCGCACTTGAGCTACTTTGAAGTCTAGGATATAAAATCAGGATGTCTGCTTTATGAATATTCAGTGGATATTGAACTTAGTAATAGTAATAACAATTGTTTGTACAGTGCTTTAAACCACATGAAGTAGGTACTATTATTCTGCTTTTACAGAAAAAAAAATGATGTCTCTGAAATGTGAAAATGATTTGCCCAGAATCATAGAGCTGGTAAATGGTTTAGACAAACTAAGAACTCTTATCATCAGAATTAAGGTGTCATCTCCGTTGTGGTGGTGGTTGGTGTGGGTGTGTGTGTGCAGCATAAAAATACAGGATGAGAGAAACAGAATCTCTATTAAGATCAAGCAGTTTAAGGAACCAGGTATCTTTTTAAAAAATGTGTTTAATAAGTACAAAGTAAAATCATTACAGACAGATTTCTAATATGAATAATAATAATAATAATTGCTAGGTTTTACTGAGTACTTGCCATGTACAATTGTATTAACACATTTAATCCTCATAACAACCTTTTGAGGAAGGCATTATCCCTGTTTTACTGATAAAGACATTGTAGCACAAGAGGCTTAAGAAACTTGTTCACGGTTACATTGGGTTACCCATTCAGTTTTAATTAACATATATAAAATTTTATGTAATATATAAAAATTTTGTTTCAGCTTTATTGATGTATAATTGACAAATGTGAGATATTTAAAATACAGTAGGATGATTTTATATATGTCATATTTGTGACAGGATTCCCCTCATGGATTTATTTAACACATCCATCACTTTACGTATTTCCTTTTTTTTTTTCCTTTTTTTTTCTTTTGGTGAGACTATTGAAGTTCTACTCTCTCAGCAAATTTCAGTCACACAGTATATAGTGTTATCAATGCAAGTGTCCCTCAATGGATGAACGGATAAAGAAAAAGTGGTGTAAACATATAATGGAATATTACTCTAACTTAATAAAGAAGAAAATCCTATCATTTGCAACAATATGAATGAACCTGGAGGGCATTATGCTATATGAAATGAGCCAGACAGAGAAAGACAAATACTGCATGCTATTACTTATTTGTGGAATCTGAAAAAAAAAAAATGTCGAACTCAGAGAAACAGTAGAAGAGTGGTTGCCGGGGCTAGGCACTGGGGGAAATAGAGAGAGGTTGGTAAAAGGGTACAGACTATCGGCTATAAGATGAATAATATCTGAGGATTTACTGTATTAAGTTTTCCACAGCCAAGGTCAGAGGGCTTAGTTAGGTGCGATTTTCTTTTTTATATTGCAGCTTCGTAGACGTCCTCGTAATGTAGAAGAGGAAACCAAATATATTGAACTGATGATTGTGAACGATCATCTCATGGTAAGATTTGTTGAGTTTTTTGTTGTTTGAACTTACGTGTACCTAGAATAAAACTGATGGGTGAAGAAATATGTTTAGAAGAAAGAAACCCATGAAGTTGTAACCTGGAGAAAGTATTTGTGTAACCAAACATCTTTGTTACCCAGCGACAACCTGTAAGTAGGAAACACTCTTAAGTGGAAACAATTTACAGTAGTTTGTGAGGTTCCAAGAATGTTTCTGTGACTCATAATATTAACTGTTCGGATTTGCTTGATTAATAAAGGGGCTAATATCTTCTGTACTAAAATGGTGAGCTTAAAAAAATGGAAACTTCATTTTATGTTAAAAAAATGAGGCTGCAATAATGTGACACTTTAGTTTGCAGTGGACAGCTTTATCCTAATAAAAGGGAAGCAATTTTTCTATTTCTGTTTTGCTCTATAGTAAACCATATGGAAAAGCTTATATAGCCAAGCAGTAAAGATTTTTAGAATAAAAACCTAGCAAAACTTCCTTTTTGCTGAGTCAATTATTTTTATACTCAACTCATGGAACTCAACTCATGGACATGTTGTATATCCAATTCATGGGCATGTTATATATTCAATTCATGGATATGTTGCAGTCAGTGTGGTTATATTCACAGCACAGCAATGAGTTGCAATGCTAATTATTGCATGTAACCAGAGTTTAAACTAAAAATATTCAGTGATGCACATTGCTAAATTTTACTTAATTTCAGGTACATATGCATTTTAATTTACTTTGAATTATTTATTTGTAGGGAAAATTTATCTTTTATTTAAATATGATTAAACAAATGACATCGATTTTAATAATAATTATTAGTATTACTATTGAGTGCTTCTTCCTTTTTCGGGGTAGGACTAAGTGTTATCTTTCTACCTATTTGATTTCATGACTTACTGTTTCCTGAGATTTTTATAGAATATGTTTCAAGAACATGCATTTTGGACATTTTAGGACATCATACATTCAGATGTCTGTTGGCATCTGTAGGCAGGTAACAAAAATGAAGTGAGTCAGGTATAAAACAATAGGGAAGGGTGAGGCCTGTGGCAAAAGTGAGGTGCTATGGTCTGTCCAATGGGTGCAGCTCCTTCCTGGCTCTTTCCAGTTATTACAATGTGGGGATGCTAATTTTAAGAGAAGCCAGAAATAAGGTTTTCCATGATACGTCCTGATTTTTAAAACAGAACTGAGGCCAAATGGAAGATTTATGTGATCAACATCTAGACTTTAACCCACCTCCTTGTGACTGTTAGGGCTTTCTTCTCCTTACTGAGTAAGTCTTGTGGAACTTTTTATATGTTTTAGCATTATTCACGGTCGGGCTTTGACCCTGCCTTTATTTGTATGTCTTGCAATTCATAGACAACTTTCATAGGCTTTATCATTTTGAATAACAATCTTGCAATAAAAAAATAAACTTTTGAAATGGATGGAATGGCTATTTTTTACTTTATCTTACAGATCTGTGAGGCTTTAAAATTTTAGGAGCTTTGCCTCAGACTACCTGGCATCTGAAGAACTAGGTCTCAATTCAGACTTTTTTTTCCAGAAAGCCTTAGAGACCTTTCAATTACACAATAGTTCTTTCGCTGAGATGATCATTTGCTGATGACTTTGAAAGCCCTTCACTTGTTTTCTTTTGCTTTCAGTTTAAAAAACATCGGCTCTCAGTTGTACATACCAACACGTATGCGAAATCTGTGGTGAACATGGCGGATTTGGTAAGTATGAACCTGATTCAGTATTGCTGCAGAGGAATTTTATCTCCTGATTGTTAATAAATTGGATAATGTTCTATTTTCACTGCCCTAAGTTGCACTTTAGCCAAGGTGTCCTGTAAGTCCCTTACAGCCTTGCCTTGAACTTTATTGACGTTGATCTCTGGCTGAGAAAATGATAAAAGGAAGTGGTCAAAGTTACAGATTTGTGCCTGAAAATTTTTCCTGTATTTTTCACATTGGAAAAGAAGAGGTTGAATGTTAGTCCCTAATAATGGTATTCATAGTGTACTTCTAACAATGGAGAAACAGTTGTGCCTTTTCAAAAGAGTACCTGGTGCTATGAGAATGATGTGACTAAATAATTCTACTGTACGTCCTTTCCACATCTTCCCTGACAAGGCAGTACTGGTACCTTCCCCATGAATTTAATCAGGGCCAGTCAAGGTGTATAGAGATTATCTCCTTGGAGAGTGTTCCATTTTCACTAGGGGAACTCAAGAATGCATGAGTCTTCATCTTGGGTACCAGAAATGAACTCGGGGGAAGCCTTGAATAAGGGTGCAAATATTTGTCAAACAGCAATATTTTATTTTTAATTAGTACTCTATTCTTTGGTAACCATTGGATTGTCTATTACTCAAGGGAAATGCATGTAAGCTAGCAAAACAATTATCTCCCCTAAACCAGTGAAGTTTCTCATATTTAACTAAAACTCAAGGAGTTTCCATAAAAGGAGCTTTGTAGTCCTGTTCATAAATCATTTGATTTTTACCACATGTACAGCTGGTGTGTTCATTTTGTTAATATACTAGATATATAAAGACCAACTTAAGACAAGGATAGTATTGGTTGCCATGGAAACCTGGGCGGCTGACAACAAGTTTGCCATATCTGAAAATCCATTGATCACCCTGCGTGAGTTTATGAAATACAGGAGGGATTTTATCAAAGAGAAAAGTGATGCAGTTCACCTTTTTTCGTACGTAACTTTTGTAATGATTTATTATTTTTTTGTTTCATGTTAAATACTCTATTGCTTGTGACTGAGATGTGTTCTTTGTACTGCATAATGCCATTAGGATTTGATGTGGCAGATACATTTGGAAGAAGTTTTAAAGTATAGATTATTTGAAATTGTTACAAAAATTCAATAGGTATAATTTTGAGTTACTTTACTATTGTGTATATACTTTATATAATTTTAAGAGATTTAATTAGAGCGTTTACTGAGTATAAGTACTATTAATTCTTGTTAAGAGTATTCTTAACAACAGATTAATTATATTCTTTAAAGTTGCTGTCTTTTACATATTAATGTTATCTTTGTTTTCAGTCTCAGGGAAGAGCTTAATATGTCAGACTATATTTTATTTTTTATTTTTTTCTCTTATGGTTTTTCTGGGGGGTAACATGCATGTTTGACGTAATAGCAAATTATAAGTTGCAGCAATTCAAAAAACCTGTCATCTGAAGTCAGAGCTATTGAAGAAAGTTATAAATGGAAGTAAAAGAGTGTATTTTGAGGGTAACTTTTAATTTTTACACAATTCCAAATTTACAGAAAAGTTGCAAGAATACTACAAGGAAATACCATATACCCTTTACCTAGATTCATGAATTGTTGACATTTTGCCCATTTGTTTTATGACTTTCTTCTTTCTATCCTTCTTCCTTCCTTCCCCTCTTCCCTTCCTTTTTTCCATCTATCTGTCTGTCTGTCTATCTATCTATCTATCTATCTATCTATCTATCTATCTATCTTTTCCTGAGTAAGTTCAAGACATTTACTTACTGTGTCTTTACTACTAAATACTTATGTATATTCCCTAAGATAAAGACATTCTCTTATATAACCAGTGTAAATGATCAAAACTGGAACGTTAACAGTGATACAATATTTTCATCCAACTCAGACCAGTTATTTCAATAATATTTCCATAGCTAACCTCCCCACCCTTCCCAAAATCAGTATCTAGTCCAGGATCACACACTGCATTTAGTCGGCCTGTCTCTTTAGTTTCCTTTAATCTGAAACATTTCTTCAGCCTATCTTCATCTCTTTTGAGCTTAACATTCTTGAAGAGTGGAGGCCAGTTATTTATAGAATGTTCCTCATTGTGGAAATGTCTGATGTTTTCTCATTGTGAGATTCGAGTTATATGCATTCTTGGCAGAATGTACCTCATGTTAGAAATTCTTTTTTAATAGATATAATTCCACTTAAGATATTTATTGGTCATGTGGGGAAATATCACTCAGAAAAAATATCACTTTTTTTTTGGTTATGTGTGCAAACACTTTTCATATTCCTTCCTTACCTCAGGAATATATAGTTTAGAAATGTATGTGTATTGAGAAAAGAAGTGTGGTAAATTAATAATGAGAGGTGATACGATATTTGAACTGTGAGCAGTAAGCATTTTTCATTTCCTTTTCTAAAAGGGGGAGTCAATTTGAGAGTAGCCGGAGCGGGGCGGCTTATATTGGTGGGATTTGCTCGTTGCTGAAAGGAGGAGGCGTGAATGAAGTAGGTGTGAACATCTGTACAGTACAAAGTGGTATGATGGCTGACGGTGTTTTCCTAATATTTAAGAGACAATTTCTCAGTGTTCCTCATCCTCCAGATATTGCTATTTTATTAACAACCAATATGGTCACTGCAAATGACCAGCAGACACTAGGGAAATAATGGAAGATAATATCAGATAATTCTGTTCATGTTCTACTTAGAATGATTTCCAGATTTAGCTATTTATAGATGATAGAGAAAATCTTTACCTTTTTTGAAAATAAGGCCCTCTTTATCACTTTGACTGATTTTCCAGAGAACTGGGTAACTTCCTAAAGCATTGGGTTACTACCTAACCTAGCTGGAAATTTTCTTCCTTCCTCAATATTTGGCAAATTTTTAGAGGAAAAAAAAGTAGACTAGGTTTTCCAAAGGGTTACTTCTACCCCGAAGGCACTAAGCCTGATGGAAGTGACCTTTAAAAAACAAAACAAAAACCTGAATCTTTGAGAGGCCACATGTTGAAAAAAAGCCCCTAGGTCTTGATTTTTTTTTTTTTTTTTGATCATCACCACTTCCAGTGACTTACACAGCTTGTTTTCTAAAGCCACCCTCTATTCAGTTTGGGATTTCAGGAGTGCTAGTGGGCACACAGAGATGAACAAGTGCCAAATAATTTACACATTTATTTTTATTTTCTTTTATCTGAAAGACTGGCTTAATTATATACAAGTATTAAGTTTTTCAGGAATGTCACTAGTGAAATTTGGACTCAAAATTAGATATAAGTTTCCAAATCCCAAAATCGATGACTCCTTGACTTCTGGTCTTCCCTATGACTTACACAAACATGGATTTATTTCTTACAACTTCTTCCCAAATGCTCAGTAGTTCAGCACTAGCTATTGTGTGCTTAACCTCTGCTAAATAAAATGCTTAGAAATTACTTATTTTCAATTATATTGTGACACTTTTTCTGGACCCCCTTAAATAAAAGATAATTTGCATTTACATGTATTTTACTTTTGTTTTTGTCTTTCAGTTTGGTAAAACGGATTTAATGGCAGTTACACTCGCCCAGTCACTAGCGCATAATATTGGTATTATCTCAGACAAAAGGAAGTTAGCAAGTGGTAAGTTTAAAGACATGTATGGTTTAGTTATACTTAAAATAGACTATCTACAAAATGTTTTGGAGCATAAGATTCTTCAATTTAGTTGCTCGAGTTTGGGCGATAGCGTAAAGATAGCCTTGGGCACAAAGTGTTTTTTCCGAAAGTCATACAAATGTTAATATTTACATTACAGATGAAATGTTTTCCATGTATAATAAACATTTAAAGTTATGTGAAGTTAAATTCATCATTGAATTTAATCTATAAAAGGATATAATAAGCTCAGTTTGGTAATTTTAAATGGTCTTGTAAAGAATCCTTGGCATTTAGGTTATTTAAGGCAGACTGTTTTATTATGGGTTATTTAAAACATCTCCTAATATGACCACAGAGGTGGAATTTGCCTGTCAGGATCAGAACTGATAAACGGCTTAGTAGAATATAGACCTAGTAAAATTTACTAGGTTTAGCATCTGTGAAGAGTATGTTTTCCCAAATAAGTAAAGTTACTTCACCAGAAATTGTCAAACACTGTATATTTGGAGCAAGTTGATTATAATCGTATTTATTTTATTATTTTAATAATAAATATTATAAATATGATTGTTTATATAAATGATAACTATTACCACTTCTGGAGTGCCCATTTTTCAACAGATAATTGAATGCCAGTATTATCTACATCTAGATGCTCATTTAATCCTCAAAATAATCCTGCAAGATTAGCCCTATTTCACTTATTAACCCCATTTTATAGATAAGGTGACTGGATGTTAAGAGGGTAATGCCTCCAAGATTACGCATGTATTAAGTGGCAAACTCAGATTTTGAACCCAGGTGTTTCTATTCTGAAGCCCTTTACTGTACCGCCTTCTGCCAGCAGCCTTGGCTGCAGAGGTTTTAAACATGGACAGGAAATTGTGAGAATTCCCATAAAGGTCTGTGGAGCCAGAATCCTGTAATGGTGCATTACTGCCCATTAATATTCGATTGTTAAGACATTTTAAGTGAATGCTTTAAAATTGCTGCCCCTTGTTAAAATATCAAGAGGTTTTATTTTAGTAAAAATTGTATAATCTTGATTGGGTCAAAGTAGATTTTTGTTGTTATGCATTGCATGAAAAACTTCAAATATAAGGAAAACTGACAATTAGGTGTTACTTTTTTAAAGGTAATAAAGTGAACATACGCTTTTAAAAAATAGGAACAATTCTAACGCACCTGTTTTCACTTTGTAAAAAAGCATGTGTTTTTGTTTTCTCTTAGGCGAGTGTAAATGTGAGGACACATGGTCTGGATGCATAATGGGGGACACAGGGTGAGCCACTTCTATTTGAAAATAACTCACTTTTCCTTTCCCTGCTGTGCTGTTGTCTTCTTAAAAGGACGACACTCAGTAACCTAGTGCATGGAACCTCACCACAGGAATTTAAGAGAAAATCGGAAGTAGATTTTCTCAGAGGCTTGGTAGGTAATATGTTTTCACGAAATATTCTCTTATTTATGAAGACATTGCTGTCCATGAAACTGTTAGGTCAAAGATTTTTTTTAGCCTTGAATCTAGGCTGAAAATGTAAGAAATGAGGAACAACTTTGTAACTGATGGCTTATCTTCTAATTCCCTTTGCTTTTATCTTCTTCCATTCTAGTTAAACGAGTTATAAACAATTGTGTGTCTCAAAAACAAAAACAAGAAGAGAGCCTGGAATAGTTGCTTTCTCAGATTTCTGGCAGCCTGAGGTGTCTGTTCCCACAGTGGCTGGTTTCAGACTACCAACGAGAGGTCACTGAACGAAGAGAGGGAAGTGATGTGTCCAACCCACTCTCCTGGCAAAAGTTTTCATTTTTATACTGTCCTACCCTTGACACACTATCAGGCACCCATCTTTTATTCTTTCTAAATAAATTTTATAGCCACCCTTTTATGCCAAGCTTATCACTATAGTCTTACTTTAAACTTTTTTCATCTTGTGCTCTTCTCCCCAAAACATTCCAGATACTCAGGCAGCTTTCAGGCTCCCCCTCTCTCCTCCTGAACTCACCATCCATCATCATAATTGAAAAGTATAAGTAAAAGAGTGAGTACTTATATACCACCACCTAGTTTAAAAATAAACACTGCCTTCATAGTTAACCCCCTTATGTTCTCTCTTATCAGTCCCCAGCCTCAGCTAAGGTAACTACCATCTTGAACTTGGCTGATATCATTCACAGGTCCTTTTTTATACATTTACTGTATGTGTGTGTGTGTGTGTGTGTACTGAAGTAATTCATAGCATTGCTTTGCGTGTTTTCAGTTTATATGAAAGGTATCATACTATATGTCTTCTTCTGTGACTTGCTTTCTAGATCAACTTTGTGGGATTCATCCTTGCTGATAGTAATGTAGTTCTAGTTCAGTGAATGTATACAGCACAATTTTTCCATTCTTCTCTTAATATACAAGAATTTTTGTGTCAAACACATGAGTCATGTCATTTTCCTGCACAGAACTTTTGTGAGTCTCCATTGTAAAGAACAAGGTTCACATTCCTTCCTCCAGTATTTAGATGTCCATAATCTTTCTTCATCCTCATTTGCAATCTCATTTTCCACTACTGTTTATGGAGTTTGCTTATCATAATTTTACATGATATGTGTTAACCATAATCTTATGTAGATTTTCAGCCTTTTAAAAATGTGCTCATCATAATTGTACAGGAATTTCCAGCCTCTGTTGATTTCTTTAATATACCCTCTTCATCTGGAATTCTCATTTTTCTCTGTCTAACCACATTTCTAGCCATTTGAGTTACAAAGAACCTTTTTGTCTCTGAATCATAAGTTCTAACCTGGTGCCCATTACTGCCAAACACCTAACTGAATGTGCATTTCTGCAAACAAAGGTATCCTCCTCAGAACTGCAGTACAACCAAGAAAATCATCTAATTCTTAGCTCTCATTCAAGATCAGCCCTGTGTTGCAACAATGTCATTTTAGCAAAAGGTTCAGAATCAGGTGTCACAGTTAGTTTTTTGTCTGTTAGCTTCTTTCAACCTGGAACAGTTCCTCAGTCTTTTTTTGATGGTCATGACTTTGACACTTTTGTAGATTATAGGTCAGTTATTTTGCAGAATGCTCTGCAGTTTGGGTTCTAGCCCAGTTTTAATATTTAGGAAAGACTCCTTTTGAAATAAATTATTCTTAATTCTCTTTGATGGAAATCACAGATATGTGTTTGTGTTTCCTTTGAATGGACATGCAAATAATGAGCAAACCATAGTGACCATTAATCACCGAATGAAGAATTTAGAAATGTGCCTATTGAATAAACTGTTATGGATTGAATGCAAATGTTGTACATAACATTTATGGAATGTATGGTTTTTTATTTTATTTTAGGAATAATGTACAACTTTAACAATATTCAGTTTCAAGACTAATCTACAAACAAGGGAGACTAAAATTGTACCCAGCTATTGCTTTTCTTCTCTCTTACAGGTATTATCTTCCTAAGAAGTTCACCCAGTGTAATATTGAAGAGTATCATGACTTCCTGAATAGTGGAGGTGGTGCCTGCCTTTTCAATAAACCTTCTAAGGTAATAGGTGTGATCAGAGTTACCAGTTATTAATTTTTATAAAGTATTATAAACACAAATTTCCATTCATTGGATCTTATAAAAGAGAGCTTTTCAACTTGGCTTATGTGTACATATTCTATATATGCTAAATATCTGCATTTCTAAGTTGAGTTAATGTTGGGCATTTTGGGCTATTCTGATAGGAATAAAAAGCAGGTAGAAATTAAGGTTTTGCTTTCTGAAAAATGTCCATTTTCTTATTTATTTATTTATTTTTAATGGGAGTACTGGGGATTGAATGCAGGACTTTGTGCGTGCTAAGCATGCACTCTACCCGTGAGCCATACCAACCCCCCTATTTTCTTTTTATATGACCAAATGAAGATTTGGGATTAGCTTACAAAAGTTGTTTCACTTGGCTGTCTTTTTCATTTTCTTGATGTGTTTTTCCCTGCTTTGGATACCTACTTACAGCTCATACTGATAGAAAGGGGGTCCTGTCTCCGCTCGTCACTCCCCACCCCTGCCTTTCAGAATGTGCAGTATGTTTAAAATTACAGTACTTCTCAATAGATCTGCATAAAGCAGAAAAGGAGAAAGTCTTTTATACTTAGACTTTGTCAGAGGCTTTTACAACTTGCAAAGCATCTCCTGGTTACTGACTAGAAACCTTCATGCGTGTGGAAGACTTCACAGGTTAAAGAAATGTTTTGTCCTTGTTGATTATGTGAACTGTGCAGTGCTTCTGTACATCACAGTGACATGTAGCATTGCCTTTGTTCATTCTCTGTTCACTCCAGTGAAATTTAGGAAATGTATTGTATTTCACTGAAAAGCAAATTGACAATTTTAAGAGTTTCCAAAAGCTTCAGAAGAGTTATTATAACTCAATTCCTCCTGCTGTAAATGGAAAACAATTCAACTCTTTTAACCAAAATAACTGATTATTTTAAACCCAGAGTAAGATAATAAGTGCATTTTTCATCTGGCTCATTTTACTTTTGGCTTTCTAAGTTGCCTCATTTGTTAATGAGCCTTCTCAGCTGAAAGTGAAATCTAGAGATGGGTTGATTGTTTCATCGGAGAGAAGAGAGAAATCGAAAATAGGTAGGGATTTTTGTTGTTGCTTTCTGGATTTTTGTTTTTTCCCTCTAGTTGGTTTAGAAAGTATATGTGTGTGTGTGTGTGTGTGTGTGTTTGTGTGTCTGCTGATGGATGTGTATTCGTTTCCATTCTGTAATACATAAACTTGTATTAACTTTTGAATGAATATTATATATCTGGAACATAGCAACTATTTATTTTTTACTAATTTTACCTATCACCATAGGATGCATTATACGCAAAAGATAATAAAATCATTGGAAAGGTTAAAAAATAGAAGTCTTAAAGTATACTCTTGTATAGGCCAGAAACTGCTTCCGTCCCTGGGGCAAATTAGTGCTGTTCTCTGCAGAGCTATATTATAGGAAGAGCTATGTTTTATATTAAATAAATCAATGGATACATTAATTTTTCTGTCATTCTCCTCGTTGTCCATGAAGTAACTCTGTTTTACAGGAAATGTAGTTTATAGAGGGCTTTTCACAGGTAATGGAGTTTGCTCCTCACAACAATTTGTGATGTAGATGGGCAACTAATATTATTCCTGGATTAAATATTTAAACACTTGGGCTCTGAGATCCCAAGCCATTTGCCCAAGATAAGTAGCTGAGCCACGATTTGAATCCAAACATTTGACTCCAAATCCCTTGCTTCCTGTTTGAAATGAAATTTCTGGAGTCAGTCTGGCTTGATTTCAGTCAATGGCTAGATCATCTTTCATTTTGACGACACGTATCAGACCCTATTTGGCATATATGTAATATATGTACATACAATTAAATCTGAAATGGAAACAACATTAGACACTTATGTTCTAAAGTTTCCATTTCTTAAATTCTCAAGTCATGATTTCTAGTTTAGGAAAACAAAAGTATATTTTGGAATACTGACAGATAGGTCAGAAGTGTGGGTGTGGCACTTATGGTCTCTCATAAGGTATTTGTTGTTGATTTTACTACATTTTAGTTCTCTTTCTGGTTTTTATCCCACAGCTTCTTGATCCTCCTGAATGTGGCAATGGCTTCATTGAAACTGGAGAGGAGTGTGACTGTGGGACCCCGGCAGTAAGTCTCTGGGTGTTTGGACGATTTCTTGAGGTTATTCAGGGTCATTCCAGGTCCACATACTGAGACCCACAGAGCAGGTGTTATGCTTAGAAATTTTATAAGATTTGTGGAAGACAGATGATTACTGTCAGATTATATGTTTATTTTAGAAAATATCCTGGTACCTTCAGGAAAATGACACCATTTTCTGATGTTTTGCAAATGTTTATATTCCTCAGGAATGTGTCCTTGAAGGAGCAGAGTGTTGTAAGAAATGCACCTTGACTCAGGACTCTCAATGCAGTGATGGTCTTTGTTGTAAAAAGTGCAAGGTAAATAAATGTTGATTAATAATAACCAGTTGACAGAAAAGAGGACATATTTGATTAAATTGTTAAGGCTAGGTAAATATAATCTAATTACTGTAGTGGGAAGGGAATAGCTCAGTGGTAGAACTTGTGCTTATCATACATGAGGTCCTCGGTTCAATCCCCAGTACCTCCGTTAAAAACATAACTAAATAAAAATAAAAATAAAATAAACCTAATTACCTCCCCCCCCAAGGAAAAACAAACAAAAGAAGTTAATATAGTAAGAGCTAACATATATTGACTGATGAAGTCCCAGGTGCTTTAGAGGAGCCTCACAGTCTTGTGAGATGTAGTTACTATTTTTATTCCCATCTAACAGCTGAAAACACTGAGGCTTATAATGATTAAATAGTTTGCCCAGAATCTTATACCAGGTAAGTCAGGAAGCTAAGCGCCTGAACATTTGTAATCCCCAGAGTTTATTCAATCTTTGATGACTCCCTGAGGGGCGTGCACTTTAAATGAAACCATCTAATGTGCTATAATATATATTATAATATAATATTTATTTTTTATATATTTTTTAGTTTTTTTAAATTTTATTTTATCGTTATAGTTAGTTTACAATGTTGTGTCAATTAATATAATATCATTTAAATGAAACTTTTATTTGAGTGATATTTTTTCTTTATTGTAAAGCCAAGCTGATATTGAGTAGATTCTTCTTTTCTTGGTGCTCAGCTTGGTATATATCTCTTGCATTAGCTGTTGAGGGAACAAAAGGAATCTCTTGAGATGTGGACACCTGTCTTGTGTTGTGCATGAGAGTTTAGAATGCATCTTTGCACACTGTCTGTTTTCCTCCTCCCAACTCCATCCTCACACCTGTCCCCAAATATTTAAGCCTTTACATCAAGATAACAATTATTTGGGGCTTACTTTGCTCAAAGAAATCTATTTCTTTTTCCTCTTCTCATATAAGATCTGGTACAATCTTCTACATTCTGTCTGAGGTTTAATATCTTTCTCTCCCTCCAGTCTGTACACTTCATGGCGCAGAGCCAGGCACTTCCACAGTGACTGGTTCAGGTTCTCAGTTAATATTTGTTGAATGAATGAATAAATATGCACAGCACTCTCTTATTGATTATTTGCTGATTGACTAACTGTAGTCTAATGCTGGTTGCCTAACTTTAAAAGAAGGTGAGATATGAACCCATCATATTAACTACCTACTGTGTGCCAGAGAGTGTGCTAAGCACTTTCAAGTTAAATCATCCTATATCCAGGTTTCTTCACCCTGGTACTGTTGACAGTTTTTTTGATGATTTTGTTTTCAAATTTTATTTTTTATTGAAGTATAGTTGATTTACAATGTTAGTTTCAGATATACAGTGAAGTAATTCAGTTATACATATACATACATATGTATTTTTTCAGATTCTTTTCCATTATTAACTGTAGTCCCCTGTGTTATACAGTAGGTCCTTGTTGTTTATCTATTTTATATGCACCATTGACAGTTTTGACCAGAGGATTCTTTACTGTAAGAGTGTGTCTTGTGTTCTGTAGGATATTTAGCTGCATCCCTGACTTCTACCTGTTAGATGCCAGCAGCATCCCTCCTAGTTGTGACACCAAAAAAAGTCTCCAGACAGTGCCAGATGTCCCCTGGTTGAGACTGCTGTCTTAGATAATGCTCACACGACACTTTTGGAATAGACATTATTATTCAGCTTTTTCCAATCGAGCAATTCCAGTCTCTAGAAAGTGAAATAACCCGTGTAGGCTCGTTCAGCTAGTAAGGAGTAAATGTGCGGTTACGTCCCAGAGAAGCTGGCGGCAATTTCTGTTGTTTCCACTTCACCGCTGTGTCTGTGGTGGAGTTTCAAGACAAGCAGGGCACTGGCAGAGATCTCTCAAAGCACTCTCTAAAAAAGGAAGATTAAACCAAATATGAAACAGACACTTTCATTTTGGCTATCCCAATCATTTATTTTATATTTTTGTGTATTTTTTTAAATTGAAGTATAGTCATTTTACAATGCTGTGTTAATTTCTTGTATACAGCATAATTCTTCAGTCATACATGAACATACATATATTCATTTTCATATTCTTTTTCACCATAAGTTACTGCAAGGTATTGAATATAGTTCCCTGTGCTATACAGTATGAACTTGTTTGCCTGTTTTATATATATTGGTTAGTATCTGCAAATCTAGACCTCTCAATTTATCCCTTCCCTCCCCCTCCCCTCCAACCATAAGTTTGTTTTCTATGTCTGTGGATCTGTTTCTGTTTTGTAAATAAGTTCGTTTGTCTTTTTCTGTTGTTGCTCTTTAGATTCCACGTGGAAGTGATATCATGTGGTATTTTTCTTTCTCTTTCTGGCTTACTTCACTTAGAATGACAATCTCCAGGCCCAATCATTTATTTTAATCTTCAGTGTTTTAAGTCTACCCATCCATGAAATGCACTTAATTATACCATTTTTTCTTGGATTTATAAAATTAGGCTCTTTGTGATATAATTACTTGAAGGAACATGTACAAAATAATAAAATTAACATGCATAAAATAAAATGGCATGAGTAACCACCCCACGAAAGAAATTACAGCTCTACCAATCAAGTAAGATCTTTTTTGCCACTTCTCTACCCTACACCCCCAATTTCACCCCCAATCTAGGCTCCTAGAGGAGCCAGAGGCAGGATGCCAAATGGAGGAGGGGAACAGAAAAACAAGATGAGAAATCACGTGTATCTCAATTTTTTTCTATATGTATTTATAATAATGTATCTATAAGTTAGAATTGGCAAACATTTTCTGTACTGGGCCAGATAGTAAATAGTTTAGGCTTTGTGGGTTGTAAGGACTCTGTCTCAGTTCCTCAGCTCTGCCTTTGAAAGCAGCTGTCAAAAATATAGAAATAAATGGGTGTGGCAGTGTTCCAATAAAACTTTATAAAAATAGGCAGCCAAACAGACTTTGTCCTTGAGCTGTAATTTGGGGACCCCTGCTGTAAAATATTGCTTATTTACTTGTTAATTATTTCTTACCTTTCATTAGTATGTAAATTCTAAGAAGGCAGGGATTTGGGCCAGTTTATTTACTGCTTTGTCCCAGCCCTTAGAGCAAGTCCTCCTTCACTCTGTTTTTTTTCACGAGCTTCCTGACAGATCCTAAACTTTTATACTCTTGGATAAACTCTACCCTACATCTGCTCATACTTCTCCCTCAGAAGTCCAAGGAGGAAGAGAACCAGAGTATGTGAAATTAACTTATCATGCTTATTTCCTTTTTTGTTTCAATGGTGTGTTTATGGCCACTAACATGTAAGTTCCTTGTTAGCAAGATTCTTGTGTTTTGTTCTCTACCAAGACCCCAGTGGCTAGAAAATTTTTGACACATTTTAAGTGCCTAGTAAATACTCTGTGAGTGAATGAATGAGCGCACATTTTGTTTGGATTTTCTAGAAAATACCCATTGAAATCCTGATTGGAGTTGGCAGTGCGCTGCTCATGTTCTTCAAACAACAGGAAACTCAAATGCTTGGAGGGTTGTGAGCAAGGAAGAGAAGATGGAAGTTGAGGGGTATGGGGCAGGAAGAGGGGTCCAGAATAATGTCTATGTTTGTGTGAGCAGAGATAAAAGCATAGAAGGATCCAGCCCCAAATAGTAACATTTTAGAACAACGGAGAAGAATGGAATTGAAGAGGAGAGGAGAAGGATGATAACTTTCTGTATCTCTGTTTGCTTTGTTATAATGAGTACTCTTGCAGTTGATAAATCCAACAAGCATAAAAATGTATTTGTACAACTCCCACACTTACAAGAAATATTTGAGTCGAAAACAGAAAAGAATAAATCCCATAGACAGGTACAAATGATAATAGAAACATTAAAAGATATTAAAGACCAAGCTATAACTCTAGGTAAAAATGAGGCAGGAGAGAAGAAGAGAAAGGAAATTATGAGAGGAAATAGCTTTGCCAGAAAAATCTAACTTTTGCAGTTCAGCCCACAATGTAACTTTCCAATTCTTGGCAGATGAAGCAAAAAAGTAATATGATAAAGGTGCCAGTAAGAGTGAAGGGTAAACTAAATCCAAAAGCTATTTGGAAGAGAGAATTACTCAAACGTGGACTGACTTGTCCTTTTGGTACAGATGTACCGTCAAGCACATCCTATTTTAGCAAGATCTTGTAAGGCATATGTGTGATGACTAACTCACTTCATAGATGAGAAAGTCTCTCTGAAAACTATTAAGTTAACATTTCATGTAATAACTGTGGATTTCACAGATTACCGTCTTAAACTAGTTTAAGATATTCCTATCCAGAAAATATTCATTTCGCTTTTTTTTAAAGATGAAACTGTGAGAGTTTTTTCCTTCGACAGTTTTGCACATTGATTTTTTGTTCATTTTAGTTTCAGCCTATGGGAGCTGTGTGCCGAGAAGCAGTAAATGATTGTGATATTCGTGAGACCTGCTCAGGAAATTCAAGCCAGGTAACTTATGAATAATTGCTCTAAGCTAAATGGGAAAAAGTAAGAGTATGTTTAGTACACCGACCCCTAGGTGAAATGGAAATGGACAAGTTGCCCATGTTTCTCTTTCATGTCGACTTGTACTCTCTTTTTATTCATTTTTCAGGAATTGAAGTTTCAGTAATCAGAGCTTGAGCAGATGTTTGGCATAGTTTTGTCTTAATGTTAAACTAACCGAAGACTGCGTGCGTGCCTTAACTATTTTGTTTTTAAGAAGAGAGTAAAAGGCATTTGTTTTTTGTCTAGCTAGTGAAGGAGGAAACAAAAAGACTCTTTCTCTTCAACTTGTTGAAACAGGGGCCAGCCAAGGCAGAGAGACCCACCAGGTATTGGGTTATGGGAAGAAGCCTATTTCTCTGTCTTGACTCTCGTTTATCAAAGACATCTTGCCATTAATAGTGACTCTTGAATTTAACATCATTTAGTTGTCAATAGAGAAGATAGGGAAGTTGATGAACTTGACAAAGGGTCACAGATTTCAGTGTGTATATATACATATATGTATATATATATATATACAGGCAGTCCTTGCTTTGCATAGTAGTGTAAAGACTATAAAAATGACTATGCCAGCTGAAACTGGGTAAAGTCATCTTAGTAATCAATGGAAAAAATTACAGTTATCCTACAATCTTTAAAAAAGGTTGTCAGTTTATTAGAAACGCTTTTCCTGTTGGTTATAAATTAATAGAGAAATGAAGAAATCAACTATTATCTACTTAGCACGTGAAATTAAAACAGAAACATTGAGCAGTAAAGTATTTTATTTCTTTGTAAACAACTTATCAGTAGTTTAAGCTGTGCTTTGCCTTCTCTTTGTCATGAACCTTGCAAAACTTAGTGTTTTTTCCTATGCCTTGTTGAGTTGCCACATTCCTTTCTAAGTTTGAGTCAGCTTTTGACATTTTATTCATTGTGCTTTAAATGTCATGAAGTATCTCCAAGAGATGGGAGAAGTTGTGAACGTGAAGTTTTTTGCCAAACAGCAGTATCTGTAGTCCCATGGTCAGCAATGTTTTTTCCATGACATCATTTATGTTTGATTTGAATTTCACTTCCAGTGCCATCACTTTTCATTTCTTTGCTGCACTTTCATCTTTGTTGGCCAATTCCCTCTTTCAATTATCTGATTTTGTAAATATCATGTGATATCACCCAGAGGCAGAAAGGCAACTCAGCAACACACTTTGCTGTCTGTGCATGAACTGAATGAACACATGGGCAGCGACCAATCACTGACAGACTTTGAAAGTGACAGGATGGGTCATTGACTAAGATGGGCATCCCTTATTTACCTAGTGACCAGTGGACTAAAGAACTAGTAGCAAAGGTTGTACTTTATGTAATTACTCACAGTTAATCTACTGTGGGAACTGAAATTGAAACTGTGTTCTTGAGGTGCTGGTGTTATTTAACAAAACCATGGTAACTGAGATTCATGCATATTGGAGCCATGTAGAGTGAAGACTGCCCGCATCTTTTTTTTTTCTCTAGAGAAGAGGGATTTAATAATGGTAAAACTACTTTAACCATTAAAAATGCTTTATTTTAAAGGGAGTCAGCCTAAGAGATTAAAGATCTTGCGTGGGAAAAGTATTTTTCTTTTTTGCTATTTAATTAGTGTTGTCTTTCTAAGCTATCACCTAGTGATGATGAAGATACAATGAATGATTACCTCATTGGCTCCAGGAGGGAAAGTATATTGGAACAACTTCTTTGGAATGTGGTTATACAATAAGCAGGAATATTAAAAAGAATTCTAAATTCAAAAATGATGTATGTGCAAAGATGCTCATGTTGCATTGGTTGTAACAGAGTGAGTTTGAGATAATTATAAGTGAGTATTTTAGTACATTGACTATATGGTTTGTTAGCTCAGGGCAATGTGTTGCAGCTATTAAAGATGATACCTATATAAAAGTTTATTATGACATGAGGAAATTTGCCTAATGAAAGTAAAGGAATGAAGCAGAATATAAAAAATTATCTATAACTTGATTATATCCATGTTTAACAGTATTCTATTCTGTGGAAAAAGGTAGAGAACATATGAACCAAAATATAAAAAATAGTCCTGTCTTTGGATGGTGGGAATGTGAAAGATTTTTATGTTTTTCATTTTTCTTACCTTTTTACATTTCCTCACTTTTCTCAAATAAGTATGTAATTACTATAATGACAGAAAAACGTTTAATAAATTTTAAAAAACTGTCTGTTCATATCCACATAAGAATGCTTTGCAATCTTTTCTGAAATTGCTACAAGGAAAAAAATGGCAGGGAGGATGGGTGGGTTATAAAGCATCTTTTTCCAACATGTACTGGGTAGACTTTTGCTCCAGAATCATTTTAAATACAGAGGCTGTGTTATTTCTCATGGTAAAAAGGAGGAAACTATAGCTATTACTCCGTCTGGCATCCTCCTTGTTTTTGTTTTGAGCCCTTGTTGTTTTTTTGCTCTGAGGAATTGAGTATCTGTATAAGTTAGCTGAGTCACTGATGTCAGTTCTTTTTATTTGTGAATAAAGATTTATAAATCACCTAATTGGGCCCCCAGCAGAGCCATAGTTTTAGGGGAAGGTATACCAATTGTTGCATTTCCTTTTGTTTTCTGGCAAATCTTTTTTTGTTTTTATTTTCAGATGGTTTAAGAGACTACCTCCTATTGTCAGACTTCATTTTTGTTTTTTAAATTTTTTTGTTGCAGTATAGTCTATTTGCAGTGTTGTGTTAATTTCTGGTGTACAACATAGTGATTTGTTTATACATATATATTCCTTTTCATATTCTTTTTCATTATAGGCTATTACAAGATATGGAATATAGTTCCCTGTGCCATACAATAGGAGCTTGTTGTTTATCTATTTCATATATTAGTTTAAATCTAAAACCTATATATTAGGTTAAATCCTAAACTCCCAATTTATCCCTCCCTACTGTTCTTCCCTCTGGAAACCATAAGTTTGTTTTCTATGCCTGTGAGTCTGTCTCTGGTTTGTAAATAAGTTAACAGACTTTATTTTTAAAATGCAGACATAAAAGGAATTGGTTCATCTTGACATTTTGCTGTGCATTCAGTTCATAGTGCTGTTTTCTTTTTCTAGTGTGCCCCAAATATTCATAAAATGGATGGCTATTCATGTGATGGTGTTCAGGTAAGTTACTTCATCTTTACCTAAATTTTTCATGTGTACCAGCATGAAAGAAATACTGAGGTCTTATCATAGTAGGAAGGTTAGATTAAATGTTTTGTAATCAGTTCTGAAGATAAGAGACTTTTATAATACTCATCTTGTTTTCCTGGTCATTTTTACTTTTTCAGTTATCTGACGTAAGCAGACTGTGTATTGCTAATGGGTATGCTTTTTCATTTTAGGGAATTTGCTTTGGAGGAAGATGTAAAACCAGGGATAGACAGTGCAAATACATCTGGGGGCAAAGTGAGTAAATAGCGTGGCTTGATCATTTTCAAAGTTTGGTATCAGGCCCAAGGACATGGGAGCTGGAAGTAAATTTTCAACCACTTCATGGCAAGGGGATTCTCAAAGCCATAGCAGGTCTTAACAGGGCACTGTTGTGGAAATGAGAGAAAGGTACCTCCTTGGAGAAGACACGGCCCCATACCTCTTGGCTAGTTGGCTGTACCTTTGGACAGAAGATGCTTTTTGCTGCCAGGCAGGTGACATCCACTCCAGGACATGAAGCTTGGAGAATAGAGCAAACCTGGATTTCAGCTCCTCTTATACTCTCTTGAGCTAAGTGTCCCTAGACAAAACCCATACAGTCCCGTGGGATAGATGGAGACCCTGGATAGGACACCCTTGGCTAAAAACTATAGCATTTTAGCTAAAGTTGCTTTTTTTCCCCTTTATTTTCTTTCTTAAACTCTAGCTGGCTTTCCTGGTGATAGGTAAATTTCTATTGGGATAGCTCTGCCATATCAGAAAGAAATTTTAATGTTACTCCCTTCAAAATTTGTCACATTTTGGAGAGAAATATGTATATATATAACACTTATCATTTAAAATATTATGGAATTTAAATGTATATTTAAATGTTGTGTATTATATTTTTTCAGAAGTGTTACTAGCCCTTCTGAAAGCGATTTTTGTTTCAAAGTCTTTCAAAAGACGATTTGTGTAAGAAAACAAACCCTAAAGGTAATGATGTCTTTAATTGTCACAAACAGTGGCTGTAATCCTTTTGGGAGGGGAAGGGTATGCTCTCTTCTGAACAACTAGAGAAACACTGGGATAGGAGAAAAATTTAGTCATGTAGGTTTATGCTCTGCTTCTGCTTCCTCCCCTTGAGGGAAAATAGGAGCTGATAGCAAGAAGTAGGAAAAGAAACTACCAACGTAATTAGTTTAAAATACATATCCACAGCAACAGTCGTCTTTTGATAAGTTTCCAAGAGTCACTTTGAGCTAACTCTTGGAGAGCTCCATCAACCAACCTTGGCTTTAGCCAAGATAAAATCCTGACGAAGATGCTGATATCACTTAAAAATGTTATTTAACTTTAAGAGATTTAGCATGAATTCAGCTTTGTCTAAAAAACAGAATAAACTTTTGATAGCTATTAAGAATTAATAAACAAGGTGGAAATAATGCTGTTTCTTGAATCTTTAATTGTAGTACATCACTGTTTTATAAAACTATCTTTATGATTTATAGAAGTTGCTAAGTGAGAAATTCATGCTTTATATGTGACACTGAGGTTAAAGCATTTAGTATTTATTCAAGGAACCATTTGGTAGCATCTTCTCCTAATTGGCCAAATTCTGTGGAGTGTTGCTCTTAGCACTTATGGCCTGAATTCTATAAATGATCTAAATAGATTTGTTTTCCAATTAAAAAGAAAAACAAAACTCTCATCTTCTCTTAGCTCTGCTTTCTTCTGTGTTAGTTTCATTCTTTTTGTTTATTTTGTTTGACCACCTTAATTATTTTGGGGGAGAAGTAATTAGGTTTGCTTATTTTTATTTTATTGTTTTTAATGGAGGTACTAGGGATTGAACCCAGGACCTCATGCATGCCAAGCATGAGGTTATAACTGAGCTATACCCTACCCGCTATTTGCCAAATTTTAAATGAGCATTTATGAAGAATGTCCCTGAGTCATGGATGCTCGTGGTGTGGGAGAACTCTTGTGAACCATGAGTCCAATTTTTGGATCTGATAACATTGTAGTGAAGAAGAGTCCTTCACTGGCATTTTCCTCTTACTGCAAACGTTTTGAGCAGCTCACATGGTATATCCCTCACTGATAGAAAACTATTCTTCTTCAGAGGTGACGGCATCAGACAAATACTGCTATGAGAAACTGAATATTGAAGGGACGGAGAAGGGTAACTGTGGAAAAGACAAAGACACATGGATACAGTGCAACAAACGGTGAGATAGAGGAGTCAGCCCAGAGTTTATACCTCTCTTGGTTACAAGCACTACTTTTTGAGTGACCAGGCTTTCCTACAATGCATTCTGTTGCCTATTCACCTCATCTCTTTCCAGAGTTCCAGCATCACTTTTGTAGAAGGCTCGCAAATATTAGCATGTATCCTGACCTCTCCCCTAAGATGCACGGCCATGTTTGTAGCTGCCTTGGGACTTTCTCACCTAGAAGACCCCTGCCAGTGTCTCAAAGGCAACAAAGATGAAAGTCAACAGAACATGTGCTCAGTACTGTTGGAATGACCATGTCAGTTCTTTGTTCAAATTTCACTGGTTCCACATAGCTAATTAATAGTAAGAATAAGACCCACAATCTGTTGAGGGCACACTGTGTGCTAAGCACTATGTCACACTTTACATAAACTGTGTCATTTAATCTTCATGGCAGTTTGCCCCATTTTATGGAGGAGAAAACTGAGGCACAGTTAATTAATTTGAAAAAGCTCATATAGCTAGGAAATAATAGAAGCAGAATTAGAATTCAAGCAGTCCAAATTTAGAACTGTTTCTTAGCTACTTTGCTGCATATCCTACTGTCTTGTTTAACAAATGGAATGGAACCTTAGCTTGGCACTGGACCTCCTCTACAGCTTGCCACCAACCTACAGTTCTATTTTTTCTTCTCTACTCTTCCAAAGTCGAGCAAACCTCACCATTTCTAGTACATTTTATTGTCCTACCTCCACCCCTGTGCTTGTGCTATTCATTCCTCAGGAAGCACCCTTTATACTCACTCCATTATCAGTCAAAAATTTATCCATCCTCAAAGCTTCACTTGGACAGTACTTGCTCTGTAAATTGTTTCTGGGTTTACTCCAGAAATAAGTCACCTCCCTCTTCTCTGAACTCCCACAGCCCTTTGTACTATTCTTATGGCCCTTGTCCTCAGCTCTATGTTTTATAGTTGTTCAAAGTATGTGATGCCTCTTCTTACTCAGAGTATAATTTCCTTGAGGATAAAAATAGTGTCTAATTTTTTTAGTATATCCTAATATACTTAGTAAGTGCCAACAAAAAATGTTGAATGAATATCTCTTCTGTGTTAAGAAAGCACTTTTGTTTATGATAGATAAAATAAATGATGATATAACTTCTAAAAATTACTTTTTAAGAATGAATTAATACATGTTTTTTCTATGTTAGTGATAGATACAAGTCTTAATTTTTCTCTTTTCCTATCTGACCAAGCCTATTATTTCGATAGATAATCTTGTTGGCCTGCTAATCTGTCTTCACAAGATATTTATTAGAATATATATTTATTGTTATCTATATTAATAATTAAAATGTGTTAAATATAGGGAATGTGTAAATATTTAACACAAATGAAAATATTTTACAAGTTAAATTAGAGTTGTATGTGATAGCTGGGGGAGTAGTGAAATATATTGAAAAAGAAATCATTAGTCTGTGTGGTTGGGAATCTACAAAATATATGCAATATATAATCTCTTCTTTAATTCTAGGGCAATGGGTTGAAGAAAGAGCTGTGTTCTTTTAGCATTCAAAGGTCATTCATTCACTTATCAAATATTTAAAAAAATATTTTAGTATATCCAGTGATGTGTTATGGGAAAGTAGATCCTGATGTAAAAGAAGTCTATTTGATGAATAATTTCCTTTAGATAAATACTTGAACTAAGGGACAATAAAGGAAAAGCTAGAAAACAGTTGGGTATTTGATGCACCAATAAGAGAAGACATTTTTTAAAGCAGGAGGTTAACTAATTTGGGCTTATTTTATTTTGCTTGTAATTTAAGCAAATAATACACTTGATTTAAAAATGCTGAAATGAGATGAGATAATCATTCTAACTGTACAGGGTTTGCTATGTCTTCGGGTAAAAAAGTGAAATAAATACTTGGTACTCTTTTAACACAGGGATGTGCTTTGTGGTTACCTTCTGTGTACCAACATTGGTAATATCCCGAGACTTGGAGAACTTGATGGTGAAATTACATCTACTTTAGTTGTGCAGCAGGGAAGAACATTAAACTGCAGGTAATTATCTAACCATTCTATGAAAACATTAGTCATCTTATTTCCCAGGAATGCAGCTTTGATTCTTTCTGTTTTCAGTTTAGACATATGTTAGTAAATAAAACAGACTCTAGTCCATCGAAGGTGATTGACTAAATCCTGACAGAAAAGAGGCGAAAAGAAGATAAGAATTAGTTGAATGTGGAATATTATATGTTGGCTAGAGTTATGTTTCATTAATCAGTAAAAACTCGCAGAGTTTAGTTTGCATTTTATTCTTATTAAGGAAAATGAAAGAGGATCTCTAGATAAAATCAGTTGATTATATACATGTGTCTTCTTTTGCTTCCTCCCAAAACCCCACTAAATGGATCTGTTTTAGGAGTCATATATCCACAGGGAAGCAAAGAAAGGGAGAGGAAACAATAGCAACAACATTTTGGAAAATGGAAAGCCAGCAGATGTGTGGCAAATGATTATCAAAACTAAGAAAGCTGAATTCCTACTTCAGTAATGGGGACAACCAAGAACGAACCCAATATATACTGTCAGTTCCCAAACGGCTCAAAAATGGGTAGCATCATCTACTTCTGGAAGAGGGAGTGAAGGAGTTCGGGGTTGGGGAAGGAGTTAAAATAAAGACAAGAGGTGAAAGTGTGCTCAGAAAGCAGTTAGATCCACAGATTACTTCCCTGACTCAGCTAAACTGAGGATTGTTCACCCTGTCATGGAAGGCTTGAGCTTTAAAGTCTGCAGAGAATAATACAGAAGTTTTCCAAACTGAAGGTCAGCAGGCAATATAGATATCAGGGTTCTACAGAAGTGCTCTAGCCTCAATTGATATTCAGTCAGAAAGTCCTAGAATTCCCAATCACCTGTTTGGTTCCCCAACTCAAATATGAGCTGGTTATCAGACATGTGAGGAAAGACTAACATGAAAAAAAAAGGAGAGAGATAAAAACAAACAGAAAACATGACAACTACCTATCAACATTCATGGGAGATTAGATACTTCTACCAGGAAACAAGAATAGAGTGCTGTTTTTAAAAATGAAGAACATTTAGAGGAAAAAACAAAAGGCTGTTGGAAATTAAAAACATGATGGCAGAAATTAAACTCAATCATTGAAATCATCTCCCAGAAAAACAGGGCAAAAGAGGCAAAGAAGGGAACATAGAGGAAAGGTCACCGTGTCAGAATAGAAATAATAAAGAACAAAGAAAACAGCAGGGAGGAAATCGGCAATGAGTGTCTCCAAGAGTGGTACCTAGAACCTTTGGACTTGACTTTCCACATTGCCAGGCTCACCAAGTGCAAGGTACAGTGGGGGAAATTAGAGACACATCAGAACATATCATTATGAAATTGCGTAACCTTAGGACAAAGAAAAGAATCCCAACTGTTTCCAAAGAGGAGGGGGATAAAAGAATGGAATGATTTAGAATCTATCAACAGGAGCCCTGGAAGCCAGAAGACAATGGAGAAAATGATTTCCAAACTAGAATTCTGTACTCAGGTGAAATATCAAACAAGTGTGGGGGTAGAAAATAAAGATATATTTAGATATGCAAGTTTCCTCCCATAGTTTACTCCTCTATGCCCTTTCTCAGGAAGGAAGCTCTTAGAAATTGTGCTCTAGGGAAATGAAGAAGGAAACTAAGAAAGAAACACAGGGCATTTAGGAAACAAGATACCCACCATGGAGAGAGACAGGGCAATCCTCCAGTGAATGGTGAGGGGAAATCCAAGATGTCCAGCTCTGCACCAGATACAGGGGACCAACAGATCAGATAGGGGAAACTCCAGGAGAGATTTCTACAGGAAGTTGAACTAGATGTTTAAACACATCTTGATAGAGATTTTGACAGTCAGCAGAGTTGGACTAATTTTGAGTGAGTGGTAAATTCTTAGGAAAGTAGGCAAAGAAACAACAAATGAGACTTGCTAATATGAGGGAAAACAAGTCATACAAGGAAAAGGAAGGATTTAATTATGGCATATCATATCACTCAAGTAAGTAACATTTACATAGTCATAATAATGTGCATATTTGTTATTGGTTTACCTATTGATTAAACAAAATATATGATGGGAGGATAGGAGAAAGAGATAAATTCTCAAATTCAATAGACAGAAGTCAATTGATAATACCTAAAATGGAAAAGTAAAAAATAATAGTACAAACTCATTATTTAAAGATATGTACATAAATAATAAAAGAGTCAATTAAGAGTTGGAAGGGGTTTTCTCCAGGGAGGAATATATTGAGGAGTAGAAGTCAATGGATTGCTTTACAGCATTTAAAAAACCAATTTATCTTTTTAACTCTTAAAACTATATGCATGTATAATTTTGATAAAAATAAATACATAAACAAATAGAATGGAGATTTTGGTAGTAGCATTGATATGGTACCATATAAATAAATAGATTATGAATATACATGTTCAATTTCTACCCTGTTTATTTTTTATTCCTACATAATATGTGGGCTTGCTGTATTGAATAGTTAAGTTACAGTGTTTCAGCCATTCTCAAATATACTGTAGATCCTTGAACACCACTGGTTTGAACTGTGAGGGTCCACTTATAAGTGCATTTTTTTCAATAAGTACCTACTGTAGTACTACACAATTCGCCATCGGTTGAATCCATGGATTTTCGGATCCGTAGAGGCTCAGAGCCCCTAACCCTACACTGTTCAAGGGTCAACTATAATTTGTAAATAGAGCAATCTTTTTGTGAAATGTAAACCAAAACCCAAAATTCTCATCCTTATTTGAAACATGTTTGAAATCTTGAAACCTACTTATTTATCAAATCAAATGCTAGTAATAATGGTTTACTTGACTTGTATATGATAGCCAAGGCAAGAATTTCACTTTGTGCCCTTGTTATAATAATTGTGTTTAAATCCTAAACTATGTCAATATTTCTGAAAAGAATTAGATCAAAAGATTCAATTGCTTTCTTCATTTAAAGGTTGAAAATGCTTATACTGCTTTTTTTAAAATTAGATAATAAATAGAAAATAGAGAAAGTGATATTGCCCATTTTTAAATTTTTAAGCGTCTTCTCAAGATGAATGTGAATCAGTGGAATCCCATTTTCTTTTTGCTCTCAATTTATTTTTAGTGGTGGGCATGTTAAGCTCGAAGAAGATGTAGACCTTGGCTATGTGGAAGATGGAACACCCTGTGGTCCCCAAATGATGTGCTTAGAACACAGATGTCTTCCCGTGGCTTCCTTCAACTTCAGTACTTGCTTAAGCAATAAAGAAGGCACTGTTTGTTCAGGAAATGGAGTAAGTATTCAGTACCTAACCATGGGGAATGTTTTACTTCTTTTATAGCACAGAAAAAGCTGTGACCTTCAACTGCTTATTTCTGTAATAATGGGAAACATGCTTGTTCATGTTTCTGGCTGGGGTATAGACAGTCACGTGTCATAGTCATTAATATTTCTGTTGTGTAGTCTGTAGAAGCCTGGGAATAAGAAAAAGTATTATCTTTCTAACCAAATTCTTACATCTTCCTCTCTTATCAGATTAAATTGATCTCATTTAATATAATACCAGTGTTCTACTAGTGATCTAGGAGACAAATTTTTAACAAACTGTAACCAGATAAAATAGGGAATAAAAAGCAAGGGCAGTGGCCACGGTATTTAACAGCTGGTGTGGTCCCAGCCGCTTACCATTTAGAACAGACCATAAATAACTGCTGTGGCCACTTCAGTGGGTACTAGCTGAGCATAACTCCTAGAAATAGAAACAGACTAATTGAGGGAAATGTTTCTCACAGATGAATAGAAAGAATGGTAGCATTTAAAAGACCCAATTCTATTCTGTCAGTTATATATCTGATAAGGTAGGTACTATATAAGTAAGTCTATAGGTTAAATTAACATGCTTTATTAGTGATTACAGTTTTTCATTTTCAGTTAGGAATTCCTGTACTGACAAAACTTCTTGGTTTTTTTTCTTTTGGCGTGTGCTATGATCTTTTTACCCTCACTCTGGATTCTTTGCTTGAACTTGTTGTACTATACAGTTGAGGCAAAGATCTCTGCCCTGGAATTGTACGCCTTGCATCCTGGTCATTCCACATATGTCCCTGAGGGATAAGCCAATAATGTCCATAGGGAGGTCTTACTAATTGTAACTCTTCGCCGAAGGAAAGGAATTCTTGTAACACACGAGAATAGAGAAGGCATACTTTAAGTGATTCTGCTCCTATAAAGGAATCTGCTAAGTCTTCTTTCCTTAATGATTAAGATGATGTTATGGAGAAATGCTTTTGGAGGGGATGGGAGAAAAGAATAATTAAATTATTTCTTGATCATTATGCTGATGAATAACTATATCTTATTCATTTGGAAGTTCTGAGTATATAAAGGAGACCAAACGTAATTAGTTGTGTTAATTAACTACTTGGTTAAGGAATCAGTAAATGAATGATACATACAAGTAAATCAGGTGATACATAGCATCAAAAGCATTTACAATAATTATGCATAATACGGAAAGGTTATATCTTGTGTATTTTTAACTTATGGTAACTCAACTCTGTATATGTGACAAAAATTAAAAGGAGAAATACAGTAGATGGTCTCTATGTACTATACATCATCTTGGTTAACTTACATGTAGTACTTAGAAGAATGCCTGTGACAGAGTGAATGTTCAACACTGTTAGCTAAAACTCTGTTGTTTATGATCATTGTACATCAGTATCACTGTTCTTGTCACTGTATCACTGATGCAGTTGTATGATATGGAAACGTAATTGGAGAAGCCAGTTGACCTGGTTACAGTCTGTTGAAAAGGTAGTGGTGAAGTGGGGACTGAAACTCAGTCAGGCCTTTTTTCCTTCCTGTGTATCTGTTAATCTGCAAATATGAATTAATTTGAAATCTGCAATTTGTTAATCATATTTTATACTTGCATTTAGAAGTGCATGTATGGCATGTTTGTTGTCTTCTGGCAAATTCAGTCAGACAAAGACAGAAACCTATCCAGTCAGAGCCTGCCTGCTGAAGATCTTCTCCCATCTTAACCCTAACTGAATTCTCTCCCACCTCCTACTTCTTTCAGAGTTGCTTTGAATTATAGACCTTAGGTATAGATTCTGTTTCCTGGCTGTATAAATGAAGACAGACTATTATCTGATAATTTTTAAAAATTTGGTGCCATTTTATGTTTCGGTTTTTTTTTCTATGTTTGTTTGAGGGAGTTCTCAGTCTCCATGACACTGAGGTAGCTAATCTCTGGAGCTTGGGTTGAGGTGCCAAGGTTCTGGTTTTGTGAAGCTTTCTTCTCAGACCACTGCAAAACATCAGACCTCCGTCTTCTTTGTTGGATTTCTCTGTATCTCCTTTGCTTCCTAAAAGATCAATAAAATTTTGGTATAAAGGCCTTTTCTTTAGAAGAAAGAAAACTTTGTATTGGACAATTAGCAAATGATTTTAATTCTGCTTAGTTAAAAAATCTTCCTCTTATAAAATTTGAATTAATGAAATTCAGAACAATCATTTTATCGATTTTTTTAGATGTATAAATTCATTCCTCTGTTAAAATTCATGATTGCCTTTGTTGTCTTCTGGCAAATTCAGTCAGAAAATATATTGTTAGTATTTATTTATTTAGAGTAAGAAATAAAGTAATTAGTAGTAGCAAGAAGATTCCAATACATTTTCAGTACCATCAAATTCTAAGCATATGGTAATTGGAAATCACCATTTATTTTTCATGCCTCTGTACCAAAGAGCTGGTGTTTACTCTGGATTGATTTTGGGTTTCAGGTTTGCAGTAACGAGCTGAAGTGTGTGTGTAACAGACACTGGGTGGGTGCAGACTGCAGCACTTTCTTCCCTCACAATGATGATGCAAAGGCTGGTATTACTCTGTCTGGCAACGGTAGGTACTTAATTTGGTCCTAGTAAGTTGTCTTTATACACACGGAAAGAGAAAGCCACCCTTCTGAAAGTTCCATTTGGATTTTTTTTATAACTCAAATATGCTTAAATCCACATAATAATACATTAACATATACAATTGGGGCTGGCATTATGAAACTGATCATCCCCATTAAATTGTAATGATATTAAATATAGAATATAACTTAGTCTACTGATTTAGCCTTATCTCATCCTACATCAGAGTGAGATTTTCCAAATGTTGTATTTGTTTAAGGCTGACAACAAACCCCAGCATTTCTTTTAAATGAAGAAAGTAGTCAAGATTCTTAAGTGTCTGATTCTATTTATATTTTTTTTTAATTTTACATATTAGGACTGAATAAATAAGAAAAATTTGAGTAATTGATTTTAAAATACTTGGTTGACTTTAATATTCTTTATTATAGAATATCATTTGTATTCAACCCTAGTTCTGTAGCCTGAACTATAGGTATTTCTAGAAGTAGTAACGTTGGCCAAGGCGCCTGGAAGAGGTATAAGGACATGGGTAGGAAACAAAAGATATAGTTCTAAAAGCTAGAGTGGCCCAATTGGAGAAGTAGAAATTAAATGCAGATAGTGGAAAGAATGTCTTTACTTTGGAGATGAATATCCCCTTTTAAACTATTTTTATCATTTCATTATTGAGTATTCTTTTATTCAATTTGAGCATTAAATAGTGTTCAAATCCTGAAGCCCATTCACCTCCAAAGGATGAGAAAAAAGATTCTTTTGATTCTAATCATCCAGACAGGTTAAAAACTTAGCCAATATGACTTTGATAAAGAAACTTACAGAATGATTAGGATTTTGGCATCACTGGTCTTAGCAATGGTAGTGTGGAGCTCGTTCTAGCAATTGATGCAAAGATGAGGTTGTTCAGGTCCGTGGATTTAAGTGACTTGTCAAAAGTCATACCATTACTTAGAAATAATCAGGACTAGCATCCAACTTTATTGATCTCTGTGAAATCCTTGGAAGGAAAAGAAGGGAAATCAGATATGCTAGATCTTAGAATAGGAAAATCCCAATGCCCGAGGTGGGATCCTCTGGCATCTGCACCCACCAATCCCACAGAAGACCTGAACAGGGTGGAGTCAGTCAGCCTCCTCAGATGTCCAAGCCCAGCTGCCCCACGTGACTACTGAGGGCTCCTAGACAGAGTGGCTGCCACTTCTGTCATGGGAAGTTAGACTCTGCTCCAGTTACCTATGATTACTGACTGATGATGTCCAGAAGGAGAGAACTGAGCTGCTCTGGGTGAGAGCCCTGCAATTTAACATGGGGTATTAGTCATTCTCAGCAAAACAGGTCTCCTAGTATCAGAGGTAGGTGTCCAACCTACTCTTTCTGCTCTTGGGCTTGTTGTCCAAATCTTTGACTCACTGGGCCACTCTGATTGCTATGCTCCCTCAAGGACTGCATCCCAGCCTGCCTGATGGTGGGCGCTGTTGGACACAACAGTGGTATTGCCCAGTCCTGAAGTTCAGCCCTGCCCTGACCCGTGGCCAGTCTGGTGCAGCCTCGCTTTCATGCCTCACCAGCACCAATCTCCAGCTCACAAGACTGTATCTTTTCCTTTGGGTTCTCCTTCTCTAGGGTGCCACAACCGTTATTGCCAAGGCTGGGCACTACAAGCCCAGGGCTTTCATTATCTACATCACCGGAGCACTAATTATGTAAATCTGTAGATGTGTTTTCTCCTTTAAACTTGTATTTATCTAGACAAAATGTGGTGCAAAATAAGGACCTTGGATTAGTTATCAAAATGGAGTAATAGGAACAATAACATTTCTAGAATTTCTGAGGAAGAGGTTGGCGTCAAAAGCACCCTAGGTTTCTAAACATTCCTCCCCAAAGGGTACTGTGCTAATATATTAGTATTGCCCCGAATTTTTTCCTTGTCTTTCCTCTTCTTTCTTTTAGTTCAATGACCTTTTATTTTCCAGAAAAAAAAAACATAGAAAATAAAAGTACAAAGTGCACTTGAATAAGAATTAAAAGGGAACATACACAAAGAATTATGTTTTAAAAAACAGTTGATACGGATTCCTAAGTTATAGTTGATCTTTCCTTGCTGTAGAAAATACCCACTTTTTATTTCACAGTATATACAAATATCAAATCATTATGTCATACACCTGAAACTAGTGTAATGTCATATGTCAATTATGTCTCAATAAATAAATAAAATTTTTAAAATGTTCTCTAAAATTAAAACTATATAAAGAGAAAATTATCCACTTTTGAAAACAAATAATGTTCTTAGTGTGATGATTACAAATCTGGAGAATAAAGTTTCTGAAGGGATTGTATTAAAATTCCAATTGTATACACTGATCTTCATTGTTTCTTTTTTTCTCCTAGGTGTTGCTGGTACCAATATCATAATAGGCATAATTGCTGGCACCATTTTAGTGCTGGCCCTCATTTTAGGAATAACAGCATGGGGTTATAAGTAAGTGAAATGTCTCTGTATGTTACTGTCAAAATATACTTTAAAATATTTGCTTAAATGAATTAAACATCTTAAAAGTTTTATATCATTAGATAAATATACCTGCAGTGAAAATCAGTCTGGCTCAACGATTCAATCAATGTAGTTCTTGGTAGGATTAGAGGTAATAATAATTTATCATTTTTTAGATTTTGAGGTAACTCCCTTCTATTCTAAAAAATACTGAATATTGTTTTAAAACCATTACATGAAGTAAAATCAGTTTAAATTATGTCTCATACAAAGGCTGTGTTGGGTTGCTCTTTAGTGATGCAGGTTCTTTTGACTTAAACCCGTACCTGGAAATCTAAGCAAGGTAGTCAGTTAGCACAGCACTTTGATGACAAAGGTCATCTCAACAAGAACAGTAGCAGATCTGCTACGGAGGGCTTTCGATGACCTGACCATGCGTCATGCTAAGAGCAAAACCTTTCCGCAACCAGCATGAAGGAGGCACCCTTACCTGCTAAATACGTGGGCGTTTTTGTGTGAAGACAAGACTCTTCAGAGATATAATTTGTTGAAATTAAAATTCCAACTATAAGTTACAACTTTTAAATGCCTAATTCTTAAGCTCCAAAGTTCAACTTAAAATTTTTTTGGTTCTATTTATAAAGATTAAAAAGTTATTCACTATGTAAGTTTTGAATATTGGGTTCCCTTAGGTAAGTAAATGACTTCAGACATTCCAAACTTATTTGTATATTTAATATGTTTGGTTTCTTTTTTAAGTCTTATGATGTGAAAATTTTTTCATCAGTATTCGAGTAACTTATTAATATTTAATAAAGTAAAACCTAAGTATGGTGAACTTTAAGTTTTTCTAATATTTTCATTTTTAAATAGTCCTGCTGATCTCAGATAATGTTTCAGGTCTCCAGGATTGGGTGTTTCTCCATTTGGAAGGCCTGCAACTTTGCTAGCTTTTCTGGATATTACCCCATTTACAGCTTTATAGCTTTTTTTTTTTAAGTTCATAGACCAAATTTGTTTTACTAAAAGACTTGGGAATTAGACAATTTTAGACTTTTAAATTACTCCAAACCTTTCAATAGACTAGGCATTATATAATTATTTGCTATTACTGTTATTACCTGACTTGGTTTTATATGAACTGAATTAAAAGAAACCCCCTTAAAAGTGCATATGGCTCTTGCTTGTTGTGAGATCAGAACCCTGAAGGAGTTTCTTTCACTGAAAAGAGAGAGCAATTAGTCAACTACTAGGATAAACTTTCTTACAAGTATTAAAATGCAGAAAGACATTTGTGCAAGGCTGTATTAACCGATAGCACAGACAGCACAATAAAGTTTAGCATAACACAATTTAATATGGCATAGCCTAGCGAAGGAGAGCACAGCAACATGGCAATGCTTGGCTCTGATTATATGGATACGAAGCTCTGTACCAGCTCACAGATGCTCAGTACCTGTGCACCTCTTGGATGTGCAAGTCATTAAGCACGTTGCATACTTATATTTGAACAGGCTGATTTCAGCCTAACATTTGAAGTATACAATTATTTGGTTGAAGGAAGGGTTTTTCTCTATATATTGTTTGATTTCTCCTCACACTTCAGGTGACTCAGCCCCATCTTTGCGTCACACTATTTCCTTGACTTCCCTGCTGTGTAACAGTTGCCATCACAACTATTGCTGTTTTTAACTTTTTTTTTTTAATGGAAGTACTGGGAATTGAACCCAGGACCTTATGCATGCTAAGCATGCACTCTGCCACTGAGCTATACCCACCCCAACCCCAACCATTTCTGTTTCAAAGTAGTTCAGTGGTTTCATTGATCATGTGAAAAGGGGAAGCAAAATTGTCCTGTGCATGATTTTTTGCCACCCACTGATGCAAAGTGATTATTTCATGTTTACAGTCTTGGAAAAAATTACCTTTCAGAAAATATAAAATTTAAACATCTACTCTTACTGCTAATGAAATTACCTGTGTCTGTTGATTTTAATGATTAGCATTTAAAGTACTTCTTTCTGTATATCATTTCTTATTTTTATGAAATTCATATGGTTTCACTTTTTTTTTCACTTCTGAATATATGTACTTTGCAGATTCATTAAGGAAAAAGACAAAACTTGTTCATACCACAATATTCTTTTCATAAATAATTTGAACCTAAATGATGGAACTTTTAATGTTACTAAATTTATTCAGAATATGTTTAAAAATAGAATGAGGATGTAGAAATTTTAATAGAGGAGTTAAATTCATGAATGTGCTGTTTCACATATTCTGTTTGAACTTCCAAAATGGATTTAGGACCTGAGAACTCATTTTCTCATTAATCCTTCCAATTAAAGTTTCTGTTCCTTTTCCAAGAGTGGGAGGAATGTCAGGGATTGGAAATGAGGAATACTTATTTGAAACTGGTAGACTGCTCAGATAATCAGACAGACAATAAAAAGTAAAACATTTTGAATAGAAAAATGTTGATTTATTTTCTCCCTCATCTGATGATCTCAGGAATAAAAAATATTAAGTAACAAATTGGCACTTTTACCTTCATGAGCTCATTATTAAATGAGATACTTAAAGGGTGCATGGAATAGATTGGCCAGTGAAAGTGCTGCAAATGAAATCCACATAGAAACATTAGCCTTGATGTTGGTGGAAGGAGCCCACTGCTCGATCGCTTGAGCTTTCAACACTTCTATGAAATAGTAACACCTAATTAGGTCATTATAGAAAGCTAAACATTAACTCTTTTGAGTCAAAAGTTAAAAGCCATTGGCACCTCACTGCCACACCCTCTTAAACACATTTTTGTTTCAGATTGATTTATTTTGAAACTCATGTAATTTTATTTTAGTACTTGGCCAAATAAAAAATAGAGACTAAACTTTGAACAAAGTAGTTCCAATGTAGCTTTCAATGAAGCTCCTGTGAGTAAGTAGTAATAACTTGGGAGGTCCAAAACAGCTGTGAATTCTCACTGTAATTTATCATACATGATGAAATATAATATTCTTGTATCCATTAAGTTTAACTATTTGAAATTCTTAGGAAGAGCTTTAGTAGTTTGGGGCATATATTCCGAAAGGAATGAATTATGCTTTTTATTTGTATGAAAACACAGTTTATATAAGTAACTTGACTAATTTCATTATTTAAATCAATATACATGTCTAATACCTGTATTTGAAATAGTGTCAACTTTAGAACAGTACTAAGTTTTTAATATGATACAATTGACATTGAGAAAATAATTACTTTTTAATAACTGAAACTTTATGCTTTTAAAATTGTTATTTGAAAATATTGTCACTAACCCTTTAGTGTCACTTCTTTGAAAGATGAAATTTATGTGTATGTGTGTGTGCATTCATATGTATGTGTGTAAGACTGTTTGTCTTCCCCAAAATCCTCTAATGGAGATCTTTCAATGAATGTTAGAGCTTTTATGTTTAGTGCTCTCTCTCAATGTACTTCTGTTGGTAACCAGTTTTTGTTTTTTTTTTTCTCCTCTGGCTCTCTCTCTCTTCTCTCTCCTTGTCCATAAAGAAACTATCGAGAACAGAGGTATGTAATGAGAATAATCTGAACATATAACTGAGCACTGAAAGGTTTCAGTTCTGTTAGCATCTTTGGAATTCATACATACAATTATAAAGCAAGTTCACTTTGTTTTTATGCTGTAGTGTCATAAACTAATCTTGATTTTTCATGATCTTGAGATGATAATTTTAGTAATGTTGCTGTGGAATGTGTTAATTTAAAATAGATCTGTTGTTATTTAGTTTAATGGTTCTTTCATCCAACACTACTATAATTAATAGAAGTTCGTATTTGTGTTGCTTTATAGTAATAGACACATGGAAGTTGATTTTTTTCCCATCTAAAACAAAATTCCTTTATGTTAAGATGTCACCTTTGTTTACATTACTTGATTGGCTTTTCTTCATGTTTATGACACCCTTATTGCCATACTTTCTGAAGGAATTTATTTCTTGTTACTGTTGTTATATTAGTAACTTCCATTCATAAACAATAAATTTATACAGGCACAGTGTTGCACAGTGTTGCGGTCAGGAGAATGTCTTGGCACTTGAAAAGCCTGTTTTATCTCTGCATAAGAAAAAAAATTTTTGCTGCCAATTAGGTAATTACACAGGTAGTAAAAGAAATAATTTGCATAGTTGGAATTCCTGATCATCCAGCCTACTTTTTTTGAAAAAAAACAAGCCCATAAAGTGAGACCCTCCATTCATCATACCCTTAAAATCTATATTTAACCAGCACCATAAAAAGAGATACAAAGCATTCATATAGTCCAGTAAGAATTGCCTATTTTTTATGAAATCTAAATTAGCCCATATCAGGATATATACCCTTCACTGTTCACATTTAAGAAATTACTAATGCTATTACTTATTGATACAAAAAATTAAAATATCCTGGAAATTGATCATCTAGACCAGGTTTTGCATGTCATATAGTACTAGTTTTGTACTCAAGATACTTATGCAGATCCCCACTTATCTTTTTCCACTGATCCATTATCTGCCAGTGGCAGATTAGGAATAAGATGTAATAAATGTGGTGATACTGCTTTCAGGCCTCAACCACGGCTTTCATTTTTTCACAAACTAAAATTTTAAATTTGTTTGTTATTTCCTTCTATGTTGTAATTTAAAATCCTTATAAGGTTTTAGCCATAAGTATCTACAGAGTCTTTATAAGTAAGTGGTCCCACAGGGTACCAATTCAGATCCTGGCCAGTTAGCCATAGATGTTGGAAAATACTGATTTTGCCCTGAAATAACTAACTTCCATCACTAATGGAAAAAGTAAAACTGAAACAAAATAAATTAAATTTGAAAAACAACCAGATGTCTTTGTGACATCTTTTAAACTCTGGAGAAAAGTTGGGGCCGTTTACACTTTCCCTTGGGTAGAAGTTGATCAGCCACAGCAGAAGTCTAAGTTTGGTGGCTTTCTTCTGTGAAAAATAAAATGAGGCTACTAAGATCAAAAATTAATAATTTCGCTCCATTTCCAAGGAGTTAAGGCTATAATGTAATTTAATATTGCTTAAAATGTAACATAAGCAAAGCTGTTACAGTGCTCTAAGATGTGTTCTCAACAGGGATGCTCTCCAGAATAAAGCAACTGCCCACCCTACAAAAAATGATTAATATGTAAACCTGTGCACCAATTTCTTATTCTAACTCAATATATGCATAGGAATAGTTAAGAAAAATTTTATGTTAAGAATCTCCTTTATGTGCCTGATGTAATTTCATACCTCCTGGTATTCCTGAGTCGTCATTTCATCAGTCTGGCTACTCTTTTGGGATGTAGTTCATATTTTGAGAGTTGTCGTCTTTCAGCAGGTATTTATTTTATATATTTTGTTATGCTTCAACACAACCTTTATTTTTACACTTGTCCATAGCTAATGAATCTTAGGTTTATACAATACTTCTTAAAATAGAGAAGTAGCAAGGAATGGACTTTAGATTAGGAAGTTGTGAGTATACAAATATCTTCTGGAGGATTTTCCTTTTTGAGAATCGACGTTAGTGGTGGTAAGGTCAATAGACCAAAGCATCCATTAGGAAATGTACAGTCTTATGAAAATATCTGCAGATATTCTGATAAAGATACGTGTCCAGTTCCAAAGGATGCCAGGGAGAGGAAATAAGAATTTTGAGTTGCCTTTAAATTAACTTTTTTGGAGGTGCCATGGTGAGAACCTCAAATTAAAAAAATTTCTTTGGTCAAAAAACTGATGAGGAATCAAAAATCCACTTACTAGTATGTGGTACTGGGAAATCACCTAAATTTTATTCAACTCTGAAAGCAGATGCAGTTCTTTGTAACCTGTGAAGCATTCTAGTAAGGGGAGCTATTAGTACATGGTCTATGAAGGCTTTGTGTTTCTCTGATCTTCAAATAAGAGAGGTAGATACGGTTGTTCTCTAAGAGGAAGGCAGAGTTCATGATACAAGTGGGACCCATATTACTGGTTGAGCTGGTGAAAGCATTGGTGGGCATAAAGGTTTGCTTTGACACTAAATGCATATTAAATATGTAGCCAGTTATTAGATTCTTATTGATGATATCATGGCTCAAAAATGCCAAATTGAGCATCACTTTTCAAATTACTAGGAAGGTCAGGCAAGTAATTCTGTGAAGAAACCTGATAACCTGGTAAATTTTCCCTCCAATGAATGTGTCCTCAAGGTTTACATTTTATTGAGGGAATGTGTGATAAGTTTGATTGCAAGCCTGGCAAATAGATGACAAGTGAACCCATTTTTTTTCTTTTTGTCTACAAATTGCCTAATAAAAAGTAGAAGTCTCATTCTGGGGCACAGTGGAGACAGAACCCCATACATGAACGATGTCACTTTAAAGCTGCCAGTGTCATCTTGTGAAAGGTAGAACCATGGAACTGAGGAGCCATGGAAAATTCTTAGACATCATGTAGTTAGAAGGATGACTACTGATTCTTTTCTTTAAAATCTCTAGGAAAGAGGTCCTCCGTAATTTTTTCAGTTGATACTCTTGTTTATATTTTAGCAAAACTGCTTAAGGACTTGTTACTTTGTGGCAAGAATTACGGGTTTGAATTTTAGTTTTCAGGTAGGTTTGCAACTCAATAGTAGAATAAGAAAACATTCATTGAAATTGGATTTATAAAACATCAGTATTCAGCTGAAATAGTCTCCTTGTCTGGAATGAGCATACATCATTGAACATACATAATGTGAATTAGAATAATTAGATCATATCTTCCTGATTCATACCTTAAGCAGAAACCCCCTCCCCCATTTCTTTTCTCTCCTACCTGCTTTAGCCACTTTACTTTCTGCTTGTGGCGTCCCCCCTTTTTTTTTCAATACTTCTTAGTTTGTTTTTATATTATTTTTCTTACTTCAGTGATATTCATACATCTGTCAGTGTGACTTAGTACGCACTACACAGTATTTCTTAAAACAGAAAAGTAACAATTGCAATAGCAGACAGCCCAGACACCAACAAAGCTTTGGAGAAATGCCTCTTTCAGCATTAAGGTTAAGACCTAAATTAAATTTTTTTCATTAAAATCTCATTTTGAGTATGTGTAAAGATTATTAAGTATTCTGGTTCAATGCACCCTTTAGGAAAGATTAGACTTCCTCATAACAGGGATCCTTTTTTGAAGAAAAAGAATTTCATTATATAAGCTTTTATTTACTTTTGGCCAGTAAGTATAAAAATTCATGCACATGTCTAACATATTTGCATGTGATATGGGAAATATGAGATAATTTTTCCATTATAAAACTTAGCACTGCTCAGGCCACTTAAATCCAAAATTCTATGAAACCAGCAAAATTTAGGAAGAAAACTATGAAGACTAGAAAAATAAATTCAATTAAAAAATTAAAGCTATAATTTAGTTGGTCATTTATGATCTTTTATAACAAATAATGAAGTGTTATTTTATTGATCATGGGGACCTGATATTCTCTGTCTTCACTAAAGGTTAATTAAGAAGAAATAGGTTTGTTATAATGTGTAACTATCTAGATACTGAAAAAAAGGATAAATTCCTGGATAGTGGGGAATGTTATATATTATTCCTAAGAGATCTTTAACAGAATTCATCGTCTATTATTAACATTTTTAGGCATTTACTATGTGAAGAAATTACATGCATTCCTCATGGAATTTTAAGGAAAATAGTTTCTTTATTTTGAAGACTTCACAGTAGAGACAGATAAGAATCTAGCCTGCCCAGAATGATAAAAAGCAAAGCTATGCTCCCAAAGTTCACTGAACTTAAACTTCCCTTTCAAATCTTTGACTAAAGCCCACAGTTTATGATATGTTTAGCATTAAGGATGTTTGTACACTGTGTAAAAGATGGGCTGCAGAGAAATTACTTTGAAGGAGCGGTAAAATGTGCTTAGTTAAAAAAAAATGAAACAAAACTGGGCCCCATCCATTGTGAGAGGAGGTACCTTTAAGCCTGCAATCTCAGCCAAGTGAGCCCTTGGTAAATGCCCGAAAGCCAGAACCATGTAAAGAGAGGGTGACTTGGGGGATACATTAATGGGAAAGATAACTTGTTTTTATTTAATTTGAATTTAGTGAGGCATGTCTCATCAGCTTGTAAAGATTATCTGTAAAGGTAATAGTGACAGAAATGATTTGTTAGCTATAAAGATTAGTATTGAAAATGTGATGTTGATGGTATGTTCTTGGTATTTTTATATAAATATTAATATGATACAGAAGGGAATTTTCCTCCTAGAGGCAACTTACAGAACCTTGATTTTCTTGAGAGCATTTCTTCAAGTATTGATAGGATATCTTCCTGATAGGCGGCAAGACAGAAAATATGATTCTAGAGAGTAAAGATCTCTTGCATAAGCAGATATATCTTTTGTCCTATGTTCTTAACATTATAAATATGGAGAAATTGTGTTACTTTTCCAGTAAAATTGTTTTGTAATACACTGGGAAAAAGAAAGATTACAATTATGAGCTGAAGTCACTTAAAAGGTTAAAAATATTTTGAAGGAATATGTATCAAAAATTTTATGTAAAATTGATCTTACAAATCTAATGAGAAATTTGATTTCTTTAAAGGGGAGGAGGAGATTTAACCTCACAAATGTACATAGGTGCTTTGTACTAGTTGAAAAATTTTATTTGTAGAGAGGTGTGAATATGTAGAATGGAAATAGTATGAGAGAGAGTATTTAGTCATTCAAAAGAATGAACGAACAATGTGAGAGTTGGCATAAGCAAGGAAACAGCTGAAAGTGGCATTTGAGGGATAGAATTCAGCATCAGCAGGTAACTATGACTAGTGTGGTAACTAAGGAAAAACCAAATAGGAAGAGGAGTTAACAAATGGGGGCCTTTGTTGGAGACCTAGTTAATTATAGCTCTGTTTAAAATTCTCAGTTCCACTCTAGTTTGTGGCACCTCCAGCATTCGTGCTGAATGGAACCGAGTCAAGTCTGAGATGCAGTTGCCTGTTTGGGGGCCATGCACCAGCAAAGCATCAGATTAGTCACTGAAGGATCAGCGTTGACCAGAAGTTCCTTGCTTCAGTTTTCCACCCTGTTCCCTTAGAATAAGTAATACAAATCTGTTCTGATCTTAGTTAATGCAAAATCAGAGTAAGTGGGGTCGGTAATGGTGCAGACTAGGTAGACTTTCCCTTGTTGGAGATGGAGAGTCAAGGCCACCTATAAAAATCCTTCAATAGTCTCAATAAGAATTCTGTTATTTTTTCAACCTTTTCTTCTTCTTGCTAACTTACCTTCCTTCCAACGCTCTACAGTTATAGAATGACATTTTTCTTTCTTTTCCTTTTTTTGGGGGAGGGGGGTCATTAGGTTTATTTATTTATTTAATGGAGGCACTGGGGATTGAACCCAGGACCTCATGCATGCTAAGCATGCACTCTACCACTTGAGCTCTACTCTCCCCCTAGAATGACATTTTTGATTGACCTTTGCATCTCTTTCAATTTCTTCATACTTCTGTTAAATGAACAGTGAAGTTCCAGATTGAACAGAGGACTGGAATAAGACTCTATTTAGATTAAATTATAGAACATAGCTTAGAAATCAATCCGTTCTTTTAAGACCAAACCAAGGTTACACTGTATAATGTTTAAAAATTATGATTAATTTACTCACCACAGTGAAAAAAACTGTGCCTTTTCTGGGCAAGGACTATCTGTCTCAACACGCTCCTTCGGCATCAGTTTTATTCATTTATTTTTTAAGGCAAAATGGCAGTTACCATCTCTAAGTATGATGAAGTTACAGTGAAAAAAACCTCATCTTTTCATATTTTTCCCCCAAAGCAAGGCTTTATTCATCCAGAGTGGAGAGAATTCAGTGATTGCCTTTCTGACCTCTACAGTTAGAATGACTAATTTGTCATATTTATTAATAATCTTACATGTTGTTATAGATTTGATTCATGTAGATCATTACCCCTACCTCCTTTTTCCTAAAATAATATTTGTATATGTCTGTGTTCATGTGTGTGTCTTGTTTTCTGACTCTGAAATGTTTATTATGCCTTAGACAGTTACCCCAGGGAGATTATGTAAAAAAGCCTGGAGATGGCGACTCTTTTTATAGCGACATTCCTCCTGGAGTCAGCACAAACTCAGCATCTAGTTCTAAGAAGAGGTCTGCTTTTCTGTCGCATTTTCAGATTTCTACCTGTTCCATCACACATTATTCCATTAGTCAGAACATTTCATTATTTTGCAGCAGGTTTGATTACTTCTTCCTTCTTTCTTGAATGTTAAAAAATAGTATCCTTTGTTCTTTGATTACTCTACTTCAAAATGCCATATGCTCAGAACCACTGGTTTAACAAATCAGGCCAGAAATCCAAATGGAACTAAACGAAACAAATAACCACCCTAAATCTGGATAGAAACCCCAGGGTTTTTCAACCTTGCTCTACTACAGCTTAAGAAACTATGCAATGTATTTTATCATCTTTTAAATGGTGAGCTTTATGTCATATTTGGTAGTCAAAGAAAAAGGTTACTGTCATGCTTCAATAAAAGCAGTTGTTAAGATAAATTGGTAATATAAATGCTACACTGAGTATTTCTTTTTTAATTTTAAATTTGTCAAAGCTAAGCTTGCTGTGAAAAAAAAAGATCGCTTCTCTGTGAATCATATATTTGAATATTATGATTTATTTTGCCTTTCATTCCTGGAATGATTAATTCTAGACTTTATAACTTAGAGCTTTGTTGCCAAATTAATTTAAGTATATTTAATGTTTGCCTGAGTTTTGTAACAGTCCAGGTGGGATTAATATATTATTTATATGTCTTAAACTTGGATGCTGTAGTCTCACTCCAGGATCTTAAGGTGTATAAGATCGTTTTAAATTCTGCATGCTTTATAATTGCTTAATAAAAATAAGCTGACAGTAGAAATAAATAGTTGGAATGTTTTGGGAAATGAGACCTACATTCACATTGAAAAAAGCTAAAATATTCCTTTGAAAGAGTTCCTTTAAAACTGATGGTAGGGGTATAATGTATAGAAAAAAAGATTTGAGAGCCCCATGCATTATTTTGGGCACAGTAGTTACTTTGTAGACTGAAAGGGAAACTGCTAGTTTTTTTGAGAAGAAACATGATCTCCTCTGGAGTTCTAAATAGAGTAAATCATCTGTAAAAATTCTGCAATGGATCTCACTCTTTTTAAAGAGTCAGAAAAAAGAATAGGAGGAATTAATGAGATCTGAGAACTAACTCTATGTAAAACTGTCCTAAGCATGCAGGATTGTTTTCACTCAGATAACACAACTTAAAGCAAAAGTAAAAATATTAGTTTTTGCATAAGAAGTGCTATAGAAGGGTGTTCAAAAATTTTTTATTCTTTTAATTTATTGTTGACTTTTTGGCTAAGAGAATAAGACTTACCTAAATTTTCTCAGTATATCATTATTTTCTTGGTCAAATATTTACTTTTAAATTAAATAATATGGTAAATAAGTGGAGAGATCAGTGGATTCCAGCAGAATTTCTATTGTACTTTTATACAAAATAGGAGTCGTTCTACGCTTCATAAATGATGTTGAAAAATCTGGGGAATTATGTAATAATTGTGCTGAGTTCCATATATTTTCATTCATCTGTAGAAGGTTCCTTTTAGAATAGACAGCAGTTAGCTGGAATGATATGTGGAAAAGATTTAAAGTACAGAGCTATTTGCTAAAGTACCTCAAGAAGAGTTTAAAACATTAATTAGAATAATTCCCAGATTTTAGCAAAGTCTCAATGGGTTTTGACTTTTAAGCAGTTAAATGTTGTATCAAATTATGTGAATCCCCCTTAGTATATGTAGTTTGTCAGAATGCTCTTCTTATGTGGTACAAGGTAGCTGTGTAAATTTTGCTTCTTGTAGACAGTTCATTTAAAGATAGCAGGACACAAATAGTGGAAGGGCTTAACGGTACATGGACTTTGTGAGAGACACTTCCATGATAAACATCAGACTCAGTTCAGTTATTGGACAGTTAACCAACAATATTACATTTGGAGGAGAAATGTGGAGAAAATGCCAATTCTTAGAACATAATTTTCTTGTTTAAGAAAACCTAAATATTACTTTGATAAAGGCTAACCAGGTTCAATTGAGCAACTCAGTGAGATCTCTTGAAAGTCCATGTCCTCATAATATTTGAATGGAAACCATTGCTTTACAATTAAGAAACATCTATGGTGGGACCCCATTATAACTCTGCTGCTTGGGTTATGTTGCCGAAATAATATGTAGTGAATTTGTATTTGTGGTCGCTGTGTTCTGGGGAATGTAATTGGCTTGCATTGTATCCTGATAATTTTCAATTACGAACTATTGTAATGGGGTTCCATTGTATTTGACTTTTCTTAAATTGGATGTTGTGTAATTCTGCCTTCTTCATGAAGACTTTCATGTTTTCATTCTTTCATTTCCAATTTTTTTCTTTCTCGGTTTATTTTAATGCACAGTAATGCTTAGAAATTTTGCTTACTGATTTCAAAACATTCATGTGATTATAGTTTTGAACAATATATACACATTTTCAATTTCAGGTCAAACGGACTCTCTCATTCTTGGAGTGAAAGGATTCCAGACACAAAACATATTTCAGACATCTGTGAAAATGGGCGACCTCGAAGTAACTCTTGGCAAGGTATAGGGCAGCATTCTGAGCCCATCTGTCCGTGTCACCTAAAGTCTATATTCTGTGGTCCCTGTTTATAAAGACTTGTTCCTTCCTGAAAACTCTTTAGCTCTTCTCCCAGCAGAGAGGAGGGCATTTATTATGATTATGAGAGAGTCCAGTTCTTTTTTCTTGAACGGGAAATGATAGGATTTGGTAGCACGAGTGCACTGGACACATTGAGAAGGCTGTACGGTGCAAAAAAGCCCTATATTCTGGGCTGGTGCTGGTTGTGAATTACACCCACTTGAAATACCATGTAATTAAACCTGTGGCAATTGTTTTATTTATATTCAAATCTAGCCATAAACCATCTTTTTCAGGTAACCTGGGAGGCAACAGAAAGAAAATCAGAGGAAAAAGATTTAGACCTCGGTCTAATTCAACTGAGTAAGTCTGAACCTCTAATGGAAAAAGACAGTCTAAGGTCCTGTGCAATTAGTGTGAAAAGTTAATTAACCACATCATCAGAGAACTGTAAACCATGCCTCTTGGTCTTGGTTTTGTCTTCTTAATTCTTTTTTTCTTTTTTTGCTGTTTTAAAATTAACCATGGCTTTTCTCTTTTACATAGGCATCTCCGCAACTGTGCCCATCCCAATACTCACTGATAGTGAGGGTCTCACCCTCACGGCAGGCTCTGTCCTCCAGTAACCTGCCATTGTGGTGTCTTGGTTCCGTTTTGAAGGGAATTTTGATAACATTCCTTTCTTCTCATCACCCGTGGTCCAGCCATTTCAGAGGGGTCACCCTTCCTCTCCCCAGTATTCACACAGCCCGGAAGCATCAGGGGGAAATTGCTGCCGTCCTAGAGCATGGTGACGGCTTACAGTGTGAAACCACCACTCCGAGGGCTTCATGGCTGCCATCTAAGCATTCTCTCAGACTACTGGAATATGTTTCCCTTTTAAATTCTCCTTTTGAGGACATTTAAAAGGGCATTTATGTAAACTTGCTCTTTAACGGAATCATCGTCACTAAATGCAACACAGTCCGTTTTAAATGATAGCCACCACCACCCCCTCTTTTTTGAAGAGGGAATGAGGTCGGAAGTTACATTTAAAGTCATTTATAATGAGGTAGATATAAACAGCATGTACTTTTTGGGTTTGTTTCTCCACTTTAGAAAGTTCAGGCAAAACCAGGCTTCCTCAAACCTTTATCTCCCATCATGGACTAAAACCCTCCCTTAGTTTTCTTCTGAACTTGCCAACTGGTTTTAATTCACCATACTTTTTGGACCTACCAAGTTTTGTTTTTTGTTTTGTTTTGTTTTGTTTTGTTTTTACTCATTTCTCACTGCAGTGCTAGTGATTATTGCCTGGATCTCTATTGCTTCCTCATGCCTTAATACTTAAAAAAAAATCTAAACAGCAGATGTTTCTTAACTGCTTGTCTGAAACTTATGTTAGCTTTTCCATCATATACCCTGCCTTTTTCAGTCCAGGATAATAACATTGCCCTGAACTTTGGAGCTCCCTGCTGATGGTATTGTCTTGTAAGTGGCTTCTCAAAGTTTACTAGAGGATACTTTACCTTAGAAACAATAGATAGGTTCAAGTGATACCATTGCGTGGTCCAGAATGGCATCATAGAACTCCATCACAAATAACTAATCTGTTAGAGTTTATCTTACACCTTCCCAGAGCGCTTGGATGCTTTAGGGCTTATTGTGGATAAACTCTTCTTGGAATGTTGTTTGATTTGTTTTGCATGAGGTCACCAGGTAAGAGCTTCTTAGCTTAGCTTAACTCAGTTGCTCAACAAGAGTACAGGTAAAACTGCAAAATGTTCTGAAATTCAGAACTTCCTCTGTGGTCTGCTTAGTGTTCTAACCATATTTCCTATAACAAGGCTTTGAAAACTCCTAAATGAATAACAACAAAATATCCAATATTATATTAAAGCTACAAATTTAGGGCCCAAAGAATACTTGGTATTTAGCAATATTTTCTAGCATAATCACTTACTTTTTAAAAAAAATTGTCTATAAAAGTCCCACTCATATCATGTGACAAATATTGTGATACTACAGATAGCCCTTGAGAAATCTTGCCTGTGAGGTATTTAAGTTATTATATTTAACAAGACATCATAATGGAATCATCTTTATGAAGAAGTGTTAAGGACTCTCTCAGATATTTCAGACTTTCAGACTTGGATTACATGACTCATGTTTACCTATAGGTTACCATGGAGCCAAGCCCATGAAGCCGACCCCTATTCTGACATTCTCACATACCTTATTGTCTGGGCACTGTGTTTTTTTTTTCTTCTTTCTTTCTTAAAAGGAATCCTAATACATAGCATATCAAGAATACATAGCATATCAAAGTATTTTTAATACTTTCTATAGTTGTTAAATAACCCCATTTACTTTGGATGTAACAATATCACTTGTGTGACTCTAAGAGGAGCAGAACGATCATGGACAAACATATCTTTTTAAATTTTTTTAAATTAAGAGATATTATCAGGTCCATTATTTCCACACTCCCTTTAGTATGTCATCATCCCAAAGGATGATGAAACTTCAAGGCATGAATTAAACCGTGCACCCCAAATGCACACTCTGCTAATTAACACCAGAAAATATCCTTGTTCGTTGTATTGTTTTTCCACTCGAAGCTTTTGCATCTTCCTCACTGTTGTAAATGATGTAAAAAAAAAAAGGTTTTGGCTTAGACTTTGTGTTATATATTGTGTTTTTACAGGAGGGAGCCCCAAGCACGTGAGCCTGGGCACTCCCTCGCCCAGACAGTCCCATCCCAAGGCATAAGCCCAGGGGGCTCTGACAGCCCCCAGACAGGGAGTCTGGATCACAGGTCAGTCTCCACCTGCCCCTCCATTCTGGGCTGCCACTTAATCTCCCTCCAAGTCCCTTCCTTGGCTGAGAACAGGGTCATTTGATCTCTGACTGACCCCCAACGTCTGCTCGGAGGTGGTCCTGGTCCAGCCAGCACCAGCTAATTTCCTCTGCCTTCCCATCCTGGAGAGCACAGAGAGCCCTCCTATCCTGTCTAATGCATTTTTTTTTTTTTGCATGTTGCGCTACAAGCCAAGCCACATGGGCAGATTTATAGCAGTTTGATGAAATCCCATCACTGTAGCCACCATGACCTAGTGATGTTAGGAGGCCCACTGTGAGGACACTTTCACGGGCGCATCCCCAGAAGGGACAATTGAGAGCTCTCTTCAGTGACCTCTAGTGAAGGGATCACAGCTTTCTGAGATGCTTCCTAACTCGGAGGAAAAGGTCCACCATATGCAAGTCAGGCCACACGTGGCTGTAGGTTTCATGGGACAGCCATGCCAGTTCCTTTGAGCTTCTGAGATTGTCAGTGAAAGAACACAGGTGTCCTCCTAGAAGTGGCCGACTGCCTGTGGGTGACTCATTTTGCTGTGTGGCTATGTGTCACCGAATAACAAGTGCATGGACTTTTTCTAAGATTTTTCCCAGGCCAGAGCATTCGCGAGCCTTCATGTGTGGCTGCACTTGCTTTTGACTTTTTCTTTTTGTTCAGAGTCTCAGTGGAAATCTTTATGCAAGTATTAATTGGCTATCTCTGTCAAAAGCACAAGTTGTCAGTGGTTTGTGGCTAAAGATAAAAAAAAAAATGTGAGCTGTTCCCAAGTCAGGGGACACTATCTTAGCAAAAATGGTCTTGTAAGCATGAAAAACAACCAAACCCTTCTCTCAGGAGGGAACTTCATGATGTTATTTTGTGGTGTACCCTGGTTATAGCTAAGACACTGAGGAGAAGGGCTACGGGAAAATAACTGAATCTTGCTTCTGTAACTGTGGAAATGTATCTTGATTTAAATGGCTCTCCAAACTAAAACTAAATATGGAGGAAAAGAGGCAAACTTCAACTACAAGTGAATAGTGTATTTTATCATTTCCCCTGGTTTGTTTCCAAATAATCTTAAAAGTTTTAGGGAGCTTGAATCTTCATTGTCTATAGTCTCTCTAGAAGTTACCTTTTAAATTTGAAAACTGAGTAAAACCTCCAGATTCTTCTCACTGAATTTGTTGAATCTGTATCTGTTTGATGAGGGGGTATGTTAGGCGGATGTATTTTTGCTTGGCTCACAGGGTAAAAATCAAAGGAAATGCTGAAGAAAAAAACAAACAAAAAACAAAACCTTCTGCACTCATAGTTTTACTGTCTTTTACCTTTCTCTGTGTGCAGTAATTCTGATGGAGACTTTGCCAGATCCATCAGGGAATTGTTAACTAAGATCATTATTTCCCCCTGGCAGTCACTCAAACAGTGACCAGACATTTGGAAGGCAACTTCCAAGGGCAGTTTCCTGATGGAAACATGAATGCTTTAGACTGGAGCACACAGAGGCGGGGAAGGAATGTTGCAGCTGCACCTAAGTTACTAAACCCGCCTTCAAGATCATGGAGGCCTATTGGACCACACTTTCTGTGTGCTGGGGCCCCGGGATCAGAGGACTGGGACCCCTTCTGCTCCTTTTCGAGCTGGATCATGTTTCTTATTAACGCCAGCGTGTGATCTCTTCTTGGGAGTGGAGCAGAGGCCACGTAAAATCTTTCCTTTCATGTTGGAAAGAGAATGGGGCTCTTTTTAACTGTTCTTGGGATATTATATACCCAAACACCAGGTTGGAATTGCAGCCATCTGAATATTCTCAAAAAGCACCATTATCCTTTGAAAACCAAGGAGCCAAATGGGTGGTGTCCAGGAAAAAGCCACTATGGAGGTGGGTGAATGGGACTGCTGACAGTACTCTGATTGAAAGAGATTGATTCCCTTTGGGAAACCACTGGAAAGGCTTTCTCTGAAATGTTGACTGCATTCTAGAATGCCTTGAGCCTTGTTGTAGCTGAGTTTATGCCCGTGTCATTGTACAGACTGCCTCATAATCACCCAACATTCATCCTGGTTTATTGGCCATAGTCCCTTGCATTTGGAGGGTGAAGAACATCCTTGCTAAGCTTGTGCTGTGTATTTTCAGATTTTCTATCTTGTTCTGCTTTCTTTGTTCCTTCCATTGCTTTCTGCAGGTATTTAAACCCATGGTTCAAAAGAGACTATAATGTAGCTAAGTGGGTAGAAGATGTGAATAAAAACACTGAAGGACCATACTTTAGGTATTTTATAAATTAATTTTATATCCTTTTCACACTCTCCCAGCACATACGAATACTGTGGTGTGACTGGCTCTCTATCTTGTATCTCCCAATACAAGTTCCCATAGTTGGAGAGGGTCCTTGTTTATTTGCTGCCTTTTGATCTCTGTTTTTGGCTTCGTGAGCAAGTCTAGTTCTTTTCTGAATGTTTCAAATGAAGCCATTTGAAAGGGTTGCCATTGAGTGCATGTCCCTGTCACCATCTCGAGCTTTTTAGTAGCTTTCTGTTCATTTTACGCCATGTAGTGTTCTATGGGCATGAAACATACTTTCCACTAATAATTAAGAAGCACTATTAACCTGAACAATTTAATTTCTGGAATCTAGCGGTTTCATAATGCATTTTTCCTACTTACCGCCTCACGAGTGCATAGTACATACCAAAACTTAAGGAAAAACCTGAAAAGAAACTAAATGAAATGTGGTGGAATTTTACTTTGAGTGAAAAAACAATGATTTGACGTAACTTGACAATTATTGAGAATATTGGCCACGTGAGCGTGTATGGAATGATTTTAGGTCTGATGTATGCAGTACAACCATTTGCTACCAGAGAAGGGCTGTGCTGAGAAGGGTTTTACAGATTCTCAAAAAAAGCATCTGAGGAATTTTTTTATTCCAGTAAGAATAAAAGGCGTTAGACGTTGTCTAACACTTCAAGTAGAACAGGGAACAGATCAGAAACATGTTGATTGACAAAAAAAAAGAGCAGGCGAAATATTCCTACATTTTAGCAACTAGCATATTTATTCAATTCACTGCAGCTCAATATAACAGTAGAGGTCAGAGAGAATTTCCAAGAGCTCTTAATGGCATTTTTTCAGTCTTTGTAATATCAAAGTGATTTTCTAGGGGTAAATGGCTACTTTATATCTGACTACTTTGTGGACAACTAATGTAAAGAAGAAATATAGACTCAATTACTACCTCTTCTGAACATAAACGATAAGATTTCAGATTACCTATTGCCATGACTTGGGTCGGCATTTATCAGATATCAAAATACATACGTGTTTTTAACTCTCAGCACCCATTTAAGGTGGACTTTCTCTTCCAGTGTACCATTTAGTTTAGACATGTATAGTTTGAGAAAATGATTAGACCTACCTGCATTTTAATTTGATCCATACATTTGCATATAACCCACGGAAAGCAAAACCCCTGCCTGCTCACAAAAATATATCCTGCTTTTATCCCCCATCTTTCCCTCCTGCCCTGTCCCTCTGCTCATGCACATACACTCACATTCAAACATCCCACCCTCACCTGTAGCTCCCAAGATGGCCAACGTCAGGAAGACAGGTAAGATGATTGTGAATGTTATTTGGAATCTTGGCTCACCTGCAGTCCTATCTCTCCTTTCTGTTTTCCTCAGGCTTGTGGGCAGATTGTAATTTGCAGTTGCCATGGAACCAAAACAGAATGGCTTTGGTCCCGTATGGGGTAGGGCTTATATACCTACAGGGACATTTTTGCAGCGATAATTTGTGAAATGGTACTCCGGAAGAGTTGATTCACCTCCCCCTGGGTGAGCTGAGTAGTTTATGTGACTCCCAGAGAAGAGTTCACATCTCTTAAAACCAGCACCCAGGTCTGCCCAGAAGCTGCATGACTAAACGCAATTTGGATGGGGAAATGCTTCAGCTCCCCCCGTTGCACGTGCAAAGCTGCAAGGGCAATTTTAGAGCATTCCTTTATCTCTTCCTATAAGATGAGATGTTGGTTCCTACAGTGGATAGTCACATTCAGAATTAGTGATTAAGAATCCATATTTAAGTTTAAAGGCTAGATAGAATTCAGTGGAGGGTTGTAAGTTAACTGTTATTTGAGTGTTAAAAAGGGTTATGCTGGTGAGACTTGAAAATTAGCGCTGATTCTCCGTGAGAGTGGTAAATAATGGAGCTGCCCTGGGGCTTGCAACACAATGATTCTAACACAACAGGAGAGGATTTCAGCCACTCTTCACGCCAAGCCTCACGTAGGCCTGAGCGCATCCACATTTGGCTTATGCTTTGCCAACCCTGTGCTTAATCTCAGGTCTGCTCCATCTGCCGCCAGGTCATTCAGGATTACCTCTCCTGCCCAAACTACCAATAAGGGCAAAGGTCACTTTGTTAATCCTCCATGTGGTGTGTAGGGTTTGTGGCATTCCTCTCAAAATGCAATGGGGACTTCGACAGCAGCAAACTGGTCCAAAATACAGCCCAGCATTAAAAAATTATGTATCCATATCACTATGAAGAGCAAAGCATAGGGCGGAAGATTTTGAGCAGAGTACCTCACTTGTGCTCTTTACCCAGTTCTCATATGGCAGCGTTCATTCCAGCTGTTGTCAGAATATATTCAGGACATCGAGAAGGAGCAGGTGAAGTCAGAGCAAGAGCATTATCTTCTCACACCTATATCCTGGAGGCAGTTCTGTTGATGATAGTGCTTTACAAGCTCTTGGAAGGTTTCCTTACTGTGGGGTAATATCTACTTGATTATTCACTTCATCAGTGGTTTTTGAGTTCGTGTCCATGATGTTGTGGAAAACGCAGTAACTCTGGAAAGACACTGATTCTAATAGGTGACATGTATTGAGTGCCTGCTGTCTTCCTTTATTTCTTACAACATCATGAGATGTAGGCATTCTTACTCCCTTTCTATGAATGGGGGAAACTGAGCCAAAAGGGTAACTCGAGGTAGCATAGCTAGTAAGTATCAGAATCAGAATTACAAGCTCCCGAAATCTGTTCCTCTTCCATCAGACCACTGTAAAATTTGCATACTAACACAGCCAAGTGAAGAAGGGGAGGATGTGTGTCCCTCCTTCCCTCCTGTGTAGCTGGTCTGGTTTTAGCCTGTTCTGGGGGACAGAACTGAACTGAGATGGGCCTTTGCTATCTACAGAAGGCAAGCCCAGGCAGTCTGAGGTAGCTCCAAGACACAGCACAGTCCATTGGCACAGGGATGCACCTACATTGTATAATTAATTCTAAATGGCACCCACTCTGGTTATTGTGGTTTTAAAAAGTGCAATAATGATAATGGTTAACATTTGTCCCACGATTACTTTGTAAACAAATGAGCTGGGCCGGTGCCTGGTTTTCAGTAAGAGCCAGATTGAAACTACCAAGCAAGTAGCCAGGGTCAGAAAAGAGCCTGGAGGCGGTTTGGAAGAAATGTCTTTCTTTGACATTTGTGAGGAGTTTGTAGTTTATTTTTGTTTTCCCTAAACTGATTTACCCTGCCTTACTCTCTACTCTCACTGACTCCTGCTCTGGTGCAATCCATTCCCCTACCCCCACAAGATAATCTCCTTCATGCTGTCACACACCACCCGACCTCAGGACCCCGTGCCCCTGCCCCTGCTAAACTGTGCTGCTTGGTCTCTTGCCCCTAGGGTCCAAAGTGTCAGCTAAACTAGTGTGTTAATGTGAGAAGTAGTAAATGCCTAATTTGGGGAGGGAAAGTCTGGAGAATACCTCCTGTTTTTGTTTTAACTCATTATTGCTTTGGCCAGAGATAGATATTTGAGGCGAAGACTGGACTTCCAGCACCCTCACTGGAACACAGAGCTGGTCATTTGGACCATGGCCAAGTGACTGGCTGGCATGATCTTGAAGCTATAAGCTAACATCTCATAATATGGACATACACACTGCAGAAATTAAAAAGAGGAGTCAGTTTGCATGACCCCTAGAGTCAACAAGATTTACCTGTTTGTGTACCTGACTAGCTTTTCTAAACTTGGAGATCTTATCAGTAGTGATTAGGCTGAAAATCCTCACCCAGGTTAATATCCCTAATTTTAGAAAAATGTATTTAAATATCTAGATATAAAGGTATATCTTCATTTTACACATACTGAATTTGTTTCCTAAAGATCATAATCCTACTTGAAATGTTTCCCTAAAATTGAAAAAAAACCATTAATTTCTGAATTAGAAAAAGATGCAGTCATACATTGCTTTAATAGTACTTTAGAGGATTTGAAGCGCCAGTATTCTTAGTTCCACCCATCTGCTTCGCCGTGGAGAGCATTAACACAAGAGAAGTCGAACAGCTGCAGTATTCTAACAGTACACCCTAAGGAGTGGTCCTGGACATCTTCCAAAAATAGAGGAAACATTTGGAATTACAGGTTAAAAGTAAACTGAATCACTCTTGCTTCTTAAAATTGAGCCAAATCTCAGAGTTTGTAGGAAAATTTATTTTCAAACCTTAGCTTAAATTGAATGTCTATAAAATAGACTGATTTGAAAGCTACAGCGGAACCAGAGCAAAGGATGATACATGGATGAGAACCAAACTTTAACGTCAGGGAGAAAAAAAGACGTCTTTATTTGGTGCATGCAGTTCGGTCAGAAGATCTCCCCCCACCCAAGGCTACCCCACCACCAACACTCGCGGGCTGAGTCAGTCTCTCACAGCAGATGAGATGCATCCTGCTGAAATAAGTCCCCACGCTCCAACATGGCAGTGTAACCAGTTCAGTGATGCGGGTCATACCCCTTGCACCAGGGCTTGAGGAGTTATGGACGTGTAGTGGTATCACTGGTGAATGGATAGCTAATGCTGAATTACTATGTCTGTTTTCCACTGACATGGTGGAAGTCGACACTTATCACCCACAGCTGTTTTGTCCCCCCTCCCATTTTAAAGACAAGATAACAGATATGGGCCCTCCCAGCCTGCTCTTCTTAGTCACAAATATTACCACTGCACATGCAGAACCAAACAAGTTCAGCATCACGAACCCAGAGCTTCCACAGAACTTTTATGTGGAATAGCTCTGTGATGAGGAGAACACATTACCCAAAGAGAAGAGTTTTGTTGTGTTTTATTTTAGTTTTAGTAAAATTCCAGTCATTAAAGTGTCATCACTTGATTTACATGACAAGTCTACCCTACACAAGTTATCAAGATCTATGTCTCTGGGTTAGAATCCTCCCCTGTCCAGAAATGATGATTGTAGGGACTAATCAGACCATTTTTGTATGTTCTCATCAGACTGTTTGGCTGGAACTCTGCACTCCTTATCGCTTGCATGTTTACTAATTTGTTATAAAAACCCTTGTATTTGCCTTTGTTCTTTCACAACTAACACACTGGCCTCTGAATGCATGAGTTTTGTGTAAACTGGTGTGTGACTTAGCAACTAATAAATGTATCAGTTGTACTGTATTTTCAGATCTTAAAAATATAATTGGAATTACTGTACAAAAGACATTTTTGACATTAAGTGATCAAAATAAGGCAGAATATTGATATAGTATACACTTAATTTACCATTATGAGCTCTTAGAATATTTTTATCCCTTCTCCATTTTAGCTTTTTAAAAAATCTAATCTATAAGAAATGTCGTGATTGGCTGTTCAGTTTGAAAAGTATGATTCTGTGTACTAACATTTACGCAACATATTGTAGTTATGAAGTTAGGAAGATGAAATTCTAGCATTCCAGTGTTGTGAGTGACAGAGTTTGTCCTGGTAGTTAAACCTGGGCGGTAGTGGCCTATGGAAGTAGAAATCAGAGGGTTTGTTCTGAACCCACTTTTCAGATATTTGAAAAATATATTAGGCAACCACATAATACGTATTTCATGTGTTCTCAACGTCTCAGGACTTTATCTCCTGCCAAATCTCCTTCTTCGTCAACTGGATCTATTGCTTCCAGCAGAAAATACCCCTACCCAATGCCTCCCCTGCCCGATGAGGAGGAGAAAGTGAACCGACAAAGTGCCAGGGTACGTGGTGGCTTCTTCCATATGCTCATAGCCTCAGTCACGCTTGTTTACCTGTGCGTGGATATTTGAAAAGACAGAGTCATTTCATAAGAAAATGAAAAAAAAAGAATTTGAAAAACAAGGTTCTCAGGGCTTTGGGGCTTAGATTTATATTGACAAATTAGTCTAATCACTGATGAATCCTAGAACTCTTTGGCATAAATTAATTATTTATGGCTATATGTTTATATCTTATTTTATTCATTGTAGCTAATATACTACAACCTGGAATTAGACAAAACAGAGAATGTATTTTGCTTTGTCAGTTTCTTCATGTACCTGGAAATGGCAGAGACTTAAGTAAACCAGCCTCATTTCCATGCACATTGTGCTTACTCTGTTAATGACACAAATAGGATTTAAGAAATAGGAACCCCTGACAGAAAATCAGAAGAGTCTTTGAAAATGCAGGTGGAATTTGGATACAAGGAAAGGAGTCTTGAAAATCTGTAATAGTAAGAATATGGCAAAGGTATGGTGAAATTTAGCAGTCTTTTACTTAAGAAACAGATTAAAAATGTACTTGGAGTTTATTATTTTTATAAAAATATGATTCACCAGAGGTTTCCTTAAATACTAAGTCCTCTTTTACATTTAAATTATGATACTGCTCAGTGATCCAGTATTCAGAGAACAGGTCCATTATGTGAAGTTTGAGACACGGTCGAGTTTAGAGACAGAGGCAAACCAGCCCTTAGAGACTTAAGTGAAAGATTACAGAATTAAAGAATAATTACTTTTATTGATGTTGTGGTCAGTTAAACTATAAATGTGATCTTCTCAGAAATAATTTTGCAAAAAATATAAAATAAAGTATAGCTTTAAAAGCCTGGACAGAATCATCTGCTAGTGGGTCTTGGGTTCCTAGGCTTTTTGGTTTTGAAAGATATTTTAGAGCCTCTTTGACACTGAACTTGTAGCATGTGATTCAGGGAAAACTTGGATTATTCACATTTTAATTTGATCAACTCAGAGTCAGTAAGAAAACAGAACTCATTAAGACCTGATTAGATCACTATTATCAAAAAGACTTTAAAACAATCAGTGTTGTTTTATTAACCATAAAAAAATTACCTCCATATTGTTTCTATGGGAAATGGTAGAAGATGGAAGGGAAGAAGAGAACTTAGATTCCCCAGCACTCAGCTTTCTGGCCTTAAAAAAAAAAAAGACTTGAGAATAGGCGTCCAGTTGTTCATGATATGAGTATGTGGTGATAAAATCTTAGGCTGATCTCATTCCTTTCCTCCCCAGGGCATTGTTGAAGTGTAACACCCTGCCTTCTCTCCCTGATAAATTGTCTGCATTGCTATTTTGCTCTGTCTAGTTGGGGACAGTCAGCTGTTGTCATGTCAGGGTGCAGGTTTTTGGAGATGTTCCTCCGTGAGAGCCCATGAAAATGACAACTCCCCAGGAGAAATGTCTGGCCCATGGCCTTTGCTCTGCCCTGAGTGGGGCGACCACGAAGACTATAGCCTCGGGGACAGTGCTGTGAAAGATCTGGTTGGTTCCATTCACTGTGAAACAGTCACATGGGCATGTAGTAGAATCCTCCAGAACAGACAGCCCTTGTCTCTGGGCTGTCCTTATGGGCCGTGGAGAATTGAACAAGCAACTCTTTCTATCAGCAACCCCTCTGTTACAGCCATCCACACATGGCCAAGGTCACACCTAGTCCTAAAAGTGATGGCTTGGTAACTCTTTGCTCCTTTATCTTCACTAGGGTAATTGTGACCTTCAGGTTTTCCCAATGTCATTCCTTTGTTCCTCTCTTTTTTTCTGCAAGCTGTCACTTATTGTTTAATCTTCATAACCATTTGTTAGAAAATTGGGCTCACAGAAGCTGAAGTCTGAATTCTTTACTACTTTGTACCATCATCTGAGCATCAGTACAAAGCTTCTTTCCCTCTGATGCCCTGCAGACCTCCTTTTAACCCTTCATTTTCCATTGTCTCCACCAATAGGTGTCATCTGCACACAAAGATCCTCACAGTTGGGAGATGTGGTTTCCAAAGGGTGATGAGATGGGTGTCTTTTTTAATGAAAAGGACTTACAAAGCAGACCTAAAGTAGATAACAAAAGGTTTCCTTGCAGAGTCAAGAGAACCTATTAAGGGAGCCTGTATAGAAACATCCAGTTAGTCACTTAGCTATTTCTCCTTTTTCTTTACTAGAAACTCATTAGGTGTAATACTGACATGCCCTGGATATCCAGTAAAAATGAAATTTGGATGGAAATTAGATGCAACCTACATCACACTGGTCTTAGTCTTCCTTTGTTCATGTTGATAATAATTATACCCAAATCACATTGCCTGGAAACATATTTTATCAGCTTGATCTTTTTTCTTCTCCCTTTTTTTTTTAATTGGCCTTTCTTCTCTGGTGAACTGAATTGCACTATATTTGATCATGCCAAACTTGTTTTCAGTCCATTAAGGCATGTACTGAACATTCTAGACATTACATGTGAACAGGGCTGGTATAAAGAACTGGAGGAGAGAAAAGAGGTGAGGGAATAAGGAAACTGACATCGTGCACTGGATGGGTCATTCTGCTCTGAGATGTCGGCTCCTGAGAGAGGACTATTTTTCAGGAGGCAGTGATGGATTTGGAGACTGTATAACCTGGCCATAGGCCCAGGGTTTCTAGGTGGATGGTGGTGGTAGTAATGGACTCACACTTCCCTAAGGTCAGTAGTTCTAAGCACTGGCTGTACAGAGTTGTCTGAAAGCCTTTTAAAATATACTGATGCCTGAATCCCAACCAGAGAGATTTTGATTTAGTTGGTCCGGTGTGTTGTCTAGGCAATGGGGACTTTTAAAATGTCCCCAGGCCATCATTGTTCTAACTGGCTATATCAGAATCCTGGGGAAACTGAAGTTATGTGTAGCTTTAAAAAACAGTATTTTAAGTTATTTTATTTCATTTGAGACACAACATTTAGTTTACCAAAATTACAAGTAACATTAAATGAGGATGTGAGGGTTTTATGTATTAAAAGGTGGCAGTTGTTAAAAAGGTTGAGACTCGGGTTTAGGGGAGAGAGCTAAAAATTAGAGTGTTTATTTTATCCATTTATAAGACTTTGCAAGAGTGTGCACCCACCAACACCTAAGTATTGATGAACTCACCAAATCTTTTTCATCTTTGCTGTTCAGAATATGCCTGTTTCCTCTTTTCACAATGTGAAATTTTGCTCTTCTCTGTTATGCAGCTATGGGAGACATCCATTTAAGATCAACTGTTTACATGTGATACATCGAAACTGTTTACTTCAACTTTTATAGAAAGAAACCCAGCCTCACGGAATCACTGCAAATCTATCTGCTCTTCAGACAATTCGAAAACATCACTGAATGCCACAGAGGGGAGGAAGTCGAGTCTCACATCTGGATATCACTTTCTTTTTGTCATTGGCTTAGGATTTAACTGAACCATGAAGAGAACCACTGAAATGTGACACTATAACATGGAACAGTAAAGGTACTGGTATGTTCATGGATAATCCGCATGACAGATACATGTAGAAATATCACTAAACTTAACTCACACGACCCAAATGTAGCAAGTTTCCTAAGGGACAGTAGTGGATTCAGAACTTGCCATTCTGAAGCCCATCCTCATTGTAGACAGTAATGCTCTGTGCATGAAGCTTCTGTTTATTGTTTTCCACATTTAAGGAAACAACATCTCATAATAGAAACTAGCATGCAGGGCTAAGGCATCTAGGGTTTTTCTCTGCAGGACTTTAAAGCTTGAGAGGCCAATATCCTATGCGCTCACTGTAAACATGTATTTTTTATTTTATTTTATTTTTTACTTTTCATATTTATTATCAGCATCCAAGGACCATTGTACATATGTAAACATTTTTAAAATTAAAAAAAAAAGCAGCTGTTACACACAAATGTATTTTGCCAAATGCCTAACGACAGTCAGTCACCATCATCCACCAGATGGTCTTTAAAGATTATAAGCAGATGATGTTGTAAATATCGTAGTCAGTGCTGTATATGTGTCTCCCTATAATTGATACTTGTCCAAAACATGTGATATCCCTTTAAGCTGTGTGCAGTCCAGAGGCAGTTTTATTGAGTAATTAATTGAACAAGATGCCCAGTAAAACCTAGGGCCTTTGCAGCCTGCTGGGCCAGGAATCCGGTGGTGCCGCTGCTGTCCGGCCTCCAGGTGCGCCACTGTTCCCTGGGAATCCTCCAGCCTGTCCTCTTTTCTTCTGGGGGCTGCAGTGCCTGCCTCAGCACCTATTAGTTCTCGGTTCCAGAGCACACCTGCTGACCTCACCCTGGGGGCCTGCGAGCCCCACAGCAGCGTGTCCTGCTGGGATTAAGCAAGTGCACCAAAGACATGGGAGACCACAGCTGCTGCAGCACTGGTAGCCTCCGACATGCCAGTCCTCAGACCCTTTGTGGCCTAAACTTTGGTTCTTTTACAAAACTTTTTAGCCATCCTTATTTGTGACATGAATGACTTGTTTTAGTACAAACAACTTTTACCCTGTTTGTTAAGGGTTTTTTATCAGCGGTGGGATATGAGTCCCAACAGGTCATTCTGCACTGACTTGTATGTAAGTGGTGGAAGGTTCCACCAGCTGGGCTGGGAAGCCGCAACAGGCCACCGAGGGTTGACAGAAACATAAAACCAGGAGTGCGCAGCCATGGTGAAGTCACCCAAACAGCTGGCACAGGGAAGAATCTGACGTTCTGAACTCTGTATTTTTTTAATCCATGGGAAAGTAAGAAATCTACTTTAAATCCCCTTCTTTAAAACCAAAGTTTGATGGCTGTCATTGTGCAGCTCTATCATTCTGAAAGAAAACTTCTCTCGGGAGGCTACACTAGTAAGCTCAGAAATTGATGGGATCAGTCAAATTCTTTGTTGTGACCAGTAACTCTGAATTTCCTCATTTTCTCTCCTTGGTCTTGAGAGGAATAGAATATGCAGATAAAATTTTAGAAATGTCCTCTAAATTTGATCTCTCCCAGTAGTGTCCAAGGACAAGGTCCATTTCATCTCCACGTGTAATGATCTTGGAGGCCTACACTGAATGGCTCAGTTAGAAGGCGGTGTTCTATACTCTGTGTTTATGGCTTCTCTAAAGGACCTCTCTTCTGAAAGTCTGAAAACATTTGAAAACAGTTTAATCCACCAAAATGATAGACAGCATTTTTTCATGACAGGAAGGGATGTGATTGTCAAGACAACAATAAATGATCCATCAGAGACTAAAGTCTGGGTGAGCAGTGGGTGGTGTGTTGCCACGGAGCTCAGCCGAGGACAGGAGGGCAGACAGATTTAAAGATGTAGCAAAGAAAGTGGCTTTTGCCCAACATCACTTTTATGTGCACTGAACGTTTTCTGGAATTGAGTGTATAAAAGGCTAATGTTATAAGGTTTATTTTGACTATAATAGAGTTTATAGATTTGAATGTAAGGTACCTCGTGTAAATACGCTTCCTAGTTACGGTTACACATCCCTGATTTGGAAGAATCCACAAGTAATTAGCTATGTAGTCAACAGATCCCTTCCCCCTTCTCCCTCTTTCCTCACCTTCTCAATTATTTTTACTTGAAAATGACTATTTCAAGTGAAAACTCATTACCTGTGCCTTTTGGGAGACATGGTGGCTCTAGAGGTACATAGCTTATAGTCAGCTTCCTCAGTAATAACCTTCACAGGGAACTGACCGAAAAGTGTTTTGTTTGCAGAGAGATTATGATTTTATAGTAGCTTTAATGTGCTATTCTGGATATCTGCTCTCGACAGGGATGCTTAAACATTCTTACAGCCATTTGCAGAATTCTTTGACAAGTTTATCATTTCTGTAGATAGTTTTGAGAAGTACCCATCCATGTGCTTATGGTTGGTGTTTTTAGATGTATTAAAGCTAAATATTCATGGCTTTTCATCCACTGAGGCAGAGAAAATGGACTCATGGCACTAAACACAAGCACAGCATTATTTTTATTATTTTTTTGGATATTTATTTTGGAGAGGAACTTTGAGGCCACATAGTAGTTTATATCATGCAACAAATATTTATACACCCCAGTCAACTATAGGACTATTATACCAAGCAGAGAAAAGCAGTTGTTTGGCCTTTATGTTCCATTGTATGCCTTTTTCCTCTCTTTCTAAAGTTTTGTGTGTAGATAAGACTTCAGATTGACGGCTCTGCAACCTGAGATGTTCCATTTACCCATGGTCATTCCAGTGCAGTAAACTCTGATTTAAGGAAACACTTTTCAATCTCTCCACTAAGAGTGTCCACAAAGGAGGTGTGGGTACCAGGGAGCCCCGAGGGAACAGACGGGTCAGACTGACTGGCCTCTGTGCGGCCGGCCAGTCTTTCTTTAGACGGGAAGTGGCATCCTCCCCTGGGGTCTCCCAGCTAGAAAGCGATCCCCTGGCCACATGTCATCTGTGGAAAGGAATAAACTCTGTTTAAACAGTGAGGCATCATTAGGGCTTTCAACTTGCTGTGGTTCTAAAGAAATCTAGTGCTGCTCCTTAAAAAAAAAGAAAAAAAGAAAAAAGTTGACTAATAAAGTAGATGCAAGGTTAAAATGCCAAACATATGTTTCAGTTTGATATATAGGTGCTTTATTAAGTGAGGCTACAGTTTCTCTGTTTCTCTCACCCTTGCTTTAAAAAGGCTTTTAAATTGTGTTAATACATAACGTCAATCCAGCATAGATTCCTGAACGTAAGATTGACAGGGTTTCTAAAAGAAGTTGCTGAAAAGGCAGAACTAGGTGTTGCACGCACTTCCACAGAAGGACAGTTTATGTTTGAATTCTAAAACAAGGCTTGTATTTCTTACATTTCTCTTTTTCCTGTTGATCCTCTTGCAGATTTGCATAATTGAATCTAGTCCTTTGTCTTAGATCTCTTGTGGCTCTTTTACCTGTTACATTTTTAGATTTTCTTCTTTACTTTTTATAGTTATGTATAGGCCAGAGCAAATACGGTATTTCTAATCACTTCCAGTGTTTCAAAATCAAGTTTATTTACTAATCTCATCCGTTCTTTATTTCCTGTTGTCATGGCTCTATTTTAACATTTATATTTAGTGCTTTAAATATTACCTTGTGTTACTAAACATGGTAATACATCCCTACCTAAAGAGAAGACTATTTTATTTTACTTTATTTTACTTCAACTTAAAGGAAAAGGAATTTATTGGAATTTACTGAGTAGCTTGCTGGGTATTTGGGACGGACAGAACAGTGAAGCACGGAGTAAACGTGATGAAGGCGTGAAGGGAGGCAGGACAGCTCCCCGCCAGCCTGATAGGACGCCTCCTGTGGGCAGCATGTTTTAAATGCCATCCTACCAGTCAGTAAATTGGCATGAATTTTGCCTGAAACGCTCTGACTCCCATCTGCAAGCCTTATTATCTACTTTTTATGCTTCTAATTATCTTTTTCCTTTCATGTCTGTGTTTTCCTCTAAAACCTGACACTCAAATGCTTTTTTTTCTTAAATGAATTTCTTACTCTGTCAGCTTAAAATAAATATGAAGCAAATATTGCTATGGAATAGGGCTCAACTGGTGGCTCCAGCTTTTAACTTTTCCAAATGGATAAGACTATTCTGATTTCAGAGGCAGCAACTTTTCCTCCAGCACAGGCTAGCTTCGTAACGGCTTCTCCTGTGTACTGGATCGCCAGGCCCCCAGCCGGCTCTGATGAGAATCAGCTGAGATGCCGCCCACTGGGCTCTGCGGGCGCCGGGCAGGGGTCGGGGTGGGGTTCACAGCAGCCACACCTGCTAGGAACCTTTGGCACATGCTTTGTGGGCAGGTGTTTTTAATTCTAGGAGGAATTTTCAACCAGGCCTGCAAATGCGGAGCAAGGAAAGATGCAGCGGGACCTTGGAAATCAGGAGATAATACTTCTGTTAATATTTTATTCGTTGCTTTGTCAGAGTCCCCCAAATGGAGTATCTTCTGGTTCAGTTTAGATGTAGAAAAACAAAAACCTGCCCAGTATTTTTGTCTTCAGTATCCAGAGCCTGACCAACAGTAAGCATCCTCACTGTGGGTTTGAGAGATCTTTCCTCACTACTTCCAAAGTGGCTCCACCTCCAGTAGTGGTCAGCTCTTTTCTCCTGACTAGGAACTTTGACTGCCATGAAGGTAAGTCCCTTCTTTGCTTAAAGTGGCCCGTGGGGAACCACTGAGGTGCGGGACCAGGGGCTAGAGGCACTTTGCGTGGATCGTGCAGTTTGCGAAGTCACTGAGAGACTGGTTCTCAGGGTGTGTTTCAGGATGTGGAGGAGGTGAGCAGCAGCGAGCCTTGGGAGGTTGTGGGGCATTCAGCCCCCGCAGGGGAGCAGAAAGCTGAGCCACACAAAGAGCTCAGAAGCCAAGAGCACAAGTTGGCCACTGGTGGTGTGGTAGGGAGAGAGGTGCCGAGTGCCTACGGCAGGCCTGTGTGCCTTGCAGTTTTACTGAGTGTTGGCTGTATGAATACTCCATTGTCCAGGTGCGATGGGCCAGTCACTCCTGCCTGGTGAGTCCCTGTTGCATTGTCCATAGAACCTGTATCGTACCTGGAGGTACTTCAAAGCTGGCAAGGTTTTGGTTTAAGGACATCATCATTTCATGTTTTTTAGGTATCCTTGAAATCAAAATGAGGAAACAAGTGTGTTTTGTTTTTGTTTTTTACAAAAAGGCATACAATGAGACTAGTGACGTGAAGATAATGTGCTCACAAATTTATCAATACAGCTTTTAAAGAGTTCATGAAGAAAAGGGCATTTTCCTCTCAAGTTAAAAAAATACACGTGCATATAATACTAATCTACGTTTACTTTAGGGCTTAGCCTCTCTTTTTACGAAGTTTCAGATGTAGATTTGTGTTTTGGTAGTCAGGCTCTAAAAAAATTGCAAACAGCCCCCAAAATCTTTAAACCCAGAGGTGCTAAGTTATACCAGATGACACCAAACAGAAAGTGCTGATAGGAATTAATACATTTATTCAGTAATAACACAAGAATTCTTGCTAAATTATACATGTGTATCACTGCCTGCTGAGAAACCCCACTTTTCTTTTCTAATCCAGCACAAAATCCAACTGTGATTCTACAGCCAGTCTTTTTACTATGTAAAAATGACCCAACATCTTTGTTTTGTATGGAAGGCTTTTTTTTTAAAACACTAATTTCAAAAGTGCTTAGCAAATGTTTATTCAGAATAATAAGCATGTACTCTTTTTTAACTTGCTGGAAGAGACTTGCCCCTCCAACCACACATCACAAAAAGACAACTCAACTCCTTTTAGAAACTGAGCATTTTACCTAAACAGAGCAGTTTATATGTTTGCCAAAGTAGGTCTCACTCGTGTTCTCCATGTCCCTCATCTTCAAGGGGTGATGTTCTATCTACAGCTAGCGGAAGCCACTTGGTGGGGAAGTGTTGACAGCAGCACGGTTTCACTTTCGGTAACCAGGGAATCACGTGTATATACTTAGGTTGGCTTCTTTTTAATGTTATAGTCTCTCCGCTACTCCGCACTTGGGGTTCGTCAGCTATCTGAAACATTACTGGGTTTTGGCAAACAGCAACTGAAACATACATGGCAACTGCTTTCCAGAGCGAGCGCGATTTGGTTCATGGCTGTTCAAGTTATAACGTTGTTCTTATACTGTAGGTCAACAAAATCTTGCTGTTTTTAAAGGTCACTGTTAACATAAGGTTCAAATCTCTGGCACAATTTTATTAGTGTTCACTTCTGAAGCTAATAAGGTACCACAGTTTTCTATGTTACTCTTCATTGTAACATCAATAAAGTGACTTTCAATAAAAGATTTATGTTATTTTGATGCACAGCTCCCTTTGATCCTGTTTTTTGCTCTTTCTTTGCAAAGCTTTGTGGGGATACTGCTGGGCAGTGCTTTCTTTTCTGTTTCACGCCATCCTAGAAAGGACTGTGGGCGCGGTGGGAGATACCAGCATCCTTCTGGAAAGCCTGAATGCTCGATCTGCTGGGGGGCAGACTGAGTCTTCTCCATGTATACACCTGTCTGGTTTCATGAACACTTTCTCCCTCACCCGAATAAGGATCGATTTCCTGCATTCAGTCGTAGAGCCCAAGCAATGGTGCTTACTTAACGGGCTCCCTTGAATCAGACTGTAAAGCACTGGGCCTTGGGTGGGCTCAGTGTAGGCCCATGAGTTCACTGCCTGAACAATTCTTCCACCCGGCCTTTTCCTTGTCTCGCGAGCAGCCCTTTCACCCACCAGCCCTGACCCTGGCACTTGGTTTCCTGGCCTTTTGCTCCTAGTCAGAGTAGTTATATGTAGTCAGAATACTGGTTTAATGTGAGAAAAAGGACTGCACTAAGGGTTTGTATACCTATTATGCGATTAAAAAAATTACGGTGATTACAAGAGCTCCATTTTTTGTATTTGTAATATTTTAGGCCCATAAGATAAACACCAACAGTAACTCAGCCGGGCAAAAGCAAAGTCTAGAGCAGAGATAGCAGCAGTTTTTGCTCATGTGCCATCTTAGGGACTGACGGCTCCCCCAGAACATGACGCTGAAGTGGTCTAAACTCCATTTTGGCTCAACAGGACTGAGAGCTGTGATTGGTGACACAGGACCGCTGTGGCACCAAACTACATCATTTGTCACCAGGGAAGCACAGGCCTCCTGCAGCCACATTCCCATGGAAGTGCTCGAAAAGGGTGATAAGTACTTTATAAATCATGCATCTCTCGAAATGGAAGAATAAAGCACTTGGCTCCAAAATTAAGTTAATCTTGAGTTGGGATGATTTGAGGAACTTAATTCTCCAAGTCTGAGCTCACAGCTTTACTATGCACCAACTAGATGCTCTTTAAAAGACAGACCAAAAAACAGTTTCAAAGAAGACGGTGAGGCTGCACTGAAAGTATATGATGAGGGAAACACAGAGCCCAACATAAAACAGAAATAAGGCAACATGAGATCTACTTGTAACAAAGAGTCTGGCTGTAGTGAAAGAGGATGGATACGTCAGATCTGTCAGGGGAAGGACTCTCCAACTGCAGGACATACTGAAGACCAGGTTCTGTGCTTTCAGAAGGGAACAGTGAAAGTAGAAGTGGAGGAAATAAGGAGACTTGCTACGAACGTCAGTGATTCAAACTGAACTGAGCATTTCCAGAGACAAGGTTTTGTGATTCGTTAGCAAAGCAAGTTCTGAACCATGACTGATGCAACACACCTTGGGACTAAAGCGGTAGGATGGTTCAAGTACGACGCACAACCTTTGGTCAGCAAGGACCTTCTGCCTTACCACATTAGTCACCCAGGAAATGACCATTTCCCTAAGCTATGATTTCCTCGGAGGATCCTGGTGAGTTTGAAGCAAACAGCAGGTGCTGGGACTCTGAAGGTGAGTTCCCTGCCTTCTGGTCCTCTGAGCCCCCTTTGGTTCTTTTTTGGACAGCTCACGCTCAAGCCAAGCTTTATGGCCTCACAGACAATATATCGGGACTAAAACCTAGACTGACCATGTAATTAATATACAGCAGGCTGCCTCACATTGTAAGATGACAGAAATATGTAATTATAAGTTAGGGTTGATGAATGTATCAATGAATGTATATATTTAGCAATATTTGAAAAAATAATTAGTGAAATGAGGCTAAAGATGCTTAGAAAACGTTTTATTTTTCATTGACAACTAATGATCATCTGATAACTCTCCCACTGTGCCCTAACATAAGACAGGTGTCCTCCTGGGAGGGAGAAACTAGACTGATTTCATTGTTTTATCTGTTAGGCTCTCTTGCTGAAAAGAGCAAACCAGGCTAGCTTTAAATTTAAGAAACAGAAAGATTACTGGTGCTTATTGTACCAACACACTTTCTCATTCAGAACCACCCTATGGGGTAAATATTACCTCCTTTTCAAGGATGGGGAAACTGAGGCTCTGAGATTATCTAAAATAATCGATCCACATATTTAGAAAGAGGCATAGCCAGCATTAGAATACAGATCTTACTTAAAAGCACGTGGCTTAAAAATGGAAAGAAAGAAAAAAGTCTTCCACTATAAATGCAATACTTGCTTATCAGAGCATATTTGGAAGAGCAGTAGGAAAAAGGAAAATGAACTTATGATCCTGACCTCCACTGGAAGCCACATCAACATACATGTATACTCTTTCCAGTCCTTTTACTGTATATATTTTTTAATGTAAGTGTGAACATATGGCATATCAAAGTGGATTTAACACTACTTTAAAAATTAGCATCTTCTGATTTTAAAAGGAAAGCACATACATTACAGAAAACTCAGAAGATACTGAAAGGCATAAAGAGAACTAGTCACCTAGAATCCCACTAGCCAAAAATAACCATAGTTAGTATTTTCATATATTTCCTTTAGTCTTTTCCTATCAATTTTCTTTTTTACATAGTTAAGCTCATAATGTACCAGATTTTTAAGTATAGTTAACAAAGGACTACACGGATGATGGCAAAGAGGAATTTGCTGACAGACAGTTTTTGCCACTCAAGATTTTTAAACATGTCCATTCATAAGCCATCAAAATACCTGTAAGCCTTAAATCCTGTGCTAAGTTTTCCACTGAGGAGAATGGATTACCAGGCTTTTTGTTTTTTCTTTTTTTGCATCCAAGTGGTAGTCTAAACCATTTACATGATAAGAATACACCACACCTAAAGCTTTCAAGACTAGTAAAAAAGCCCTTCTAAAAGAGGAAGGACAGCAGCTGTAGTCTGAAGAAGAGGTTTTAGTATCTTACAATGAAAAATACATAATGTGCCTTAAACAATTTGCACACTTAAATTTACATAAAAGAAAGCTTAGCAAGAAAGTAAGGCATGATGGACAAGAGCTCAGGAAAGTTCTACACAGTGCAACAGGCCAGATCTTATATTAATAACATTCCAAAGAATTTATTATCAAAACTAAAAACTTCAGTGGTACATAAAGTAATAAGCCTTTACAACGGCTGTTAAAGGAAAGTGGCTGTGTTAGTTTGCACACATCACTGAAGGCAAAGAGCAAAGGAGAACTCCAGTTGGAATGTCGATTCTGTTCATGCAGCTTCCTCATGATTTAAACGCTCATGACGCACTGAATGAACTGAAAGAAACATCAGCATTAGACTGCAGACCCCACAACACTGAAAACTTAGCTTATTTTTAGGCAGCTTACATTTTGGTATTCCAATTTGAAGTGTGGATTTAAAAAGATTCCAAAAGTAAGAGGAAATGATGGGTGGAAAGGTTCATTTTTTTGAAGGAAGCAATCTAATAAAAAATCCAATTGGTTCCCCATGTCAAAAGTGTCTTGCAGGAAGCCGATCTTACTCCAATGGATAAAGAATTATTTACACTCCAAATAATATCTTGGGCTCTAGACATGGTCACCGTCAAAGGCACCTACTCCCAAATACAAATAGCAGTGCAGTTTCTAACTTCTGTCCCATGGGAATCTCTGAACTGACAGTCTTACCCCACCTCTCTATCAGGGCGCCTCTCAACAGTTTATTCCCTTCAAATCCACTTGACTAAAATAAATCCTAGCATGCCAGCATATGGATGATCAGAAACAGAATACCCGACCCTTCCCCTGAAATTCAGAAATCCGAGTGTAGAAGCGTCAGTGTTTGCTGTGAAATGTTTGCTTTATCACCAAACACACACGCATAGACTCTGCTCTTTCTCTCAGCTTTCCTTTTCACTCTTTCAACACCAGGGAGGCCCTGGGCACTGCTAATCCTTCCAGCTTTCCTGCAAGGCCGAGCTGATTATCCCTCTATTCAGGGAAAAGGAACTCAGGTCAGGATGTTCAGACATCCCTTAAGTGGCCCTGTCTGAGGCCAGAGCCTGGGCACCGTCCACTCCACAGACCGCCCCTCCATCTCTGGAAACGGAGACGGGGCTGTTGCCTGAGAAGTTAACATACACTGAAGCGTACACACCTTTAAGAAGAAGAGCTACTCACAGGTACATGTGAGCCTTTGTAAAGTGTACTCACAAGTAGGGCAGCTGCGGGCCGGTATGTGCAACTTTGGACTTTGTAATGGAGAAAACTTTTAGAATGTTCAGGTATCACAGTGATTTCCATTCTAAAGGTGGTTTCTTTTATCAATGTCTGAGCAAAAACGGGAGAAACATCTCCCTAGCTTTGCTATGTCTAACCGACCAAGGCCATCGAAGACGGCTGGTGTTTATGTTCACCCTGGTTACGTGGCCTCACCCTACCTCATTCAGTGTGGCTGTTTAATGAAAAATTGTTTCGAATTATGACTTAAGTTTGTGCTGTTTGTCCTCAATGAAGAACACGGGTATGGCAAGTACAGCTTTGAACCACCCAAGTGATTTCTCAAGGACGGAGACAATTTGTTTAAAGAAGGCAAAAGCAGATACAATATCTGCGTGATGTTTTCCAAGGACATTTCTGATTGAAATCTCACAACAGCCCAGTGAAGACGGCATTACTACTACTTCCTCTTTCCTAAAACAGTTCCTGAGCAATAAAGAGCCCTAAGTGACCTAGAGGGACACTTAACTAGTAAATGGGATAAGCTGGGCTTTGTCCCAGATTTTTCAATGCAAGAAACAGTGGTCTATGGATAAGACAAATAATACATGAAATTAATAAATTCTGAATAGTAACTCCTTCTGATCATTTAATCCTTGATTGTTCCAGCATCCTAAGATATTCTAAATAGCCAGCTTCAAAGGGATGCCCATTTGCTGTACATCTTTCTTGTCAACCCAGTTCTGAATTGACTGAGACTTACATCATCATACGGGAAATTCACAACACCTTGCTGAGCAGTATCCCGTCTTCGAAAGCTGTCTGTAAAACACCACAGTAAAAGTTATGAGTTTTTAAACATCTTATCTGAAATCATAATGGTTAATTATGTTGGCACTGGTTTCAAAATGCAGGAACATTTAAATTGTACAACCAGCCAACGTAAATAAAAGACCAAAGCAAGAAGCCAACTGTACTAATATGAACAGGTTTAATACGTACCAAGTTACACAACACACAAAAGTTGGCCAACTGTCTTTCTCAGCGTAGAGCTGGAAGAAAATTACCTTAACCTCAAGTAAGTAAAAGCTGCATGACTTCTGAGGCCATTCTTAATTGCAAAAGCAGAGAATTTCAGACTTCTTAACAACACAGATACTATATAATCAGGGAATGGATGGATGGTGTTCTTAATATGACAAATGGCTGTGATCAAATATTCCATCTGTTTGAGCTCTGTCTTACTGAATGAAAAGGATTTACTTTAATAAAGAAATCTGCCCTTAAATTTGTGTTAGGATACAAAAACAAGATAAAACTAGCTCTGAAAAGGGGTAAGAAGCTAAAGAGAGAAATGAACAAGAAAAAACATACAGAAGAAGGGAAAAGCATAGAGGGAAGAGAAAAGTGGAGATTATTGACAGAGGCTTGTTTAGGAAGGACATTTGAAACAGGCACCACCATGTTAAATTATTTTCCAACAGAAGGAATTAGAAAAAGAGAGCAATCAATGGGTAATTTCACGCTTCTCAGCTATTTCATATTCTAAGGAGAAATCACAGAATACTGCTCATACTCTGATCAAAAGTGCACCAATCAGCTTGTTATGTTTGGGGACATTTTAGGAAAATTTAGTTATGATTATTTTAATGGCAGATTACTTAGTAAACTGAAAAAAAAATCTCTGGGAAAACAGAATTATTCTGCTAGATGTGCTTAATAGCAGTCTCAAAGGGCACACCTGTCAGAGCTCGAAGCTTGACGCAGCAGGCGATGTAGTCATCGAAGGTGATCTTTCCATTGGTGCTGTATCGTTTTGCAATTGAATTCACAGCCTGGGGACTCAGCCTAAATCCTGAAAGGAAGAAAGATCATCCAGGAAGGAAAAAAAAAGTTCAAGGATTACAAAAAAAACCATTAAAACACAATGTCTTAAGACTGAGAGGGCTCATTTAAATTATGAATACGTGCTACTTCTAGAAAATAGAGACTGCCTCCACATAGCCTTTAGTTTTAGAAATTAAAAAAAAAAAAGCTTCTACCAAGGAACACAGATGAACAGAGAGATGGAGTCAGTCACACCCACCCATGGCTGTCAGGGCCTTCTGCAGTTCTTGGGGATCCACTGTTCCACTGCGATCGCTGTCAAAACTGATGAAGTGTTGTCTCCAGCCATTCAGGACAGCCCAGAGTTCTTTAAATTCATTGAAGCCCATTGTGCCTGACATATCTCTCTGAACTGTCATCAAGGATTAGAATATCTCCATTTTGCAATATTTTCTAACGATTAAATCAAAGATCAAGGGTAAGAGAATTTAACAGTTCTTTCTGCTGAGGTTAAGAGTGTTACACATTCTTTTAGGAAGGCTAGAACAAAAAGATATTCTCATGATATAATAAAAAGGGGCCTGTGGAGAAAAAGTTCGGAGTACGTATTTTCACTGTGGGAAAAGATAATCTATGTGATGTGATTACGAGGAAATAACTTGGCCGTTGTGAGCCACACATAACAAGCAGGCTTGTGACAGAACTGGGCTGCACTTTCTGGGTGGCCCAGGCTCTGCTGCTCACTCCTCTTTAGTCCTTGCCCTCCCTTGGTAAGCCCTCCCAGACCTGCTGTTTCCACTTTTGAAAGTAAGGCTGGGAGGCACTGAAGGGTCAGCACTCACTACACTGAGTCTAACAACTGCGACCTGAAAAATCCCATTGCTTGAAGGTCAGATGTGAATCACACAGGGCAATCAATGTTACAGCAAAAAAAAAAAAGCCTTCCTGACTGCTCTGGTTTCTATACTTGTTCACCTTTGATGCTTCCTCTAATTCTTGAACAACCAACGTTCTATTTACTAAGCTTCCTTCCTTTTTTCATACCAAATGACATCTTAAAGGCTAATGAGTTCAGAAAATGTTTTTGTAGTCATTTGTCACTTTGTGTTTACTGGGTATTAATCCTTAGATGAATTCCTTCAGAAATAATATTTTTGTGTGTCCAGAAAAAAAAACACTATAGACAGCAACCAAGGTGAAGGATACATCCAGCATTGAAACCATAAGCCGGCAAGTCTCCAGGTTAAAAGCTGTTAAATCAAGAAAAGTACATACATATTAATACCACTTCAAAAATTCACATTACATTAGATACATTCAAATCACTTAGGAATGTGATTATTTATGCACTTTTATTTTTATATGCTGCTCAATTTATGTGAAACTAAAATTTATGGAGTTTTGAAGTAGATTTTTTTTTCAGATAGAGGATTCCTTCTAGAATCCAAATTTGACTTTAACAACTTTAATAGAAATCTTTTTATGCTTATTTTTTAATTGAAGTGTAGTTGATTTAGTGTTAGTTTCAGATGTACAGCAAAGCGACTCAGTTATACATACATATATATTTTTTCAGTTACTTGTTCATTGTGACTCATTCCAAGACACTGATATAGTTCACTGTGCTATATAGTAGGTCCTTGTTGTTTATTTTATATATGTAGTAATGTAGAGATCTTTTTAAAAAGTATTGCATAGTACTGTTAATATTTTTAGGTGTGACTTATGGTTTTGAAGTTGGGGGAAAAGGTGTCCTTGTCTTTTAGAAAGGTACACACTGAAGTTATTTGTAGATGAAATGAATGTTAAGAGATCTGAAATTTGCTTTAAAAAATGGGCAGGATTATAGATAAAACAAGAATGGCAGCACACTGACAACTGCTGAAGCTGAGTGATGGGTACACAGAAGCTGACTGCATAATTATCCCTATTTTTGGATAGGCTTAAACTTCTCTATAATATAGTGTCTAAAAAGTACTATATAACTTTCTTGCTTTTGAGACTGTAATAGAGTGAGTTCATTTCACCATAATGAACCACAATGTATTAGACCCACCGAGGTGAACAGGAAGGTAGGATTGCTTTGTTCCTACGCACAATTCACTGTAGCTGCTTTTGCTAATTTCTGTGTGTGATCATTTGTTCTTTCTTTTCCTTTCAATATCAGACACTGAATGGTCGCCTCCTACCTCAAATAGCCCAAGATCTGTCTTCATATGCAATAAGATAAATACGCTTGCTAGAATCGTGCATTAAATGAGAGCACTCTGGATGAGACCCAATGACCTTCTCAGGGATGGGCACTGTTCAGAAGCCTCTTTAGTTCACTTACAGTCTGCGGGTGCCCTGAGGGTGTTTCCATACCTCACTCAGACAACCAAACTAGACTCCACTTATTGGTTAAAGGCCTAGTGTAATCTACCGAAGCATCAGCACGTTAAAAATAAAGAATTCCTTGCATTTTACATTGTGTTAATGGGAATCCGTGACTTCGAGGAAGTGTTACTAGGTCCAAAAAAGCTGTAAACTAGAATGAAGAAGTATCAAGGATCATGGAAAAGCTCGACTAAATTCTACAAGTTTGTTAAGATGCACACAGAATTAACATTTTTCACAGCTGTTACTAGCTTCACTTTTATCTTTAACCAAAGTGAATTTAAAACACAACTAAGCTAACTCTTATTACTGTGATGTCTCCAAACACTACAAACTATTGGTTTTTCCACTTTGAATAGATTCGTGTGGTGGCATCTACTGGAACCTTGAGATAAAAGATTGGGACTGTTTCTGTTTTGGTCCTTCAATCTCCACCTGATCCTCAGATACAATTCTCTGAAGTGAGACGAGGCCACACACAATTTTCTACACTTTTGAGAAAGAGCTGGTTGATTCTTCACTGAGTTTTAAGTTGCTGGATGTAAGAAGTCTCTCTAGTCTACACCAGCGGTTCTCAACCCTGGGTCCTTATCAGAATCACCCAGAAGCTTTGAAAGATCCTGAGACCTGGGCAGTACCACAAAACAATTATTATTTTCCAGCTTTATTGAGATACAATTGACATATAACATTGTGTAAGTTTAAGGTGTACAATGTAATGATTTGATCTACATACAGATTGCAGAATGACTACCACAATAAGGCTAATTAACAACCCATCACCTCACATAGTTATCTTCTGCGTGGTGAGAAGTTTTAAGATTTAATCTCAGCAGTTTTAAATATACAGTACATTATTGTTAAGTATAGTCACCATCACCGCAGAACAATTAAATCAGAATCTGAGTGTGGGTTTCAAGCATTAGCCTGTTTTGAAAGCTTCTCAGATGATTCTAGCGAGCAGTCAAGGTTGAGACCACTGTTTCACTCAAAGTGTGATTCCTGGACTAGCTGTGTTAATATCACCTGGGAGCGTTTATAATTGCAGCATCTCAGGCCTTCCCCTATATCAACAAAATCAGAATCTGCATTTTAACAAGACCCCCAGGTGGTATAAATTCACATTAAAGCAGCTGGTTCAACCTGGACCAGCACTGCCTGGAAACTGGTCAGAGATGCAGATTCCCAGGTCTTGCCCCAGAAATGAATGAGCAACGCTCGGGCAGGGCCCAGCAATCTAGTTTTCGCAAGCCTTCCACTTGCTGCTGCCATGTAGGAATTACAGCTCTCCAGGGCCTGATGACCACAGGACAGAACCCATTGTGTTGGGCTGAAGATCAAGGCTTTTGCGGTCCAGGAAGCAGCCAGCTTCCCTTTCTCCCATGTCTCTGAATGGTGCTCAGTCACCCAAGCCAGAAACCTGGGAAGGTCCGTAATTCCTCCTCCCGTCACTCTTGACCACCTTCTAAACAGCTTTAGGAGCCCTCCAATGCCTGTCCACTGTCACATCCTTGGTTTAGTGGGCATTTCTCTCATCTGTTCTACTCCAAGGGCCACCTCACTGGTGTCCCTGACTCCCACGTCCCCTACACCCGTGTGCCCCAAGGTTTTCCTCAAGCCAGGGAAATGTGGGCCCTTCTATGTAAGCCCCAGGGGAGGTGCTCCGCTGCCCTCAGGATGGAGTCCAAACACCTTCATTGGCATATAAGGTCCTGCTCCTATTTTCTCCATCCAGCTAGTTTCTGATTCTTCATTCAACCCTATGTGCTATCCTCATGGTCAGTTTCTCTCAGTTCCTTGACTGACCATTGCCCACGCTCATCTCTGGGTCTGTTGTACCTGCTGTTCTATTTGTCTGGAAAAGACTCCTTCGTCCTGCCTCATGTCTGCTCAGCATTCATTACTCCTCAGTTTAGTTATCAATTCTGCAAGAGAAATTTTCCTGACCTCTGTCTGGGTTATGTGCCCCTCTGAGGTGATCCCACAGCCTCAGTCCTTCCTGTACCCCAGTGCTTTTCACACTGTTCCACAGGCACCATTTGTGGCCACACACCCAGCACCTAGCATGTGGTGGGTGTCCACTAAAAATGCATCAGTTGGACAAATGAAGGAACGGATGAGACTGAATTCTCACCCCCGTGGAGGAAGCCGTATTCCCTTCTCAAAGAATCCAAGGAGGATATGCTTTTAAAAATGGAATCTTTGGATTTTTTCTGAAACTTAAAACTGATCCCCTAAGTAAATACCAACCTTAAGTCAAAATAGTAATAAGGGTATATGATTTTTCCATTTTAGGAGATCTTCCATACTCATTAACTCATCAAATGCCTATGAAGTACTTATTCTGTGCAGGGCTCAGGCTACCAGGAACATTGGAAGTACAAATGTGCGGTTGGACCCTGCCCCAGCTGACAGTCTAAGTTAAAGATAAGTCATGTGCACATACAACTCTCTTCAAGGCAGAGCCACTGTGGAGGCACCAAAAACTACCAGGAGATGTTGAGGAGCAAGAGGCTCCTGCCTGGGAAAAAAGACTTCATAGAAGAAGTAGCATTTAAGCCAAGTTTTGAATGATAGGAAAGACGTGGGACATCTGGTGACAGCCACGTAGAGCCAGGGACCTGAATAAGCAAAGAGAGAAGCAGTGAAGTCCAGACAGAGTGGGAGAAGGTACCCTTGGATGGGGCTGCAGTACTGAGGACATGGGATTCCTGGTAAGCTGCCCAGCATTTGTCTTATCTCCATAGGCACCTTGGAGCTACTGAAGATATTTAGAGGAGAGTGACAGGTTAGAGCTGTGTGTCAGGAAGAACAGAAATCTGGTCATCTTTTGTGAGAGGACTTAAAAGGGAGGGAATGAGATGGGCAGTGAAAAAAACAGAAAATTCACTATTCCAGGCATTTCCAATGAGTTCCGAAAGCTGACACTGAATAAGTTTGGGTGAGGAAAACTTGTGCTCAATTTTCAGTATTCCCCTCCTCCCCCAGAAATAGCTTTTATTAATGCTACTTCTACTTAAAATAATTTCAAAAGAATCTTTGTTATAATTTTATCCTTTCTTTCTCCTTTCTCCTGTTCATTCTGCTAAAATGCCTCAAACATCTTCTCTTCTAGTAGAAATCCACAGTGTAACAGACCCTACCTCCGATGCTCTTCAACCTAACTCCAGAGGAACAACCACTCACTCACTCAAAAAAATAAATAAAATAAAATAAAAAGGTAAAAAAAAAAAAACAAACCCAACACTATCTCCCCTGCCACCCCCAATCCCCATCTGTGCTTTTGGGCTTGAAAGCTGAGTTTAAAAGACCAACAGCTGCATAATTTGTGCATTACAAAGCTCACTCTGACACCTCACAAACAGGATAGTTTTGTGGTTCGTCACCACCTCCACAACCAGATGACAGTAAGCAAATGACTTCAATCACATGCTTCGGATGACTCAGGAAAGGTCTTTTCTCTAACGCTGAGATCTAAGGCCATCACTAAATGTGGCACTCTCAAATGAAATTTTTAAAAGCACTGCTCTCCAAAGATATATAACCCTCTTTGTTAGATAGATTTTGAAACCTGCCCCACCTCTTCTGCTGAAAGGATGTAGAAAACCCGTCTGTGTTGTGACACAGCTCACTTTTGTAAACCCTGCTATTAGACCTTCTTTGTTGACCAGCCCCAACTGCTTGAGTTTGACAACTAACAAATGTCCTGCCTACAATAGTTAAAAAAAAAAAAAATTCCCTAATCTAGAAAAGAGTTTCTTTTGTTCAGGGCCAGAGTAAATGACAGAAATGCAAAAGGTTCCTCTTTTGTATTAATTCCCCTAACTAGGAAATATTCATAGGCTACTGAAGTCATAAAACAAAGGATGATAAAAATAGACATACAAATAGTTTAAAAAGAGAGCTACCTAGTAAATATGCCAGGTCAAACAGTCAAAAACGGCCACTATAGGTCCTCAGATGTGACTTATAGTTTGAGTGTCTTAATTCACAGCTTACCAGGAAGCTGAGGCTTCGATCTGATGTTCTGTCTCAATTAACAACCAGCAAAGAAGCTGGTGGGTAACACACATCCACCAAGACACAATTCTATATCCTGGATACTTGGCAGGGTCAAAAGAGAAGCATGAGTGTGGGACGATGAGAAGGCCCTCGTCAGGATGCAGCATCCGGGCAGCAGTTTCCTCTGTGCAGCTGGTGCAGAGAGCTCAAAGGTGGGAAGTGGGTGTCAGCATGGGCGCAGGCTATGAAACACTGGGGGTTTAGGGTTTAGAGTTTAGAAACCAGGAAGGGCACATCCCACTTAGCTTGATGTGGAAAGAGGAAAAGAAAGAGGAAAGACTTGGGGGATGTCAAAGTGAGCTTCAGTCAGGGGCTCTGAGATCAGTGCAAAATTGGTTTGTTGAGGACGAGGGCCACTTGTGGGGAGAGGGGAGAAGGCCAACTACTCAGAACTCGGCATGAGGGACAGGCCACTCCGGGACCAGGTGCACAGGACCAGCCACTCAAAGCCCTAAGTGCCACCAGGCTTGAGACAGAATAAGCTCTTGGCAGTCAGCAGTAAATGTTAGTTCCAAGCACTGATGACACCCGAGCCGGCGGATTTCATTACGGCACCTTACCTTGTCTTCTGTGAAGGAGGCCACACAGACTGTCTCATTGGTTTCAGTGGTTCCAGAGACAAGGAACCCAAATCCAAGAAACCCACTAGACTGGTGGGTAGCGTGGAATGATTTTGTAAGAACTGTTCTCAGATGAACATTTTGAAATACAAAAGAACCAACCGAATTCGGCTTTTGAGATTATGAGTTTTTTGGATCAGAAAAGCTCAGGTTCCTTGAAGCTGTCACAATTACAAGTAACAACTACAATATGAAATACTAGAGTACTTCTAGAGATACTTCGGGGCTGTTAACTTACGTTTGTATCCTCCAGCGATGCCCGACTGTGTCAGGCATCTCTGCAATTCATCAGCATCTATTTGCCCATCCTTTTGGGGAAAAAAAAAACAGGAAAAGGAATCACAATAGTGATTTGTACTTTCTAGTTCTTCGTTCATGCGTGACACTTTTTTTTTTCCAAAGGGATGCCTCCCAAAGGTGGGCATTCTTTCTCCTCACTCTACTGCCAAAAACAATTACAGAAAAAAGACAAATTGTTAAGAAGTTTTCCACAAATGGGTAATTAGGGCCATAAACAAAAAATACATTTCTAAATACATAAAGTGGGCATTCAATTTCAACTTTACTTTAAATGATTATTACACAAGAATTAAAGTCTGAATGCTGCTTAAACCTATACTTTAGTATTACAAACATCTTTTCATCATTTCTTCTAAATTCCTGAGTTATAATTACTACAATTGAATATAAATGTTCTCAAGTATAAGGTTCCTTTTATAATAAAACTGCGAGGTGAATTCAGTTTCTTTCATTTATATGTAATATTTTAAAATGTATAAATAAAACTAATTTCTGTCTTGAACTACTCTCAGTCTGAGCTAGGAAACTGCCTAAATTAAGCATTCTAAAATAAAATTATTAATGTAGTTGCTTAAAAGTCTCATTGCTCTCTCTAGCTCTTTTTGTTGGGGGCTGTGGAGAGCAGGGTACACCAGTGCCATCAGTAAATGAAAAGTTCAGTTCCCACAGAAGGAGGCCTCTGTGATCACCTTTACTTACGATGTGATGATTCTGTCACAATTACATCTGGAAGACCCAAGTCCCCAGTGTCTATTCACTGGCTGACCTAGGTCAGAACTAAATGTATGTTCTTTTTAGGAATTTAAAAAAAAATACCTAATTCCTCAAGTCCATGGGTGCTGTAAATTCTAAATAATCTGAAAGATGATGGACATGCTGCTGCTGGCCAGGGCTGCTGAAAGCTAAGCAGGCAGGGTCACTTACATGCCTGCAGGCACAGGCATCTAAGAATACGGAGTCCTGAGCTTTGCCATGTCTTGTGGTTTCAAGATACAGATCACTAACAGATTAAGCAGATACTTCAAAGGAAGCTTTCGGTTTTAGACTCAATTTTCCATTCAGTTTCTCAACCTGTATTTCTTCCACTGCCATTCTCAAAGGTGGTCCTAGGTTTTTATCCTGTAGTACTCCATGGCATTTTCACATTAAGACTGTGTTATTTCCAGCTTTGGATCAGAATAAAGCTAAGTTGAATTCCTAAGTGTCAACCCCCCCTGGACAGGTCTGGAATGGACCAGCAGTATATTTACCAGGCACAGTGACCTAGGAGCTGGGTGAGGGTCCTCCCTCAGGATGCAGCACTACCTGTCACAGGACTCAGAATGAACAGAAGTGCAAGGTCATGGGGTGCTGACCTCAATTCTCTGGGTCAGCAGAGCACAACACTTGATAAGGTCACGGAAGGGACCTAGGAACAGCATCAGCATCAAAGAGAACCTAGACTGTCCACAAGATTAACTTCCTCATAGTAAGAAGAGAGTAGTAAATTTCTTATTTTGAAGTTGGTGGATTTTTTTTAACCATAAATACCTATTTCCCAAGGGGATAATTGATTTAACAATTAAATTCAACCCACAGAAAATGTCCATTAGGCACTGGCTATAGACTTACTAGTAATACATGCTTTTAAGTTGTACAAAGGGGGCTTTATGTTCAGTAGATCTGGAATTTCTTCTCTGGAAACCACCATGGACCCTGACCATTCACAGTTCTAAAGACATCTTTCTGACAGCTCTTCAAAGCTATTTACACTAGCCTATTCTGTTCAACTTGACCCTGATTCAATCACAAGTTTAGTTCTGAATTGAACATGAACACTTTTGTCCTAATTTCTTCGGAATATTTGCATATATGAAACCGACTACGGACTTCTTTCTTTTCTCTTACGCAGAATAAATTCTTTTCCAGAGGAAAGGCCTTTTTTTTTCTGTGCCACTATAAGAAAGGCTAATGCAAGTGTAGAATCTGGCAATTCTTTAATATTAGAGGAAAAAACTAACCTGTCCAGCTACAGCCGCAAAGTAACCGTACAGCGGATCCTGAGTTTGTCCGGGAAACGCAGGCCCTCCGGGAGCTCCCCCATACTGTAAGACAGGAAACACAAATAGCATCATTCCGCTGACCAAGTTTTATTCCTTCCCCACTGATTGCCTCATGCAAAGCCAGGCAACTGCCCGCCCTTCTGGTCATCTGCCTCCCCATCATCGGGAACATTCTACCTACAATCACACCTCCCCTTTTCCGCCTTATTTTCACCTCGTTTTAATGCAAAAACTGGCGGCTAGGATCAAAGTGAGTTGTCTGCACAGTGACATCTGTGGAAGTGAAGCAACTTTTAAAATCCCCATCATCCTGCAGGTTACTGAGATAAACGCAACCTGGGCAAGCCACTGACGACCAAGTCTCAGAACTGTTTTCCTTTTATTTGTCTAGCATGTACGGTATTTTTAAAACGTTCTGAGACAGGTGTAGTCTCGGGCGGTGGAAGCTGTGTCAGCAGGGCTTCGCGGGGAGGGAACATTCCGCCTTGGAAACAGTTCCCACCATGATGCGCATCCCTGACGCCGGGGAGGCGGCCTTCCTCCCCGAGGATTTTGACTCTAGCGGACTTTCCCTGACTTCCCTTTTTCCTCACTTTCTTTTACAGAAGGAGAGGTCGGTCTCTGGACCGTTCTAGACTAAAATGGCTGTTTCTCTCAGGGAAGGTGGAGAGGGAGGGGGAGGAAGGCAACACCCAGTTTGCACGATTTCACGCCGCGGAAGCGGGAGCCACAGGGTGGGCTTTGGGGGACAAAAACTGGTAGCCGGGGAGAAGCAGGGCCAGAGGGAAGGAAGGCGCCGGGGACGGCGGCCGGCCAGCAGGGGCCCGGGGCTGCGCGGCCGGCAGGGCAGGGGCGCCGGGGAGCCGCCCCCGCCGAGTCGCCCCAGGTCACCCCTCGGCGCCCCCGGCGGCCAAGGGGCGCGCCCGGGCCGCGGCCGCGAGCCCGCGCGGGCAGCACTTACCCCGCCCGAGTAGTAGCCGCCGCCGGCGCCTGGGTGCCCCGGGAACGCCATCGCGCACACTGCGCCGCCTCCCCGCGCCTGCCGCCTCCCCGCCCGCCGGGCCGCCCCGGGCCGCACCACACGGGCCCGCGGGGGGCGCGCCGCCGCCGCCGCCGCCGCCCGCGCCCGGCCCCGCGCCCGGCCCCCGCCGCCTCCGGCGCCGCGCGCGGTCCTGTGTCGTCTGCGCCCAGGTCCCGCCCGGTCTGAGGTCCGGTAAGTGACTTCAGACCTGCGATGCCGTTCACGCCGGGGACTCGCCTCCCTTCGTATCGCGCGTGGCACATTCCAACACCAGCCCAGTTCCCCGAATCCTTTTTCGCTTCCTAGTTGGTTTTTTTCTGATACCTTTTTTAAATTTTAAGCCATTTTACGGGACAGGCCGACCGGCTCGGAACAGAGTGTGGCCTTGGGGGAGGGGCCGAATGCATCAGGGCCGCTCTTCGATACTTTCGCGGGAGGGAGACGCCGAGAGATCAAAATGTGAAAACACCCGTGGACAGCAGGCGTAAAACTTCAGGAATCGAGCACAGGGGAGCGTTGGCTTGCGGTTACACATTTCAGCGAACTACACAGTCGTGTTTCCTTGCTAGGGCACTTTGTCATCTCCTGGTTAAGCGGGGTGTGACAGGGATATGGCCCAGGGAGAAGAGAGGGCGTTTACTGGGCAGGTCAGCCTCACCCAGATTGTTCCTAGAAATCGAGCTGCTTGAATTACTTATTCAGTCAAAACCATCCCATTCCCCCGAAATAACTCAGCTACTTTTTATACAAGAAAAGTTTAGCGCAAGCTAAGAATGTGCTGGTAAGTAATTCAGGCAGGTGAGAGAACTGGAATTAGGAACTTGGAATTTAGATGATTGAGAAAATGGTTTTCTTTACTTCACACATTTTTCTTTTTCACCCAGTTAAACAGTTTGAAGCGCTTCAGACGTGAGGTTTTTGTTTGGTTTTGCTTCCTGTAACTTCAACCACGCAGAATGTTTTTCTGAATTTTAACGTTTTAAGAAATGCAATAATGAGCAAGATTTGTAGTATTTGCTTTGGAGGTTGCACAAAAAAATTGAATGAGTCATCAGCATTTAATATTGGAGCACCTGCTGAGCATGGTAGGATGCTTGTTCACCATGGTGAACTGGGTTTCTCCATTCCGAATTCCTGGGTTGTGTTATCATTAGGGTCACGGTTTTCCTCTTACGTGTAAATTCCTTCTTTTTAGATACCCAAACTCTAAAAATTAAAGTCCTGAATTGTGAGAAAAATTCTAAGAGTCCCTGTTATCACATATCAAATAAACTGTATATTTCTTGATTTGGGTTTGATTCAGGAAGTAATTACTGTTTTCGAATACCACAGCAATCATCAAGGTAGATTCCACATTTTGTGTGTGTCCCTTGTGTGGTTGTTTGCCAACCACTATTGCAAATTCCTCCAGGATTCTGGCTATGACATGGGGAGAATAGCAATTTAGCAAATGATTATTGGTTTCAAGAAAAACCTTATGCATAGTGGTGGCTGAGTCACTCTGAGGAGTGCTGACCTCTTTGGATAGGATCCTATGTTTAGAATGGTTTCCTCAGACTCTTCCCCATTGCCTAGAAGGATGGTGGAAAGGAAAACTGAAACTGACTCACTGGTTTCAGTCTTGCCCTCTGTAGTATTAGCCAGAGGGCATGCACCATGACAAAGCCAGATACAAAGCTGGCTTTTAAATGTTTATCCGTATAACGTGGATTCCTTTATTTATGGGCTGCGTATAGTCAAACCTAAAAAAATCAGGAAAAAATATTCAACAAGAACTCCACAAGGGTAGAGGTGAATGCAGGCAGTTTACTTTCATGGTTTTGATATTCATTCCAGTGGAAGGCATGAAGGTGGAGAGTGAGAGAGATAAGCAACTTTACTGAGTTCCTGGGTTGTGCCAAGTGTTGTACTAGGTACTTCCTTATGGTATTGCCCTGAAAGAACAGACTTTCCAAAGGAGGTGCAATCACCCGTGTTTTATAGATGAGGAAGTTGAGGCATAGGGAACTTTCCCAAGGTTACACCCCAGGTCTGGAGCCCGATTTACGATTTACGTAACTCTAACGGATGGGTGTTTTCAAATGCAAACAATCTACAAAGATACTAAACCAAGCTTACATTTCCCCCCTCGTACTGCATCCTGAGGAATACGGGCAGAGGAGGGGCTGCTGAAAAAGAATCTTAGAGGTAGAAAAACCCTCCCATACGTGTCATCCTTGGGCAAGACCACCCAAATCATCAAAGAGCAATACTTATTTCCTTTATTCCTAAATATAACCTAGAGGAAGAAAGTCCACTCCTTGTGTCTGTTTTAACTTTGAACCAAATAAAAACCCCAGTGGAATAAGAACTCATTCTTATCCCTATACCTTCAAATCACAGAATCCTAGATATGGATACTGAAATCTTCACCCTATTTAAAGAAACTTAGCAACAGAGCACCCAAGCTGTAGAGTTGGAAGAGGAATTCCTAGCTGCTATGGACAGTCTGGGGAGCTGGGATACTGTGTTACTTGTCCTCACAATTTACTAAGTCCTAGTAAATTGGGAGTTATGCAGCTGTACCACAGTGATTGAGGGTCTTGGCAGCAGCGTGGGTCAGGAAGCGGGCTAGAGGAAGTTTCTAGGTAGAATCTGATCATAGTCCTTTTTGGAAGTCACTGGAATCATAGAAATCTTTGTCATCATCTTCCTCAACCATGTGGTTTTACAGATGAAGAAACCGAGCCTGGAAGGCTCAAGCTCTTGAAGTGCTGGCCAAGCCTGCTGTGAATGTTTCACTCTTCCCATTAAAGTTGTGTCGTTATGGGACTATGCCTCTTAGAGAGGGTCTGGTTCTTGTGTGTTCTGCCTTCCATGGTCCATCTCTGTGCAAGACAAAACAGCGTCTGCGCTCTCTGTCTCTGGAGAAAAGTTAATATCCAGCACTTGTTCACTCAGATAAGAGGTGAAAGAAATAGTCTAGCCAAGTAACTGCCATTGTTTCACTATTTCCTGCAGTTGAATTAATCACTGGTCTAACAGGTCAGGAAGAAATGAGCAATAGTATTTGCCGTATTAAATTCTCAATGTTCTTTTAACTCTAATCTGAGTGTCACTTCATGGTTTAAAAACCTCTGCCTTAGAACTCAGATCTCCAAATATGTGGAAATGATTGTGTATAAAAAACACAGGTAACCAATACGTATCATTTTCATTTTCTTAAGATTGATGGGAAAGAATTTGAAGACAAGAATCTTCGCTTGGGAATAAAAGACACCCTTTTCCTGTAACTGCCCAGAGTAAAAGTGTAATTGATCATGTACCTATAGTCTTTCCAAGGGATAGTAAAACTTCCATCCTTAATGTTTTAGTACGTGTGTGTAAAGTATTTAACTGGTTCCTGACATAATGTAGGTAACAATGAATTGGAACTGTAGCTGTTCAATAGAGCTTTCTACCATGCTGAAAATACTCCGTATCTGTGCCATCCAATACAGAGGTCAGTAATCACAAGTGGCTATTGAGCATGTGAAATGAGGAACTAAAAGTTTAATTTAATTGAATTGAAATTTAAATAACCATGTGGCTACTGAACAGATTCCTACTGACTTGTTTCCTTTCCTTAGTCAGCTTTTAGCTAGGATAGATGATTAAAATTAACCAGGAAGCAGATTTTGGAGGCTATGTATATCTATACACACACACACACACACACATACACACACATGTATATGTGAGTGTATATGTGTGTATGTTTATATGCCTATATATGTAATCTGTACATCTATGTAGTATATATGTAACTTTGTAGCAATTAGAGCTGTCAAAAATTGCCATTCAGAGGTGAGCTCCCCATCTCTGGAGGTGATCAAGCAGAGGCTGTCAGCTATGCTAAAGGTTTACCCTTCGGGTAAAGGATTAGATGAGATAATGCTCTATAGACTACAAAGTGCTTTCTAATGGTCTTCTCTTGACTTTGCCCCAGAGTCATACGACTAAGATTATTCCCATTTTGCAGAATAAAGAAACTGAGGACAGTATGGGGAGCTGGGATACTGTGTTCAATAGAGCTTTCTGCCATGACTTGCTCTAGGTCACTAGACTAGTAGCAGGACCACCGTACAAAATGCTCATCTTCTGACGTGTTCAAGACTCTTCCTTCTATGATTCTGCAGTTCTTTCAGATCACAGAGATTTTTTTTTGTCTATTCCTGAATAAACTGTGTTTCAGAAATCAGAATACTAAATTTAAAGCAATTGTCTAAAATAAACAGGCACCTATTTAGTTCTATTTTCATCAATTACAGGGGTTGATTATAGGTTAGACAATTACCTTTTGGATCACCGGGGTGTAAATATGCATGGCTAAAGGGAGATCAAGAAACGAGTGTTATGATTAGGAACCGGCTACAATCAGTCCTCTCTGAGAGGCTGACACTGATTTTCGAGCCTCCCCAGCTTGTACTTGTGGCCATCGCCATGTTTGGGACCAGGGAGAGAGGAAAATAGTTGAATACTGGAGTTGTATTGCCAGGTAGAAAATCACCTGTGTGCAACCTCTGAGTTCCCTGAAGATGAATGTCCCCAGGAATACTGGACTCATATATATTACTGGGTGTCCTCAACTCTTAAAGACATTGTATTCTGGAAGCTGGTTGTTTGCAACGTGGGGTATATTCTCCTGTAAAAGTAATTTTGTGACTTGTTCCCAGGCAAGCCCTCAAAGGTTCTTCAAAGCCCTCAGTGTTCTTCTGGAGAGAACCAACCCTGGGGCCAGGGCAGAGTGAGTGGGGGGACTCACTGAGGCTTGTTTTCTGCCCAGCGGGTCTCAGTCCCTTTATCCTGCCAGTCCTGGTGTCCCCACGTCCACCCAGAACTGGGGAGGGAAGGCGATACAGTCTCCATCAGCTCTGTGAGGCTGGGGGAGAGAGGCATTGGGAAGGAGGGAAAACAGAAGACAAATTTCAGACTCGAGCTCTGGGAAAGGAAGAATGACCATTCTGACTCCCAGGCATCTGGGTGCAGTTGCTAATTCCAGAAAGCCAAGCTTGTATGAAGCCTCTGCAAGTCAGTTATAGGTAAATTGAGACTTTCCTAATTGAGAGTAGGATATCTCTTACTTTATGTACTTTTTTTCCCTAGAAAGTTACTTGCCTGTTTTCATATATTAGGAAGTCAGGGGCAGAGCTGAGAAAGGAGTCTGAGTTAACTGATTCTCATTTCTGTGTTTTGTCTGAGAAAACACACATTGTGATATCACTGTTACGGGAAGCCAAGGACCAGTATTCTAATGCTGTTTGCAAACCTAGTTTATTATACACTGGAAAGCAATGGTTTGTCAAGTATCTAAGACTGGGTATGGAGGAATCAATCTGTCTCAGTCTAAAACATATTATCAGAAAAGCTATAGATACTTTAGCTTCAGTTCATGATATGCTTTGATGAATCTGTGTTTGTGAAGTAACTTGTATGGTTTCCATTTTATTAAAATGGGAGGGATAACTGTAAATTAGACCCAGTTTTCTCAGAGCAAAACCAAAACCAAAGGAAAGGATTTCCCTCAGTAAATGAGGGAAATTTGAGGGAACTGAACCCTCAAGGCCAAGCTACATAGAGCTTAATATTCTATTAGTCTGTACTAATATTCTCACTAGAGAAATCCAATCATCATTTTTGTATACCTTAAAAAAAACTCCAGATTGAGAACACATTTCTCCATTTTTCATTTCCTTTACCGTATTTGTTAATTTCTATACTTCATTCTTAAATTTTAGCCCCCAGAGGCCATTTAGATAATGTTTCATAAAAATTAACTTGACAGGTATTTTCAGCCTGACAAACAATGAGTTAATAGAATTGCACAGATTCAGAACCTTCCCACTTTTTATCAGTAGCCTTAGAACACCCGAGTTTCCATGGAGCTGTTGACATTACACACACATCTTTACTTACCTGCATCTTGAGGTGAGGTCGTGGAGGTGGGACCTCGTCGTGATTCTTAGAAGAGTGGGTCCTCGCAGGGTGGCCAAAGAGAAGAACCCAGAAGTACCAACTGGAACAGCAGATTCATCACTTTGCCCTCTTGGTCCTTGGCAATCAGTAACCAACTGCAAACAGACTCAACAGTGTACGCAGCTTCCCCACAGGGCCCCGAGAGGCCGTGTGTGCGATGTCCGCGCTTCGGTGTTAGCACCGCCTTGGCCGAGGGCAGCAGTGTCACACCACAGCCCAGCCGTTGGCGGTGCGTGGGAACAGTGGCCTCTGTCAGACACTGCTGAGGACGCACAGAGCTGCACCCTGCTCCAGCAGTGTGTGGGAGTTGGCCAGCAAGAGCCAATTTTCAGGAACGTTGCCAGCCTACTGATAAGCACTGTCTATGTTATAAATTAAAATTTTTGACTTACTGAAAACAAAAGTATTACATACTCCAAATGCATCACTTTGTAATTATTTTTCTACACTTTAATTAGGTAATGGGGGTACTGTTTCACATTAATCCCCAACTCTAGGCTCGGTCATATCATGTTAGTAGCTTGAAATTGGCAAATTTACTCCATGCAAATCAGCTTGTACTTACAAATGAAAGATTAACTTCCTGGTTTGTTGCTTGCCGACTCTAGACTTGGAGTACAAATTGAAGCAAATATTAATAATGTAGATTAAAGTTAAAAGTGTGTCGTGTTGTGTCCATAGCTGTTACATTGCAAATTGCTCGAACAGTTGAGGAAACAATTCTTCCAGCATTTCAAATTATTTTGATTTATTAGAACCATTTACTGGGCTTTATGAAGAACTAATGTTGCCATAACTAGCTGTGAAAAAAATTTTACCATTTAGGTTTAATTTTAAAACATGAAGTTTATTTGAATCCTTTTTAGAATTTCGGAGATAATAATGTAGAATCAAACAGTGCTCCAATCCTTGCCACCATGCAAAAAGCTAAATAGAAAACTATTGCAGTCAGTAGTCCTGAAGCTGAAATGAGTTTCAATTCATGGAAAATACTTTCTTGAGGACGAGCAATAGTTTAACAATAAATCACATGATTAGATTTGACAATAAATTACTGGGAAAGGGTTAGTAGATTAGGATGCAACTCTGTTTACCAAATCATGGTCAAATTTCAACCATAGGTTGGCTTTGGATAAAAAAAGTTTGGTGAAAGTCAACAAAAGCATTTTTTTAGAATTAAGTGACTACATGAAATTGACAATAAAATACTGTATATTTTATTATTATTCATAATGTATTTATATAATTTATAAATTGTGTGCTATCATCCCTTATATCAGTAAATTTTATAATAATCTTGTGTGCATATATATGCGCATATAATTTTTTTTTTTTTGAGAGCCGGTTGTTAAACAGTTACCAGCTCACCAGTGGCTGCATTCTAAAGGGGAGGAAGGTGGTGTTTGAACTCAAGGAGTTAGAGGACTGTATCTGGTTTTCAGGCTGTGGTCTTGATACATGACTGGCAAACCAAAGGTGCATGTCACAGGGTTTTTAAGCACATCTAGGCAGAATTTCAAAAATTCATCTTCAGACTCCTTGCAGACTTCTATTCTTTCCTGTCTTCCTGGTTCTGGAAGCAGGTATCACAGGCCCTTAGGTGTCCCTCTTGTGTCTCTGTGACTGTCCAAAGTCCCTACTTCCTAGGTCAGCCCTCTTTGGAGTCCTTGTGTTTTAAGATCACCATTTTGCCCCATTTAAACCCCTCATTAGATGTGGAAGACTTCTTATGATTATTAGAAGTAAGTTGATTGAACATAAATACTGCCAAAATGTTAGCATTTTGCAGTGGAACATTTTTTAATCTGAAGTTGATCTCTAATAATAGAATATGTAGGAGGTTTTTAAAATTAAATAATACGTGTTTATTAAAATTTATGAAAGAAAAATGAAAAGAAGAAAAGAAAAATCACCTACCACCCAGATAAAATCGGTGTTAATGTTCTGGTGTTTACTTGTCCAGGCTGCTTTTTATGCCTGGAAACGGTATCATCCTCTATATACTGTTTTGTAACTTGCTTTTTGACCAGTGTTTTGAGTGACCACCTTTTCAGTTCACTGAATGTTCTAAGTCAGCATCATATTTGGTGGCTACAGAGTGTCCAATTCTGTGCTCAGTCTACACTTTAGTTAACCTTTGCCACATTGTTTAATTGCTTATTAATTTTTATTATTACCTATAGTGCTGAAAAACAACATCACAGTTAAAATATTGCTCACATTCTAGATTGTTTTCTTAGACATTCTTAAAACTAGACTTGGTAGGACCAGGGTTTTGGAATTATTGATAGTTATTGCAAATTGCCTCAGAGGAAATTTGCAACCAATTTATACTAGCGTCAGTAGGATGTGAGAGCATTTAGTTGTTACAGAGAGGTGTGCAGTGATGTCCAGGGACGCCATTGCATGTCTCTCCCTCTGTGGACTGGATTGTAGACTGAGTTATGAAGGTGGTTATCCCTGCATGTTGAGTTTATGGGCATTTTTCTTTAATTTTTCTTATGTATAAACTGTAGTCTTTTTAAGTGAACATTAAAAGGAAAAATGAGTCCTGTTAAAACAAAAAGTTTGTACCATTAACAAAACCAAAGCAAACGCCAAGCTAGAAAAAAGATTTGCAGCATCTTTAATAATGGATTTATATCCTACACATTTAAATATAAATCAGTAAAATGGAGATGGGTTTTTGATGGAGATTCATCCTGTCCTTTGTCTACTCTGTACTTTGGTCTGCCACCCCCTCACTTAGAATCCTACCTGCCCCCCACCCCCAAACACTTCCCTTACCAACCCACACTCACGCTTCCCTATAATCCTGCATCCACATCCACATCCTTGTGCATACACACTTACTCTCACTTACAAACCTGTATCCACACACATACATCCCTGACCACACCTTCCTACCCAGCAATCTGATGTCACACTTTTGAAAGGCTTATTGACTACCTTAAAAATTAATGATTTAATTCAGAATTATGAAACCACCCTTTGGTTTACAGATAGTTTTGAAAGGTTAAGTGATTTAACAAGGTTATGTTGCTAGCAATTTCCAAGAGTCCTTAAAAGAACCCCAGTCACCTGAGGCTTTGCCCACCATCCTCTCGTTTATACTGTGACTGTCTACATCCATCTATTTGAACAAAACCTTCAATAATGTCTTTAATAAGCTCTTCTCTCAATTTGAAATTGAGGAATATGAAAGTAAGGCAGATGGGTCCTGTGGTGATAGATTCCTCAACAACCATTATACCCCAGTGATGGTTGGTTTAAGATCCAGAATATATAAAGAACACTTGTAACTCAATAACAAAAAAATGAATGATTCAGTTAAAAAATTGGGCTGATGACTTGACTAGCCATTTCTCCAAAGATATGCAAATGGCAAGTAAGCACCTGAAAAGATGCTCAACATTGTTAACACACCAAAGAAATGCAAATCGAAGCCACAGTGAGATGCCACCTCATCTCACACTCATTAGGAAGGCTACTCTAAAAAAAAAAAACCAAAAAAACACAAAGTGTAAGCCATGATGTGGAGAAATTAGAAGAAGCCTTGTGCACTGTCAGCGACCAAGATATGGAAGCCACCTGAATGTCCATCTACAGATGAATGGATATTTTTAAAAAGTGACATATACATACAATGAAATATTTTTTATCCTAAAAAAGAAGGAAAACCTGTCACATGCCACAATATGGATGAACCTTGAGGACATTATGCTAAGTGAAATAAGCCACCCACAAAAAGATACACAGTGTGGTTCCACATATATGAGGTATCTGCAGTAATCAAACTCATAAGAACAGAAGGCGGTTGCCAGGAGCTGGGGGAGGGGGAGATGAGGTTCAGTGGTCCAGAGTTTCAGTCACACAAGATAAAAAGTTCTCAAGACCTGTTTTACAACAGTGTGCACATAGTTACCAATATTGTATTTACACTTAAAAATTGTTTAGAGGGTAAACTGATGTCATTTCTTTAACCACAATTTAAAAAAGAATGAGCATCTGACATAATTCTGGCCAGTAAGATTGGAAGGGAAGTCATGTGGAGGGCATCTGGGAAGTGTTTACTTGCTCTTAAGAAAGTGATTTAAGAAGAAATATTTGACAGAGAAGGGTATAGCTCAGTGATGGAGCACGTGCTTAGCATGCACGAGGTCCTGAGTTCAATCCCCAGTACCTCCATTAAAACAAAACAAAACAAACAAACAAACACACAAAAACCCCCCAAAAACTTGAAGGAAAAAAAAAAGAAAAGAAATAGTGACTGCGATTGCTACATGTTGGGGATCTTCCCTTGAATCTTTCCTTAAGTCAGATATATTTTCTGAATCTTCGCATGTCCGCTCATCTGTTTTTGGCACAGCTGGGCTCAGGTCTTTTCTCTTGCTGCTCTTTGGATGCTGTTCTGTCTTCCAATGTTGCAGGTGATGCCGTCATTGCCAGTCTCATTAATAGGCAACTTGTTTCTTCTTTCTGATTGCTTATAAGATTTTCCCGTTGTCCTTGGAGTTTAGGAATCTCTAGAAGGTAGGAGGGTGTGTGTGTGTGTGTGTGTGTGTTTGTATTTAAATTATTCCTTCCTGGAACTTACTGAGATCTTTCTTTGGCCCGGGGAAAAATTCTTCTATTATTTCTTTAACTGTAACCTGTTCCTTCTTTTATTTCTGGGACGTCTGTTTGCATATTAAATCTCTCTAATTTATACTCTAAATCTCTCAGACTTTCCCTCATGAATCTCTCTCTCTCCCTCCTTTATTTTTTTTCTTCACTATGTGGTTCAAAAGGTTTCTTCTACTTGGTTTTCTAAGTGCTGTTTGGCATCTCTCAGCCCCCTTTCCCGGCACAGCTCTCAGGGCGGATACCCAAGAGCACCAGTTTGTGCCTCTGAGTAAAACCCAGCTTCTGTCCTCACTTTTCTCCCAAGATAAAAGGTCTCAGGAACGTTATTTCACATTGAAGAAAGGAAGCACTTTACCAGGGAGGCCTGGGAGTCATTCACTTTCATGCGGGAACAGCCCAGTCTCAGAGTTTATGAAGCAAAACTGATGCAACTACAAGGAAGGGCGGACCACAGCCCCCTGGGGGTTCACACCTCTCTCTCAGACACTAAGAGATCAATTAGGCAGAAAATACGGACAGAGAAGACTAGGATGCCGTAATTAACAAGCAGAATCTAGTATACATATCACTGTACCCCCAACAAATGGGATGCACGTTCTTTTCAACATAGAATAGCTTTGAAAATTGACCATGCATTAGACCACAGAGATAAAAGAAAGCAAAAAAAATTAATTTGAGTTTATTAACAAAATCAAAAGCCCGGCCAAGCGCAGAGATGAGCCAGTGCCCCACTGTCTTGCAGGTGTGTGAGCTGGAGTAAATGTCATTTTACATCACTCAGTGCGGGGTGGTCTAGTGCACAGCGTTACTGCAGTGATGTTAGGTTACTAGTAAACTTGGAAAACTAGAAAATCCAGGTCATTTTTTAAGAACTATATTTGGACAAAGGTAGACCCAAGAAGAAGTAGAAAATCTGAATAGAGAAATTACCAGAAAAGAAAAATGAATGATGTTGCAAAATTCTGCCACGCCCAAATGACACGTTCTACTAAATCTCCAAATAACAAATCACTCACATCTTATACAGACTATTACAGAACATGGAAAGAGATGAGGTGCTATCCAGTTCATTTAAAGAAAGGTACTGTGACATTGCTAATGATGCAAGAGTAGAACAAACAAACAAAAAATCGTTGACCAAGACTAGCTGAACATGTGTGCAGACGCCTTAAATTAAATGGGAGCCAGAAGTAATAGGAACCAAAACTGTATGTTTGAGGATCATATAGTTAGGAACCAAAAGTTAATAATACAGTATATTAACAGTAGATACTATCGCAGTGCTGAGACAGGCGGTACTTTGTCCACAGTATTTTTCCATCATTAAATGTCCCTCTTCATCTGTGTACCCTAACCCCGCTTTTCTTTTGTGATGGGACCCAAGAATTAGTTAAATCTTTGTAACTTAGCTTATTGAGTGCACATAAGTCCTTTAAAAAATTATAAAACTTGAAAGGTGATCACAGACTTACTCATCTTCTCAGAGTATGTGGCAAAAAAAAAGCCCTCGATAATCACATGATGATTGTTTGCCAGATGCATGCAATGGACTTTTGAATTTCTTTCAGGCAAAATTCTAAAATAAGTAGACCCTTGTGGAATAAAAATACTAAACATAATGCACGCATGTTTTTCAACCCCTTGTATCTGTATAATACTTTATGATGTATATTTAATGTGCATTTTCCTATTTAATATTTTTAAATTTATGAGTCATGTTTTTCATCCCCATTTTACAGATGGCTATATTGATGCTAATTAAATTGATGTAACTGCCCCTGGTCTCTAATAAATGGAAAGGCCAGGTAGTATTGAAGTTAGGTCTTCTCAAACCAAGTCTCTTGTTTCCTAATGTGTTACATGGCCTACTAAGCTTCTTTCCATGTTAATTTAATTTTAAAACATGAAAGTGATTGAATTCTGTTAAAATGATAACCGGGACACACATCTAAATAGTGCTAGGTTATTAAAATCAGAATGTCATTTTAAAAAGGGAACATTTAGAAAAGTCAGAAAAACTTATGGGTGAACTATGATTATATCAGGACTAACTACATCATGTAACACAAAAACAGTAAACTAGGATAAGTTGCTAAAAGTTCGGTTTTTCTCTTTGACAAGTTGAAATTTTTAATGAAAAAGTAGAAAGCCACAGCACACAACAGGAAAAAGTGTATAACGAATAGGAAAAAATTTAATTCTGAGAAAAAGTTGAAAAATTTAGTTCTGATAAGTTTATTTGAAGGGAAAAAAATGAGGTCTTTAAATTTGGGAGATTTAAAATGACAGTAAACTGAACTGGAGAAAACTAGTGTTCTTAAGGAGTACTGTTTAGCCTGAGGAATATATAATTGATTACCCAATTTATACTTTCTATTCTCCTATGATTATTTGATTTTCTAGTTTACCTAAGACATCCTCCTTTTTTTTTTAAGTTCCAAAATACCTAATATCTCTTTTTTGCTTTCAAGTGACTAGTTTTTTATTTTTAACATTTTTTATTGAGTTACAGTCATTTTACAATGTTGTGTCAAATTCCAGCGTAGAGTGCAATTTTTCAATTATACATGAACATATATATATTCATTGTCACATTTTGTTTCCACTGTGAGCTATCACAAGATCTTGTATATATTTCCCTGTGCTGTACAGTATAATCTTGTTTATCTATTCTACATTTTGAAATCCCAGTTTGTCCCTTCCCACCCCCTGCCCCCTTGGCAACCACAAGTTTGTATTCTATGTCTATGAATCTGTTTCTGTTTTGTACTTATGTTTTTGTTTTAGATTCCACATATAGGCGATCTCATATGGTATTTTTCTTTCTCTTTCTGGCTTACTTCACTTAGAATGACATTCTCCAGGAGCATCCATGTTGCTATAAATGGCATTATGTTGTCAGTTTTTATGGCTGAATACTATTCCATTGTATAAATATACCACCTCTTCTTTATCCAGTCATCTGTTGATGGACATTTGGGCTGTCTCCAGGTCTTGGCTATTGTAAATAGTGCTGCTATGAACATTGGGGTGCAGGTGTCATCCTGAAGTAGGGTTCCTTCTGGATATACGCCCAGGAGTGGGATTCCTGGGTCATATGGTAAGTCTATTCCTAGTCTTTTGAGGAATCTCCATACTGTTTTCCACAGTGGCTGCACCAAACTGCATTCCCACCAGCAGTGTAGGAGGGTTCCCCTTTCTCCACAGCCTCTCCAGCATTTGTCATTTGTGGATTTTTGAATGACGGCCATTCTGACTGGTGTGAGGTGATACCTCATTGTAGTTTTGATTTGCATTTCTCTGATAATTAGTGATATTGAGCATTTTTTCATGTGCCTATTGATCATTTGTATGTCTTCCTTGGAGAATTGCTTGTTTAGGTCTTTTGCCCATCTTTAGATTGGGTTGTTTGGTTGTTTCTTATTAAGTCGTATGAGCTGCTTATATATTCTGGAGATCAAGCCTTTGTCAGTTTCATTTGCAAAATTTTTTTCCCATTCCGTAGGTTGTCTTTTTGTTTTACTTCTGGTTTCCTTTGCTGTGCAGAAGCTTGTAAGTTTCATTAGGTCCCATGTGTTTATTCTTGGTTTTATGTCTATTGCTTGGGTAGACTGCCCTAGGAGAGCATTTTTGAGATGTATGTGAGATAATGTTTTGCCTATGTTTTCCTCTAGGAGGTTTATTGTATCTTGTCTTATGTTTAAGTCTTTGATCCATTTTGAGTTGATTTTTGTGTGTGGTGTAAGGGAGTGTTCTAGCTTCATTGCTTTACATGCTGCTGTCCAGTTTTCCCAACACCATTTGCTGAAGAGGCTGTCTTTATTCCATTGTATATTCTTGCCTCCTTTGTCGAAGATGAGTTGACCAGAAGTTTGTGGGTTCATTTCTGGGCTCTCTATTCTGTTCCTTTGGTCTATATGTCTGTTTTTGTACCAATACTATGCTGTCTTGTTGACTGTAGCTCTATAGTATTGTCTGAAGTCTGGGAGAGTTATTCCTCCAGCCTCTTTCTTTCTCTTCAGTAATGCTTTGGCAATTCTAGGTCTTTTTGGTTCCATATAAATTTTATTATGATTTGTTCTAGTTCTGTGAAATATGTCCTGGGTAATTTGATAGGGATTACATTAAATCTGTAGATTGCCTTGGGCAGTGTGACCATTTTAACAATATTGATTCTTCCAATTCAAGAGCATGCGATATCTTTCCATTTTTTAAAGCCTTCCTTAATTTCCTTAATCGGTGTTTTATAGTTTTCAGATTATAAGTCTTTCATCTCCTTGGTTAGATGTATTCCTAGGTGTTTTATTACTTTGGGTGCTACTTTAAATGGGATTGTTTCTTTACTTTCTTTTTCTGTTGATTCACCATTAGTGTAAAGAAATGCAACTGATTTTTGAACGTTAATCTTGTAACCTGCTACCTTGCTGAAGTCTTCGATCAGCTCTAGTAGTTTTTATGTGGACCTTTTAGGGTTTTCCATATATAGTAACATGTACGTCGGCATATAGTGACACTTCTACCTCTTCTTTTCCAATTTGGATGCCTTTCATTTCTCTCTCTTGCCTGATTGCTGTGGCTAGGACTTCCAGGAGTATGCTGAATAGGAATGGTGATAGTGGGCAGCCTTGTCTTGTCCCAGATTTTAGTAGGAAGCTTTTAAGTTTTTCGCTGTTGAGTACTATGCTGGCTGTAGGTCTGTCATATGTAGCTTTTATTATGTTGAGTTATGTTCCCTCTATACCCACTTTGGTGAGAGTTTTGATCATAAATGGGTGTTGAATTTTATCAAATGCTTTTTCTGCATCTATTGAGATGATCATGTGGTTTTTGTCCTTTCTCTTGTTGATGTGATGTATTACATTGATTGATTTGCGTATGTTGAACCACCCTTGTGTCCCTGGGATGAACCCCACTTGGTCATGATGTATAATCTTTTTTATGTGTTGTTGGATTCTGTTTGCTAATATTTTGGTGAGGATTTTGGCGTCTATGTTCATCAGTGATATTGGCCTATAATTCTCTTTTTTGGTAGTGTCTTTGCCTGGTTTTGGTATCAGGGTGATGGTGGCTTCATAGAATGGGTTTGGGAGTATTCCCTCTTTTTCAATCTTCTGGAAGAGTTTGAGAAGGACTGGTATGAGTTCTTCTTTGTATGTTTGGTAGAATTCCCTGGTGAAGCCGTCCGGTCCTGCACTTTTATTTGTAGGGAGGTTTTTTATTGCTATTTTGATTTCATTTCTAGTGATCAGTTTGTTCAAGTGGTCAGTTTCTTCTTGATTCAGTTTTGGTGGACAGTATGTTTCCAGAAACTTGTCCATCTCCTCTAGGTTATCCAATCTGGTTCCATACAGTTTTTCATAATATTCTTGTATGATATTCTGTATTTTTATTTTATTTGTTGTAATTTCTCCATTTTGCTTTCTTATTTTGCTAATTTGTGCTCTCTCTTTTTTCTTCTTTGTGAGTTTGGCCAGAGGTTTGTCTATTTGATTTACTTTTTCAAAAACCAGCTTTTGGTTTGATTGATTTTTTTCTATTTTTTTTAATCTCTATTTTATTTATTTCCTCCCTTATCTTTATTATTTCCTTCCTTCTGCTGCCTTTTGGGGTTTTTTGTTCTTTTTCTAGTTCTCTCAGCTGGTGGGTTAAATTGTTTATTTGAGATTGTTCTTCTTATTTGAGGAAGGCCTGTATCGCTATAAACTTCCCTCTTAGCAGTGCCTTTGCTGTGTCCCATAAATTGTGTGTGGTTGTGCTTTCATTTTCATTTGTCTCAAAGTATTTTTAGATTTCAGCTTTGATTTCCTCGTTGACCCATTGGTTTTTTTTAAATAGCATATTGTTTAATCTCCATGCTTTCCTTTGTTTCTCTGTTGTTGATTTCTAGTTTCATGGCATTGTGGTCAGTAAAGATGCTTGAGATAATTTCTATCTTCTTAAAATTGTTGAGGTTTCTTTTGTGCCCAAGTACATGATCAATCCTGGAAAATGTTCCATGTGCACTTGAAAAGAATGTGTATCCTATTTTGGGGGGGTGTAATGCTCTGAAAATATCCACCAAATCTAATTTTTCTATTGTATTATTTAATTTCTCTGTTGCCTTATTTATTGTCTGTCTGGAAGATCTGTCTAGTGATAAAATACCTAATATCTTGTCTTTGGTGTTTGTATATCTAATGTATTTTACAGATGATTGAGCCAGCGCTATGCTGCCTGTATCCACTAGGTGGCGATGCAGCATCATCATATTTATTTTGGTGTCAGCATTTTCACTTACTGCGTAGTCAGACCAAAGCTTGGGTCAGCGCTATACTGCCAGTATCCACGAGGTGGCGCCGTAGCATTACATTTTTGGAATCAGCCTAGCATTTTCACTTGCTGCACTCAGGCCAAGGCTTGGGTCAGCGCTATGCTGCCAGTGTCCACGAGGTGGCGCTGTAGCATTACATTTTAGGAGTCAGCCTAGCATTTTTCACTCTACTGTAGTCAGCAGTAACTTGGACTTCTCGAAAGGATACCCCTTTTGAGGCTGCTGTTTGCTCTGAGGGAGACTTCTAAGGCTGATGTTGGGAGTTCTGAAAAAGGGTGAGGGCTGGGTCCAAGTTGCTGACTAAAACTGGAAAACTGGAAGGAATACTTTTCTCTTCTCCTCTGATCTTTTATCTCCCTTTTGTGTCCTTAGTGACAGCCCAGGAGGGAGTCAGTGGGCAAAAGTCTGGGAAATACTATTTTTGGGGTCTCAGCACAGAGCAGAGTGGACTTGGACGTGAGAGACAGTAAATAAATAAGCAACATGAATAAATCAAGCAACAGGACCACGTAAACGTAGAAGGGGATGGTGGATAGAGTTAAAACATTATTAGTCTTTGTATTATTCAGTAGGAGAGTTAAAGACATTGTTTATATTTTTAAAGTTTATACATGTCGCAATTTTTAGGGTACTCATTATAAGGGCACAAATGGACAATAATTTTCGAAGTAGGAGAAGGGAAAAATAGAATGAGGGGAAATAGTCCTTCAATCCAAGAGAGAGCAAGAAAGGGGGGAAAGGATTATTATAACACAACATAAACAAAAAGAATAAAATAAGACACTTGAAATAAATCCAAATGTATAATCACAGGCACAATCAATTTAAATGGACTGAACTCTTTAATTAAAATAGGTTAATTAAAAAATCTGTATTATGCTCTTATAGTATATAATCCTCAAATACAGAGCTCCAGAAAAATTAGAATTAAAAAAAGAAAAAAGGAGTAGAGGAGGGAGTAAAAGGCAAGTACGAACAAGAAAGAAGCCCAGTGCAAAAATCAGGTTATGACATATTCTACTCAGTAAGGATAGGAAGCTAAAAGCATTTAATTCCTAGCTGAACTGTAATTCCAGTCTGCCCTTGTGGTTCTCAGAAGATGGGTTCCCATTGCCTGGGGAGACAGAGATAAAGATACCTTTAATTTAATGGATCAGAGCAAACATTTGCAGTAGGCAACAGTGGCTGATACTCTGGGATTCACTTCTCTCTCTCTCTTTTAAGTGGTTTAAATAAATAACACAAGAACATTTTCTAATATAACCACAGTATCATTGTCACAGGTAACAAAATTAACATTAATTTCCCTATAATTATGAATAATTGTAATACCCAGTCCGTATTCACATTAACCCACTTAAGCCTTAATGCATTGCTTTCCTCCTTCATGTTCTTACCTCTTTAGGTCACAGAACCTATGCTACTCTCATGTCCTCTTCCCAGGGAAGTCACAAAAGCCTTTCTTAACTCCCAAAGTTGACTTGCTGCGTAATTGCTTAACTTTCCTTCAGTATAATCAGCAATCTCAACCAACCTGGTCTCACCTTGGAGTGAGGGAGGAAATAGTCTCCAGACATAAAATTCACATGAGGGAAGGTGTTACGTGTTCTTGTTTTTCATTTCTGGCCTGTGTAAGATGCTCAGAAAATGTTAGTGAAATTCAAATTATTTAGCTGTAAATCAGGCGGCTACGAGTTGACCATTTCTTGTACTTTATGTCCCCTATGTGATGTGCTTTCAAATGCTTGTAAGTGGATAAATATTTGTCAATATAAATTCCTATTTCGAAGTACTTAATATGTTTAGTCAAGTGGGAAGATATTTTAGAAAAATCATCATGGGTTTTCAGACCTACTATTTATGCTCATTCTCCACTTCTCCTGTTTTCTCATTATCTCTTATTTTTTATGTTAAACTTTTTTACTGAACGAAATGACAGAAAGTAACCTGCAAGATTTTAGTGTCTTCTACCCACGATGTGCATGTTATTTAGAAATCTAGAGAGCAGTTGGAAATATGATTGCTTATATTAAGTATAAACAATGATATGATCTGTTGCTTAATTAAAACCACAGGAACAGATCTGAAAAAATAAACCACTTTCTAAGTGGATATTTGGAAAATCCACCCTGAGATCTCTGGTTGGTTTGACAGCCTGGAGGCAGGAAGCTTCCCTCTGTTTAGAAACTGATGTTATTATGTTATTCTGTCTATTACTAGCTCCTGCGGGCTAGCGAATGAGTTTTGCTTTTTATTTTTAACAAAAAATTTATTTATCTAAATAAACGTAACAGCATTAAAAATTGTTTTCAATTGTGTTTGAAAAATCTAGCATTTAGGCAACCTGTTAGTACAGATTTTGTTTCCTTTGTACTTTTGCTCAATCAGAGAATTAACTTCTCTGTGTGTTAAGTAGCTCAACTACTGAATTCTCCAGACACTTCAGAACTGTGGTCTGTATCTGCGTTTATTCAGCAAGTACTTATTAAGCACGCACTGCGTGTGGGGTATTGTTAGAGGTACAGAATTACTGGGATTATGATTTCCATATTGCCCAATCCCAGGGGCAGTTTTCAGCCTGTCATAGTGGGCTTCTCAGCCGTCCTCCGGCTGCATGCGCTTTCTTCACTTGTCCGCTGATCCCACGTCAGGCTCCTTTGCTGGAGACGCCTTCCCTCATCTGCCCACCCTCTCGGGCTAGGCTGCCCCGTCTCAGTCTTTAGACCTGGCTTCTCCTCCATCTGCACGCCTGTCTCGGGTGATGCGTTCAGTTCCCTGCCTCTCAAGAGAGAGCTGTGTGCCGCGGGCTCCGAACTTCACGTCTCCAGTTTGGTTCTCAGACTTGGACACCCACCTGCTCACTGACGTTTTTACCTGTCTGTCTTGGAGGCATATCCAAAATGAAATTTCCTCCCTCCAAACTAGTTCTCCCAAACTTGACCATGCCTCACGGGATTCCCGGCTACACTCCAGTCAAACCATCGTGATAACTTTCCTGGATTATTGTCCTCTTATTTCCTCCTCCTCTCTTCCCTTCGCCCTTCACAGTCTATTCCATACCCAGCAAAGTGAGCGATCCTTTGGAAACACAGCACTCCTTCATTTAAAACCTTCCAGTGACTTCCCTCTCAGAGAGACCTCGAGTCCTGGCTCCGGCCCGTGGGGCTCACAGAACGGCCCCGGCACCTGGGACCTGTCTCCATCGCTTCTCCTTCAGGTTCATTCTGCTCCTGCCCCACTTGCCTCCTTCTCCCGTGAGCACCAAACACTGTCCTGCCTCGGGGTCTCTGTACCTGCCCTTCCGTCTTGCTGGGCTTCCCCTCAGCTGTCCACATGGTTCACTCCCTTGTTTTTTCTCAGGTCCCTGCTCAAGTGTTGCCTTGTGAGACATGCTTTCCTGGAAACACTACCTAAAATAGCAGCTACCCCACCCTGTTCACTTAATCTGGTTTACTTTTCTTTATAGAATTTAACCACCTGATTTATTAGTTTAATTGAGGTGTATTGACATATAACTCTATTCTAATTTCAGAGGTACAACAAAGCGATCATTTGATGTTTTTAAAAAATTATTTAGTAACTGTCTTCTGCTAGACTAAAAGCTACACGAACATGGAATTTACCAATTGCTGGCACATAGTTGACTTTCAAAAACTATGTGTTGAATTAATGAGTGAGTGAATTGTGTTTTCCCTCTGAAATCTCACATTATGGGTTCTTAAGTATTCACTCATTTAACAAAATATTTACAGTTATTTTCTTTATTTCATACATGGAATAGATACATTGGAATTTCCAATGGTAAATTTCATTAATTGGGAGTTCGAATTTTCTCAGATGAATAAAGAACAGTCACTACTAGTAATGTGCATGCTTCCCTTCACTGTATTTCTGCTGCTTAAAAATACTTGAAAAAAATGGTCGGAGTAGCTTTTTGAGCCCCACCTCCACTGTTTATGATTTACAAATTTTGTAAATTACGTCATGTCTGATGATTGGACTCCCTTTATAAAATCCACACTCACCTCTGGTGAAACCACCGCCGGTGTCTTTGAGCTCACTCTCCCCGGAGACAGTCTGTCCCGTCTTCAGACGGCACTAGCCCTTGAGAAGAACACGTTCATCCTCACGGTTCAGTAAAAACTGCCTCTCAATACCTTTCGTGTCATTCGCTGGTCCTGGGTATGGCCGACAGCTCCTCGCCCCTTCCGCTGCCTTGATGACTCCTCAGGTGTAGTATTTAAAGATGTTTATCATTTGCCAGGATGGTTTTAAACTCCGATCTTTCCTTTAGAGTCTGCACTGTCTAGCTCTGTATCGACTGTTGTCTTAACTAACATGACTTTTTTTCCCCTGAGAACCTATGTGAAAGGATATTCATCTGGTGCATATACACATATATATATATAAACACAATGGAATATTAGTCATAAAAAAGAATGAAATAATGCCTTTGCAGCAACATGGATGGACCTAGAGATGATCATATTAAGTGAAGAAAGTCAGACAGAGAAAGACAAATATCATATGATAACACTTATATGTGGAATCAAAAAAATGATACAAATTCTATTTACCTACCAAAAACAGACTCATGGCCATAGAAAACAAACTTTGGTTACCAAAGGGGAAAGCACAGGGGAGGGATAAATTAGGAGTTTGAGATTAACAGATACACACTATTATACATAAAATTGATAAACAGCAAGAACCTACTGTATAGCACAGGGAACTATATTCAGTTTCTTATAATAACATATAATGAGAAAGAATGTGAAAAGAAAAAAATATATATATATGTATATGCATACCTGAATTGCTTTGCTGTACATCTGAAACTAACACTGTAAATCAACTATACTTCAATAAAAAATAAAATTAAAGAAAAAGACAGACAATTAAAAAAAGGATATTCATCTGAGGGCACAGTACTGCGTGTCTTGGGAGACAATGCAACACTAACAAAAAAGCTCTCTTACTCCCTCTCCATCATTCATAGGCCATTTCTTTAATAGGGGCCATGGATTATCAACCAGGGATGACAAAGTTGAAGAACAGCTGATCTATCTATGTTTTTTATCCTATTGATTAGTAGGTGTACTGTCCACCCAGAGTACAGAAGCAGCTGCTTTACTGAAACTGAGCACCAACATTGGCCATTAGAATTTGATGTAAAGCACTCATTTATTTGTCTGGACTATGGCGACAGCTGTTACATTTCGTAGAAGGCGACGTCTTAGAGACAATGTAATCTAACCCACTTATTTCACAGATAGGAGCTCAAGGAAGTTATTCTGGTTAAGCTGAGCTTTCATGCTTTTTGTTGTTGTCGCTCAATTCTATGTCCTCTGCTCACCTGAAAAGATGCAGTCATATTACATTCTAGCGATTGGAGGTAAAAGACAAAAAGTCATCTGGTTAATTTCCTAACTTAACAGATCATGAGATCTGAAAAGACTAAATGACTTATCCAAATTTAAAAGATCGTGTGAGGAGCTGGCCCCAGGTTTCCTCCTGGACTTGTGTTCTAGGGCACTTTCTATCACAGTGAGGTTTAGAGTTAATTCTTAAATGATTAGAGAACAATAATAACCAGTAATCTGGAATCTTCCATTGTATTTCTGCAAAAGTAACATGAAATACGTAAAAAAGTTGACAAAGGTCTTTGGGCCAATTTTACTTTTTAAAATATATCTTGAAAAGTTATATGTATAGTAAAAGTAGAAAGGATGGTATAGTGAATCCCCATGTGCCACATTCAATCATCATCATCATTTTACCTCTCTTGTTTCATCCATTCTTTTTTTCTTTTTGGCTAAAGTATTCTGAAACAAATCTTAAACATTGTGTTATTTGACCTTGACCTGTATTACTATGCTCTACTGAAAAACAGACAAAAAAATCATGAAACCGTAACCACCTCTAACAAAATTAACAATTTCTTGGTAATACATTCAATATTTATATTTCTCCAGATGTTTCAAACAAATCTTTTTATATTTGATTTATTCAACTAAGAAACTTCCAAGGCCCACATTCTGCATCTGCTTAAACCTCTTAATCTAGAGTAGTTCCATATCCTCCTTGCTGCTGATTTATTGAAAAAAAATACTTGGGCTACTTATCCTGTAAAATATTCCATAGTCTGGATTTGTCTATGTGCTTTCTGTTGGTGACATTTAACTTGTTACCCTCTCCCCTGTATTTCCTGTAACTGAAGTTCACATTCGAGGATTGAAGAGATTCAGGTTCAGCTCTATCGGCAAACATTTATGGTGCTGAGGGCTTCATAGAAAGCACATAATACAGCTACACGTCAGCTTTTCACCTAGCAGTCTCACCTACTGACGAAAGCTGCCTGGATCATTTCATTAGGCAAAATTGCAGTTTTCTAATTTTCTATTTCTTTTCTTTTTTATTAACTGGCTGTTTTCTATGGAAAAGAACTAGCAGATTCATGGGGTGGCTTACTCTCTCTCTCGTATCAAAGCAGAATCCAGGGATTGTTTGGGGATGGAAGATGGTGAGGGGTCTGGTCCTGTGCCTGTGGTGGTTGAAGTCTTCATTTTGGCTCCTCTGGCGACATGATACTGCTGTTAAGGGTTGGCTTAATTTAGGCACTTTGCTTCGGGTGATCTTAGAGACGTTTCTTAGAGAATTTCGCTATGGTAACTGAAGATTCTTACTAAAACCTTTGTGTTTTACTGAAATTCAGTATGGCATCTCGTAGCCTTTGGAATGCTTCATTCCTCTGTTTGCCTAAGTCTCAGTGCAGAGGGGGTTTAAATCCATACCTTCCTCTCAGAGAAAGGCCGTTTTTAACTTTTGTTGCCCAAGCCTCTTGCCGTTGCTACTTTGTTACCAATTTAGTCCTTCCCTGAGACCATCAGCTTCTTAATTTTCAGTAAAATAAAACCACATTTTTTTTCTTTTGTGTACATGTCTGTAAGGATATTTTGTGTCTTTAGGCCTTTAGAACCATGCTATCTTGTCTTTTATGGGAGGGAGCTGGAGCCTGGGAAATCAGGTGCCAACCCCAGTTTGCAGTTTCCTAACACACTCTGTGATGTGCTTGTTCACTTATTTATGCCTACTTTATCCTACTATGATAGTTAGTGAAACTGATGGTTGCAGGGAATATATCTGAGTGAAAAACACAATAAATCGTATGATTATTAAGATACATTATAATAAAAATAATCTATTTTGCCAGGTGATGCCTGGAAGGATAAAGGAGGAGGAAGCTTTCATACTGCACAGGTGTTAACACCTGTGAAAGATGGAAGTAAGGGACAGATTGGGTAGGAAGAGATTCAGATCACAGTGCGCTTGTGCAACACTCTTGCTTGGGCTTACAGGAACTACCCAAGCAGATGCTGCACGTCAGAGGAAAGTTGCACGAGGAAGTAATGGCTTGGTTTCGGTACCTCTGTCATGCACAGTCATGGGCTGGGAACAGGAACAACATAATGAATGAGGCAGTGCATTTCAAGGTGTGGCAGCCAGAGGATCTCAATCAGCTATGTTCCTTTGCAGCAGGTTCTCTTCAAGGGACATGTGACTAGGTCATCTCCGTGGCTGCCATGGATACCTACTTGATATATTTAGCCAGTTTCAAAAAATATTCTTACTGTAAACTTCTTTTATATTAAAGCAGTTTGACAAAGTCTTCTTCATCTGGGGGAAAAAATCCCAACAGGGATTAAATAACGGACAGCGTTTTGTTGTTGGATGTTCTTAAATGTCAGCTAAGAATTTAAATGTTATTTCAATTAGAGAATGTGAAAGGAAGTAAAAATAACATTTTTCATTGTTTAGTATTCTAATCATCATAGGCTGTCTAAATATATCATTAGATAGTGCTGCTCCTTTAGTCTTGTCATTTTTTTTAAAGGTAAAGTAGTTTACTATCACATCACTGACTGAAAAGTCCACAGTTGCCAACTGGATGTACCTGTTTCTGATCAGTCTGTCCTTTTGACTGTTGTGATTTTGATCTACAACCAATTTGCTTTCATCTGAACCACTTGCTTCCAAAAGGACTGGGAAAACTCCTAGCCTGGGAATCAAATCATCTGTGGTCTAATTCTGTTTCGTTACAGTGTAGCTATGTGACCTCGCAAAATTACTTTACCCTGTGGGCTTCAGTTTCCGCATCTGTGAAATGAGTTTATTAGATTAGATAATCTCCAGGCTTCATCTAGTCTATGAAATTCTATAGTTGAAGTTGGACGTTATGGATAAAATGTTTCTGTATTTATTATCAAAAACTAAAATAAAGACATGGAAGCTGTATTTAGGAAATGCGTGGACAGCACATATATTGGAAAATATAGTTAATATTTAAAACAATCTTCCAGGCTGGAATGATAGGTTACTTTCCACAAGATAAACTTTAATAAGGATAGAGTGGGTTGTTTGTTTGTTTTTTTTAAGAATGAGCCTTTTATTTTAGACCAGCTTCAGGTTTACAGAATTATGGTGAAGACAGTACCAAATGCTTATTTATTTTTGCTTTACACTTAAGTTTCAAAATATTGGTGGCAATCAATGCTGGGTGGGTGGTATTATGGTGAAAGGGGGCAGGGATGGGACTAGTCAGGCAGATGGTGGAGAGACTGGACTTAACATTTTATGTGAAAAGAATTTAGGCATATTATGTAATATGATCCTGATATTATGTGACTATTAAAAAATCCCTAATGAATACTTAATGACATTGTAGACTCATGATCCAGAATAAGGGAACACCAGTCATAGTGTGTTCTAACCTGGCTACAGCTTATCTGAAGTTCTGTTTTTAGTTCAGGGAACTGTTTTAAAAGGAATGTTGAAATGTTTGCAGTAGACCCAAAGAAGAGGGAGCAGGGTGATGAAAGACATGGAAATTATGTAAAAGCAGAGACCGAATGAGCTGGAGAGGCTGAGTGTGAACAAGAGAAGACTTAGCAGGGATCCACAACCAAGTACTTTTAAAGTTACATTTATTTTAAAAATTAGTTGAACTCTTGTGGGGGAAGGCATAGCTCGGTGGTAGAGCTTGTGCTTAGCATGCATGAGGTCCTGAGCTCAACCCCCAGTACCTCCATTAAAAATAATTATAAAATAAATAAATCTACTTACCTCCCCCCACAAATAAAGCCAACCAAACAAAATTAAGTCAGCTATTCATATAATTAAAAAATTAGAATGATATAAAAATACACAGTACTTCTGCTCTTATTTTTACTCCTCTGTTTCCCCATCCTGTTTAGATATGATTTTTTAATTAGCTCCTTTTGAATCCTTTCATTGTTTCTTTAGGCAATTACAAGCAAATGCACATATACAAAAGGAATTGAACTATACATGTTATTTTGCATTTTTTTTACTTAATAATATATTTTGGAGGTCTCTCTGTATATGTGTAAAGAAGGTGACTCATTGTTTTAAGAAGACACATAGAATTCCTTTCCGTGAAGGCATCACAGTTTAATCAGTCCCGAAGATGAATGCCTGAGTTCTTGCCTACTTTTTGTTTTTACAAAGTTGTCTTTCTCTAAAAACAAGAAAAATGAATGGCAATGTCTGTTTTTCATCTCGAATGCTTGCAGGCATATCTCTAGGATAAAATCTCAGGAGTGGAGCAAAACTTAACCATGCATTTTTAATTTTGAGAGCTACGGCCTAATAGCTCTCCTTGGGGTGCTCCCAGTCCGCATATCCGAGAGACTCTGTATGTATTCCAAGAGAATACGTATGAGAATGCGTGTTTCCACAGCCTCACCCACAGAGCGCGTGCTCAGACTCTTGGATTTTTGCCCATCTGTTAGTTGAGAAATGGTATTTAAATGCAGGTTGAGTTTTCATGCAGTTACTTATGAATGAAACAGAGTCTCTTTTCGTATTTTGAAGAGACTTTTTCCCCCTGTGCACTGCTCATGCCGTCTGCATAATTTTCTGTTGGATTGTGTAGCAGTTGCTAGTGCTGAACACGCATCCTCTTGGCGTTCACCCCTACAAGCCGAAAGCTGCTTGTGTGAGCATCTGCAAGCTTTTTTCCTGGCCACGGTGGCATATGAGGTGAGCAAACAGAAAAACTCAGAAGAACCAGGAAGTTAGTGCCCCTAGAATCTTCTCTCATCCAGTAACAAACAGGAATTTGGTGTATAAAACCCCCCATTCCCTTTTCCCTGATGGGGATAACAGGTATATTTGACCCTATTTCCCAGAGTTCCCCAGTGGAGGAAAACCCACACTGTTCCTCCCCTTCTCTGTCTACTTTCCTTCTCCATTCCCAGTACTTAATGATTTCATTTCTGGAATAAACCACATTTGCATTAGAATCGTTGACTCAGGTCGGCTTCTGGAGGAACCCAAGTCAAGCCAGTGCTGCTCAAAGTGTGGGCAGCAGGTGGCGCTGGTGTGTGACCTGTTTGTCACCAGTCTGATAAATTCAGAAACTGAGCTTAAAAGTTAAACTTTTATAGCAATTTGATGTTGCTGCGATATTTAAGTGAGGTGATTTTGAGTCTTACGCACGCACACGCACACACACACACACACACACACACACACACACACACACACACACACCCTGCTTTGTGATGAACTGGAAAAAACAAAACCAAAAAAATCTCCATAGTTGGAGAAGGCACACCTTTAAACGGCACTAAGAACAATGGATGGGAGAACAATGGACAATTTGGTGAGGAAAGAGGGAATGTTCCTGCCCAGAGGACCTAAAATGGAAGGACCTCCTGCTGGTGGCAGGCAGCACTCTTCAGAAAAGTTAAGCCCGCTTGGTGGCTGGGCTGTTGAGATCGCAGAGTCCCTGGGTTTGGGGCCAGATGGTTCATTTTAACAGTGCCTACTCCTCTGCCTTAATGAAACTTGAGCAGTAATTCTGTCCTTCTTTGTCTTCTCTTTTCTATGAAAGGGTGGATTAGTGAAAATGAAACTGATACACTGGTTGTACTCCTTAAAAGATCACTGGCTCTCTATAATCGTAGGGGGAAGTTTAATTACAGTTCATCCTGTTCTGATTGGTTTTGGTATATTGTGAGTTCCATCCCCGCAGCCCTTCACGTGTACAAAACTGAGAAACTGGCAACTCCAGGTCGTGGGACTGAATCTTTTTTTTTTTTTAACATTAAAGTTTTTCAACCGGTATTAAAATACTAAGTGAAAAGTGTTATAAGATTTCTTGGGTGTGTCACTGTATCTCAAGAACAAATACATTCTCTCAGTACCCCCAGCACTAAGGTGAAACCAGAGAGAAAGAAACCTTCACCTTTCAGCTTCTGGAGAAAAGCTGCTCTCCTTGGCTAGTCCTTTGAGCCCTCAGGTCAGAGGTTGTTGCATACCTCCACCTGAGCAGAGGTTTCTCTGAGGCTTCAGAAAGCGTGTGGCCGGACTGGGGTGTGAAGATTAAAATGGCTGAAGTCTCTCCAGCCTTGAAGAGCGCCCTAAAATCAACAGTAGGCAAACATGGGGTCTGAAGGATGGGACCATCAGGAATATTTAAAACTTCCTTTAAAAAAAAGTTTCAAAAAACAGTTGCCAGTGGCTCAGTCCGCCTAGCCTGATACATGGATTCAAGGGGACATTTTGGAGGACAGCATGAGGGGCCTCCTTTATACTGTGGTGTTGGAAGGGCATGGCCCTGGACCCAGATGGCCTCCGTTCAGATCCCATCTCTGCCTCTTACTAGGCAAGGCACTGCATGATTTGAAAGCTCAGTTTCTTCTGAAAAATGGGGATAATAAGAGTACTTTAGAGAACCATTTTGAGGATTAAATAAGATAACGGATGTCAAGTCATTATTATTTGCTTATAGTATCACACAAGCAACATCATGAAAAGCCCTCCCAGATTCCCTCGTAGCAGGAGATGGGCAGAGACTTAAGTAGACCGGACGAGCCAGCCGCGTCAGGATGGTCAGACTGGTTTGCTGACTTGGGGAGGGAAGGGTATTGGGAGAGGTGAGAGGAGGAAATTGGCTGGACTGCGCCAGGGTGACGGTCCTGCTTGTCCAAGCTCCCCTTTTCCCAACCCCCTTCCCACTTCCCCCTCAGTCCTTGTTCTCCCTCTGTTGGGTTCTTCCTGCTTCCTCTTCTCTGAGATCCTAGTAATTCACAGAAGGGTGATTTATTCTCTTCTGAATTCTACTGAGCACCTCTTTAGAAGACTGGAGGGCTTTTTCACACTGTAACCCTAAATCATTGCAGAAAATTGGAGAAGGATCATGTAAGGACATTTTGGGGCTGTGTGCTTTACACAGGTGGTGGTGTGGACGATGGCTGGGATGATGGAGAATGAAAATTGTGAGCTCTGTGTGCAGCGCCTCAACTGCCATCTCACCTTGATTTTAGGAGAAGGTCCAGAACCTTTTTAGCTCCCGGAGGTCAAGATCGTTACGTACATTCATCATCATCATGGCTTTTCTGTGATCCCTGAACAATAAACGCATGAAGTACTCAATTTCTAATTGAAGTAGATTTAAATAGGGGGCTTTGTTCTCTTTGCTTCTAGCTTACTCCAGGCTTCTGGGCCTCTCTTTATTTTCAGTTTCTGTTTTTCTTTTGAAAGAACATCCCATCCTGATAACATCCAGTAGGCTGCAGCTGTCCAGTTATGCAGGGCATTTCATGTCTGGTCCCATAGACTGAAATCCAGCTTGAAGTCAGTTTACCCATTAAGGCATTTGCCCTGTTCGGGTGGCATCCACCTAGAGGAAGGAAGGAAAGCCTTTTATTTTATTTTATTTTATTTTATTTCTCACAAAAGTCCAGTGTGGTGTAGTCCTACCCCTGTTCGGCCAGCCGACGCTCTCCTCTCTGTGAGGACAAAACTGAAATATGCAAGATGTTAGAAAGCACCGCCCAGCTGAGCTCAGGCATGTATTATGTGAAGTCGCAAACCCCTTCATGTGCTTTTCAGTCCCCGTACTGCCTGTCCTTTTCCTTATCCCTGAAAGGAACTATTTTTAGTTCCAGGTGTTGGAACTACTGTGATTCAGAACCTTTCAGTCACTTTCTTTAGAATGCTGATGAGTCAAAACCAGAATGAAACAAAACTCGAAAATATTTTTATAACAGCGTTTAATGAGTACCCATTTACAAAAGCAGTCATCTCTTAATATGGGAAAATGTACAAAAAGAAAAGGTCTACAAGCTTCAAAAAAGGTTTCCTAGAATACAGGGAACACACCAGCGATGAGAAGGTTTAGTCTGCCTTTTTAATGTTAGAAGAACAGTTTGGACCTGTTGAGAAGAACACGGTTCACTCAACATGCCTATTTCCATCTGTTCCAAACTCATTCTTCCCATCTTGCGTAAACTAGAGGAGTCAGCCGTGGTAGGAAGGTCAAATTGGCTTGATGGTTTGGGGAGAGAGGAATACCAAGAGGGGTGTAGGGGGAAATTGGCTTCTCTGCTCAGCTGGTAGAGCTTGGAGCCCTTGGGGATGAGGCTGAGGGTCCTGCCCAGCAGTGCACTGTTCTGCCAGAACCACTGGAGGGGCTCTTGAATGTCTGGCTTCATGGATGGTCTTTATGAAGCACCCAAATAGAGCACTTCTACTAAGTTATAAAAGTAGAGTCCTTGTTGCTCCAAGTAAGCTTTTTTACCTGGATGTGGCATTTTCCATTTTTAGTGATGAAATGTGACCCAGTAAAAACATATTATCCTTTTCCCCAAAAAAAGGAGGATCATTAGCCCCAAAGGCCTGGATAGCACTTAATCTTTTATCAACCAATTCTTTAGCCAAACTTCAGTCTCTAACCCTAGAACACTTGACTGTTTGGCATAAAATAGGATGATTAGTGACATTTCCCTCTCTTTCCCACTGATGCTCTAGGGTTGGCACCGCACACAACAGCTCTGCCCAAGTCTTCCAAACTTTTTGTGTCTTTGCTTGGAAAAATGAAGGATAAATTAATGGACCATGTATTCTGTGCATCTTCTCATGACCAAAATTTGAAATAAAAGACAAATCTGTAAGGGTATAATGAAACCAACACCCTCATTCAATGCCAATGATACTGACTTTAGAAATAATTTGGCAATATATATCAAATGCTATTAAAAGTTCTTTCATTTTTAATCCCAATTCTTGGTAAGTATCCTGAGGAAGTTACTTAAAATATAGGAAAAAGTTACAAGTGCTAAGATATCCTCTGAAATGTCATTTGTTTTAGTAAAAAAAATGGATATAACCTACATATTTAATTAGGGAAGTGGTTAAATAAATGCCTATTTGATGTAATATTGTGCAGCCACTGATCAAATACATATACCATGTAACTAAGAGAACAAAGCCATAAATATAAGTGAAAAAGGAAAGATATAATATTCAGTATACAGTATACATAGAACTATTTTCAAAAAGTTTTATAGAAAAATATCCTGGATTGTGGGTGATTTTTTAATATATTTTAATCATTTTGTGTAATGTCATATAGAATATATGATAATGAAAGTGAAAAAAAAAAAAAGAAACGGCCCTTGTGGAGCAGGCAGAAAAATGTCAAACCCAAAGCCTTTAGGTTATTCTGGTGCCTGGGAAGATTCTGCGTAAGGCTCCTTTCAAGTCTGTGGATGAGCCAGGAAGGCTACCGGTACTGAAGGTCACCTTGGAAAAGGCACCATCGGTACAGAAAAACAGAGAACCATCCTGCATTCCAGCAAGGATTTGAGAAAGAACCAAGTCTCATATTATAAGTACTGCTCACACCTTTCTGCTCCAAGATTCCCTAATTCTCTGTCATCTATGCATTGATCCAACTTATACTTTCATTATTCATTTAATTTCACTGCTTAAATTCATAGCAAACTATAACAAATTACAGAAACTACTTTTTTATACTAGAAGTTCATTTCATAGATGATTAATATGGAACAAAACTTGGAATGCATTATTTACAGAGCATACCACAATACCGCAGTAATACCAGACCCAATATAGTGCAACTTTACAAAATGTATTTAGCTTGCTGTCTAAAAGTATGGGCTATTTGAACTTTTCACACAAGGGCTTTTATCTATCCTTTGCTTACTTTACATTGAGAAAATCCAAGTGGATATGCCTCGTTTTTAACTCAATCTTTCCTGTACCTGTTTCTTTGTAGAGGAAGGGTCTTATGACAACTGTGTCAATTGTCAAATATACAACTCATGGTTGTTTCCAATCAATTGTGGTATTTTTGCAGTGTTATGAAATAGTTCCCTATGGTACACATCCATATCGGTAAAAGCAAAACCAGAGGTTTAACTTAATTACAGAATCACCATGGCAATATTTATGGTCACCTGCACATCCAAAAAACAAACAAAAAAATCTTATTCCTGTTACTTCCTTCATTTGTCCTCTTCTTCACACTTGCCTGATGAAGTTGGTATCAGTGGCCACCATCTTACTGTTTTCTCTTTCACTCCACAAGGAAGTTGCATATGCTTCCGCTAGGTTTTGCAAGACATTAGGTCATGCATGTTGCCTACAACAAAGAAGCTTCTTAGCGTGTGAAAGCACAAAGCTAATCATGACCTCAGCCCTGCTGCCTCCGGGAAACAGAGAGGCAGGGACCAGCACTGATTCGTTACAGGATAAAATGGTGTCCATTTCTCAAAGTCAGGCATGAATTCTTTCTTTGTTCACAAACTTCATGGTGTGAAAAAAATGCTTTCTTCACTGCACCCATCAATATTCTCTAAACATACAGCACCGTAGTCCAGAAGTCCAGGTGAAGTGAACTTTGCTTTAAATATCTGTCTTTCCATTCAATGCCGAGTCCGAGAATTTCGGGTTCCTTTCCCAGCCCTGGCGGATCCGTGTGAGGGTCTTGTCTATACATGGCAGAATGAGGATGAACTTGATCACCAGCAGTGTGCAGGGGATGATCAGCGCTATCACATAGGCTGAAGGAAGATACCACCTGAGGACAGAAGCGCTGAGGAATCGCTTCCCGCCGTACACGAGGGTGTGTGCTGTGCACAAGATCAGGGTCAGATAACCCAGCTTGGACTATAAGCGAAAAACACAAATACATCCATTAACACTATTTACATTTTAACGTGAAACACTTTAAACCAACGAAGGACAACCACCAGCCTTTGGAACCTGTAATATGCTGCACACTCGGCTAAGTACTGGAAAACATTAACTCTCCTTCAGGATGTTCAGTGTCTAAAAAAAAAGACTGCTTACAAATGACATCATGGTTTCATCTTAACCTGACTGCGTGGGAAAGTTTCCCAGGAGTAAATTCTTTCGAGTTAGAATATATAATGTACCTTCTTCTTCCATGGTAAAACTCTTCCCTGAATCACCTTTTCTGGAGGCCAGACGTGAATAAGACACAGTATGTCCTCAAGAAGCCCTATGTTAATATGTGTTGCTGACATAAAGCAGATGCTAGCTGATTTCTATCTCAATAAAGAGCAATTAGCAAACTTTACTTTTGTTTATTTGTTTGGGCCTCAATACTAAAGCTTAATGTTTATTTCTGTCTTAATGCCTTGAATAAAGGTGTAAACGTGAGACAATGTTGACTGCATTTGGTCCCTGGGAAAAACTGTAAGACTTTTGAAATTTAAATCATTCTATTAAGTTCAAACCTTATTTCAGTTACTCATGGTCTGTTCTCTTATACTGGTTTACAAGGAACATGCACCAGAATCATCCAAAGGGCTTGTTAGAACAAACTGCTGGGCTACACCTCTAGAGTTTTATTCTTGTTTCTTTTTTTGCTGTTATTTTTAATTAATTAATTAACATTTAGTCAGTTTACAGTGTTGTGTCAATTTCTGGTGCACAGTATAATGTTTCAGTCTTACATATACATACGTATATTTATTTTCATATTCCTTTTCATTATCGATTACTATAAGATATTGAGTATAGTGCTATACAGTAGAAACTTTGTTTACCTGTTTTATATGTAGTACTTCCTATCTGTACATCTTGAGAGCTTCTGATTCTTTCAGGTCTGGGCGAGACGTGGGGAATCTGTGTATCTAACAAGATCCCGGGTGATGCTGACACTGCTGGCCTAGCGAGCACACGTTGAAGACCACTGGTCTATAAGGTTAGTTACTAACTGCCTTTAATGAAGCATCTGATGATTGATGTGTGGTAAAAGTGTTCCTCTTACAGACTAGCACTGAGTTTGGTGTGATTACAGTCTAGCATATCTTACTTTGAAAGTTTTAAAGGTTATTTCGTTATATGCCTCCCCGTATCAGTATGTCCCTATTCTAAGGCTGATTTTCAGAAATAGAAATTTTGTCTTTGGGTTTCTCTTCACCTTGCACCTAGTACCTCTCCACACACAGAGTCTAAGAGTTGTTGGTGCTTTTCACTCTATACTCTTAGCTGTGGCTCTGGGAGTGGCCAGGAATCTTGGCAAGAGATGCCCTGATAGGAAATCAGATCATGATGGAATCTGCCTTTTAGTGCAGAGTTTAGCATTTTCTTATTTGAACTTGTTTCAGTTGTGATTTTTATGAGATTGCTAGGGAAGTGATGGAGCAAAATGAAAATTTATGCAGACTGTGAGAGAAAAAAGTGTGAATATTTGTAAAGCCAGAATCATTTTGCAACATAAATTAGATTAAATCGTGAAGTCCTTACCTGGACAAATCGGAATTCTCTCCAGTTGACCATGTTGCTAACTGATGGCAAGGAAGTGATTCCCAAGAGCACAAACAGGAAAAATCCAAGGATTCCCAAAGCTATAAATGAATCATTAAGCCAGGCAGTAGTGGTACTAAATGGATTTTCTTTCTTGGCTGTTATCTAAGAAAAATTATAAGCAACTTTTAAAAATTCCATTTCTTACAAACTACTCAAAGTTTTTAAGAGGACGAACAAAAAAATATCTCTGCATGGTTTCTTTGCTCAAGGCAAATTGTACAACATTTCTTAATAATCAGTGAAAATAACTGTAGAGAAAAATACACTTAGATATTACATTTGTTGGTAGAAAAAGTAATTGATTTTGTTGGGACGTTATGATTGTTGACTCCAGGAGTTGTGTAGGGAGTTTTAATTGACCCTATAAATCCTAAAACAGAGTAAACATTTACTTAAACCTTCATTACCGTATGGCTTCTTGTTCCCCAAACAAAAATTGATGTTCTCAATCGGTGACATTGGGATTCTGTTTTCCTGCTTTGTATGCTGATTATTCACACACATGAAGTTTGGGTTCTTTCATTTTTTTTTTTATGTTGCAATATAGCATTAAGTCTGGCACACCACAGATTGAGAGAAATCTGGTCCCTGTAATGTGACTCTCACCCAAGAACCTCCCATGTATGTGTGAGGGAATTAGTGTAGAGAAATCCACAGGCACATCATCAATGAGTTATTGACTAATAAACTTTGAGACTGCAGTAAGATTGATCAAAACCAATTATTTCAAACTAGAACTGATGTGTAGACCATCCTCTGGGACTGCTTTAAGACTCTCTGAGCTGATTTTCTCTGAATTCTTTTTTTTTTAACATTTTTTATTGATTTATAATCATTTTACATTATCTGAACTCTTTGACTATGCAGAAAATAGCATTTGACATTTGCTCAGAATTGTTTAGTTTTCTAGTTATTGAGGACAAGTTCTCACAAGTCAACCGTTAATGGAGTTATAAGCACCCTTTTGTGAATTTGTTTACATTCCCATGACACATGTTTGCACAACCCCCTCACTTGTAAGATGGTTGGTTTTGACTTCCAAAAGGAAGTAGCATACATAAAAATAGAAGCTTGAAAACACATTGGTTTCCATTTATTGAAGTAATTCAAGTAGGTGTCATTAGGTTTTCCTGAGCCCCCAAATCTGCCAGTTTGTCAGTATCCTAGAGGGTCCTGGTAATACAGGTGTGGACCTCAGTGAACCTGGGAATTTCACTTTCATTCTCAATAGTTGTATGAGATCTCACCTGGATTCATTAAAACAAAGCAAAACAAAACAACAACCCCTCCCACCAAACAAACATGAGGTGTCTCATTGTAGTTACTTTAAAAAACGTAGATGCTTAGAAGAGTGATTTCCTTTCACTATAAAATGAACTATGATGTTTCAAGATTCCTTGTTGATTTAAAAATAGGAGAAGACAAATGAGTAGAGATTTACCTGGTTAATGGTTCTGTTTGTCGACGTCCACCGTACATAATAACGAATAGGAATCACAAGTGTGTAGAGGACATGAAGGAAGGCAAATCCCAGAGCTATCAAGCCAAGCTGCTTTCTGCAGAGCATCCAGTGGTCAAGCCAGTCTGGGAATCGGCGGTATTTTGTACCTCGGTAGAGCTGCAGAATGGCAGCAATAACACCAGGGAGGTAAACCAGGGCAAGCAGTGTCAGTGCTGTTATGGGAAAGACACGATTCGGAATGGAAATAGCCATGCGAAATGTGCTATCTTGTTTTCCGTTAACATACGGGTAGATTACTTCTCTTATTACACAGTAGAAAAAGAAGAAGACACACAGAACAGCAGACAAATAGAAGGGGGCCTTCCACATTGGAAATAATTGCAGTGGGTAGTTTTCAATTTCATTGGCTGCCATGAGAGATCCTTTATCCAGTGGAGTAAGTCCAAGAGCACGAGCAATGTCCATCACTCTTTGCTTGGCTTTACTGTCATTTCCGCAGACAAACACCTGGGTTAAAAGAGTTAATTTTGTTACGTAGGAGACAGAAATTTTAACCAGTTAAGAGAAGATTCTTGTAAACCCAGCATAGATTAACTAGTAAGCAAGTACAATATAAACATGGGTCGATATGATTCAAATACTTACTTTTTAAGAAATTGATTGTCTTATACTTTAGTATTCTCCAGCAGTCGCTTAAACACGTAACTGTATGTGTATTTCTAGATGTATTACTGAAATATTTTACAGCAACAAATTAGGGCAGCAGGGAATTTAAAATCAAATCCAGATGCAAATATTTTCATATGAAAAAGCTCAACTGGCTACAGTTGGACTGATACTTATTTTACATTGTATTCCCAGATTCTGGTTCACTAAAACCACGTTAGGCCCAACCTGAGTTTTACTAGTTCTATATTAAATTTTTTTAAAGTCGTATTTCTAACTCTTTCCCAAAAATAAAAGTGAATGCGACCATAAAAGAATAATTTTGGATTTATTCTTTCTTTAATGATTATTTTGAAAGTCTCCATAAGCACCATGTAGGACAGTGCCGTATAGTAGTTAACTGCTTTCCAAACAAGGATGTAGAATGGACATCTTTAACAAGATGATGTTTCAGACTTGCACATGTGTGCTGGGCAGTTAATTACCAGGGTTTTAAGTTGAGAGTGGCTTTAGGCATATCACACACTGATATGGTAAGACTTGGTTCTCCATATCTCTTTTGCATACTCATGGCTGCTGCACCACTTAAGGATTTCTTTTAATCTCAGTGAATAAATGGAACCCATTTCCTATGAGGTAATGGGATTGGAGAGGATATCCATCAACAGCTTAGCTGTGTGATCATCTAGTACTGACAAGAGGCCTCCAGAGACTGACACCATTGGGTTCCATTAAACTACAAGCTGAAGGTGCAGACAGTGGGAAATTAATCACTGCAGTTGATTCCCTTACTTGGTCAAATCCAAGAAAGAGATTCATGGCACATATTAGCAGAGATGAACTGTTTTACTTTGGAATCTTTGAGGTAAGCGTATATTGAAACATTGATTTTTAAAAGATGGAGCATCAATTTATCGTTTAATCTTACCTGCCGACTGGCATCCAGTGCCCCTGACTGGAGAGCCCAGGCTGAGATGGTGTTAAACGCCTTTACTACGTGGGCTCCGGGCACCAACTGAGCAAGGTGCTCTGCATTCGATTCCGGATACTGATTGATTTTGAGGTTGTTGCTGACGTCCACCAATATTTTCCCTTTGAGAACCTCAGTTAGTTCTGTGAGGAAATCATAATGCTCCCTGTGGATTGTTACGATGATAATGTCAGATTTCTGGGCTGCTTCTGAATAGCTCAGGACCTCTGCACCACTGGGCAGCAGACTGGACCTCTGGGGATTTCGACTTCCAAAAACAATAGAATAACCACACTGAAGCATTCTAAGTCCCAGCAATCTTCCAAAATCTCCAGTTCCAAAAATACACACAGTCTCTTGCTTTTCTGAAGAATTCATAGTGAGAGGAAGTGCATCTGTAGAAGTTTTCTCCATAACTGAAAGATAATAACACAAATACCCCCAAATTACGAATGTTCTGGGAAAAATTAATGAAATTTAAATCCAGGAAATTGTGATTGACTGATATTGTTCGAATCTTCTAATGAATTATCTCAAGAATATTCCCTACAAAATTTGATAGGAGTAAAAGTTCTCTCATATATTCTCATATGTGTCTTATTTAACAAAATCTTCTATTGGGTAAAGAAATTCAGTAAAAACCCAAGACATTTACTGGTCATTGTCTTAAACCGTAGACATGTATTGCAACAGTATTGCACTTATTGAACACTTAGATTTCCCAAAGTTCTCAAGAACAAAATCTGCCAAAGAATATACTAATAAGGAAATTATGAACCAATTCGTTTATATTTAGTGATACAAAAATCCCAAATAAAATAGTAGCAAACAGAATCCAACAGCTTAAGAGAGAGTACACATTGATCAAATAAGATTATTCCAGGAATGTAGAGTTTAGTTCTATAAATTCAATATTAGAAAATCTATTAATAGACCTCACCATATTAGAAATTTAAGGAGAAAAATGTCCATATTTATGTATGCTAAATGGACATATGTTGAAATTTCACACACACACACACACACACACATATATATATAAATATAATTTAAGGTTAGTCAGTTTACAATGTTGCATCAGTTTCTAGGTATACAGCACAATACTTCAGTCATACATGAACATACATATAATCATTTTCATATTCTTTTTCACCATAGGTTACTACAAAGTATTGAATATAGTTCCCTGTGCTATACAGTATAAACTTATTGTTTATTTATTTTATATATAGTAGTTGCTATCTGCAAATCTCAAACTCCCAATTTATTCCTTCCCACCTCTTTCCCCTACCTGGTAATCATAAGTTTGTTTTCTATGTCTGTGAGTCTGTTTCTGTTTTGAAAATAAGCTCATTTGCCTTTTTCTCAGATTCCACATATAAGTGATATCGTATGGTATTCTTCTTTCTCTTTCTGGCTTACTTCACTTAGAATGACAGTCTCCAGGTCCATCCATGTTGCTGCAAATGGCATTATTTTATTTTTTTTATGACTGAGTAGTATTCCATTGTATAAATACACCACCACTTCTTTATCCAGTCATCTGTTGATGGACATTTAGGCTGTTTCCATGTCTTGGCTGTTGTAAATAGTGCTGCTGTGAACATTGGGGTGCATGTATCTTTTTGAGTTAAGGTTCCCTCTGGATTTATGCCCAGGAATGAGATTGCTGGATCATATGATAAGTCTATTTTTAGTCTTTTGAGGGATCTGCATACTGTTTTCCCTAATGGCTACACCAAACTACATTCCCACCAACACTGTAGGAGGGTTCCCTTTTCTCCACACCCTCTCCAGCATTTATCATTTGTGGACTTTTGAATGATGGCCATTCTGACTGGTGTGAGGTGATACTTCACTGTAGTTTTGATTTGCATTCCTCTGATAATTAGTGATACTGAGCATTTTTTTATGTGCCTATTGGCCATTTGTATGTCTTCCTTGGAGAATTGCTTGTTTAGATCTTCTGCCCACTTTTGGATTGGGTTGTTTGTTTTTTTATTAAGTTATATGAGCTGTTTGTATATTCTGGAAATTAAGCCCTTGTCAGTCTCATCTTTTGCAAATATTTTCTACCATTCTGTAGGTTGTCTTTTAGCTTTGCCTATGATTTCCTTTGCTGTGCAAAAGCTTACAAGTTTAATTAGGTCCCATTTGTTTATTTTTGCTTTTATTTCTATTGCCTAAGTAGACTACCTTAGGAGAACGTTGCTAAGATTTATGTCAGATAATGTTTTGCCTACGTTTTATTCTAAGAGGTTTATAGTCTCTTGTCTTATGTTTAAGTCTTTAAGCCATTTTGAGTTTATTTTTGTGTATGGTGTGAGGGAGTATTTTAACTTCATTGATTTATATGCAGCTGTCCAGTTTTCCCAACACTACTTGCTGAAGAGATTGTCTTTTCTCCATTGTATATTCCTACCTCCTTTGTCAAAGATTAATTGACCAAAAGTTTGTGGGTTTACTTCTGGGCTCTCTATTTTCTGTTCCACTGATCCATATGTTTGTTTTTGTACCAATTCCATGTTGTTTTGATTACTGTAGCTCTGTAGCATTGCCTGAAGTCTGGGAGGGTTATTCCTCTAGCTTCATACTTTTCCTTCAGTATTGCTTTGGCAATTCTGGATCTTTTGTGATTCCATGTAAATTTTAGGGTTACTTGTCCTAGTTCTGTGAAAAATGTCCTGGGTAGTTTGATAGGGATCACATTAAATCTGTAGTATGGCCGGCCATTTTAACAATATTAATTCTTCCAATTCAAGAACATGGGGTATCTTTCCATTTCTTTAAGTCATCTTTAATTTTCTTAGTTGACATTTATCCTTGATTCATATTTTAAAAGAAACAAGTCAATATTTCCTTAACATACAAAGTATCTTTCTCAGTCTAAAATCTCGTATCATGCTTAGAAGAGAATTACTAGAAATATTACTAAAAAAGTCATAAACCAGACACATATATATCTGCTATGACCACTTCAGTTATTATGGTTTGGAAATTCTAGCTAACACAACCAGACTGGAGAGAGAAATGAAATTCAGAAGGGGTTGCAGATGATCAAATTCTAGTCTTGGAAAACTCAGTCTACTGAAAAACTACCATACGTATAAGAACAATTCAACATCTGGTCTAGAAACCAATATTATCAATAGTCTTCATATATAAAAAAAAAACCAGTTTGAAGCTTTGATAGAAGAAAGAGTCCTGTTTATGGCTGCAGCAAAATAGAGATAATTTTTAGGAATAGACTTAAGATAATAAGTTATGTACAAGATCTATAGGAAGAAAAAATTTAAGTTCCCTTAAGACTCAGAGAATTTTTGTATAAATGGAAGTGTACAACATGTTCCTGGATGAGAAGGCTCAGCTTCACAAAGGTGTCAGTTTTCTCTGATTTAATCTATAAATTCTGAAAAGTATGGTAATAAATAAGGGGCTTGTTCTATTAAATATTAAGATACAATAAAGCTAAAATAAATAATATGGTAGAGTCACAAAAATAGCAAGTGTTCAATGGAATAGAGTAAAAAAATACAGAAATGAACCTAAATCATAACATTTACTTATGATAAAGATGGCCTCTCCAGTCAATAAGAAGAAGATGGCTTATTTAGTAGCTAATATTTATCATAACTAAATAGCCAATTGGAAGAAAAAGTTTAATCTATACTTCACACTCCTCCCCAAGGTAAATTTAAAATATATTAAAGATTTAAGTGTATATAAATTTAAATGGGACTATAATAGAACTAGAAAAAGCCATGGAGAATTCTTTTATAACCTTAGAGGGGTTTTATAATCTTTTCCTATATCACAGATCCTTGAAACTATTAAAGAATAAAGGGATAAATGTGATTACATAAAAATAAATAATACCTGCAAAAGCAGAAACAACAGTAAATGAAGTTGGAAGATAATCAAGTTGGAAAAATATTTTTAACTCATACAAATCAATACAAAAATTCCCACTAGAAAACTGGGGGAAAGGATTTGAGTTGACTGTTCATCCTAACAAAATATGACTTTTCAAGGTAGTAAGAGATTTCTTGATCTTACCCAAAGTAAAAGAAATGCAGGTAAAACTAAGCTGAGATATGGTTAGAAACCATGTGACCATGTTGCTTTTTAAGGTTTTGAAATTTAAATTAAAAACAAACCAAGTAAAAATTCTTGATGTTTTTATGATTCTAGTAAAGTAATCTGGGATACTCTCTCTACTTTTAAAGAATATTGTTTCTTCATTCAGTGTTGACTTTTCTCAAAAAATTTTCTCTTCCCAACATTTAGCATTTAGTTTAAGCTTTCAGTTAATATTTTGTTTTTTGGAGGAGGGTGGTCTCTTGTGTTCAGTGATGCATCCCCAGTGCTGAGAAGAGCACTGATTATGAAGAACTAGGCACTTCTGATAAATATTCATTGGGTGATACGCGAAGGGAGGGGTGTTGGAATCGGAAGTCGCGGTTTCCTCGGCTCTGTGCACAGTGCGAGGAGCAGAATGAGGAGGAAGCTGAGTGGTTAAAGTGTGAGCACTGGGGGTCAGGGAGGAGTGAGGAGAAGGAGGGAAGTGGGGGGGGGGGAATGTTTTACGGACATTACTTCTTTCATCCAAATGGGCTTAAAGTAAAACTCAGTGAAATTGATGTGGACTTTCCAACCAGACCTAATCACTATTCACTTCCTGCATGGTGAATTTCATGCAGATTGTAGAGCATATGACCTCGCACCTTTTTAATAGAATTTCAGAAATTTGCCCTTTCCATTTTAGCCTAAGGAAAACACCTGTATTCTTATCTGCAATTATCCAAAGGTGTGTACCTATGTCACAGCAGACCATTCAGAGCTTTGTAGCTAAATCAGATGTCATGAAGAAAAGGGACAAGAAATACAAGACTTTTCTGTACTTCCACAGAAACTCTTTGAATAATTGAATTAAGCACAACAACTGAATCATTTTATAAACTAGTTGGTGACTGTTATCCTGAAGTTTATCTGAGAAGGACATGACCGTATACAGAAAAGTACCTGGAGATGATCAGAGTCTATCACATGGAAACACAGCTATGCCTTTGGAAAATTCTTAGCATCTACAAATGCTAGTGTAGCAATTTATAGTATATTGGTTGGTTGTTAACCAGTTAACAACTAGTTGTTATCACTCGAACCCTCAAACTGCTGAATGGTGCCTTAATGATTCTATTTTGTGAAACTGGTTTGTGTGTTGAAAGGATTCCAGTGTGCCTGGCTGTTCCCTCACTTTCTCTTTGTTCTGTATCCCAATATGTTATTTTCTCTCTCTTATATTGGGATGAACATTTGCACAAAACACAGATTTGAAAAAGTGGCCAGTGTCCTGCAGTGAGATGGGTGATGTCTTTACTGACATATTCTTGCTTGGATCATCTTAATCACTGCAACCAGAAGGTGAGGCCAGACTCTGCTTTGACCATGTGGCCCCTGCATTCATTTATTCTAACCTGCCATAAGCTTTTTTTTCCTTAAAAATATTTATTTATTTATTTATTATTTTTTATACTTACAATGTTGTGTTAGTTTCTGCTGTACAACACAGTGATCCAGTTATACATATATATTCTTTTTCATATTAATTTTCATTAGAGGTTATTACAAGCTATTGAATATAGTTCCCTGTGCTGTGCAGTAGGACCTTGTTGTTTACAACTTTGTTTTTTCAAAATGAAGATATTGTCTACACTACACCAATGTTTTTTCCTCCATTTCTTACTAGCTGTGTGACCTTGGATAAGCTACTCAAATTCTGTGTCTAAGTTTCATCATCTTTAAAATGAGAAATTGATAATACCTACTCTAGAGACATTGTGAGGATCAGATGAATTAATGTATCTTTAAACAGTTCTTGAGACAGTACTCAGTGAACTGGCTATTATTAATAGAGTATTTAATATGCTATACTTATCTAAGTAATCAATCTAGTAATAATCTAATTAATGTGGTCTTTATATAAATTATATAAGTTAGGGATTAATTATGCTTCTAAAACTGTGGTTATTGGAAATATATAAAATTTGTCTGAAATAGCATTCAATTATTCCTAACAAGTGTCTGCTTTCCCCAATTCTTATAAATAAAACCTCATATGAAATGGCTTCAGAGCATATGAATTTATCAAAACACAGATGTAAAAACAGCTCAGGTGTGAATTTCTCTCACTTGTAATTCTTTAACATTTTATTTTAATATTTCCTTCTTAAAATGCAGCTTGGCAATCCAATATAATACCCTTGGGCTGTTGCCCCAACCATTAAAATGTATTGTCATTCTTAAACCTTCAGAGATATCCCTGGGCAAATTGAAGATACGAAAACAGTAAGGAGATATTAAAATACCACTGATGGACTTACTAAAAAGAAACAGAGTTATTCCATTGAGTGGTTAGTTTCTCCGTATCAAGTTATAGGAGTTCTAAGATTTGATAATTGTGTTGCCCACTTCTCGAGTTCCTCTTCAAATCCCCTTGGTTCTACTTCCAGTCCTTGGGCAATAACTGAGCTCCACTCGACTTCCACTGCCTAATGGAGGCTCGCTCTGGTGTTCTGTCTTTTATCTCTTGATTCTTGTCCTGGGCTTCTCTGACACCTGAGCCTCTTTGGCACTCAGACTTGTACAACCCATGGCCTCATCCTAGACCAGCGGGGACAGGACTCCATAGATAAATGCTTCCACTTTTGTCTTCTGGAACAGAGTTCTGACACATTTCAAAAGGCTCCTCTGAAAGTCCGGAGGAATAGGGCACCACTCATCTGTAACAGTGGCCAACTTAACTGATTCTTGGTTTGCCTTTCTTACATTCCCTAGTTTAAGGCCTTTGTTCCTCATTCTCCTCCTTGGAATCACTTCCATAATAAACTGTCTGCACACAAACCTTTGGCACAAGCTCAGTTGGCATAATCAACCCAGGATAATGCAATATTTTGATTATTAATTTGTTTTTATGCTAAAAGAAAAATGATCAGATCTAGTTTATCATAACTGGAATGATTAAATTACATGTAGAAAATAAAAAGTTGGTAATTCTTTGGGAGAATTTGATTCTGAACTCTTGGAAAGAATATCCTAATAATAGGAGTTCATAAAAATAAGAGGCATGCATATTCTAAACCACAAGGGAGATCTAGTTGGGGGTGTATTTTACAGAAAGTACTAGGTAAAGAAGGAAGTTACACCCATTACAGACTATTTGTAACTCAAAATAGCTCCCATGTGTAAACACAGATTTATAGAGGTAGTAAGGTCTCTCGTTCAAAGACTAAAAAACCCCACCACCTTTCCTAGCCCTATTTTATTCAAGGATGTAGGATGGAAGGAATAAAGAAAATAAAGGTGGTAAATAGGAAGTGGAGTTATTAAGGGAAAGATGAGTTAAGATAGTTAAAATACAGCACAGGGGCCTCCTCTCCTTCCTTCAGAGCTTTACAAACCTCTTTGTGTAACAGGAAGCAAAACAAGAATATCTCCTGGTTTGGAAAATCTCCAGGACTGGTTTTGCCTCCTATGGAAGCATCTCTCAGGGAGGCTTCTGGAGAGGGTGGCCAAGGACAGGTGAAGTGATCCCACGGTAGTGTTTATATAGATTAGAGATTGGTAACCAATGACGCAGATGCAAAGGTGGCAGAGACAACTACAAGGGCCACAGTAACAGCCACCACTGAAGAGTGTGTGTGTGTGTGTGAGTGGTGAGGGGAGAATGGTGTGGGTCATGTGGGTCTTGCCCATCACCTCCCTCTATCTGCAGTTCCCACCTCGTGCTTTGGGAACCCGAGACAACATTCCTCTGGATGTTCCCAACTAGGCAGCCCTTGAGGGTGTTAGGGCCAGTCTGGCCTGTGCTTTTTTACCCTCTCGCCTCCCGGAGGTCAGAGGTCAGAGAGGCTCAGACCATTTCTAGATTTAGAGAATTCTAGCATATTAAAAACATGGAAATGTCAAAACAGGGTACAAAACCTTCTATCTTAAATGCTTATGCTTAACAAATCAATGTTATTAGCAAAGAGCTTTTTATTTGAAACAATTACAGCATTACAGGAAGTTTAAAGGTAATATAGGCGGTCTCTATGTATCCTTTACCATTTCCTCCAATGTCTACATTTTACATCACTATGTACAGTATCAAAACCAGGAAACTGACGTTAGTACATTGGGTGTATATAGTTCTGTGTCCTTTTACTCCCTGTATAGATTCACGTGTCTCCTCCTGCCGTCTGGATGCAGAACAGTTCCAGCATTACCCCTTTACAGTCATACTCACCCCCCTCTGCTTCCCTCCTGGAAATCGTTACTCTGTTCTCTAACTCTATAATGTCATCATCTTGAGAAAATTACATAAATGAAATCACACAAAGTGTAACCTTCTCATATTGGCTTTTTTTCACTTAGCCTAATGCCCTTGAGATCCACCCAAGTTGCTGCATGTATCAATAGTTTGTCCCTTTTTAGTGTTGCGTCCATGGTATGGACTTCTTCATTTCCTATCTGGATGTCTTGCTTGGAAATGTAGGAAAAGCATTACAAAAATTGCATTACAAAAAATACTTAAAAAATCAAAGCTATTACATGTTAGGGCACCAACTCCTAAGATTCTCAATCAGTTGTTCTGAGGTAGAGCCCAGACACCTATGTTTTTAAAAACTCAAACCAAACCAGTCAGTTCTAAAGAGCATCCAGGGCTGAGAACCACTGGAAATGGGAAAAGATAAGGTTATCTTTTTTGGAGAGGGAAGGTGGGGATGGGGAAAGGCAGACGGAGAAGAGGGTGTTCATGAACTTGTAAAGGGATTGCAGAAACATTTCCCTTATGTTATAATTTCTTCCTGTAAGTAATCACTGGCTGGGTCTGAGAGCCTAGAATTCCTATTTTTATGAAAACTGGAGGCAAAAAAGTGTGCAGACCCCACAAGGGATGCCAGACTCAAGACTTGGTAGGCTTTGCTCTGTAACTCAAGGAAACTTTGAGGAGCTGTCTTCCATGAGCCACAAGTTATACTTTGATCAAATCTACCCACAAATCTACTCCAGTAACTCCTCTATAGCAACTCTCACACAGGGCCGAACAATATGTCGCGTACCAGTCTGATGAAACCATTATTGAAGACATTCTGCCCCTTTCCCTATTTGAGAATTCAGCTTTGAATTCTGAAGCGATGTTTCACAGAGGATCTTGAATTCCTCCCACAGTAAACCCTCTGGACACCCCTCTCCCCTCCATCAGTGTTGTAGCCCACAGATCTAGGGATCTGGCTTGCCACCTCCAAGGGAGTTAGAATACAAATAACACTTTTAAACTCTGTAAGATGTGACAGGATTTTTCATTTTAACTTGATGCCTGTAAACAGCGTATTTTTTCTTTTAGTCCATCCTTCTGTTTTATTATTCCTTCTGAATTTCAACCTGAAAACCCTAGATGACTTGACAACATATTTGTAATGAGCTGAAGCCCATCAACCAAGTATTTCCTTTCATCACAAGGCACAGGGGCAGGAGGGAGTTCTGCAACTAGGCCAGCCTTCCTGTGATTCAGAACATTTGTTTTAATATATCTCAGGGACAACTGGAAAGCAAAAAATAGTAAAGAAAATTTTAAACCCTTACAATGATACATGAACCCATCCAATTTATTCACCGAGCTATTTCTGTATTTAGCGAAGTCAAGGCTCTTTAGGGAAAGCAAGCATACTCACATTTAAGCAATTTTATTGACAGGTATATATTATTGTAGCAAAATCAGAAGTCCTTGGTTTAAAAAGACAACTTCCAGTTTATAAAAAAATTTAATGTGCCCATAATCAATGGATTATTATAATTTTTTGACAGTTTAATCTTCAGTCTATATATGTTGTTTGAAAACACAATAGTACACTACTTATTTTAGCCTTGTAGTTAGAAGTAGCTCTGTTAGTAACAGCCATAGACTAACATGAATCTATCATTTAAAGCTCCCAATCTAAGTAAAGAAACCACGGCAGGTTGGTTGCTGAAAAACTGGTTAATTATTTGAATTGTTTGGGGAGAAAATGTTACATATTTCATAGCAACCTAATTTACTGATGATTAGTTTTCATGCTAACCAATAGAATAACATAAAAGGAAACTAATCTTAGCGTGTACAGTTTGATCAAGTCACAAGAGCATAACTGAATATAACCTTTCCATTAATGTTCTATGGGGATATATATTTCCACATGAATTGCGAATAACTAAAACTAGCTATGACATGATGCATTAAAATGAATCTGTCAGTAACATTTCACTACCACCCAGTGAATTACCAGGAGACTGTGGTAATGCAGATCTGTATTATTTATTTTAATTATACTTTAGGATAAAATGTATTAATTTTTAATATCAGTTCTTCGGTGAAATTTTGATTCAATTAAAAATCTTTTAAACAGATGTTTTCACATTTAGATCTCAGCTGCATCTGTCAAGATAAATGAAGATTATTTTATGATTCCCTGGCCAAGAATTTCATCGTGTAGGTTAATAATCGCCTCTCTAGGCTGGTTAGTTCATTTGATTAAAGCCCGGGGCTTATGACAGCAAGATCAGGGATTCAGTCATGTCTGAGTTAATTTACCTTAACCTCTGTTTACATTCTCAATCTTAAACTACTTCTTACCAATCTGTCATCCACCAAAGATTTAGCATCAGGATCAGGACCTGGATTGAGAAAAACAACTTTGTCTCACTGACTGGGTGGCATTTGGTTCGTACACCCTACGTGAGCGTTTGCTTATTGGGGAATTTGGTGATCGCAAAAATCTGCTTAATATTTAGTGTCAATTAGTGGGTTTCACTTTTCTAGAAATACTGTAGTCAGGGATATTTCTGAAGGGGTTTGATCATTTCAGTTTTAACTTTGTTTAAATGCATTGCCTATGAATTGTAATTTATCTTCACCTTGAGGCCACTGGGAATTATCTCAATATTGATAACTGCCAAATCAGTTGAAAGGTAGTGAGGTTTTGCTGTGGATCTGATCCTGTTCCCCTCCAAATCCTGGCTGATGGTGTAACTCCAATTTGCTTCAAAGTTATCTCCTTCACCAGAGTACCATTTTCAGAAATCTCCTAGGGGTGTTTCAGATGTCCTTCATATAGTCTCCTTCATCTTCTCTTGGGTACCACTGTCTTCCATTTCTAATTTGGCTCTGTAGGCAAGAACTCCCAATGGCCAGAGTACCTCTACTGTTTGCCAGGACCCAATCAGCTCACACTGCGGGCGTGATCTGGCCTTGTAGCCGCTCCAGTTCTCACCCCGGGAGAGAAAGTGCTCTTGAAACTCCTTCTCCCTTCCTGTGTTGTACTCTGATATACAAGTCTGACAGCAGTGCTGGTTGATAAATATATTTTAGTGAAACAGCTCCTCCTTTTTAATTCCTAGCTTTTTAATCTCAGCTTTTTTTCATGGTGTGGCTGGAACCAGCTTGCCGGCTAAAAGCTTGAAATCAGCCACGGTGGATTTTCACACCATGGAAATCAGCAAATTCTACAAATCAGGACTTTTTTTTTTTTTTCCATAGAGAGCCATTTATCGGCACAGCACTGGCTTTCTCTGTCTGTCATGCCCTTCCTCCAAGACTCTGTGACCACGGAAATGGGAAAATAATTGGACTGACAGGATAATATCCTTTTCCAATCCTGACTGTATTTTAGACCTAAAAATCTCTTTCCCTAGGACACCCCATGCCCCCCACTTCTCAGAAGACTCCTAGGTTCTTAGTGAAAACAGAATCCATGTGGCTCCCTCTACCCTAACAGAGGTCCCAGACCCTCTCCTCCCCTCACATGGAGTTAACATGATTTTGGCTGTAAGTCTGATACCACTAGACCCTTACTTCCCTCAGGGAGATAAGATACAGAGACCTCTTTGTGTACCATCATCCCTGAACATGTATCTTCCAATTTTCCAGACATGCATCAGAAAAAAAAAGCACAGTTCAGGATCTCAGTCTAGGCTAACCAGTGTTACACTTTCATGCTTAACTGCAATGAACCATTGGCCAACTTGCTAATTGCTTTCTCTTCAACCTCTTCCCATTTCCCATACCACCAATGTAAGGGCAATTGAATAGGATGAAGAAATCATTTTAATACTTGGGCGCTGGAGAAGAAATAACTAGAAGTATGATAATTTCTAATAGAAGAATGATTTTCGGGGGAGGGTACAGCTCAGTGGTGGAGCGCATGCTTAGCATGCACAAGGTTCTGGGTTCAATCCTCAGTACCTCCATAAAAAAATGACTTTGATATAACTTAGTTCTTTTGAACTGTTTGGTAGGTTTCATATCTTATGCCATGCCTTCAGGTATTAAAGAAGGACTAAAGCATTTTACTTTAGTTAAACTAATTAAAATCTTTAAAAATTCAATATGCCAACTTCCATGACTTCAGTTAAATGCCTTAATTGTATTATGTCACTCTTTAAAATGAATTAAAATCCAAAGTATTATAAATTTAGTTAAAATATTATAAATATAGTTATAAATTTATTGTGAACCTTACCCAGTATAGCAACATAATAAGGTTAGTGAAATTAAAGTTAGTGAGAAGAAATACCAATTTCTTTTTTCTTTTAAAAAATAGAATAATTTCCACTGCTTACTTTATCTCTACTGATCAGTACTAAGCAATCTCATGCTTCTTCCCAAATGGCAGGTAGTTGAAATCTGGACTCTCCGACCCTGGTATATCTAATACAGCGCGAGGGGCATCCATGTTTACAACCTACCACACCCATAATGGTCAGCATCTTTCAAACATAAAATTAGTGATATTAACAATGTCTCAGTAAGATTTCATGTTTTTGGCAGATTCATTGCACAGCCTCTCTGTGCCAGGCACTGTGCTATACCAGAGGCATAAAGTGATAAACTAGACTGTCTTGGTCCTAACGGGGCTTCAGTCTTGAGGAGGATGTAGACACATAATCAGTTGCCATGGCCTTGAGTAGGGGAATGTATAGAGAAGGGACAGTGATCTGTCTGGGAAGCAGAGCAAGAAAGTTTACCAGTCTGTGCATAAATTGCTTCAGCTACTGTTTACCTTGGGCTCAGAGGTGTCTCCACACCCTGTAAAATGAGAAGCGTAGGTGAAAGATGCCTGATCTTTGTCGACCTTTAGCCAACTCTCCTCTCCCCATGCTTCTTAGTGTTTAAGCCATCACCACTGAAACCTGATTGGGACACTTGGCTCTGTGCTTGATGCCATTTCTTTCCTTCAGTATTTGGAGACGATGCAAAAGAGATGATCTAGTTTGTGTCTAAACCCCCCTCTTAGAGGTGTGCTATATAGTTATACTACGTTACCTCTTAGCTTTCTTTTTATTCAGAATTTTTAGTTCCTGACTTTACGAAATTACCCTTTGTACATATTTCCCTTCCTTGTAAAATGAATAGTGAAATTTACTTCATCCTAACATTAAGATTGATCATGTAATCTCCATTTAAAAGAAACGGATTTCTGTCAAAATAACTTTTCAGAAATATGCAACCATCAAAATTCGATATGGTAAGACTTCTCTATACATGGCAGACTAAACTCTTCTAGAACATTGTGGAGAAGCATTTAGAGTAGGATGTCCACGTCCTGCCTGGTTCATTAGAGTGGAAATACCTCTTTTAGTAGAGCATTGCCTTCTTTTTGCAATGATGTATTTCTGAAAGATGATCTTCAAAAAGTGTGAGCATTCTTTGTTCTTTTCTCCATAATGATTTTGGAAGAACAAATTGTTTATGTATGTAGGCCAAGTATGTTTTCTTACCATGCATTGTTTTAAGCATTAATTATGCTTTAGTTATTTACTTAGCTTTATTCTTTGCCCATCTGACTTCTTCTCAACAAAAGAACAATTGTTAATTCAAATTATTTTGGAAATGTCCTAAAAGTCATTCAAAATATTGTAACTAGGTTTAACACATCATATGGAACTGCTCACGAAGTCTTTATAGTTAACTAATGACCTATTCTCTTTGGATGCATGAAGAACAGAATCAAACAGGTAACTTCAGAGGCCTTGTCTGTGTAAACCTTACTTCTGTTCCTTCTGGCCTAACTGTAACTCCCCCACAAAAACATCCCGCATAGAAAACACCACTATTTGCAGCCTGTCCTAGATTCTTACAGTAGGAAGTATAGATGTAGTTGCAGACGCTTAACAAATGACCTCCTCTTCAGAGGGCAACCTAGAGGAGACCAACTAAATGGTGCCCTAGCAAGTTTTCAAGTTTGAAAGGTGATTGTATTTTTTATGTTTTTGCTAGTGGCTTATTAACCTTCTTAAGATTTTCAAAGGAAATCATTTTTAAATAGCAGTTGATAAACAATCCAAATGACTTATAGAGAGAACTGGATGGTGAGGATCATGAAACACTGGGATGTGTTTTGAGGGTGACTTCAAAATAAACTACTCAGGGGACTTCGAAAAGAGAATCTATATCCTGTTAATAATGCCATTAACAGCGACAGAGTGATGTGGGGTGGTCCTTCAGGAGACAAGGAAATGTAGAATGACTGCTTAGGGTTTCTTCAATTTTGAAATTCTAAGACAAATGACTATATATTTCTTAAAACTGTTCAGAACACGGCTCAGGGCCCAGGTTTTTCAGTTTATGAAAAGGCTTATAAAATTTATTTGGTTACTTCTAACAACAATCAGTAAGCCTAAGCAAGGCAGAGATCTGCAACTCATTCTCACGTTAGGGGTTAGGCCTTGAACACGCTGGTTTCCAAACCTCAAGTTGGTTTGTGAACTTGGGCAGAAAGATCCAGAACTGTTGCCGAATGGAGAAAGTGCTATGCCCCAATTTCTCTACATACACAGTCCATTTGCTTTACAACCTCAAAGCCTGATAAAGAGGGAGTGCTTCATCTTGTTTTCTGGGTGGACAGTGTTTGCCATGCACATGGAATACAGGCAGGTGGAATTTCATACCGTGCTAAATCACAGCATTCTGAAAAACTCGAGGTCTCGCAAAAGGCCATATCTCAAAAAAGTTACTGCTTCAAATAAATGTGCCATTTTTAAAATTACACCTACTGTATCAGAAAAAAGCATTCTTTCATGTGAGTGACATTTATATGACTGCCATTTATAGAGAATAGGACATTCTCACATGGCAAGGCTGAAGAATTGATTTTGAAAGCTGAGAGTATTCTCTGAATGATAAATGTGGTGGAAGTCAAGATACTCGAGTGGGAGAAGCCTCTCCACAACTGGCTAGTTTCCCTATAAAAGTGAACCCTGCCTAATGAAGAACATTAGTTCGTTACACTTAACAGCACTGATGAGACTTTTAATGTATTTCATACCTGCAAGCATTTTTAGTCGTGGATTTTGCACCATGTTAAGAGTTGGACTTTGTGGCTGCTCTGGTCCAAAAGCCTTCAATTTTACATGTATGGGAACTGAGGCTGAGGTGTTGAGCTTCTACTTAGAACCAATCCACCCCCTCACCTATTCTCCGTCCAATTCATTTTTCCTTTACATCAGTCATCTTTTAAAGAAAGTTCCTAAATTACTATCTGGAGGAAAAACTACCTTCTACCTGCCTGTGGACAAACAGGGAACCAAGGCTTTATTTAATCTTCACAATAAATTACATCCCAAACAAGATTTCTCAGGAAAAGCGATCAATCGCTTAACTGCTGAAGGACAATCCAGATCAAGGATGGAAGCGGTTGCATAGCTCAGGAGAAATTTTCAGCTCTTGGTCAAGTAGCGGATTCATATCTGAGATTATCTTTATCCAAAAGTTGAGATAAAGAGGGAAGGATCCAAACCCCTAAGACTTCCTCCTTCGGGCTCCTCTGTACCCTGGGGAAGCGAGGAGCGATAACTCCAGTAAGCAAGACGTTTGCTGAATTGCTAAACTAACGCGCCACACCCTTGGGTGGCCTGGCACCCTTCTTCCCAGGGCGAGCAGGTTTGCGGAGCGGGGTCCCGTGAGCTGGGGCTCGAGTGAGCTGAAGCTAAGGGAGGGCAGCCGCGTGGCGAGAGGTGCAAGGCGACAGCCGGCAGCAACGTGACCCACCTGCGGGAGAGGCGCCTCGGAGGCGGCGGTGGTCCAGCGCGGCTGCTGCCGGGCGCGCCGAGGGAGGGGGCCGGGCGGGAGGGCGACGCTGCGCGGCGCTCCAGCTCTGGGCTGCCGCTCGCCACTCTCGCCCGTATAAGAAGCCCGAGGGCCGAGGGAGGGCCGGCTAGATTGCGCAAGAGGAGAAGTGAAGACAGCGTTTCCTGGAAGAAAGAGATCAAGCTGGGAATCCCGGGCAGCTGGAAGAACCAGAAATTCCTGTATTGCTCCTGCCGCTGTCGCTGCAGATGTTACCGCAGATCTCCGATCAGCCTGGTTTCTAAGGCTTTCCCCCAGACTCCTTGGGATCTGAGCATCCCAGGCAGACGGAGGCTTGGAGTGGCTGAAAAGGACCCCTTTCCTCAAGGAGTCAGAGTGGCTGCTCTGAAGGGCTGAGAAAACCCCAGCTGGTCTAGGCTTCTAGGCATTTATCCCTGTGCCCTGGTGTTTTACTTCAGAGGTGACATCTTTTCCCATGTTCCTGAAAACCCTGGGTTCTTATGGGGCTCATAGCTTGGACGATCTTGAATTTGGAGGTCTTAATTTAGGTAGATTAGAAGATTCAAAAGAAAAACCAAACGAAAGAGAGAGATGAAGAGGATACCTTATTGTAGATATGTTATCTATACCTATACAGTGTTGCATAATAATGTGCAATACTATGTATTGGATTGATACGTCTTTCCACTTAGGACAAGCTCAAAAGCCACAGGCCTGGTGGTTTATGATTTAACTAACCATGACAATCTATGAGGGCAAAGCGCTCCTGCACTCCCTGTGGTATAGAGCCAAGAGTCTTCCCAATGTGTCTCTGATGCCAGCCGACTGGTCTTAAGTTCTCTGGCATTCTTGCCAAGGCCCAGATTTTCAGCCACACGGAAGGTCTGTTCCCAGCATTTTTGAGCCAACCCCCCTTTTGCCTGGATTGCTGCTCTCCCCAGAACATCTCGTGGAGTCAGCTCAGACCCCATGTCTCCCAAGGAGTCTTCTCTGAGCCACTAGTTGCAGTTACTCTTTCTTTCTCCAAATGGTGTAGTTTATTCTTCTAATACAGAAGTTAAGATAGCTTGCCTCTTAAAAGTAATTGTATATCTCTTCCGGACTACAAGCTCCAAGGGTTGACACTCTATCCTTTTCAACTTGGAATTCTCCACCACACTTAGCATAGTACTTTGCATATAATAGGCACTCAATATTTATTGCACTCATTAATAAATCTGCCAATTATTATATTGTTTTGCAAAAAGTTTATCTGGTAGTATTCTTTGGGCAAAAAAGAACTTAAAAATTCTTCATTGCTTTTATAGAATCTAATTTTCCCAGTTTGAAGACTGAGAGAGTGAAAGAAGGGGGTGTAAGTAGGAAAGAAGGCCTCCCGGTGTGTCTCGAAGGAGCCTCAAGTTTGATCAACACAGTTCTGGTGACTTGCCCCTGGTCTAGCATCTGGCTTTAAGCCTTGTGGATACAGAAACTTAATTCTTAGCGCACTGAAACCTGGTACTTAAAACTAGAATGCTTATTTGTTAGTTGTCAATGGAAAATAAAGCAAGTAGTTACGGTGAAATATAGTTGCTGAGGGCCCGAGACACTCAGGTCATCACATGCTCTCTCAGTAGGCACATCGTGTGGAAACCATTTTCCAGAGAAGGCTGCTCCATAAACAGGGGAGTGAGTTATAAGATCCAAGTTTTCTGGCATGTAGCCACCCACCATTCACACCATGGTGACAGATTTGCCACCAGAAGCAGACACCTGGGTTCTGTGGACCATGTCCCTCTGCTTTCTGGGTAGTGTTTGTATCCATTATGAGTTGATGTAATGAACACTCATACTCCCAAATACAGCCTTCAACTAATAGCAGAATCATTGCTTTCTATACTTACTATTAGATGGACAAAATTTTTTAAACCAGGTTTTTATGAGAGGCAGTTATATTTCAGTTATGTAAGCACTTTTCTTTGCCAGAGGTGACTAGAGTCCCAGAAAGGGTAGCTTAAAATGACTAGAATATGGAAGATAAAGAAAATTGTCTTTATTAGTACCAAACTTAAGAGGTGCTTGACTTATTTATCTTGTGTTTTAAGGATTGATTTTTCCCTTGGTCGTAGGAGGTACACACAATTCATAACTCTCCCAGTCTTTCCTTAAACCTTTGCTGTGGGGGAAAATTAAGCCTTCAAAGATGCCAGACACCCAAATACTCAAGATTTGCCACTGACAGGATTCATCCTCTCCCTGTAGCCTTCTCATCGGAACTCCAGATAAGCCTTCCCAGATGTTGCACAACATCAAAGAGTTCCAGTTGAGAGATTTCCACATGGACTGTGCCCTGAGTCTTTCCTGTTACTTCCTCTCTTGCCAGCCTCCATTTCTCCACATGGCAGAACTTAGCAAAACTGATGAAGTAGACCTAGAGCCAGTGTTCATTAAGGGTTATTAAATGATTGAATAAACAAGTGTGCCTTTAGCATCTTGTATCTCCTTTTTCTCTGTCATTTTCCTCCTCATCAGGGATCCTCTTCTGTATAGTCTCAGGTCTTGCCCACTCCTCCCCTTCCCCTGAGGTCTCTCTTTATAGTGAACCACACTTTTTTATTGAGAGGTGGGGCTTTCAACATGTGCTGGCCCTGGAGGTTATTGACTTGATAGTCTATAAGTAGCATGTATTTGGGAAACTTACTGATTTAAAGATTTACCATTGGCTACTTTTGGGGGGGGAAAATTGAAGAATCCCTAGAGATGTCTCTGCTTAACTCAAAGAAATGAGTCTCTAATGGTAGAGATTTCAGGCACTCTGGGAGATATTTTTGAAAACGGGTATAATGAATATATATTTTTTATTTTGCCCAGCAGCCAGGACCAAGACAAGGATAAGGTGAGTGAGGAGCCTAGGACACAAAAGTTGAGGAGAGGCTTACCCTCAAAACCAAACTTCCATGAATCAGAAAATGAGGATCTCTTTAAATTTTATCCCCTTGGAGTTTCAACAACCGTCTCTTGTCCTAGCCTTTCAGAATCCATTTCCTTTCTGCTAAATATAGCTCCCTTTATCTTTGAGAAACACCCTTGTGCAATCCTTGTGATCCAGTGAAGGTGGCAGCACTCTTGGGTTTTGAGGAAGAGACCCATGAGTTAGGCCTGGCCGGTCAAAGCACACAGCCTTATCTGCAGTGATTGGCTCAGTGATGACACATGACCTAAGCTGGGCCAATAGGAATCTTTTCTGCAACAACTCAGAAAGAAGCACATTTCTTTACAGACAGTTGTTGAATTGCTGGAATGGAAACATGGGTGTCCTTGAGGAGAGAGTGAGTCTGAGAAAGAAGCCACTTTATGGGAAAGGAGAGCAAAGAGACGGGAAGAGACAGGTTTCTGAAATCGTTGGAACTCCATACCCATAGAGAGCTCTGTAGCCTAGGCTTTCCAGTTACATGAGTCAGTATTTGGGTATTGTATAATCCTGCCTAATAGAATGAGGTTGGCCAGGGTGAGAAGTGCACCTGTTCAACCTTGCTTCTCCAGTCATCCCGCCTACTTTAAGGTGCCTTCGTCACAACATGCAATCAGAAAGGGGTGGCATTTGTTGTTCAGAAAAAAACTTCTGAGTTTTCTTGTAGCGGATCTGGGACTTGGGCAATCAATCTCTGCGGCTGAAATTTCTCAGCTACTTCCTGATAGACTTGGAAATGGAATTTCTTGTCCCAGCCAACTTCTTTTTCTACTTCTTTCCTACTTTCCTGGGAAGTGGGCTAACAGAACCACCCACCCCATGCTCCTGAACTGTGAAACTGCAAAGAGTACAGTAAAGAAACCCAGACCATAGACCTGGTTTTAACTTGTTTCTAGGATTCCTGCCAAAACAGAGCAGGGAGAAAAACCAAACATTTTGCCACCCACTTGTATCCAAAAAAAAAAGTCCTGATGGGAAAATATGCCAGACACTGACAATATTAGAGCCTGGGCTAGGTGATGATGTCAGGAATGACAATAAAGAATTTAAAAATAAAACGCCCTCAAGAAACTGACTCTCACTAGAAATTCAAGAGGAGGTAAAGGTAGAAGAGTTGAGTGTGCAAGATGAGTGAATAGTAATATTTTTAAGTCACTGACTGAAGGGGAGGGGCAGCTACTTCTGGGAATTGTAAATGGGCAAGAGATCCCAGTCCTCTTCATCTGTGTCTCTGATTCCCAGGATCACAAAGTCTGTTGTAATTTTGGAGACTCCCAGGTCACTGGCAGGGCTATGGATTGATCATTCCCACTAGTAATCTGGATGTGGCCCAAGCCACACCTGCTGACCTCAGAGGAGGTCACTGAGCTATGATCCTATCAAAGAACAAGACATTCAAAATAGTTTAAAGCGATGGAGAAACATTAAAATGAGTTAATGTTTTGATAAATGCAGCTATTATTAACAGAGAGGTTCTTTTGATAATTCACAAACTGAAGATAAGCTCTCTCAGCTTCATGCCAGCCTCCCAGTAGACTTTCCAGTCTGCTGCAAGAGCTATGATTCAACAGTGGGCAGTGGTTACTGTTAGTACCGCAGGTATTATTGGTAAAGACCATTCCAGTCCAGCCAATCTGTGCCTGGTGCCCGTAAAGGAAGGTTAGTTGGAGTTTTAACTTGCTAAAGAGAAGAAAAAAAAATTAGAGTGCTTATAGCTTCATCCATCATCCTGTTCACCTTCAAACAGAATTAGCAGTGAGCTAAGTATAAAGCCCACCATAGGAGGAAAAGAAGAGGACAAGAAAAATGAAAACATTAATCATATTTTTATTTTTCTGTATTTTTGACTGTTTGTAAGGACCAATCACTTCTAAGAGTTACTTTTCCTCTTTGGGATTGCCTTAAAGATAACTCTAAAACTTTCTTAATCATGTTGGTAGGGAAATACCTAATCTAGGTGATTTATTTTATATTCACAGATTATTTGCCAAACAACTGATTTAACTATTATAAATTGTTTTAGGTTATATAAAACTTCATCTTAAAGGATTAATTGAGATATTTGAAAAAATGTTGCACAGGTGCAAAATTCAAGATATGAAAGGGGTACATGAAGAAGTATTTTTCCCCAGACAATGAGTTTTCCTGCCTGGAGGCAACTATGTTGATGACTTATTGGCCTCCTTTCACAGGCAGGCTATGCATATGAAACCCTACGTACTAAAAAATACACGTGACAGCCTCCTAGTCAGGTTCTTCTACATCTTGCTTTTTTCACTTACTGTAACTCGGATATTGTTCATAACAGAGCAGTCAAGGCCGTCCCATTTAAAATTACATACGTGAAAAAATGCTTGCCTCAAAAGACCACACACTGTTTACTTGCATTTATATGGTATTCTGTGAAAGACAAAACTATAGGAATAGATTAGTGGTTGCCAGAGGTTGGGGAGGAAAAGATTTCACTACGAAGGGACAACAGACAGGAACTATTTGAGAGGATGGGACATTTGTTCTGTATCCTGACTATACTGGTGGTCACATGACTCTGCACAGAGACCTTTACACCAAGAAAGGGACTTTAAGTATATGTGAATCAGAAAGATAATAATAAAAAGAAAAACAAAGAAAAAAACACAATACTAATCCCAAATTTTAAACAATGTACAAAATTACAGACATACACACCTGCTCCCTTTCCTTGCTCTCCTTTTCTCTGTTTTGTTTCCATACCACTCATTATTTTATAGCACACTCTAATTGAATTATTCACTATGCTTATTGTTGTCTTTCCCCTGGAATGCAAGAGCCATGAGGACAAAGAGTTCTTGTGTAATTTGTGCTCTATTGTATACATAACACCTAGAAGGTGACTGGCACAAAACAGGGTCTCAATAAAGGCATGATGGATTGGCCTAGATTCTCTTTCTTGTGTATAAACCTATTCCTTTGCAATGAAAAAAAATTATTTGAAAACTGACTAAACTCAGGGCACCATCAGTTGAGGTATGATCTTCACTGAATTGTTAGAGTTTTTGAAAACACTGTGACTATTGCTTCTTCTACCCTACTGCCCTCATCTAAATCAACAGCTCTCCTAAAACTCATATTTCATTCTAGTAAGAAAACTCCAAAGGATTATTGTTGGCAGTCATAAATTTTCTTTAAAAAACAAAACAACTGTTTTTTTTCAAATATTGTTTGAACTATTTCAACAAATATTGATGAATGAATGAATGAACCACTTGAAGGGCAGACAGATAGACAGACTGACAGAAACCTGTAACAGATGTAAGTAGAAATGTAAGATCTTTGAAATCATTCACGTCAAAAACGTATTGGTGAGATTAAACCTGTGCTTTACCAGCTAAAGTGGAATATTCCAGGATCTGCCTCTGCTGATGGTCAAATATTTTTGTGGTGAAATTGTTTGGAAAAGGCCAATGCCTCTGGCTACTTTATCTCTTGCTGTTCCCAGGGTTCTGCTTTTTTTTTTTTTTGACTCTGTTTTCATCAATAATCTTTTCATTTAATTACTTCTTTCCCGACTCTGTATCTCTTATGCCTGCAAAAGCATTTTGTGAAAATATAATAGAGTTCTTAGGCCTTTTTCTGAAAGTGTCTCTACAGTGATATTGCTTACTGAGTCCCGGGAGTTAGCAGTCATAAACAGGCTGGGGATGGATGGCCAGTATTCGTTATATGACAGGAAGTGGAGACTTCCCTCTTCACCTTATGAAAACGTACAGCAGCCCCAGAGTCTTGATTCTTCAGAAATGTCATCTGTGTCTTTATTTAATAATTGCAGGGAAAAAAGAGGTGGACATGTGCTCTCAATTGTCATAGTGAAAATTTTTTTTTGTCATTAAATTAATGAAGTGGAGAAAACCAAAATAAATGGCATACTCCCCTGTTCCCCTTTAGGTATCTAATTTGGTTGGGCTAGTGGCTGTTTGGGAATATTCTTAAATTGTGTTATCATGCATTTTGTAAACCAGTGGTTACATGATAGATGTTATACATGAAAAAGGCCACTAGAGAAAGAGTCTTTAGAGGCAGTAGGGAGGTAGGTTATAATTTTTTATGTCATACATGAATGACATAAACCCTGGATCAGAATTATTTTAACATTGAACTTAAATCCAGGGCCTTTCATAACTTAATAGCTCTTTCCCAAGAGAAAGATTTTAACTGAACACTAGAAATTTAAGTAGAAGAATTTGTCAAATCTCATCGAAATCTACTTGCTGGAAATAAAACATTATTATTATTATTATTATTATTATTATTATTATTATTATTATTATTATTATTATTATTATTATTGTGGGGATTGACATCTGTTGATAATGGTACCCACTCCTCCTCTTTAAACAATAAAGCCTTATTGGACTGGAGAAAGGGAAATCAAGTGAAGGAAACCTGAGAAAACCAAACTGACTCAGTCAATTTCCTGGACTTAAGTACAACTGGTAAGGTATGCCTTTAAGACCTTCACTCAAGGATGTTTTAGTTTATTCTAAGAAGTCCAGTTTTCAGGCTACTATGCCTGAAAGGAACAAAGGAAGAGACAGGAAAATTCTTAAAAAACAACAACAACAAAAAACCTCTAGAAAGTAGACTCAAGGACTGCAAATACAAGTGTCAGGAATAATTTATTGCATGGGCAAAACAATCAGGAAATACTGAGGAAATTACCACATATGTCATAATATAACTAATGTTTATGTTGATAACCCTATTATAACCAGAAAAAATATGTTTGGTGTACAACAATAATACAAGGAATGATATAAAAACTATTTAATCCTATTCCTATCTAAAATAACGGTAATGAAAAATTTAAGATCAGTTTTTGATATTGGTCCTTCCTCCCACTTTAGATACCACTCCTATAGTCACCATGCCCACCTTTTCATTACCAACAATGCCATACTTTCATTTCAAACTAGTCATTTTCTGATCATTCCCTCCTGTCCATCCAGGTCGTTTACCTTGTTGATTCCACTCTTGCAAGTGTGTAAGTTCATCAGTATCGCCAGTCGTCTGCCCTTGTCATTTATTTTTTACATTCATCACTTGCTCTTGCTTCCCTTATATTTTCTTTTCTTTTTTGGGGGGGGAGTAATTAGATTTGTTTATTTATATATTTTATTTTTTATTGAAGGTACTGGGGATTGAACCTAGGACCTCGTGCATGCTAAGCACACACTCTACCACTGAGCTACCTCATCTTTTCACTTAACCTTCTTCCCCAGCTGGGATGTCATGAACTACTATGATCATCTTCTGGCAAATGTCTCTTGATTGCCTTGGCCATCTCTTTGTTCTCCTTCCTTCCTTGGAGATTCGCCTGGCAAATCTCAACCTTGGTTTCACCCAACCAACTGCTCACTATGGTCCACTCAAGCAGCTAAATGTTGCTAGAGAAAACCCAACAATTGTGCTGGCTAGAGTCATTTCAAACCCATGACCGCACTTGCCAAAGGCATGCTATTGTAAGTGCTGCCGTACTGTACCTGCCAAGCATATTCAATTTCTAACTCTCTGAAATGACTCCTCTAACCTCTACTTCCCTTCCCCACCCACTCATGTGTTGTGATAGCACCACCATCTATTTTTTTTAAACCAGTGATTCTCAGAGTCCATAACATTCATACTTATTGACTCTGCTAAGTCTCTTTGCCCCTGTCTAAGGCCGTTCCCTCCAGACATATTCTGGATCCTACCCTATGCTGCCTGTATAAAGACTTTACTCCTCTAATTATCCTTTTCTTTTCCCCAGTTAACAGTGTATCTCTTTCTACTGGATCCTATCTGACACATGACTTAACACACCAACCCTGAGCATTTCTTCCTCTCTCAGGATGCCTGCTCATTGTAGTTGCTGTTGCTTCTGTTTGGAATGGTCTTTTCTTAGATCCATAAATGATGGCCTCACTATTCTGGTCTCAACTTAGTTTCTCTTCTTGGACTTTAATGACCTCTCCACTGTCTTTCAGACAGGTGCTGTAATGTCACATTGCATGATTTTATTTTCTTCATGGTAAATATTACCTTATTTTTTAATTGATGTGTTTATCTATTTCTTTTCCCACTGGAGTATAAGCTTATTGAGGGCAGGGACTGTCCCATCATCATTACTGTGTTGCTGAAGAACAGTGTCTGACACTGCTCAATAAATACTGACTGATGGGTTGACTGATTGATTACTCAAAGGTAGTGATTTCAATAATTTGGAAGACATTGTTCCCCAGCAATTCTTAGTAAAAGATGCATTATTGTATTTACTCCTTCAAACAAACCTATTTCTGGAAAGCTAGTGAATAATAAGAAACCTATTTCTGGAAGGCTAATGAATAATAATAATATTAACACGACTACTAATAAAAATGCTTAGCTAGGACTTTCTATGTGCCAGACAGTCTTCTGGACATGTTCCAAATATTAACTCATTTAAATCTCGTAACAGCCCTCTGAAAGAGGTACAACTATTATCCCCATTTTACCAATGAAGAATCTGAGGCACAGAGCATACTGACACAGTTAGGTGCTGCCCACACTCAGATTTCACTGTTGCTTCAGTGGGAAGAATATTTCTATTTTATTATTTTATTTTATTTTATTTTATTTTTTATTGATGTATAGTTGATTTATAATGTGTTAGTTTCTGATGTACATCATAGTGATTCATATATATATATATGAATATATGTATGTATTTAAAATATGGAATGTGTCATGAATTTGTGTGTCATCCTTACACAGGGGCCATGCTAATCTTCTCTGTATCATTCCAATTTTAGTATATGCGCTGCCGAAGTGGGCACAGTGGGAAGAATATTGAGCAGGGTGTCTAATATGAATCCCTTCATAACATCACATTTCTAGGTGGTCATTTCTGTAAGAAGGAACAACCATCTAGTATAAAGTATTAGGAAATCTTGTAGCTACCGCTGATTATTGGTTCACTATACACCAGGAAAAGCCTAGTATTATGGGAGATACCAAAGAATAATAAAACAGGGTTCTTTCTAGAAAGACAGGATTAATCTATTTAGCAAATCTAAGAAGGACTAAACATCTACAAAGAACTGTTTAATATCATTAAATAAAATGAACAAATTCCAAACTCCCAATTTATCCCTCGCTCCCTCCTTTACCCCCTGGTAACCACAAGTTCAGGATTTGCAGATACTAACTATTGTATTTAAAAGAGATAAACAGCATGGTCTACGGTAGAGCACAGGGAGCTATATTCAATACCTTGTAACAGCCTATAATGAAAAAGAATATGAAAAGGAATATATGTATGTGTGTGTATATATACATCACTGAATGCTATGCACCAGAAATTAACACATTATAAACTGACTATACTTCAATCAAAAAAGTTTAAAAAAATGAACAAATTGTTAAAATATTTACACCTTTGCCTACAGACTTACAATTTTCACATAGCAATATGCTTCTGTTTTGAAGACAGGCAAATATTTATGAAGTTAGATTTATGGATAAAGGCCACATCCCTAAACCTTGGCACAGTAGCAAGATCTTAGGATGTGTAAAGGGTGTTGGATCTGAGCCGGAATACTCACATTTGGATGTTAGGCAGTCTCCCCTCTCTGAACACTCTAACTGCAAGTAATAGTTGGTCTACCTAGTTCAGATACCACTTTTCTTTGTACCATATTGATTCTTTTCCCCACTATTTTAGGACTTTATGTTAACATAAAAGCATTAGTTTAGAAAAGTTGGCTATGTACCACTAGATGAACTTTTTTTTTTTGCTGTAACTCACCAAGAGGTAATTTAAGGACAAACAGGAAGAACATATCTTAAACAATCCAGTCACAGCTCCAGCGTGACTGAAGAACTGGGAATCTCCTTAGGCAGCAGTGACTGTGGGAACACGTCTCTTTATTCTGTTTTTACATCCTACACTGGCCCACACTCTCTGGGGATGGCCTGGGCACAACTCGTTTCAGAGATGATTGCCACAAGTTCCTGGTTTGTGTCTATAATTTCTCCAAGTTAAGTCCCTAAAATATCTTAACTTTCTGTCTAAACTACACAGTCTGCACCAATTCTATTTCAGTCCTGTAGATACATATCCTCCCTGTGTTTACTGCACAGATCTGCAATGCTAGGAATTTATCATGTGCAGTTTTTGTAAAATATAGAAGTATCTACTAATGCTTTTTGTAAGGAAAAAATGCTTTCTGTTTTGTATTGCCTCTGATCGTCTTTTTTCAAAAGCCTCTGTACCTAGAGCATGTGGAATTTTAGGATTCCTTGAGTAGTAGGTTGAATTGTGTCCCCCCTAGAGGTATAGCCCAGTCCTTACCCCTGGTACCTATGAATCTGAACTTTTTTCGAAATAGGGTCTTGGTGGATGAAGTTAGTTAAGGACCTTGAGAAAAGATCGTCTTGGATTGAGAGTGAGCTTTAAATCCAATAACTGGTGTCCTTGTAGGAGAAAGGAGAGAGATATTTGAGACACAGGGACACAGAGAGGTGGAGACCAGGTGAAGACAGAAGTATACATTCGTTATGTGGTAAAACCAAGGCGTGCTGAAGGGTGCTGGCAGACACCTGCAGTGAGAGATGGGTGGAACAGATTGTCCACGCCTCCAGAGGGAACCTACCTTGCTGACACTGATTGTTTTTTTCTTCTGGCTCTGGAAGTGTAAAGATGTATTTCTGTTGTTTTAAGCCACCGGTTTTGTTGTAATTTGTTATGGCATCTCTAGAAAATTAATATACTTGGTTTTAGGTGGGCAAACAGTAAATTCAGGCTTGAGTAGTTCCATGAAGATCCTAGCCTATTACTGCTTCTTGCTTTCTTTATGGTCCTTTCCTGTTTCATATATCGTCAGATGCCTGCTACGGCTACAGTACCTGGATTAAAGGCTATCTCTCCCAACATTTACAATGTAGATAACCCAGTACTAACAACAGTCAACCAACCAACTAAACACAGAGACATCTGTACTTCTGTGGTTTTGCTTGTTAAGTATTTCACGTGTGTTTTATGTATGCTCTTCTTATAAAATTCCAACAATCGTATTATTATTAATATTTTAATGAAAATGCCTAGCTTAGAATTTTGGTGAAACAAGTGTTTTCCTGGTAGAATTTTAATCAAAATACCACAGAGTGAAACACACTTAGCAACATGAACTTAGATGGTGACAATTGTCATTTGTATATCATGGCTTTTCAGGATCCTTCTTCAAGGTCCTTCTGGGAGCCAAGTTGGTGGTAAAGTGGATTTCTTGGACCTTGCTTCTCAGAGTCTATCAGGGATTGTCCACATCCATGTATGTACTTGAATCTTTCCTATGCCAGCGGCAGTCACAGTTCTGCATCTGTGCTCTCTGATCACTCAGTGAAGTCTTAGTAGTTCTGAGAGGTAAAAACTTATGTTAATTTAGTTAATACTCTTAGCTAGTAAACACCAATTGTGTTTGTACTGTTTACAAAAGGGACAACTAGGGGTTCTTTTTCTTTAATTGAAGTATAGTTGGTTTACAATGTTGTCTAAGTTTCTGGTGTATAGCAAAGTGGTTCAGTTATATATACACGTATTCTTTTTCATATTATTTTCCATTATGGTTTATTACAGAATATTGAGTATAGTTCCCTGGGCTAGACAGTAAGACCTTGTTGTTTACCTATTTTATATGTAGTAGTTTGTATCTGCTAATCCCAAACTCCTAATTTATTCCTCCCGCAGCGCCTTTCCCCTTTGGGCAACCAGAGGTTCTTAATTTGGATTCTGTAAATTTAGGTCACTGTAAACCTTCCTTATTTATATTAAACTCAAACTGAAACATAAAACTCCTTTCAGTTATGAATTTAGGCTCCAAATCACAGAGCCTAGAAATGCTACATTGTATTAATAGGTACCTGTGGTTCTGTCACAATAGAAATTATTAATATTTTTGCATTTCCTTACACATTATGTTATTTTTGAAATGTTCTTGCTAATTACCAGATTGGGATTATAGTCATTATTGGCTCCACCAACAAGGCTGTTATTTAATATATAAATAAAGAAGTTTCATATTACCACATCACAACACTTTCTTTTAATATTTTTTCTTTTAATATTTTGATAGCTGTATTTCAATTGCTTTTCAATTGTAATTCAATTTCAGTTGCTTTGTAAACCTATTTTATTGTATGCTTTTGTAAATTTTATTCTGGGAAGGAGTTATTCACCACATTGCCGAAGACATCTATGGTGCAGAAAATTTTAAGAACCCTTGCATGAGCTCTTAGAAACAAAGACAACCAAGATCTGAGGCCACTAAATCATTTGCTTATTCAGAAAACTGGGTTATTTAGCATATTTCCTTTCAAGGGCATAAACACATAGCAATAAGCAACTTCTGAAAATGATCTTAGCCCTTGTTCCCTTTAATTGCATTTTATTTACATTTTGTGTAACTGCCTGTTTTTTTCTTTTTTTTTTTTTTTTTTGGTATAAGGTTGAGCAAGTTTGATTAGGTTTTCTTCCGGAGGGTGCAGTAGGTTGGAGTCATCAATCAGCAGTAGCTCTCAGTTTTGATTTAAAAACTTTCCCCTGCCTTACTCGTGTACCTTATTTGATTTGTCACTGGAAATGGGAAGCATGCTACCCTTGGAATGTTAGTGCTGAAGGCACACAGTCATTTCACAGGGAAACAGTGATATTAGAGAAAGGGCATGTGAAAATTTGTCATGGAATTTCCTTTATGAAAATGAAAATGCTCTTTGTTTACATGATTCCCTTTTGTCTTTTATAATGACAAATTATTTTGATGATGGTATGGTTTCTGAGTATATAGGCGTGGCTAGGACATTAACTTAGATGTGACTAATTACATTCCTCTTTGATGTGCAAGGCAAGTATGCTTATTGTTATTTTTGGTTCTCTTTAGGGCTAAGGGCTATGGAATGCTCTCTCTTTTCTCAATTTTAAAAAACCATCAGCAACAAAAATACCTATGCATATATTCACACATACATATTTGAGCAGCAGATTCATTAATTTATTCAACGAACACTTGTTAAGTGCTGGCTATCCACTCAGCCTGTGCTTTGCTATGAACTGTGATGTCAATGCTGGCGTCATCCTCTTTTGTGATTTTACAGAGAGAATAAAAAACATTGTGCTCACTTAACTGTATTCCTCTCTAAATCACATTTTCCTCTTCAAGAACACTGGTGCTTTTTTTCCCTCCCAGAATTTTTTAAATTTTAAGTTTTCCAGTTTTATTCAGGTGTAATTGATATATAGCACTGTAAAAGTTTAAAGTGTACAACATAATGAGTGGAAGTACATGCATCGTGAAATGATAACCAGAATAGGTTCAGTGAACACTCAACATCTCATACAGATACAAAAGTTTAAAAATAGAAAAAAATTTTTTCCTTGTGAGAAGAAATCTTAGGACTTATTCTCTAAATGACTTTCATTTGTAATGTACAGCAGTATTATCTTTATCACGTTGTACATTATAGCCATCTTACTTAATTTACCTTATAACAGGAAGCTGTACCTTTTGACTACCTTCATTTATTTCCCTTTCCCCCACCCCCTGCCTCTGGTAGCCACAAATCTGATCATAAATAAATACATACATACATACATACTAAAAAAAAAAGGAAAAAAAGAACTTCTACTTAGTACTTTGACAAATTATGTCTTATTTGTGGCAAAATACACATAACAGAAATGTAATCAACCTAACTATGTTTAAGTGCACAGATTGGCAGCATTAAGTATTGTCACATTGTTGTGCAATCACAATCATCACAATCTTTATCCAGAACTTCCGTTTAGTTTCATGCAGTGAAATTGTCATATCTCGAATTCAACCTACCAAGTGTGAAAGTCAAGAGGTAGCGCTACTTTATAAGAAATATGAATCATGACTAAAGCTAGAATTTAATGATATACAGTTGACAGTAGTAGATAAAGATGAGAGAGTAAATAGACCATGGTTCAAGGAATTTGATGGTGGGAGATACGCATCTTTTATCTAAAAATATACTCAGTCTGGCCTTTTCCCTGCAAAATTTCCACCCCTCAAACCTTGCTATGTATTTAATTATCAAGGACTAAATTAGATACTGTGCTGTGTGCGAATTGGCTACAAATTGGACGTAAGGGCAGGGATCATCATTTCTATTCTGGGGCTGGAAAGAGGCTCTTCACAGCTCTCCAGAGGTTTAGTGACCCTTTTTGCTACCATCTCATGCTTCCCCCATTCACAGCACGCTGAGGACTTTGGGTCAGAGAGATGTCTTTATTTTCCCAGGCAGGAATATTGTTTCCCCACGTCCCGCGTGTTCCTAGAAGCGCTAAGAAGAATGAGTAGCTGATGTCAAGATTAAAGATCAGGGTAGTCTGATCTAATTGGGGATTTTTTTGGAAAGGGTGGAAAAAAGTCTCCATTTCCCTCTGTACTAAGGAAGAGTTTAACCCTTTTACTGCAGAGCAGGCATGGGCTGAAGAGTGGCCAGAAAGGGGAAAAGCTCCTAATTCCCCCATTTCATTGAAAGGATTGGATATACAGTTTTTTTCAAACATTAGGTCATGACCCATTAATGATGGCAAAATCAGTAGTAGATTTTACCAACATTTTAATAAGCTGAAATAAAAGACAGTACGGAATATCACAATGAATGATGCTTCATGAAACATTTTTAAGGTGTATATTGCAAATCTTTTTGTTTATATGTATATATGTGTGGGTGTGGATGTGGGTATTGTAAATGGATGTCTGTATATGACAGAAAATTTGTTTCTTACCAAGAAGTCAATGATAAAAAAAAGTTTGACTCTACTAAAGTCAGAACTGCTTGCTTCAATTTTTACAGACTTTAATTTCCTCAAGGTATTAAGTAACATCTGGGTGCAATTAAATCATATCTGTAAACTTTTTCCAGCTTATGTCTGTTTTCAAATATTTCTTGTGAACTGACGCTAATAGAGCACTAGTCAATATGTAGAAATGGTAATTCAGTACTAAAATTAGTTAATATTCATCATATTGTCCGGGGTTATTCTAAGAGTATTGTCTGTATCGATCCTTACTACACTTCTTTGGAATAGGAAACATTATCATCCTCATTTTACAGATAAAAGAAGGGAGACACTGAGAGCTCAGTCAATTGTCCAAGCTGTATAAGCTGATTTGTGGCAAGCCAGAATTCTAACCTACTCATCTAATGTCAAAGTCCGTGATCTTGGCCGCTACACTATACCACCTTTCATTAGATTAAACAGAAGTATTCTGTAAACAAAATAAAAAATGTTATGTTTTGAACATCATGTTGTGAATTTGAGTTTTTGCTGACACCTGTGGTTGAAATTGATTGAAATAATGTTATCACCACTCTTCTCTGATGACTTCATTTCAGAAGATATTTGCCAAAGGTTTGCTGCTTACTCAGTGCAGTGCACAGATACAGCGTCTAAAATTAGGCTAGTTTAGAGTTCATTCCTTTCTGCGTGAAAAGAAATGGCATCTATGAACACTGAGTAGTGATTGTTGAACCAGTTATCTATTCAAATCCTATTAGAAGTTTCCAGTTGGTAGGTGGCTGCTTAATGGGGCTCAAGTGCAACTATGCCTTTGTTTCACCCATGAATTAGGTGAGGGCTATTGAATGCTACTTTTCAGACATTTTATTGTCTCATGACGTTAAAAAAGATGAGTAGCATTAGAATTAGAAATGAACTCATTGAAGCTATCCACTCTAGATGGTTGGAATCACTTTGAAGGGTGAATACATGGTATGTCATTCACAGACAAGGTCTCATTATTATCCTGAGGACTTACTATTTCTGGATGTACCAGAAGGGTCCCAGCTGCTAGGATCTGGATCCTTGTGCCTGGAGTCTGTTTCTAAACCACGTATCTATTCTGACGCTGCCAACTGGGGTTGCTAGGGTATGAGCAGTCCTGGAGTGGGCTTCCAATGATTGATGAAGATTGGTGTATAAAGACCCCAGCTTCCTCATACCTAGAGTGGGATGATTTCATTCTGAAGCATAGATCAACTCAGAGACTCTGCCAGATTAAATTCTAATCATGCAGTGTGGCAGCTGATGGTGGTCATTGTAAAATAACCAGAAGTTATTCTCCTCCCTGTCATGTGACAGCACAGATTCCCCATCAGAAAGTGGAGTCTGTTTCCCCAGCCTGGAATCTAGGTGGTCATGTGACCTTGCTTTGGCTGTTGGGAGATTAGCAAACATGACCCAACCAGAAGCTTGAAGACTGCTTGCTTATTGGGGCTTGTTTTCTTGTGGCTTTTAGAATCTGAGGCATCCACCTGAAGAAGCCCAGGCATGCCTGTTGGAGGATGAGAGGTGACTTAGACATGAGCTGTTCCAGTGAAAGTCCCCTAGGCTAATCATTAGATAGGTATGTCTGTTTATTGAAGACCATCCAGCCCTAGAAAAGCTGCCAGCTAAAGATAGAGATTAGTTGAGCTGGCAAAGAACCATTTTGATGACTCATAGAAGTGTGAAAAATTATACATGTTCATTTTTGAAGTGCATAAATGTTTTGTTATGCAGCACAAACCAGCCAACACACTTGTTTAACAACTACTCTTGGTTGGCTGACTTCCTTTCTCTGTATCTCTCTCCTACTCTGCTACTGAGGTTTCCTGAACCTTCCAAATAAATGTTCCCTCAAATCCTTGCCTCAGGATCTACTTCTTAGGGAACCCAAAGTAAAACATGCATTCATTTTCACACACACGGAAGTCTTTTTCCTTAGGAATTCTCTGTCAGGATTGTGAGACGTTAAGTGTCACTGAATGAGAAATAGAGCAAGACCAGACGGCGCCCATTTGAACAATTCCACAGTGCTCTCAGCCTGCCAGGGTCACAGTTGGAAGATTCTCTCCTCAGCTGACATAACTCCTGATTCCTCCAAATCAGACTTACCCCATGCTCTTTGCTCTTCCCCAGCATGACAGTAAGGATCCCTTCATAAACTATTAGGACAGGAAAATTTGTCCTCCTAGGCTTGAGTGGAAGAGCAGATTTCATCCCATTCTCTTTGCAGTCAATGAGGAAAAGGTGACTATTTCTAGGAAACTCGACTCTGACTCCTTTCTTCTTTAGTCAGTTTACTGGCAATGTGATTGGGTGAAAAAGAAGTTCACAGGCTTAGCGGTGACTTTATGAATTTTCCCTAGGAGGAAACCCAGAAAACTTCGGCTCTATTGTAACTGGATAACCAGAGAGAGAGCAGAAAACATACCATATAAAACTGCAGAGAAATACTAACTGGTTTTGATATCATGGCAGTCGGATTGAATTGTGTGTGTGTGTGTGTGTGTGTATTGGGGAGAATGCAAGCAACCTTGAGCAGGACAGGGAGAAATTAAAGAAAGGAGTTACATTTGAGGCATAGATATTCATAAACTTGTAGATATAATGATTTTATAACCCCTTTATTACACAAATTTTTAAATTCTTATTTTTTATTGAAATGTGGTCAATTTACAATGTTAGTTTCAGGTGTACAGCAAAGCAATTCAGTTATACATATACATACATATATATATATATATTTTTTTCAGATTCTTTTCCATTATAGCTCATTACAAGAAATTGTTGTTTATATAGTAACCGTTAGTACACATACATTTTTAATGTGATTATGTAGACCGAAATTTTCCAATTTTTTTGTTTCACAAACTTTTTATGTGGCGATTATATGAATCTAGCAACATAACTCTTTAAATACTTATCACTGAACATCAAAAATTAGAATAGTGATTAATATTTTAAATGCTGTTAAAACTTACTCTGTTTATGCCAACTCACCAAGAGCACTATTTACATAAAGCACAGACTTCTATTCTTGATGATTTATTTTACCAGCGTCTTTCTCTAGAGAACTTTTGCATTTGCTTGATGTACAACTTTGGGACTATTAATATTACTTTGGCTTCCCGTTGTGGCACTGTGACACTGCTTCATTGTAAGAGTGGTTGTTATTTATTATCATTTCAAGGTGGCAAGATAAGACTGTATCTCTAAGAGGTAACACACAAATTATTCTCTGTCATTCCAGTGAACAGCTGCTTTTCTTTCCAATCTTCTGCTGCACACGATGTGCATTTTCTTTATCATACAGGTAAAAATTATACAGCACTTTTTATTAAAAGGTGATATACATTCATTATAGCTGCCTTTTGGAGTAAGGGTGTAGAGGATATGAATAAAGATTATGTATAATTAAAATATTAGGGACAACCACCAATAACATTTGGTGTGTTTCCTTTCAGAATTTTTTTGAGTAAAAATGTACTTTTTAAAAACTAAATGGCATTATAGTATATCAAAAACTGGAATACACCTTAAAACTTTAAACTATGTTGTTACTTTTCAAAGCCTCTAAATATTTTAGCATCCTGTTGATAACTTCATTATATCTCCTTGCATGGATGTTCATGGCTCATATTACTCAGCCCCTGTCATTAGACATTTGTGTTATTTCCAAATTTCATGATTATGACCACACACAATGCCAACATCTTTGTAACTGAACTTTTCTACATATCTGTGATTATTGTCTTAGTCTAAATTCCCAGAAATTGGAGATCAAACTTTTGTCTATTTTTGAGGCGTTTGATATATTTTTCTCTCGAAGAGATCATATCTGTTTTCACTCTCTTAAGGGTACATTTTATATTTTGGGGCTTTTGGCAGCATGAATTTGATATTCAGTTGTCAACTAGAATGATACCAAGCACTAAGTAAAATAAGAATCAATCAATGTATCTATCTATCTATCTTTTTATCTATCGATGAAGGCAACATAAGGACACATATGTCATATATTTATCCTTACATGTTGTACTTTATAAAAGAAAACTGACTTTGAGCAGTGGTGTGAAGCCATCTCTTTAGGGCATTTTCTCATCCAAGCCCCTTGTAACCTGGTCCTCCGTGTATGCCGAGTGGGTTTGGTAAGAATGGCATGAAAAATACTGCCGTCATGTGACATGAACGCCTCAGAGTGTGCTGTCCCCCAGCCATATGTGTTCAGAGACATACTGTAATCCGGTTCATTATCACTGTTCAAATCAGAATCACCCTTGTCCTGCTGCTTCGGTCCATTGTGTTGCAAACGGATGGGCTTTGAAGACAGTTACACAATTCTCCAAGAACATTTATTTGGTGAGACATAAAATTTAATATATAAAATCTTGATTTTTTCCTTTGGATCCAACCTAAGGGAAACTATTTTGCAGGAGAGTGAGACCAGGGAACAAGACAAAGTGGAAAATACTCAATTTTGGTTTTTTTTTAATTTGTCAAAATTTATTTTATTATAATTATTAATGTGGCAATGGCAATAAATTCAGTCGCCAGGTACCATCAGCTCAATAGCCACTGTGGATTGGAATCCCTGCAATTCCTTTTTTTTTTTTTTTTTTACTTTTTTGCACTTTTTTTGTTGAATTATAGTCGGTTTACAATGTTGTATATAGTATAATGTTTCAGTTATACATATATATACATTTATTTGTTTTCATATTCTTTTTCATTATAGGACACTACAAAATATTGAATATAGTTTCCTGTGCTATACATTATTAACCTGTTGTTTATCTATTTTATATATAGTAGTTAATATCTGGAAATCTTGAACTCCCAGTTTATCCCTTCCACCGCTTTTCCCCTGGTAACCATAAGTTTGTTCTCTATGTCTGTGAGTCTGTTTCTGTTTTGTAAATAAGTTCATTTGGACATACACAATTTCAGCTAGATTTCAAAAATAGAAGAGAATGAGCCTAGTTAATGTATGCAGAATTATTAGAAAAGCTATTTAGCAAGAAGGAAAAGACCTGTAGGAGAAACTTGGCAATTTTCAGAGCAGATGATTTAGCAGAGTTAGCTAGTCGCAGAGCCTTTTTGCCTCCTCCCGAGTCTCATCTCTCCCTCCTACCTCCCAGCCTGCTATCGCTCTTGTCGGTACTCAGGGCCGCCTGGCTCTGGTTGTAGCCGGTAAAACCACCCGGGTCTCTAACTCACAGAGGACTTCCACCTCCCTAAAGCCTTAAGGCACTCATCACTTGGTCCCACGGCAAGTCTGTGCTGAGATGGCATCAAAAGGGAGGGTTGCTCCTTTAGTGGGTCTCAGCCTGCACTCTCCTCCATATATCCCCAGGGGAATATGTCTGCCGTCACTGTACAACCCGGGAGACATGAGGGACTGAAGCAAGATTGTCTATAATCCTGAACATACACTCTTGACACTATGCCTCCAAATAGAAATAACTCAGTGCTTAGTTTTTAATTATTTATTCATCCATCTAATAAACATAATTTGAGAACTTTTTTGTGTGTCAGATACTTCTAAATGGATGTGAACAAAAATAAATTTATGACCATAATGGAGATTACAGACTAGTAGGGGTGACACATAATTAACAGATATGCAGCAGTTTTATAGTGTGATGTTAGGGAGTGACAAGTGCTATGAAGAAAAATTAAGTGGAATACGAGGATAAAGAGAGAGGGGGAGACACTACTTTTCTGGAGAGGATGTCAAGGAAGTCCTATCTGAAGAGATGGTATTTCAGCAGAGACCTGAAGGAATAGAGACAATTTAAGTCATACAGATATCTGTAGGACATAGAGATGTCCTGATAGGGAAACTATAAGTGCAAAAGTCCTGAGGTAGGATTGTGTTAAGGAGAACAAAGTGACCAGTGTGTATGGATGGAGTAACTGAAGGGGAGGGTAGAAGCAGGTGAGGTCAGAGATAGCCAACGGTCAGGTAAGGTAGGTAATGTAGGGTCCAGACAATATACAGGCTGGGTTTTATTTGAAGTGTGATAGGAAGCTAGCAGAGGATTTTGAGAAAGAAGTGATATCACCTATGAACTGTCTGCTGCTTTTGTGGATTTTTTTTTCTAATTCTGCTTTTATGGTCTTGTCCTATGGCATTGAGACAGGAGGACATTTTTTTCAAATTTCCTTTTGCTTTTATCAGCATCGCCATGTGGGAGGCAGTTTAGACAGATGTTCTCTCTCTGCCAAAGGCATAATTAAAATGACTGGGGCTTTATGTAAAAACTTTACAGAGGACTTGGAGTAATGAAGTTCCTTTGGATTTCAAGTGAGAGAATCCAACACAGGTTACTTTAACAAATGTAATTGGAAAATGGAGGGTGTATTGGAAAATGGAGGGTGTATCCAAGGAAGAGGTCCATCCAGGCCTTGGGAAGCAGGGCTGCTCTAGGGGTCTTCGCAGAAGCCCTTTGTGGTCCTTCTTTTGCAGTTTCACATTATTGAAATGAACAGTTTCTGGGCCCCTTTGTTTAAAAGTCCAAATTATTGGGAGAGAATTTGATTGGTCCAACTTGATTCAGATGTCCTCTCCAAATCAATGAATTGTAGTCAGTGGAGTAATGACAGCAGAAACACAGCAGCTCCGAGAAGACCCATGTGGGTGAGGTGCATGGTTCCTGAAGACAAGGGCTGTACAGACAACTTTCTGGTGGTTTGTGACTGCTCTGTGGCAAGCAGACCGATGCTTTATTGATGCACTTTGACGGAGACAGACCCTTGAAAAAGGGGCTTCTGGGTAGTAGCCCTGTCTCTGCTCTCTTTCTCCATGGAAAGATGATATCCTGGGCAATCTGATTGCAAAGTCCTGATAGCAAGGGCCAGTTTTATCCCACTTTGTACCTCCTTGAAGAAAATAAATGGCAGGGGATATTTTTGGTGTTTAATTTTGCTTCAGGCCCTGTTCTTTCTGATTTTGAAGCTGCCCCACAACTATCTAAAATTACAGGTTCTGTTTTACATTCTCAAAAGATTTGCTGATAACTTGGCAAGCAGATAAAGTTTTATTGTGAAGAGATTTTTGCCCACTCTCACATGTACTGCTGTGCCAAGAACATGGAATTTGGAGTCAGGAGACTATATTAAGTCTGGTTCCTGGGAAACTCTGAGATGGAGATTGGTGAGCTAGATGTTTACTGGAGAGCCTTCTGGAGATCGGCACCTGTGAGGGTTGACGGAAGCAAGACTGGGCAGAGGGAGAAGGTGATCTGTGATGCAAAGGCAACTGAGACTTCATCCGATTCAACAGGGACCCCTGGAGCTAGGATCGGCCTTCAGCTTTATCTGGAAGTAAGGCCAGGGGAACTGGCCTCTGTACCTGCCAGTGACCAGCACTGGAGGGAGCTCCCCCTGGTGGGATAGCTCCCGACAGGGATATAGATGGGAGCTCCTAGCCACCATTCCTACCACCAGTCCTACCAGCAGCTGGAGGATGACTTCTCTGCTCAGAATGTGTGGGGTGGGGAGAGGGATGGCCTGGTTGGTCCACCATAGAATCTTCTCGAAAGAGGTTAATTTCATTTCTGCTCTACCATACTGGCTCGTGAGGCCTTGGGAAAATCCCCTAATTTCATTGACTCATCATGTCCTCATTAAAAAAAAAAAAAAAAAAGGACCCATCCAAACCAAATAAACAAACTTTGTTTTAAAAACAGAATGAAATAAATAGTGCTGTATTTATTTTCATTTAGGTTTTGTTGTTTAATTCACTCTGCAAGTCTACGACATTATCTGTTTTAGGACAACTCTATTGATATGGAGACAGAGAGATGAGAGTAGTTTGCTTGAATTTATGTGGAAAAGACATACAGAAAATGCAGTCTCAGGTCTTCTGAACATAAATCCTTGTTTTCGCCAATTCACTAGAGTTCCCTCTGAGCAACAGAAATAACACTAATAATACTAGTAATGACAACACATAACTTACATGGTTGTTTTGAGGGCTGAATAAAAGATCTGTAAATCATAATTTGCTGGAAAAGAAGTGAGTCAATATCATTGTTTTCCAAAACTGTTTTTCCATCAGTAAGAGATGGGCATGGTCTAATTCATCCTGAAAAGAGGAGGGAAGACTTCATACAGGATCCTACAGGCATCATGTTGTTTTCAAGTTTCTTTAATTGACATTTGGACTCCTCTGGTTCACTCTTTGATAGCATAAAAAAATTCAGCTCATATATTCTGAGCTGCAGCCTACTCTATGAGGATTGTGATGTAGAGTGAGGCAGTGAAAGAAATGTTATCCTTATGGATAATAAAAATAAGACCAATCAGTGACAGGGATGGGAATTCCTGTTCTGGAGGGAGAGGGACATTAAAAGAGCTTGGATGCTCTGGGAGTCTGGGTCAGACTCTTAAATTGTCAAGGTGACTCACAGCGTAGATGTCAGCTTAGGTTTTGAACTTTACCTGCTTTGACTTTCAGGACCTATTTTTAAAAGGTGAGGAAGTCATGGAAAAGAACCAGTCTGTGGTATCACTACCAATTTAGAAAAAAAAAAAAAGGCAACTCTGTAAGTAAGCTTCTTTCCCCATGGGCATGTGAAGTGTTTTACATGACATGCCAAATCCAAAGGGAAAGAAGTTGTTTTGAGCACACACATGTGCACAGATATATTTTAAATCACTTTGTAAATGATTTATATTCATGAACCTTAATGCAAATTCAACAGCATATTTAAATTTAAGTTGAAATACAGTGTCTCCACATTATTGTGAAAGTCCACTTTTACACTCATCTCTTAATTACTTTGCTAAAAAACTGCAGGTTTTGAGCAAACTTTTACTTACTCTTCTTTCTGGAAAATAATGAAGTGTTACTACTAACATGTACTCTTTGACCAAAGGTATTGCTCCGGAACAGTTAAGTCTAAAGTTCTGGGTTTTCTCATGTTTATTATGTCCTTCTGGCTTCATTTAATAAATTCCAGATTCCCCAGTGTAGCAAGTTCAGTAGAGGTCAGTGGATTCTCATGTCACTGGTTTGTTTACTTTTTATCTCCACATACCTAGATTAAAAAGTCAAGCTTTTTTGGCAGGAGAAATTATTTGAAAAGGTGCTGTAATGTTTAGAGGATGGTTCAAATGAATTGGAAAATTCTGTCTATAATGAGACAGAGAGCTTGAGTAAGTCCAAAATGGTTAGTTTGTTTAACAGTTCTACTGCTTGGCTTCAATGGCGATATGAAAACATGTCTCTTAGGGCTTTGTTTCTGATCATCACTCTGAGAATCACAGTCAGTGTAAAGGACTGACATTTAATTATGCTTTGGTAGTATAGACCTGGTTAATGTTTGGGGCATGATCTGTTATAATACATCAGATTGTAAAATGAAACAGATCTACGTAATCACAGTAAAAGACAATTCTGGTTGTGAATTGTAGCAGAGAAGAAAATAGTAGAAATTTGAACATATTTATTTTCTCCTTTTGTCCCCAAGGGTATCACTGTGCTTTGACTCAGAATTGTGAACAAATGAAAGTGATTCCCAGTATAAAATGCAAAACCCATTCAACTCAAGCCCATTAAAAAAATGCAACTGCATTTTCACTTTCTAAAGTATTGGAGTCAAGATATACTTAAACAGCAGTTAACCTTAGGGATGAATAAGATAACAAGCATCCTTCGTGCATATGCTCTAGCTAAAGTTCCTGATTTAATCTGAGAAATGTAAATACCATTATCCCTCTTATAACACAGGATCAGTGTATCTCAACCTTAGCACTACTGACATTTGGGGCTGGATAATTTTTGTTGTCAGGGCTGTCCTGTGCATTGTAGGATGCTTAGTAGCATCCATGGACTCTACCCAGTAGGTGTTGGTAGCATCACCAACCTCCCTCCTTCCCCAGCTGTGACCAGAAATGTCTCCAGACACAGCCAGTGTCCCGGGGTGAGGGGAAGGGGCAAATTACCCCTAGTGGAAAACCCATGCACTAAAGACTTTCCTGGGTTTCGTGGTACATTCAGTATTACAATTTAAAAGCAAAACATACCTATGGAAAATATTTGAAAGATCAATAATCTTTGCTAGGAAGGTTGAAAAAAAAAAGATACTATATCATATATCTGGCGGACAGTGGCCAGAAAAAATGTCTTCTTGTGAATTTTCTAGTGCTATGATTTAGAAAGACAGTTAGAGGAGTAGGGATTACAAGGCCTTTCTGTTTTTCAAGCCCCAGAATCCAATGGCATGTTTTTAAAATTACGGTTAAAATAACTGAAGTGTAAATTATGTAATTCTCATATTGACTTCATTTCACAAAAGAAAATAACATTTATATTTAGAGAGAAACAAGTTGTCAGCAGCTTTGGGAAATCTCTAGGTATGCCTAACTATGCCAGAGACCATGGGGATAAAATTAGGCCTTTCTCAGTGATGTGGCCATGGAGAATCATATTTTCACCCTTCTGTCCACGTGATTTCCTTATTTATGTTATCCAAGTATAGGATTGAGAGTATCAGTATTGTTAATATTCTCCTGTCAACAACTCTTCACTTTGGTTTTTCCTTTCATGTTTTTGTTAAGCTGATTTATTTTTCTCTAGAGTTAAATAAAAATGGATTCACAATACACTTGGCTTTGGGATTTATGACAGTTGGCCCTACCATTAGACTTGTATGCATGTATGTATGAGAGAGTGCGAGCATGGGTTCTTGGGAGGACACCCACTTTGCTTGAGTTTTTATACCCGTTGATAAGCCTCCTCCCTTACCACGTTGTCCATCTATAGCAGGTATGTTGTCCATGCGAAAAGGCAGTTTCAAGATCTTTGAGTTTAAACTCAGCCAGAACCAGATTCTGCATCAAAATGTGTTTTAGAAGTCAGAATATCCCCGAATCACAAAAGCCCAGTTATCTTCCTCGCTCCTGTGGATCTTGGGTCAGCAGTACATGTGGTGCTCTGGCTTCCCCTGGGACTGACTGCTCTGGCCCTTCAGGGCGCCCATTTACTCCTCCAGCTGCTCACCTGCCCAGAACTCCCAGCAGAGCGGCCCCACAGCAAGCGCAAGCACTCTCACAAGTTTTCTGTTAAGCATGTTAGGTCATGCAGTTTATTGTCTCCCATCATCTTCACCACTACCTCCCTTTCTCAAAGCAAAAGACAATTCAAATTTTTCAACCCTTAAAGGAAACCATGAAAATCTTGCATTTCACTGTTGTCCCCCATCTGCCCCATTTCCTTTCTTTCTCCAGCCTTGGTTAACCGCTGTTGTCAGTTCCTTATGTATCCTTCCAGATTGGAAAAAAAAATATGTGTATAAATATATATACAAGCCCATACTAGGATCTTCTTTTTTTCTCTTTCTTACATAAAAGAGAAGATATACCTGATGTGCAACACATGGATTTTTCCACTTAGCACTTTTTCTTGCAGATCTTTCCATAGTAGTGCACAAGGAGCTTGCTTACTCTTTCTTATAGCTGTAAATACCACTCACTGTATGAATGTGCAATAATTTATTTATCCATTCCCTTATGGATGGACACTTGTGTTGGCTCCTTGCTTCACTGGCATATCAGCATTAACCCTTATGTTTGGCACAAGTGCAAGTACTATAAATTCACAAAGTGAAAATTTCCAAGTCCAGGGGGTATATACAGTTCTAATTTTGATAGAAATTGGAAAGTTGTCTTCTATAGGGATCATCCTAACAGCAACATGTGAGCATGCCCACTTCCCCACAGCCTGGCCAACAGAGTATTAACACAATTTTAAATTCTAACAATGCTATAGACGAAAATGGAATAGTTTTAATTCACATTTCTCTTTATGAATGAGGCTGAGATCTATGGCTCAATCTTGACTGGGCCTTTTGAGTCCCTGTTATATTGTACCCCTTGAACTCTCAGAATTTTCTGCAGTAATGAGGTCAAATGGGGGCTGTTTAGAAGGTAGGCCCCTCAAGCTTCCACTGACTGTGTCTGGATGTCAGAGTTGACACAGCTCAGAGAATGTGCTTAATTGTTCTCTTCTATTTCTCTTAGAGTAAATCCAATATTTGTCTATCAAATTACTGAATTTCATAACTACTAATTTGTATTTTCTTCTGACAATTTGTATGTTCTAAAACTACCAGTTAAATTAAATCACTTGTCTTAATTTGTGATGATAAACACTTTCTCTTTCTTGTGTAAATGCTCTGGAATTACGACTTAAAGGCTGCTGCTTTTTCATCATGGCAAATCTGAAATTATCCCTCCATTTTCATCATATGAAAAAAAATGCAAGCTTTACTTGTCAAAGATTGTCCTCTGGTTATGTTATCATCTTTCCATTGCATTCTCTTGTATACAATTGCAGATGCCAGCAGGTGAATGCATTCATGTAGGCATTCGACATTCAGCTAAGATTCCTTGAGTGTATGCTATGTGGCAGGCACGGTTATAGGCACCTATCATGTATTATAGCCCAGCAAAGACAGATATTTGGGTAGTCATCAAGCTTACCTACATTGTGTATGAGTAGAAAAGACTATGCATGGACAGCACAAAAGATCAAGACTGGCAGGCGGACACCAAGTTCTATTCTTGGGTTTGCCCTTATCTTACTGTGAGTATTGGGCAAGTTCTTTCATCTCTCTGGGCCTCAGCTTTCTCATCTATGAAAAAATGTAATGTTGACTAGAATAGATGATATTTACATCCCTTCTAGTTTTAACATTCTAAGATCATAATGCCCATATGCTACTTCTACACTTTAAAAAATACCCAAGAATGCACATTTATATACTAAGAAAAATAATTGTGCCCCCTCCCATTTGTGGATACCCCTCCGAGTAGTCATAGTTATTCTTTTTCTGTCTGGAGGTAGCAGGACGTATATTTTCCCCAGGAATACATTAGAACTTGTCATTGTATGTAAACATTTGTACTGAAAAATCTCCCAGGGCATTTCATATTCAACATTTATGACATATTTTTTGTTGAATTATTTCTAAGTGAATAAAATGTCACAAAATATAAATCTCAGCAAAAATCTTTAGCAATAGACAGCTTTCGGAGAAGCCAGAGTGCTCAGAGCATGGGTATTAGAAATAGACACTGTGATGTTGGCCTGTGGTCTTTAGAGCCATCTCACCCCTCACTATCGAAGGATCCAGTCCCGCTGGAACAGAAGATATTGTAATCTAACTCTTCATTTAGAACCAGGCTACCTGCCTATGAACCTGGAAACAGTACATTTATTTTGGAAAGATGCTTAAAAAGATCCCACAGTATCATTTTATCAAGTCCCCCTCACTTCTGCTCTCTTCATATGCCTCTCTGGTCTCTATTACATTTACCCTGGGGGATTCTTCAGGTTAAACAATTTCATCTGCCACAGCAATAGGTTAAGTTGGACACTCAGTTTTAACATTTATCCTATTTCAGTGATTTTCATTCCAATTTAAAACAAGTTAAATAATTTCATTGGTTCTCTTGAATGCAAAATATTTAGGTTAATGGTATTAACTTATCACTTGCCATGCTAGATAAATAATTAGTATCTCTATTATTTTCAAGTTAATATGATTTAGTGGAAAAATATTGGATTTCTGGAGTCTTGTTTTAAATGCCAGTTTCATCAGTTATTAGTTGTAATTTATCAGTTTTATCATTTATCTGAACTTCAAGTTTCTTTTCTTCTGAAATGATACTAATAACTTTCAAATCGTTATAAGGCTAGAATAATATATAAACATACAAAACTATCTAAACACAGTAGGACTCAATAAATGTCAGTTGTTTTATTATTATCATCATTATTATAAATGATTAGATAAAATTTATGCTAGTAATTTTTCCTCTGAATTTTTCATGTAGGGGGAAGATTAGTAAGTTAGGTCTTGCTGTTTTTCTTTATTTCGTATTGGTATTTGAGAACTATTTATTTCTTATTAATATTTGAAAACATCGAGCAACTTAAATGATGAACATTCAAATATTGGATAAATTCAAAGAGGGACAAATCACTTCTCACAGAATCTGGTAACTGACCACTGTGTATAGAATGTAGTGTATATATTCATAAAATGCCAACAATAGAGCTCTTTAATGATCGATTTTTCTCATGATTTCTGTTCTCAAATTTATTATCATAAAAAATCACCATATTTTATTCAATACAATTGGCCTTCATTAGCATTAAGTTTGAAAATTGACGAAGAAAGCAACTATGTTTTTAAAGGAGGAGAAAAGGAGACTGAAGCGTCACCAAGGAGTCATTTGAACAGGGGCACAAGGATGCATTTCGGAACTCATCAGTCTCACCTTCCGGGGACATGGCATCACTTCAGAGCGGAGCCTCTAGATGGCGGAGGAACACCGCGGACACGGGCTGGTTTGTGCACCGCCGGGCGGAGGGAGCGCTCACCAAGTCCCGGTGATTTGCGCGCGCACCGAGCGGTCGGGCGCGCCGGACGAGTTCACCAAGTTACTAATTATGCTCTCAGCATAAACGCCGAACCCCTGTCTTCAAATAATTGCTTAAATGTAAGAGCATGATGTGCTACCGCTTTTTGAAAAGGAAGTGTTTTGAGGAGATTGGCCTTTCAGTGTTTTAGAAGCAGACTTTTTCTTTTTGGTGGGGGTGTGTGAGGCCCTCAGAGAGCAGCCTGGGAACAGCGGTGATGGTCCAGACTCAGAACGCCGGATGGTGTGGGTTTGAATCCTCGCTCCCTCCCTTGCTGTGTGCCCTTGGGTAAGGTATGTACACTCTCTGAGCTTTGGTTTGTGGTCTGGAGATAACAAGGGCGCCTACCTCATTAGGTCGTTGTAAAGCGTTGTAAATGCAAATTGAGGTAAAGTGCTTGGCACAGGGCTTGACACACCATAAGTACCCCGTAAATGGCAGATTTGGAGCTTGATGAGGTACTAATACATGTTAGATTGGTTTATTCAAGTTGAACAATCCGCATCATGGGAATCGCTAGACTCTGAAGCAGTTATCAGGCAACCTATCAGCTTTTATTCCTTGCTCTTTAAGTAAAAGAATGTGCCTAATTCTCTATTTCTGGCTGACAGAATGAATGTCTTGTGGGAAGGAGGGAGGCCACGAATCTGACAGGAAGTTTAGGGACACACTTAAGCACACCACCCTGACAGAGCTGCTCAGTAGAGTTCTGGTACTTTCTTACGTTTCCAGGTACTCACAGAAACATTTACCTGGAAATAAGTGGAGAAACTGACACTTGATTCTTACGCAGAAACAGCAGCAGATCTAACTGCCCATATTAAACTCACAGCCTATTCTCCATGCCCAGGAGAGTGAAGAAACAGGGAAATCTGGGCTTTCTTCTATGCTCAGCCTCCAAGAGGCAGTTTTCTGGCACGTCTCAGGGTGGGGGAGCCTGTCCCTGACAGGAGCCTTTTCTGCAGGCCTCACTGATTCTACATCAGTGGGCGGCTGTGTGGGGCTGCAGGTCTGTCCTGCTCCTTTCCACACTGCACCGCTAAACCGGCCTAAACCCTGGCTTCTCTCTCCCCACCTCCCTTGGGAAAGCGATGGTCAGTGGCTCCGTGGACCTGACGCAGGGAGCCCTTGGGGCGAAGCAGAAGTTCCAATTCTTGCCTGGGCCAATGAGGTTTGGCAAGTTGCACATGATGGAAACAATCCTTGTGTATTTAGGTTTTGAAAATTAGAGAAAGATACTCCATAGACCTCAGCAGATTCTACTCTAAATTGTGGCTTAAATTTGCTCATTCCAGTTGCAGTTATTTTATGCCTATTACAGGCCAGGTCCTGTGCTCCATACTGCACAGTTACATAACAGAGGAGGGTGTGGTCTCTGCTCTCAGGCGTTCATGGGGAAGAGGAGCAGAGAAAGACAAAGAAGGCATCACACTACCTGCACACCTGGTCTGTGATTAGCTTACTCTTTCCCTGGGGTCCTTTTCTTTGTGAGCTGTGGGGGTTGGTGATGAGTCAATTGTTCAGGTAGTGGGCTGGTGTGAGGGCAGAAAAAGGAAGAGAACTCAATCTTGTACATTATGTTGGGATTATCTTAGCCTTTACATATCACAAAACAACCATTTCAGCAAAAAATGTGGAGTGTTGGACCCTGTATGTTATAATCTACTTTATTAGGGAATTACTTTCAGGGATGTAGGGGGCAATCTGTAGTATTCATCATGACTCAGAATGACTATTTTTTTCTTTGCCAATTGCCCTTGTTCTTTGTTGGAAACACCTGACACTATATTTATAATAAGCTTCCTGAAATCTGAGGTAAGACCATAAGGAAAGAGATAAAATTATCATTTTTTTATTCAGCTAGAAGGAGGAAGAAGGGAATTGGTTAGGATTTGAAGATGTTAGGTTTCCACAGTTCTCCTATGAATACCTAGAATGTGAGATTATGGAACAAACTCTGGGATAGCTCATATAGCCTTGGAAGTAACAGGTATATAAATAGGTTTATTGTTTTTTTAATGGCACAATCTTAAGATAAAGGTCAATATTGGTACAATGGTTGGAAGTAGTCTTTTGGTATAATGTAATTCTCAAATGTGAGGGTTTTTTTTTTTTTTGCCATCGCTTTTTTCAGAGGTAATCATAATTTTACACAGCAATATTACTGCCTTGTGTTATTCAGGTTGTTTTGAGTGAAATATTAACACTAACAAGGTGCAGGCTACCATCTAGAACATAAGGGAGGAATAGAATCATCAGATTACCATAGGCACATGAATAAATGGGGGCCATCCATTTTTCTTACAGAAACCCAGAGGTTGGCTCTTTGGATGTTGAGAATGACTGAATATGAGTAATAGATATGTATGTATGTGTGTGTGTGTGTGTTTGTGTATTCCAAAATTTATAATATATTTCTTTCATCTTTATTAGAAGTCTTTAAAATTTAAAAATATGAAGAAACATATATTCATCTGAACCATAAAGCAGCCCCTCAGGAAAACCTTTCAAAACTTCGTCTTCATTCTAACACCCAGGAAATATCAAGTCATTTCTCATCTATAATTAGTACATCCCTTCTTCCCTTTCCTTCCTGAGCATAGGCATTACAAAATGAGTCATGCAGTTTTGTAGTAAATAAATAACACTGTTTTCAACAATTTGTTTTCATGTCTGGACAGATGTATTGCTTAATTTGTCAATTCTGAAAATTTATTTCTTCTGCTCAGTTTTTGTTCTTGGATGCAAACACGTACATACCTGCTACTGCAAATATGGAATAAAAATCTTAATTTTGTAATGTTAAAAAACAACTTTTTTTGTGTACAGTCTTTTCATTTCACATAACAGCATGATTTATCAAGAGCATCACAGTATTTAAAGTGAGATAGTTTTATGAAATGTGCAAGTCTTCTAGTTGAAGAAAGGTCATGGGACTGATATCAGCATAACCTATTCAGTTTTATATACGTGCAGAGGTTTCTCTCATCCAGAATGGTTTTTGAATTAGAAGTAAACTTTAGCATTTGGTGTGTTATAATATCTTGCAGAATATATGCTCAATTAATACATAGTTATTTACAGTTAATTCTGAATTACCTTCCTTCAGGGGAAGTAGCTTTTATATAGATAACCCACAAGCTTTTGTCCTAGCATCTTAATATGTGCTTAGAAGTCTAATTATCAGTAGTTTTATTAAAATGTGTGGGAATTCAAAACTTTCTACACAACAGTCCAGTCATGTAACTGAAAACTAACTCAACTAGTTTTTTGGTTTCCCAATCCATGTGGGAATTTGACACTGTCATTTCTTAAAGAAATACAAATCACCATGTTAAGGTAAACTCTGTCTTTTACCCCTTTTATCAAGTAGGATGGGTGATAAAATATTTTGGTTTAAAATAATAAGCAAAAGAACATAAATACAAATAGAGCAGGAGAGTAATTGGCAAATTACTCTATTAATTTCTCTAATCATGGCAATGAAAAGTCTCAAAGTAAAACAGATTCTCACATTGCTAACATTTTTTCCATGAATAGTTAAAAGGGAACTATAGTATTTTTAAAGTTCTTCTCAGCCTTTAGGGAAAATGAACAATAAAAGATAGATAACTGGAGGAGTTATTTGAATTATTCTCTCAAAAATTCTACCTGGTTATGTATGTACTACATATATGAGGCCAAGGCAGATTTTTCAACTGAAATAGAGAAATAATTCCTTTGGTTTGCTAATGTGATGAATGTTTATCTGTATCTGAAAAAGTGTACTAGTTTTCAACGTTTTATTTTCTATTAACTTCAGAAGGTGCTTTCTTGTTTTTAGAGAAAGTTGTAAATTAAATTCAGTGTCTTTTTTTTTTTAATCCTTAAAACACATCTACAGGCCATCTAGGTGACAAGCATTATCAACTACACATTGCTGAGAGATGAAATTGGATTTTATAAGCTGCCTTGAAAATTATGACACGTTGAGTTACTTGCTTTAGTGGAAACTCAGCTCACACGCTACTGAGTCAAATGGATCTTTGACTTCATGGTCTGCATGTGGGAGGTGAGGAGCTTTTGGTGTTAGGAGCTAAAGCAAGTTTATCCTTACACTTCTTTGTTCTTTGGACCCGCAGAGAGTGGGATTATGCTCATATTTCTGGGGTTCTACTCATACTGATGCTTCTAACTAAAAGCTCAGTTAAGGACAAAAATAGAAATACTGAAGTCTCCTAGAATACAAAGAAATTATGTTGGTATGCATTGGTTTTATAGCTCCAGGCACCATAGGCACATAGATAATACATAATTATTCAAAGGATGACATTTTTTTTTTAAAAAACAAAAAGAAATCTTTCTCTCTGACCTGGATAGTCTTATCCAGTCCTGTAACCTTTGATTAAGAAGCCCCCTCCTCATCCCCTCTCCATAGCCATCTTTGATTTTTCTGCAAGTAGGAAAATCCCAGTTGCATTCTCATTGGATGTTTCAGTGAATTTATAAGACTCCAATTTTCCCACAGGGAGTAAAAGAATGCCTGTAGTTTGGTATTCCTTGTTTGAGTCATGCCCTTGGGAGGTCTTGCTTAGAAGTTGCTCAAGATTAATTTCACCTGTGGCCCCGTGTAGGTTTCTGGCCTGCAGCATCCATTAGGACACTTGACCTTCATTCACAGAGAACCCTAGTTCTGCAACGATTTGAACTCTGTCCCCTCCTTTTGAATGTACATACCTTTAAATTTGCAAGTGACAGCTCCTACATTTTCATAAAATCTGAATGGATTTCATAGAGGATACATACCCAGCAGGTCTGTGACCCCAATTTATTCCTCGTACTCTGTTCTATCCTCCTACTTTAGTGATGGAAAAGAAAAATAATGCTATTCCTTGATAGCTCACTGCATTTAGGCATCTCAGATGTATGGATGAGCTAAGGTCCTAAGGAAAAGTTGCATAAACCGTAGTCATAAAAAAAGCACACTGCTGAGACTGTCTTTGAAAATGTGTAGCTTAGAATAAAGGGGCTGATTTTGCCACGGCAGTAAAATTGCAGTAGGTCAGCTCCTGCAGCTTTGATTGCTGCTCAAAACTTCAGAATTCAGATGTTATGAAAATGCAGGAGCTCTCACGTGTGCATTTAAAAGGCATACTTTAAAGGGGGAAAAATGAGTTTAGACCACCACTGAATATCTACTTGTACAAAAATGTAACACTCTCTTATTTATGTTTCAAATCAGACTTTCTAGAACATTGGCATGCGAGAAATTGAAAGGCATGGAAATTGCATAATTTAATATAGAACTTCTTTACTTGCCAAGAATAGGAACAATTCTTATTCAATGGGACAGCTAAATATTACATTATATAATGCCATAACTCACACAATAAACCAGTTTCAACTTAAGAAATTAGTTTTGCATAAGCTCAGCTATTAGTATCAGCTGCCAGGGACTGATGTGCTCATTATTTTTACTTTCTCTCGTTGAGGTTTCACTGTAGTGGGATTTCTGTACACGAGTTCTTGGGAGAGTAGGTAAAATAGTGAAAAGCTGGACAAATTTCTCCAAGAGGTTTGAGGACTGCAAAATTCCACCCTGACCTCAATGGGATGCTCAGAGAGGTAGGCCACAATATTTTGGGGAAACGGCCACAATTGCTTCCTCACTGAAGGCTGACCCCTGAAAAATCAGAAACTTTCCCTGCTAAAAAATACTTTGTAAGTCAAAAACAAACAAGCAGACTATTTATCGTTAATGTTCCCCTGGAGAATAGCTGCTTTTTAAGACGTATCATGTGCCCAGGAGAGGGCAATAATTCAGTAGTAATCTGACTCTTGACTGAGTTCTACCTATTTTGCTCAGTATTTCATTTCAAGCAGGCTTTTAATTTGCTGTTTTCTTTTTAAAATAATGCTATCTATTGATGTCACCATGGTAACCATGCTTTGGCAACCAAACCTGAGTGCTGCCCAAATAGTACTCAAAAATCAGAGAGCAAAATTGCAATAATGTAGAAAAACTGCCCGCATTCTTACCTGCAGAACCTTGAAACAGCTAGCTGGTACTGAAAGGAGGAAAAGATGGAAAAACAGAGGGCATAACCTCGAGTGGAGACAACTGAAAGGAAAAGGGATTTAAAAATGGTGCCCACAGAAGGCTCTTTTCTTTGAAATATCCGGCATTTTTAAAAAGTTTAACTGGAAGTAGTCAGAAAATCTATGCTTGGTGTGGTGGGCGCGGAAAATTTAGAGAGCAATTCCAGTAGAACACCTCAAGAACTGGCTAGGGAGGGAGGTGGGGGAGGCCGGGGAGGAGAGAAAATGTCCAGACTGTGGCGTGGGTAAGGTGGTTTGGACAGACACCTTTCCCAATTCAGTTGTAAGACCATATTCTAACAGTGTAGCATGTGTGTGTGTGTGTGTGTGTGTGTGTGTGTGTGTTTAGGGAGTGTTTCTCTAGTTGAGTATGCACTGGGCTTCAAACTGTTTGACAAAGAGTTGGTGTCCCCTTTTTTCTCAACCATACATTTGTATGTGAGTGTAATTCAGAAGTGCTGTAATTTTTTTTAAGTCATAAGCCTCTTTTTTTAGTGCAAGGACTGTTGAGAGAAGGATATAGGCACATGGTTGTTATTTCCTGAGTTCTTTAGTCAAAGGTCTGTTTATTCTACCTTCTGTGAATCCCCTGAATACATGTTCTTCTCTTTGTTTCCACTGATATTGCCTTCAGTTTTGGTTCTTATCCCCTTTCTCTGGATGACAGTTGCTTTTCTGTATTTCCTCCCTAGAATCTTACCACATGTTGGCAAAGTGATTATATACTAATGCTAGATTGATCACGACACTCTCTTCCTTAAAATCTTATATATTTAGCAACAAGTCCTCACTTTGTCCTTTATGCTAAGTATTTGCCTGCTTCTGGCCTCGTGTGTTGGTTGATCTCCTCTCCTCCTCATTTACCCGACACCATTAATAAATCTCATTCTAGTTTCTGAATCTTGCTGAGTTCATGCTTAGTGCCTGGAATTCTGCCTTTTTGCCTCCCTCTCCAACCCATCCTTCTCTCCAACCAGTAAGAGGACAGCAGTTAAGGAAGGAAACTGAAAGTAGCACAACGTTGTAAATCGACTACGCTTTGATTAAAAAAGAAAGGAAACCAATTAGATGGTTGGCTTCATAACACTGAGTATTTGTCATTTATTGAAATGGCAACCTGTCAGAAATCTTTTCTGATTCAACTTCCAGATCAGTTTATATAAAGAGCATCATGTCCTTTCTCAATTTGTTAGGAAATCTGGTTCTATTTATCAAAGTACATTGAGATTTATTGATAAGATTTTATTCTACTAGTAATGACAAATTTATTTGCATGAATCAGTGTAAAATATTACTATCTCTTTCTAAGAACAAGCCACATATGGTTTTGCAATGTTTAAAAAAATCTAGTTAAACTAGGAAACTTGAGACAAGTTTCACTAATTGGCAACAGTGGCAGCAACACTAATCCTCTTCTGGTCCTAGCACAGGCATCCACAGTGAGCTAGTTGGGGGCAATGTACCTGTAAAGAGAATGACCACATTCTCTCAGAGCTGTTTGGGGGATGCTCATAAGAGAGTGTGCTCTGGACCATACCCTGGTGTCCCCTCCTTACGAATTTAGAAAAAAAGTGGATGGAATCACTGACCATTCATTGATGGCGGATCAGTACTGGTATTTCAGAGTGTACATTAGAGAGTTAGTCTATAGAAATGGGATGGTGAAAATGGGGAGAACCTGTCTTGAAGTAGCTCATAATCTAAGAAAAACTTTGCGTTCAGTCCCCTTACCTTTCAAAATATTCTTCATCCTCAAGCAGTGGTTCTCAAACTTACATGTGCATCAGAATCTCCTGGAGGGCTTGATCAACCATTGCTGGGTCCCATCTCCAGAGTTTCTGAATTAGTAGGTTTGGAGTGGGGCCTCAGAATGTGTATCTCTAACAAATTCTCAGGTGGTGCTGATGCTACTGCTCTGGGGCTAGACTTTGAGACTCGCTGGACTAAAAAGTATAAAAGTGCCTGCAGTCTACTTCATAAATTAAGGGTGTAATTGTAAATATGCCATTGCTCTTTGAGTTATAGTCACTTCTGTAAGATGCAGGTAGGAAATGGAAACAACACGCACTTTGAAAAGAGATCTAACATGTTTTGTTCATCTCAACAAAATTATTTAATACCTCTTCCTTAAAAAGAAAAAAAATACTCAGAAGGGTAAAAGCAAGAGAGAATTGTATCCAAAGTTCCCAGTAAGTCTTGAATTGAGGCAACACACATGAGATAGTTTAAAAAACAACTGCACATGTACTCACACCATTTTTAAATCCAGTATGTTGCTGCTTCTTAATTGACTGATAAATAAGCAACAAAACACTTAAGCAGTGTCAAAATTATAGTAGACACTGCTGTGTGATTTTCAAAGTAACAGAATTACATTTGTTAATAGTAACAGAAAAGGAAGATTATTTTTCCTTGTTAGGAGGAAATACAAATAGGGGAACTAAAATAGCCAACAGATTCTTTTTCTCCCTCTCAGTTATTCCTCATGCAATAACACTAACAAAAATCAAGCCCATTTTCTTTAGCAATTTACTTTTTCGTAATGGGACAGTTGATAATAGAATGAAACAACATTAGTATTTTTTTTCAAAAGCAATTGTTGGGCTCTATTCTTAGATGAGGACACATTCAATACAATCTTGTGTTCCTTCTGTCACTTCCATTTGCAATACTACAAAATTATTTTCAATTTCCACGTGATCGCACTATGTATCATCCATCCACACACAAAGATTAAAGTGTTATTTATTTACCAAGGCAAGAACATCTCCCAGTATATTTCTTAAATGTTTTCAACTTTAGTCCTTTCTAGATAAGTCTCAATTATCCAGAAAATGCAATTAGTCACAGCAACTCATTCCGTGAGATTTTGGTGTCTATAAGGTGCTTCAAATGTGAAAATTAAATTTGTGGTCCCCAATGCATTTGAGTTATTTTCCAAATCTGATAGTAGATCATGTGAGATGCCCAGAGCAACTATGTTGACAGAGCAAAATGACATGCAGATCAAATACATAAACATAGTTTGATTAGTCTAGTATTCTAACCAACAGATAATTATTATCTATTCTAAATTCTGAACAGAAGTATCATCCTTATAGAAAGTGAGTTAAAAAGCAAGATAGTTACTTTTAAAATTCTCTTTATTAATGTTTAGAATCTCAAATAAGAACAGCAATTAAAAAGAACATATTTGGTAGTATTGAAATCATTATTATAATGAGTGTTCTTAAATTTATGAGGTTAACTGTGTCATCACCATCATTAGTGTGTGATGTAGAGCTTTTAAGTTATTGGAAATCATTTAGTGAGATTTCATTTCAGCTGATTGCAAACACACAACTTACAGGAACAGAGTGAGAGCATCCACTTCAGCTCAGAACATCGTAGTTTGTTAGCCTAGAAATTCTGTCAGACCTCCTGACTAATCAGCACAATGTATTTGAGTTGTTGTGAATTCAGCCTTTTGGAATTCTACCTCTCTTTCCTTTTTTTAAATGCCTTTCTCCATTTTATTTTTTAATTGGTGATGGGGGAGGTAATTAGGCTTACTTACTTATTTATTTTTTCTAGTGGAGGTACTCGGGATTGAACCCAAGACCTTGTGCATGCTAAGCATACATTCTAGCACTGAGCTATACCTTCCCCCACCTCTCTTTACAGTGTCAGTTTTTCAGTTCAGTTTTTTTGCTTAATTCTCATCCTAATTAATTAATTAATAATTATTATTTTTTTGGGGGGAGGTAATTAGGTTTATTTATCTGTTTATTTATTTGTTTATTTTAATGGAGTTACTGGGGATTGAACCCAGAACCTTGTGCATGCTAAGCACGCACTCTACCACTGAGCTGTACCCTCCCCTCAATTAATTAATTTATAAAGAATTTGTACCCCATCTTTTCCCAAGAAAGGATTTAAGGAGGCTTCACTGAGCTAGGAAACTACCATAAATATATAATGAGGTGGAGTTCCGTGTTCTCCCTTTGGTCACTCTTCCTTGTCTGGGAAAACAGCGCACCACAGCCTCTTCTGCCAGACCCCTCTTTCCCTGCTCTGCAGGGCTCGCTTTGGAGGTGGCAGAGGACTAATCGTCCTTGTCCTAGTCATAAAGGACACAAACCAGGTTCAAGTTCTGTGTCTTCCACATACAACTTTGTGGTCTGGGGGAAGGCGCTTAATCTCTGAACCTGTGTTCTGTCTTAAAAACAGGGATGATAACTGCATTTATCTCATAGGGTTGTACAGAGGATTAAATGAGTTATTCTACATGGGGTCTTAGAAAAGTGCCTGGCAGGTAGCAAGCACTGTTTGAGTGCTAGCCATTGGTACTGCACTTCTATTCTCAACACAGGTGCTGTTCTTCAAAGATGCTTCCCTGAGACAACACCTTAAGCCAAGGCTAAATTGTCACAGGAGCCTGTGCTTTTCCTCGTGATTCCTTTCATCTTTGCTGTTGGTATTTAAGGCACTTAGTCTGTTTCTCCCATGAAGCTATAAGCTCCAGAAGGACTGGAATCTGTCTGTCTCAACACTCTATGTCTGACATCTAAGACAGTGCCCAGCACAAGGCAGTCACTAGGTTACTGTTGAGTTAGTGAATCCAGGGAGACCTGTCAATAAACATGCCAAGATGGGATTACAAATCATTACTGTGTTAGTTTTGCAAATTTTTATTTCCTAATTTTTGACGATTAATAGGTGTTTTCTTTATGTCATAATAAAGTACAATTCTGCTATATCACCTTTCTGTGCTATTGTAGGTCACTTTGGTAAGGCAGCAAAGGAGCTGTAGGATGGAATTCACATTATTATCTTTTGTGGAACATTGTAGTAGGTTAGTGGTTCTCAACTGGGGATGATTTTGTCTGTTAGGAGACATTTGGAAACATTTGAAGACAGCTTTTTTTGGTTGTCACATCTGGGAAGGTGCAACTGGTATCTAGTGTAGAGGCCAAGGATACTGCTAACATCCATGCATGGGGTAGCCCAAGAGTAATAAGTTCATGTAACTTTCAAAATTGTTAAATTTTGAAAAGCTGTTTAATTAAATTTACTGTGATTTTTTTTGGTGGTTTGTATTTGCTTTGTGATATGAATTTGCCAGTAGTTAAGTAGAAATGAGTATTTAATATAGTATATTCACTTATATCATCTGTGCCAGTTGACAACTTTGTAGTGTGCTATAGGTTTTCCCCTTTACATCCAATTGAAGTGGTTTTTAAAAGAAAAGTGTCAGCTGACTGCTTGTTCACACACTTCTAAATGCCCAGTTTGACAGAATTGTTTTTAAAAAGGCAGTTTATGAGCCAATTTAGCTAAAGCTGTTGGACAGAGCATACAGATAACCATTTGCTTACAAATTGTTGTTTTTATAGCTCTGGACTAATAAAACAGAAGTAAGGTAGGGCTCTGTAGTGTTTATGGAGCTTGGTCTGTTTGAACTTGAGTTTAACATCTGGTACCCTAACAGCCAGAACAGGCTATGTTGTGCTGCAGTAATAACATCTCAGTGACTTAACTCCAAAAGGCTTACTTTTTCTTTGGAGTCCACCATGTTTCTGAGTGACTTTGCCAAACAGTTGTCTCTGACAACTCAGCATTCCAGGCTGAAGATGGTGCCACCAGCTTGAAGCTGCACTCTGTGGAATGTATAGCCTTATTAAGCAAGTGGCAGGGAAGAGAGCACATGGGAAATTGTATATTAACTGTTAAGTGCTTTTACCGGGAATGGACACAGGTAGATTCCAGTAATATTTTATTGACCCAGCAAATTACTTGGCCATGCCAGATTTAGGGACTTGGGGAATTTTAATCCTCCCATGTTGTCTAAGAGAAGCAGAAATTCTCCTGAGCATGAACGATATCTATCAAAACTAGCTTTAGTATTTGTTCACCTTTATATGTTTGTGGCTGTTCAGGATGTTTATTAAGATGTTTGACAGGTGCACAAATGCCATATCTTACACAAAATTGTCTCCATGTCATTATGCTCATTTGGGGGTCTGTATTATATTTCACTTAATGTATTAGTAATTTGCTTCTAAATGTTTGGGCTTCTAAAGGAGAGTCTTTACCAAATGTCCCTGGTTTCTCAAATGGGCTGACATATTCCACAGGGTATTGGATGCTAAAGATAAAGATGTTGGCCTTTGAATTTTACATAGTGATAAGTGATGAAAACATCATTTTTATGGTAAAAAAATGAACATACCTCAGAATATTTAAAAAATGAATTTTTAAGATAAAATAGGAGACCTCAATGAAATTTTGTGCTGAAGCAGATTAATTCTAGCTATGTCACAGAGGAATGTACGTACTTCCCACTGCCTCCAAGACTACTTCACAGGACAGGGGTCAGAGACACTGCTTGTGTCCCTAATTTGTTACTCAACTTTGATTTGGATATTTCCTTAGTTGTCTTTTCTTGATGGAAATGATCATATCCTGTTTTTAAAAGTGGAGCTTCTTTAGGAATCCATCATTATATTCATCATGAAAATAGGGTTTTCTTTTGCAAAGGTGAACTCAGAATTTGTATTATGTGTCCTACTAGCAGTTTGGTAGGGGAAACTGTATAATAAAATCGTTCATTGTGTTCAGTGCTCTAGATTGCATCATGGAACTATGAGAAGATACAGAGCTATACCCACTCTTCTCCATTTTACCATGGGAGTCTGTCTATTTATGGTTCCTATTACCTATAGCTATTTGAATCTGTATTCATTCATTCATCACACAACTTGTGCACATCTACTGTATGTAACTGGCATTGTGCTAGGTGTTGGGGATTAGGACAAGATGAATAAAACAGTTATTACCCTTCAAGATGTTATGTCAAGGACATGATGGCTTCAGGGATGGTGAAGTCTCTCATTCATTTCATGTATATTTATTGAGCACTGGCATGTGACCAGCACCCAGCAATACTCCAGCAAACAAGAAGCAGTAAAGTGTAGTGTTTAAGAGCCAAGCAGCCTGGAATCAGATTGCATTGTGGAGCTTCATGGAAGCTCTTTAACCACCTATGCCCCAGTATCCTCCTTTGTAAAACTGGGGTCATGTAAAATTTACTCACTCATAGGAGGATCATATGAGATAAGATACACAAGGACCATGTAACTTTTGGCTCCTACTATTATTCCTCATTTTTTTCCCCGCATACTTTACTCCATCCTCACATCTCTCCTTTTCATTCCCTTAGACCAAGCAGTCCCAGTCATTAATCATTAATCTGAATATTGTGGTTTATCAGCAACCTTTAAAAAATATTGCCTATTAAAAAACAGCCAAAAAATGCAGCTGTAGCACTTTCTGGTTTTTATGTAACTCTTTTTTTTTTTTTTGTAGTCATGAAAAAAGCCATTAAAAATCACAGTCTTCAAGGGACTTAACCAGGTAAGACTTTTGATCCAAGGACAAGACAACCCCAGTCAGAAGCTGTGTTTTGCAGGAGCCTCTTCTGCTTTCCCAGACGCTGAGATTCTGAAATGTCTCCTGTCCGTCTCCATTACCAGGGCTGTATTCTTATTCCACGAGTGGGCATTCATCGGGGGTACACACATTGACAGCAGCCTGAGGGATTACTTTGGCAGCAGAGCAGCTGGTCCCAGCTACTTAAGAATTTTATATGGCCTTTATGAAAGTGCTTCACCAGTGCGATATAACTTTGCAAAAGAATAGATGTAAAGAGAACTCATTGGAGACCCATTCTTGGGCAGTATTTTCATTTTATAGGAAGCATCCTTATACATTTCCCATTTCTATAGTAATATGGCTTTAATCTTCATGAATCCCATTTTGGGGGTTCTCTTCAGAGAGTGGGGTTAGCATTCACATGTGAACAGGAAATGTTAAAGTATTATTAGTCTCCTGAGGCTTGTGCTCCTGGCTGTGCAGTTTTAGAGATTTCATCATGGTTTAGGTGTAGAAAAATATCACCATTTCTGCTCGTTAGGATGAAATTCTCCAAGGTTTCTGTCTATTTCGGGCGATGGTTTGATTTTTCAAAGCAGAAAAAATATTTTTCCTGGACCTTTAATATAACCTGATGTCAAAAATCAGCTGAAAAGCCAGCAAAAATTTTGTCATGAGGGCTGTTAGAAAGCTTTCTCGGTAACAATTTTCTTGTCAACACTAACACGTTTCTTAATTAGTTGCCTAGGTTGTTAATATTGTTCTGTGTAATCTTAGAAAATCTGTTTATTTGGTGATTTACGTCTTGCTTGGCTCCACAAAAAGTGAAGTTGACAAAACCCATTTTGTGCTGATTTAATCACTACTTTATTTTTTTTTTAGAATGAAAAGATTAGAACTTGGCTTTAAGAGTCATGTAAATTAACCGTGGGTTTGAGAATACCGTTGAATTTCTTGCTTTTGCCGTCAGTCTTTTCTCTCAGATAGGGATCTCTTCTTTCTCAGTTACTTCCAGGCCGTGATCATTTTACTTTACTTAGAGATTCTTGGTTACTAGATAAAAATTTGCATAGTATCCTAGATTTTGGTTATGTAATAATCAGTATGGGGGAGTGAAACTTTAAACTTTTTCAAATGTAACTTCACTTCTATACACATACACACACATCTACCTTTAATGTGTAAAATTTATTTTATCGAATCTGGGTTTTCATCTTGCATATATTTATACTTAATTACAAAGTATAACATCCCAAATCCTAAGGTGATGTCCTGTCATAATGAAGACAGTCTTCTCACTGAAAGAATATATATCAAATGCTTAATTTGACCATGCAGATATGTTTTTAAATCCTCCTGAGGGCTGTTCACGGTGGATATTGTTATCCCTACACAGCTGATAAGGTAACTGAAGGTCTGAGATGTTAAAGGACTTCACCAGTATCACAGCTTTGAAGTGGTAAAGCTGGAATGGATTCAGTCATGTCCAGCTTTCAAGGCAGCACTTTTCAGTGTGGTCCTTGGACCAGCTGCCTCAGTGTCTCCTGGGACTGTATTAAATTGCAGAATCCTGGGCTCTAGTACTGTTGCCAGTGATTAAGTTCTTATCTTGTCCCAGAAAGAATTCAGAGACAAGACATGGAAGTCAACAAAGTAAAATTAAGATTTATTAATGGATAGGACACTCTCAAGGGGCAAGCAGGCAGACTCAGGTGAACAGCTGTGCTGAGTTTCTTTGGCAAATTGGTACATAGGGTGTAAAAATGAATGGGTGGAATATTCATTGGAGAGGGAGGGATTTGAGGTCATATGCCCTGATTTCCACCCTAGCTCCATCTTCCTGAGGGGAGGAGGGATTTTTGTCCTTATTTAGTCTGGATCAGAAGTGCCAGTGCATTATGGGCCCTCCTAATACACAAGGCTAATTTTATTATAATGAGCAAAAGATTACATTTGGATGCTGGAGATTCCTGCCTTTTCCTACCTTTCTTTTCCTGCCTGCAGGATACTTGTCACTCCAAAATGTGTGATTTCTTATCAGTTTGGTGGTTGCTACTTTTCTCTGTCTATCCAAGGACCCCCACCCCCCATTCACAAGGTGTTTGGTTTCCTGCCATTTTGCTCGTGCCTTCCTCTCTCTGCTCATATCCAGCTATGTGCCTGCTCTGACAGTACCATGGGATCTGTATCTGCATTTCAAGATAGTCAGGTGACTTGTATCCAGATTAAAACTTGGGAAGGGACTGTACTATTCTTAAAAAATACTTTCAGGTAGTTAAGTATTACTTAAACTGAAAAAAAATCTGTTTAAGATGCTTTTCATCTTTGGGACTTTATGATTTTTACCTAATTACAGATTAGATCATTTGTCATTATTCCTCAGCTGTTTGTTTCTGCATCTGGCTTTGAGCTAGTCTAACAAGGGTCATGTGTTGTGCTGGCTTCTGTGACATTTCTTAGTGATCTGTCTTGGTGGTATTATTGTTAGTTAAAATGGCCTTCTGGCTATAAAACAAGAAAAATTGATTCTGTCCTTACTGTTTGATCTTTCCATGTATCTGGGTAATTTTCTTGTCACATTTCTCACCAGACTTACCTTTGCTTGTTTATTTCTTGAAAAAAATTTGCCTTTTTCCTTGTCTTCTGATTCAAAACATTAAAAGTAACTTGCAGTGATAAGACCTATTTAAAATAGGCAAGCTAAAAGGAAAAATTATAGAAACTAGTTTAAGAAGCTGAAACATACTTATATCATGTGTATAAAATGCATTAGTTGCTACAGTTGAAAACTGAATGTAATTCTCCTCTTTTGGGTGGTGAAGTCAAACAGGGAAGTGTAAGAGGCTGCTGAATTCTCAGAGTAGGATAAATAGATTCATTCATGTTCCTTTGGAGAGAAACATATCTTCCTGCTACTGAATACTAAGAGGAATATATTAGGTGTCTCTTTTTATAAAAGTTCATAAGATAGCATAATATATAATGTCAAATTTTTGCAAAAAATGAAAAGCATTTAAAAAACATACTTTTCTCATGTCAGTCTTCAAAAAATGAAATTCAGATTTTGTGAAGTGATGCTGGGGAGGGAATCAAAATGGTATGATGGTAGTATATTGTTTCTCGATTGTTAAACAACCGAGTACAGTATCAAGAGCTTAAGAGCCTTATGTAATTGTGTGATTTAATATGTCCTTTGGACCGAGCCTCCCTCTTGCATTAGATATTTCTGAAGTGGGCTTTTTGGCAATCAAGTCTGGATTTTCAGATGAGTGTGTAAAGTAATAAAATGTTCTGCTGTTGGTTTGAGGAGGCTTAGAAGATTAGAATACCAGGCATGTTGACAGGAATGTTGACATCCCATTGTGAAAGGCATTTTTCTCTTCTTTGTGGGAACTCTCACTGTTGTAAACCTCTTCTGATTAGATAATGGAGGAGACCTTTTTTTTTTTTTTTTTGCAAGCAGATAGATTAGTTGAAAACCCTATAACAAAAGAAGCAAATCTCAAGTATCTTTTCCAGAATTGTTATGGGTGATTATTAAAGACGATGGCTACATGTGTGTGTATATATATATATATATGTATATATATATATATATATATAGCTGAAAGCAGATTTTTTTTAAATGAAAAATCGAGTCAACCATGTTTAAGGTAAACCATTTTGAGGCCCAGTTTTGTTCCGGTTTCTTTGCTAAGCAGTGGAGTAACTATTAAATAAAGCATGGTCTCAAGTCTCAAGGTGTTTCCCAGACTGGTAAGGGAATAAAACCCTGTTAACTATTATTTAAGGAGAAATAATGTTTTATACATTTGTTTTATGAATAAGGACACAGCCCTAAGAAACTGGTTGATGTTTTACACTTGTAAATGCTTGCTAAAAGTGCAGAAAGATAATTAATGTTAAGTACCCAAATCTCCATTTTACACAAAACCTCCAGGGGATTCTGATGCAAGAGTCTTTGGTGGACACTTTGAGAAATAATGGATGAGAATGCTAACCTTATGTTTAATGGAATCACTGGTCATTTTGGGTATGTGGAGACCCAGTTAAAGTGTAATGACTAAGGTCATCTGTAAAGACTGATCTTAATAATCACCTTACAGTTTTACTCGAAGCAAGTTATCCACGTTAATCTCCAGGCATGAAATTTAGTGATCTGTTTTATTATTGTTAATTTATGCTCAAGCTTCCTTTTGCTCTTCTTTTTAACCAACAGAACAATTATAGAGGCTAACTATTTGCCTCAGGGAGAAGCTATAATAGGACTAATTAAATATTTAATATTTTAAAGGACTTAAACAACCTTGTAAGGAATACGTTAAGAGGAGATAAAATCACGACATTCCCTGTAGGTGGAGGAATGTTAATGAAGCACTGGGATCAGGCATCCCTTTAATGCCCATGTCATATGTCTGTCCGGAGGCAGAAGAGCATAACAGTTAAATTAATGGCTTTGCCACCTTTGTCAGTTCTTCTCCTTCCTAACTGTGAGGCCTCAAGCAAGTTTCTTAGCTTTTCTAAGCCAGTTGCATTTTTGTAACCTATAGAGTGGGGATATGATCACCACTTACTTTTCTGGATTGTTGTGATGACGTATATGTGTCCAATAAAAGAAAATGTTTTTTCTTAATATGAATTAATCCCATAGACTACAGATGGTACCAAATTTGAGACTTGTAATTCTTCTTTTTAAACTAGAAATGTGGCTAGGATTTTGGAAATGGATATACATTTTTAGAACTAATCTCAAATCTGGAAAGGAGGAAGAGTAACAAGAGAAAGAAAAGGAGGAGGAGAAAATACTTCTATATGTATCTCCACACACAGGCTAAAGACAAAGAGGAGGCAGTCTCTGGGCAGAGGATGAAGACTTAGATAGATATGCACGGTCAGGGTGAATATGCTCTCACTGACATGGACAAATCACAGACTCATCAAATGTCAGTGTATAGAGATCATATAGAATATGATTCATTTTCTAGGTCAGGAGTTAGTAATTGAATCTAAGTTAGCAGAATGTTTTCATCATAATTTTTTTAATGGCATTTTATTTTTTCCAAAGTTCACACAGAAAAAGGAACTAGACTAATGAAGATTTTAAAAAGTTGTCCCTTTGAAAACAAAATCAGAGTTAATTGAATAAGCATTTTATACTTAAACAGGTATATCTAACATATTTTCTGCAAGCTTATCATCTGATTTCTGAGGTCTTTTTTGAAGATTTTTCCTTTACAGCTAAAGATATTTTGTGAATTCCTTTCTAAAGAAACGTCTAAGTTTAAAATTCACCCAGGTGTTTTTTCCTGATGTTGTGAATTGCAAATTTGGGGGAGGCCCAGATAATGAGATTTCGTTGTACATTCCAAGTCCACCAGCCTTGTAACTAGCTTCATGTACTGTAGGCAAAGGAAACTGTGTTCTCAACTCCATTAATTCATTCAACAAATATTTATGACTGCTGCTGTGTGCTAGGCCATTAGAAAAGAGAATGGGGCTTAAATTATCTCGGCAATTGTGTATCTTTTTCTTGTCCTTTTAATGCACCATCACTCAGTATCTCAGTATTCTTGATTACCCTAAATGTATTAGCTATATATAGATTTCATGAGAAACTGCAGAATTAGGGTGAAGTTCCACTTACCTTTTATCCAGGACAGATACAGCTAATCTACATTTTTCATGGGTTTCGTTTATATAAATTCTTCTATTCACTAGAAGTTTTTTGTAACCCTAAAATCAATACTCGTGGCAGTTTTGAGGTCATTCATGGACATATGTGAGAAAAATCTGAGTTGATCCATCTACACATTCCCAGCTGAGGTCAAACAAGGCCAACACTCTGCCCTCTTGATTCAGTTCTCATACAGTAAACACACGTTCTTTACTTGGTCTTTTTAGTACCATGTTTACTGCATTCTTCTACTTTTTGTTGGCAATTTAAAATGGTCTCTAAGCTTAGCGCTAAAGTGCTATCTAGTGCTTCTATGCACAAGAAGGCTGCAAAGTGCCTTATGGAGAAAATATATGGGGTAAACTTCACTCTGGTATTTTGGTCGTGATTTATACAGTAATGAGTCAACAATGTATATTTAAAACTGAAACACACATAAAACAAGGTTACGCATTGACTGGTTGATGAAAATACTGTGATCAGGAGTCTAAACCTGTATTTCTCCTAGAAGCAACCAGTATTTCAGTGTTTGCAGTGACTTTGTAGAACAGAGTTACCATGAACAAAGAGAACCAATTGTATTTGCCTTTTTTGAGTTTTCAAAATGCTTGTTCACTGATTGTCCCTTTTATTGGAAGCCAAAACTATGATTCTTTCTGACCCATAAGTGACTAATAAATAAATACAGAGGGGTAGAAAAATGAAAATTTTACATAAGCCTAAACCATAATTTTTGTTTCTTGCCTTAAAAAAATTAAAACCACCGCTAATGAACAACAGAATGAATGTAGAGGGTTTTGAAGTCTAGAAAAAAATTGTAAGAGTTTTGAAGTCTAGAAAAAAATTTTAATGTGTATCTTCTTTGTGGGTAGAGATTTATCTCTCCTATTGGTCATTCTGTCACCTATGCCCAGCACTGTTTCTAACACTTAAAGAGGGCTCAAGATATTTTTAGGAAATAAATCAGATGTAAATTGACACTGCAAGTAGCTTTGACAGTGATTTGATAGAGGAGAATTTTAGTGATAAAAATAAAAGTTGGAGAAATACAAGAAGCAGTTATCTGATGGAGACTGGAGGTCAGGGAACAGAGCCCCGTTCTCTTTCAGGGGTGGCTGAGAGGACCACCTCTGTCACTGGGCCTGGACGATAAGAGCCTGTGTGAGATCTGCCTTACTGGGGTTTGTCATTAATTGTGTGATCTGAGTCAAGTGGTTCTGCTTCTTTGGGTCTTAGTTTCTAATTATTACCTGGATAATCAACTTGATTATAAGACAACAGAGAAAGTTGCTTAAAATACTTTGCAAACGCATATGAGACCTGAGAATATATATAGATGTGAATTCTGAGGGCCTATATTGGAGAGAAAAAGAAGAAACACAAACTGAGCTGAATTTATTTCTGTGAAGAAAGTGTGCTATATTGAGTAGCTTGGAGTGCTCAACCTGTTTGCTGGTTATTGATTGAAACCTGTGTGGCCTATACTCAATGAAGCTGATGTTCAAAATCCCTTGGCAAAATACAGAGAAAAGAATCTAAAGTCTTGGGAATATAGGAACATTGAAGTGGATTTAACACTAGCAGCTGCTCACCTCCCATACTATGACCTTCAAGTAGCCTCAGTTTGCTATTGATTTAAGAACAACTTTTGGAATAAAAAAAGGAAGAAAAAAGGAAACAAACTCTGAAATGATAGACCTCATTTTTTTTCTTTTATTGTATTACAACCACAGTTTGAATCTAGACTATGTAAACAATCAACAATCTAAAAACTAAATTAAAAAAAATCATTTTGTCTGGTCACACTCATGCCCAGCACTCCAGTAAGCTCTGACTCTCTGACATCAGTATTTGGGATTATGATCTTTTTAAAGCCCTTCTAGGATTACATTTAAGTCATATCAAAAAGTACCTGATTTCTTGGTGTGAGTATTTAGTTAACTTATAGTTTCACTTTTTAAAATGAAACTGTCTTCTTGGACATTAAACATCATTTGAAAGTTAACTGGATGCTTTTGCTAAATAAATGATCAATGCTTTGTGACAGCCTTTCACCCTCTATAAACTAGACAGACATACCAACAACTCCTAGCTTTAAATTAACTTTTATACAATTACCTTTTTCCCCAAAGCCTTATACTAGTGTAATTTTTGGAAAGCATTTTAAGGAACAATAAAAGATACAATGCTGTGAAACATTCAATCATACAGCTTCCTCCCCACAAAAACCAACAACCTCAGTTGAAGTGACAGTTGGGTAAACAGATACTGTTGGTGCCTGGCAGTGACAATTATTCTCCTGCATGGATGCATTCAAGTTTTTTAATAATAGAATGTAAAAAATTCCAGATTTCAGAAATCATAAAATGTGCATCCTATAATTGAAGAAATAGCAAGCATACAATATATCATTGTCTTATTTAACCATCATAACAGACCTATCATATGGTGTTACCATATTCTCTCCTTTAAAAATTTGATTAGGAAGTGAGTCTAAGGCTAAAAGATATGAAATAATTTTATCAAGGTCACAAAGCTAATACATGATGGGGCTGAGTTTCCAGTGCAACCACTTTTTTGTACTTTCAACTATAAGGTAAGGAACTGGATTTGGTGATCTTTTCCTGCTCAGAAATACTGTGTTTTTCACTTATATTCACTTTTGCTATTTTTCGTTGCATATACAAACATCATAACATTTCTGTAACCACTCTGTAATTCTCTTTTGTATTCTGTTCTTTTTCACTTAACCATATTAAAAAACAAAACCCCAAGATCCTTAGCTGTAGTCTTATTTTTTGTAATTTATTTGAAAAATACATATCTCTAAAAATAAGTCCAACTGAATTTGAGATGAATATTCTTGCGACATGTCCTGGTATGATCTTCATTTTCCTAGAAATAGTTAAACGCTGAAGCAAGAATCATCAAATGTTATAGGGCTTTAGCAGGGTAGAAGAACCGTAGTATTATCTGTAGTAGTAGTACTAGTATCAGTGGCAGATATGGTGATTGTCTCTCTTAACATATGTTTCCATCTCCCTGCAGCATGCTTTTCCTGTCCTACAGAGGCTGGGAGGCTAAACACTTCACTTCCCAGACACCCTTGCAGCCAGAAGTCCCCATGTAGTTTAAGTTCTGGCAATTATGAGCACCTGCAGGAGACTGGTATTTGGAAATGTAATACCCATTTGCTAGTGCAGATCAATTAGGAGGTGTAGGCTCTTGGAGCAATACTCCTGGCTTCATACAGACTCAAAGTCCAGTTGTTTTAAAAGAGATATTCAGTCATGAGTTGATTATGGGTCATAGCTTCCAAGCAGTAACAGGCTTCTGTTCCCCAGATTATGGCTAATTATAGTGTGATCCTGGGCATAGCTTCCTGGTTGCAGCAGTGGTAAAGATTCTTTGGCAGGACAGTTCTGTGGCAGTGTTTTGGGAGTCACTCCTCCTTAGCCCCTTCCAGCAATGATGTAAGGCCCTAATTCCCGGCACTAAATCCATTCCTTGAAGTAAAGATGCTGGAATGGTTTCTGTTCTCTGCAGTTGAGGCCTAACTAAGATGACTCCTCCTACCCTTGACTTCTTGAATGTATTCTCAGTCTTTATAAACCATGCAATTTGGGATACTTTTGGAGTAAATCATGGTTTTTTTTTTATTCAAATGGGAGTCAAATACTAAAATAACAGAAATTTCCCTTTCTTTCTGGATCTACTGGAGATTGGAACAAGTAAACTGCCCTCCCTAGGAAACAAACCTAACATGAACGAAAATCCAGGATATTGAAGGCTCTGAAGTCTAATTTCATGAATGTTTTTGCTTTTCTTAATGTTTTATCTTAAACCTCTGATTTGTGTATTTAAAGCTGGGCTAAACTAATTTCATGACTTGCTGTAGATTAGTAAAGATAAACAAAAGATGTAACATTTGTCATTACCTGCATGAACTTACTGAAGAAATAGAGTAAAATATTGTATCTTCTTTAAATGGACTCAGGAATTGTTGTCTGGGCATTAGAAGTGATTTAAAAATTATTATTTAGTGTATTATTGTGGAATATTGACAGGCTAGTACTTGTCAAACATTGTGAAGAAATGTTTATGCTATTATTAATTCTAATATGTCATATACAAAATGATTTTAATCTATCTATTCCTTTTCTTTTGCTATTCGAATGACTGAACTAAAATATACAGGGTAACCATGAGAGGCCTAATTATTTTGATGACATTTAGTGTCCCATTATTGTTAGACTGAAACATTTTTATTATATTTATGTCAAAAAATTCTGTCTAAATTTATTTGAATATTGGGAATTATAACAACATTAAATCAATTGAAAATTGGCCTCCAGCTCCATTGTTGTACCTCAACATATCAACTGATTGAAAAAAAAGTCAGTATCCCTTTAAATATGTCACTGTTAACATTTAGCGATGAGCCTTTGCAACCTTGCTGTGTTTTCTCTGTAAATGCCTTCTTTGCAGCACATAAGACCTGGCTTAATACAGACTCAAAGTCAAGTTGTTTTAAAAGAGATATTCAGTCATGAGTTGATTATGGGTCATAGCTTCCAAGCAGTAAGATTTTAGTTTTCAGTTGGAAATCTTTCCATATCTTTAAAATTGCTTTGTCTATAGGGGTAGGTAATCAAAGATAAAGAACTCTTTATAATAGGCAGGTAATGTGGTGCCTGGAGATGCTCCACTTCTTCCTTCCATCCTGTTCTGAAAGATCAGGAGTTTTCTGTTTCAAATGTCAGTATTTCTGTACTGTCAGTACTGGACCTCCTAGAATGATTTTGGTCAGTTTCATTATTTTTTTCATTGGATAATTGATATTTCTTATCTCACGCCTAAACAGAACCCACCTGGACTCCCTTCTTTGGTCTGTCCACTTCACTCCCTCAGTCCCCACAAGGATACCTAATATTAACTCATGTACAGAGTTAATGTTTGTTGTTGCTTAATCATGTTCTGTAATCATGCTGCAGGTAACATTTAATCAAGCTTGTATACTCCTCTTTTGTTGGGCATATATAATCTCTCCAATTTTTTACTCCTATGAGTAGTTGTAAAAAAGTCTTAATTTTCTTTTAGGTTAATTCTTTTGTCCACATTCCCCAAAGGGGACTTAACAAGTTAATGGGCAGGAGCCATTTCATTCACTCATTCTTTCATCAAATATTTATTCATTTTCTGAGATATATCAGAAGTCATGCTATTTTCTGGGCACGTGATGATGATTATTAAAAGATAAAAAAGATACAGTTTCTGCCCTTAATTTTATAGATCTTATCACATATGCCTGATTGCTCTTCAGAAAGAGTGAACAATTTGCAGAGCCCCCAGCCTTTCTCATTTCCTTTAACCTTTCCAATATTGATTTTTAAATTTTATTTCCTTTTTGCTAGTTTAGTAACTGTGTAATGGCACCTTAAAATTATTTTGATTTACATTTGTGTATTTATTTGCAGGTGAAGATGTTCTTTCCTTTAAAAATCATCAATTTATTCATCTTTTCTCTGTTTCATTTTAACAGGATAATTGCTAAATTATTTTCCCTTTTATTAAATAGAAGTTTCTATTTTTCTCTGTTTTCCTGGTTTACTGTTTTGAGTTTTGCATAGACAGTAATCAGACACAATAAAAGAATGAAGTTTCACAATTCTAATAAATACTCTTCTTGGAATAGGACATAGAATGAATTCAAAGATCATTAAAGTAATCATAATACAGTTGGCTTAAATGATTAAAAAACCCCATGAGAGCAAATAGCATTTTTGGTTATCCATAAATATATTAACAGTAATTTTATGACAGTATAACTTGAAGAAAAAGAGCATAATGAGTCTGTTAGGAAACAAAGCTAAATTGAACACATTTTTATTTACTTAAAAAAATCCTCAAAGCAAAAATTATCTTTATCATATCATCATTGAATAGGTTTCTTCTTTAGGAGCTTACAGATACCGTGAATTAGAAAAACCTATTACTACTGATAGCTACTTAAACAGGTTTCGCAACCCATTAATGGCAATTTCACAGCCAGAGCACTCATATAAGCACCAAGCAACGTTAAATTGTCAGATCAGTAGAGATAGCCCAACATTAGAGCATGTCTGCTCTGGTTAGCTTGATGTGAGTCAGTGCCTTTCCTTCCCACAGCTCCCAAGTCTTCCCCATTGGAGCTCTGGAACCTCTAGACCTTCTCTTTCATGAATTCTCCTCCAATAGGTTTTGATTTGTATTCTACGGGAAAAGATGGAATATGGAAATCCTTCAGGGAAGCAAAACAACATACACAAACAAGCAAGCAGCAACAAACAACAACAACAAAGCTCACAAAACTCAGACCAGAAGTTCATCTGTTTTTGTTTTTGTTTTTGTTTTTTAATTTTATAAGCAGGCGAAGTTGTATTTGAGTAGATTATTTCATTTCTCTCTCAGAATTTCTTTCTCTGCCAATTTTCAAATTTCCTCACCCAATCTCCTGCCCCCCAGGGAGGGACACACATGGACACACACACACACATCACAGTTGATGTGACGGGACTGACACTGATAAAATCTTTAAAGAGGAGTTCTTACGTTGAGCCACATGGTATTACTGATAGTTGATCATTGTTTAAATCAACACCAAGGCCAACTGTACATCTTTTTTCAGTAGGAAATCTCCTAAGTATATTAATGCTAATGGGGAGCAGCAAAGCAAAGTGATAAAATCAGAAGGAAGTCATTGTCTGTCACCACCCAAGTTGATAGTATGAAATACACAGAAAGTCAAACAAATCAAAATGTATTGTAGAGTAGACTTTTTCAATTGTACATTGAGCATGAATAGAAGCAATTATTTCCCCTTTTGATTACTAGAATACTGGGGCTTCAGGGTTATGAATGGGTTCTTGTGTTCTGTTTACTCCTTCATTATTTTAGAAGCATTTATTGAATGATGGCTGCTGGGCTGAGATTCTGCTAGGATCTGTGAGGAATGCAAAAGATGTAAAAATTTCTCTCTGTCCTTGACAGAGACAGTCTAGCATGAGACAGAAATCATGGAGTTATTTGAGAAAGGTTCCAAGGCAAGCACCTGATAAAAAAAGAGCAGGGTGAGTTCTTAGGTGTGGTAGGAACTCACAGTAAGAGAAAGGTCACCACACGCATAGGTGATCAGGCCTGGGAAGACTTCTTGGGCAAGATTTCCAGGGAAGAAAGAGTTTTAAGCAGGGAAGCTGTACCAGGTCCTCTGCTCAGTGTGAAGCACATGTTAGGAACCAGTGTAGAAAAGATGGTGTGTTTAGGCTTATTAGAAGGCTAGAATGCCCTTAAGTTAGTACACTACTGTTTCCATTTGCTGTACAGCTCCCTGGATACTTTAATTCCGTGATGCTTCCTGGATGACTGATTTATGACTTTGGGGAGTTTAGGTATCTCGAGAACTTGCCTCCTTGAATTCTTCTTTGTTACATAGTTGATCTGCTTAGCACTGTCAGTAACTGTTTTTGGTAGGTAAACCTGAAGACAAAAAAATGTTAATTGTATTTTTCAGGACTTGTGCTAGATTTTTCAGAGTGTGTAGAAAAAATTTCTGAAATTCAGCCAGGAAATCAACTGAAATTTTTCCTACAGACACAGTATTTGTGATTCTCACCCAAAGGAGATTGTTTTTTCTAATCCCAACTATCTGGGAGAGAAATTATGTAGCCTTGTCATTTAACTATCAGGTAAGGTATCAACTCGCAAAACATAATAAAATAATGTAATAAATCAAGAAGATTTTTAGGGCTGTACTTTGCATTAAAGAGTGAATACAAATAAGATTAAGCAAGATTCTCCTCCCCTAGACTTTCAGAAAATGAATCATAGGACTTCTTTATAGTTTGTCATGAATACAAATTTTACATAAATGTCAGAACAGGAGGAAAACAAGTATGTCATTCAAATTTTAGTGTCATCTTTTAAAGTATATGACTTGTCAGGGTAGGACAGACCAAACTACTTAATTGACAGTTCCATAAAATGGGCATACTGTTTTTTTCTGTTGTATAAAACACCTCTAAATACACAGAGCAGAAAAAGATAAGGATACGTAGAGGTTTTAAAAAATGAAATAGACTCATTTACTAAGTTGATTAGGAGCAGTCAGATAAGATGACCAAGTTTATCACTTGCTGTACATTTTCCATATCATTCCAGCTCTAGGATGTTTATTCCTGTACACACAAATACCTGTCCCTTTATGGTCTCCAACAGAATAGGAATGGAAATAATTTAATTCAAGATCTCTGGATTACTTGTAAATCATTGGTGTGCTGACCAGTGATTTGCTCTCAGCTGAGAATGAACGTTCCTGGAACTGAAATCTGGGCATCACTTCTCTTTTTCCACTTTCAGGTTTGTGTCAGCTTCAATTCTTCCTATCTGTAGCACAGAACATCTGAAACCTTGAAGCATCTAAAGTTTCGGGAAGCTTATTAAAAATGTCCAGTCCCACCTAAAAAAACCAGAGTACAGCATAAATTGGCACTTCATATGCTCTTTTCTGTCCTTCTTAAAGTGTTTCACACATATAAATGTGCCTTTCCAGACTGCCAGGCTCCTGGGGGCAGAGACTGTGTCTTGTATTTCTTTTTCCTTACCTTCCTCCCTGGACCCATCAATGTGACCTTTGTTTCTCCTACCCTTCTCTGTAACCTTCTCCTTAGTTCAGATGATAGAGATCATTCTTAATACTTACCGCTAGATTCTTGGTGAATTTAATTCAAAATTACACGAACTAGAGAGAGAAAAATTTGTGCCAAACAATTCACCAGTACATCTGCATTTTTTGGTTTATTCATTGTGCATTTGCATTTTATGGACTCTTTTACCTCATGGGGGAAGAAAAACTATCAACAAACGGATAAAGCTGAGGAATATTAGACTTGGAGCTGTAGGCTGCCCCTATACCTTTATGCTAAGGATTTTGCCGACAAGCCCGGTAAGATCCTGAGGGAGCAATTTCAAGGCACAGAGAGGCAAAATGAATCCCATTCAGGTGAATAGGAAAACATTTATTCATTAAGACTAAGTTGAAGGGAAGAGGACATGTCAGGGGCTCCTGACCTCTGAAGTAAAGAAATAGTTACAGACTCCTGGGAAGAGATAATGTTGGAAATTTTGAAGTCTGAAGTACAAGCTGAGGGCATTGTATTGCTTCCTCTTGGGAAAAAGAGACCTCAGGGTTCAATTCATTTGTTTTGGACTAATAACAAAAAAAGCTTCCGGCTCTACCCTGTGATTTTAAATATGAACAAAACATAACTGTGCAGGAAAAAGCAGGTTACAGCTTGTGACCACCATTGTACTAAAGAACATTAAATTACAAATCAATGAGTGACTTGAAAGAAGATTAAAATTTGTGTTGTTAGTCTATTTTTTTAAGCCTTTCTTTTTTAAAGGCGAGGAAAGAAGGTTACATAAAGTTTAGTCAGCTTTTGGTAAGATAATCTAAATGCACCTTTTCCACCTTCTGTTCTCAGATTTGGCAGCCAAAAAATCCTGATCACTGTTTCTTGAAGTATCATTACTTTGTCAAAAGAAAATATAATTAGAACTGATATTTTAAAATGTACCATAATTGTATTTAAAGATTTGATAATTTGCTCACGTACGAAATGTGCTGTTAATTTAGCAACAACCAACAGTACCTGAGGCAGGAAATTATCTGACAGTTTTTCTCTTCCCTGTTTTAAAAATACCATCTATTCTACCTTTTTGTCTTTTCAAAGATATCTAGTCAATTTCAGCAGTGGATTGAATTAAATGCTTGACATGGCTTTATAGGCATCAGGTCTATTTATTTCCTCTGTCCTGCTGCACTTTTTCACATGTCTCATACCATTATTTCAGCAGCATAACAATAAGAGCACATCTAGATTCCAGCACATTCCTTCAGGTCTCTTCATCCGTAACCCCAATCAGCATAAATCTGTTTCTTGTTCCTCACCCCTGCCCAGAAAACTCCAGAAATCCCCTTGTTCTTTCTACTCTTCTCATTTATCACTTGAAAGAAATTTCTTCTGTTTGGCAATAGTTTGATCATTTGAATTCCCCCAGAAATGGTGAAATGTTGTCTTTTTGCCCACATGCAGATTTGGATCAATAAATCAAAGGTTTTGGGAATACAGTATTTCTTATAAAGGGGATCCTTTTCCACAAACCATAAAACTATGTACAGGCGTACCTCAGAGTTACTGTGGGTTTGGTTCCAGACCATCGCAGTAAAGCAAATACTACAATACAGTGAATCACTCGAATTTTTTCACTTCCTAGTGAATATGAAAGTTATGTTTATACTTTATTGAAGCCTATTGATTGTGCAATAGCATTATTTCTAAAAGATGTACATGCCTTAATTAAAAATACTTTATTGCTAAAAAATGCTAACCATCTTCTGAGCCTTCACTGAGTCATAGTAGTACCATCAAAGATCCTTAATCACAGATCACCATAACAAATATAATAACAATAAAAAGGTTTGAAACATTACAAGAATGACCAAAATGTGACAAAGAGACATGAAGTGAGCAAATGTGCCAGCAGACTTACTCAACACAGCATTGCCACAAACCATCAGTTTGGAAAAAACACAGTATATGTGAAGCACACACACACGCACACACACACAAAAGCAAAGTGCAATAAAATGAGGTAAAAATACTATAAAATACTGGATTTCAGAAGGACAGATAAACCAAGTATTACAGTTGCACGGAAAACAAATTAAGTGAATTTATTGTTCTTTGTTCACATTATCCAAGGGTAGAATGTCACAGCCAAAAGAAATAAATGATTTTCTTCTTTTTTTTTTTCCTACTGAGGGCACTTTGCCTAGTGTCCACTTTCCTACTTTCTGAGACCTTGGTGTTGAGATGCAGGGCTGGATGTGGACATGATTTAGAAGGCTGTAGAGAGTGGATGCCTTGGAGTCGGGTGTCCTGATCTTGGATCCCAGCTCCCCCAAAGAACCTTCTGCAAATTATTTAGCCTCTCTGAACTTCAATTGCCTTACCAGTAAAGCAAGAGTAATGGCAGTACCTGCCTTTTTGAGTTGTTGTGAGGCGTTGAGAGTGGTTAGTTATTACTGTTTTCATACTGGATTAAATACCATCTAGCCATCTATTTCAAACAAATTATGAGCTAAGATGGCTCCTCTGGGACTGGAGTATTTTCTCCCAGGATTTAACTTCTGATTGACAGTGACCCTTAGAATCACATAAATTTCTAGTTAACTTTTTTCTCCCCTCTCCCTTCATCCAATTTCTAATTGAAGTGAATCCTGCAGTAGTCATTTTCCAATTACTTTTGAAGTAAAAATGTATATAGAAATTACATGAATTGTGAAAATTAATAAACAGAATCCTCTATTAAAATAGAGACGGGAGGCCAGAGGGGGAGCTCTCATGCTCTACCATGATAGCAGAGGCCAACAGGAAGAAGAAAGACTTCCTCTTCTTCTTGCCTCCTAAGGGCTCAGCCAATGAGCGACTGTCACAACTCAGGCAAAAAAAAAAAAACAAAAAAAACCACTGTACTTGGAACTGTCAGTCCCTCCAATGGACTCTTTGTTGACTGTAGCCCTCCCTGCTTCCTTTCCCCCTCTTTAAAAGAGTTCTTTCCTGGGGTATGGGGATTTGCACATGGCTTGCCATGCTTGCAGACCCCAAATTGCTATTCTTTGCCAGTCCTGAGTAAACTATTTTTGCTGAAAAAGTAACTGGCAGTCTATTTATGTAAGGTCAACAGGATAAAATGTGATTTTCTCATTACTAAATTTTGTTGTGTGGTCTGAATTTCTAGTTGAAGACAGAGTAACTGGAAGAGCACAAAAAATACATTTGAGGATATAAATTTCAATCTCTCACTCTGGCTCAGCCTTTCTTTCACATGCACTGATATTGATTTGCAGAAATGAAATGGATAGAAAAAAAGAATTATAATCAATTTAGATAATTAAAATGAGCAGAAGGAGGAAATTTAAGTTGCAGTGCAGTAATGAATTCTCATTTATGACATACATTGTTTAGCATGAGATTGGTAAAGAATAGAGCTTTCTTCTTATAATGTTTTATTTCACCTGAAATATTGGCATTTAAGCCATGTGTTGATCATACTCATGTCTTTCAAGTTAAAAATTTTTTTAATTGCTAAAAAAATTTGTGTTTTGTATCAAATTATTATGACATTACATAAATTTATTGATAACTTTTTTTAGTATTATTCAATGATATGAGGTCTTTGAAAGTGAATTATTTTCATTTGATATTCTAAATATGAATATACTAACCAGATAAAACTATAGAAACTGGATTTTTGCTTTTTAAGTGAACACAGTATCCCCACCTAGAGTTGAAAGAGCAGGCCTTCAAAAAGGTATAGGAAATGCTTTCCTATAAAATTCTTGGTTTCAAATCATGCAGACTATTCAGTTGGCTATGGAGATTGGCCTTGAAATAGAACAGCATAAAAACTAGTGAATGGATATAATCTTTCTTTTGAAAAGTTAAAAAATGTTCTTTTAGAATGTTCCTAAAGAGTTATTTTTTAGAAAGGTTAAATAATGTTTATAGAAATGGGATTGTCTTAGAAACTTTAATTTTTGGCTAAGGATACAGTGATTTTAGTTATGGAGAATGCAAGCTACAATCATAAAGGGTTAAAAAAAAAGCTAAAGAAGCTTTGGATGGCTTTATTCTTGACTATTTTGACCATTGACAGAACTATGAGGGACTCTGTCATTTTTATAGGACTAGCTAAATACTGATTGTTGACTAAAGGGAAGTGGCACGTTGGTAAACATTCCAGGACCAAATGTTGATAATGTTGTCTTGGTTTGAATTCTCTAAAGAAACATGAAACTGATTTTATTTGTAGCCTTAAGCTGGAGAGTATATGTGTTTATAATGCTATGTCTTTCCTCAGATCACAATGCGACTGTTGTTTTAAATAACCATATGCTACATCTCCTTGGGAAAAGGAACTGTGTCATTCCTTAAGGAGTCTCTAAAAGTGGGTTGTGGTGTCTGAGATGGTGGAGTAGGAAGACCCTGAGCTCACCTCCTCTCATGGGCACACCAAAATCACTACCATTTACAGAGTAACTATTAAGGAGAATGACCTGAAGACTAGCAGAGAAGATTTGCCACAAGTAAAATCATGTAAAGAAGGAACCACAGGGAAATGGGTAGGAGGGGAGGGGAGGAGATGCAGTATAGTCAAGATCCACACCCCCTGGAGGATGACCCACAAATGGGAGGATAATTACAACAGCAGAGGTTCTCCCCAAGGAGCACCTCACATCAGGCTCCCAGCCTGCGGGTCCTGCACTAGGAAGATGAGCCCTCAGAATGTCTAGCTTTGAAGGTTAGTAGGGCTTATGTATAGGAGAACTGGAGGGCTCTAGATAACAGACTCCACTGCTAAAGGGCTCACACGAAATCTCACATGCTCTGAGACCAAGCGCAAAGGCAATAATTTGAATGGAGCAGATCTTTTTGCTGATCTTGGAGGGCCTCTGGAGAGGCAGGAGGCAACTGGGACTCTCCTTGGGGACTTAGATGGTGGTGGCAGCCATTTTGCAGAGTTTGTTCTACCTTGAAGACAATGGTGCTGGGAGGCACCATTTTGGAGTCCTCCTTCTAGTGTATTGATGCTGAGCTCTTTTCCATCCCACCACCTGGTTGGTACCAGTCCCAAGACCACCCTCAGGTTATGCAGCCAGCCACCCTAGGATGTGCCCCACCCACCAGAGAGGTGGTACCAGCCCTGGGATCCCCAAGTACCACAGCTTCCTGCTTTGGACCTGGCCCCACCAACCAGTGAGCCCCAGTGGGCCCCACAGAATTTGTCCATCACCATGCATTACAACCAGCCATGCTGGAGTGCTACCCTACCCATGAGCACACCCACAGCAACCATATGAAATGGGGCCTGGCAGCCAACTGGTTTTTCTAGGAGGAGAAAGGAAAGAGGATTCCCAGCTGAGAAAGATGATGTGTCAAGGCATAGAGTTATGACAGTTCACGCTGCAATTAGGTAACGGTGCGTCTTCCAATTTGTAGTAAATTATAGCATAGCTTATTTACAACTTCTTGGGGTCTTCTTTAACTATCTTTCTACTTTCTGTCTCTCTGCAGTGTACTGCTTGTACCAGTCCCTGAATATCTATTTAAAAGATACAGAATTATAATCACTGAATAAAAAATTGATCTATGGTGTCAGTATTTGACTTTATAAATGCACTATTTGACTTTATAAATATTACAACATTCATTAAAGATCTTGGAGTTGGAGGGGCTGTTTAGTCAAAGAACTTTACTTGAGGATTCATTATACAGTTGAGTTAGAGATTTATCAGAACTACTTTGAAGCACTGAGTAAACAGGGGATCTAAATGTACTCACAAATGACTTCAGCTTGGAGGTGAAACTTTTAATCTTTATACTTTTTAAATACTGTGGCTCTCAGGTCACAAAAATACCTGTGTTGTACTTTTCAGAGAGTAGGTATTCAACAGAAATTTGTGGAAAGAAGGAAGGGCTGTATGAGGATACCACATCTCCACTGGATCGGATGAAGTCAAGTATCTGCGTAGGCTGTTTACATTTTACACTGGAAATGAACTCCATGATCCTTCAAGTCCTCTTTCCAGAACAATAAAATAACCTTCCTGGCAGAATGCAAAATCCATTGCTAAACTCTGGTCTAGAGTTTGGAGTAGAGAGAGTTAACTGTTTAGGGAGGAAAGTTTTTAAAAGAGTTGTTTGAAGTAGTTTGTGGTGTGGTCCAATAATTGTTGAATATAAAAGTCACTAGCTGTTAGTTTCTGCTTGTGGTTTTAATTAGTTTTAATGAATGTAAATCATGTGGTCGTCTAGTGCTCTGCTCAAGTTCATTACTCACTAGGTTTTCTGCAGCTAGTTGTTTCAGGATTCTCTATCATGCTTAGGAACAAGGGCTCTTGTCACTCACTCAGCTTCAAGAAAGGACAGTTTTCTTCCCCAGGGAATAAAATTCAGTCTACACAGAGCATTTGAATTCAGTGTTTAGCTTGTATATGTGACCCCATAGAGGGCATGAGAGGAAGATGCACAGATGCCAGGTGGACATAGACCCTGGATTTCATATATAAAATGAACCCCAGAAATGCCTTTTGTGATATTTGCCTTATTAGTATAATATATCAATATTTATTATTGGTTATAGTGATGATAAAATTCAATCTCATTAAAAAACTGGGGGTAAGATTTAGGGCTTAAACTCAGTATGCCATATTGTGAGAACATTTTATGAGTGAGAATAAGTCCCTTTAGTTTCATTGTTCTCAAGTCTGGTTGTACTATTGAATCCACCAGAGAGCTTTAAAAAATCTGAAATTCAGGTTTCACTCCAAATCAAATAAGAACTTCTACAGTTACTGATTCTACAGTTCTGGGATTGGGAGCTCTCTCTGTGATTTTTGTTTGGAAATAATTTAGAACTTACAGAAAAGTTGAAAGAACTCAATTATACTCTTTATCTAGATTCAAAAATTTTTAACATTTTGCCACATTTGCTTTATTGTTTCCTTTCTCTGTATATCTTGATTTTTTTTCTGAACTATTTGAAAGTGTTTTTTTTGAAAACAATTTTGTTTGTTTTTTTAACTCTTTTTTTTTTTTTTTACTTCATATCCTTCAGTAGCTGTTTTATTCTGTTAGGTACCATCCTCCTTAAATTCTTTTCCCACTGTCTGAATCTATTTATTGGTTTCTGAGTCACTGAATTATTATTTGTTCTTCTCAGAACAAGTCTCACCTTGGGTGAATTTTTCTCTGACATTCTAACTAGCTTTTCTTCCCTCTTCCATCCAAACTAGCTGGCATAATTATTGACTTGCTGTTTCTCTTTTCCCCACTTTCTCCTTCACGACCATTTATGATTCTGTGGCTTCAGTGATGAGTTCTGTTCTGGAAACTATTAAATCTGTCTCACCTCACACTTAACATGTGTAAGTGAAACTCATCTCCTTCCTCTCAAATTACTTTTCACCCTCTCCTCTTTCTCCAGTATTTTTCCTTAATCTTACCTAACACCCTGGAGCTATCTTCAACTGCTCCCTCCCTTCATCCTATCTCATCTCTCTTTATTAAATCATGCTTCAGGATGCCTCCCAAATTTGTTCATTGCTGTCCCTTTTTCTTTGCCTTGATCCTAACCCAGCCAACATTGCTTCACAACTGAACATTAGCAACAGTGTCCTGAATTGGGTTAGGACTCATCTGTCCCCATCCCCTGTTCCTCTTTCTAGGCTACTTGCTGTCACAATCAGTGAGCTATAAGGAAGGGGAACCTGTTCTTGAAATCAGGAGCCCATGGGTAAATTCTCTCTGCCACCTCAGATGTACCTTTAGCATATTTCTCTTCTCTCTCTAGACCTGAGAATTTCTTTATCTACAAGATGGCAAATTGCACTGTCCACATGGGCTCTAAGCCACCTTGCAACTCTAACAATCTTCTACTCTGACACTTCTTTGTTTAAGGCACTTTTCCAGCGTGCCCCCACCCTAAAGATCACAGCTGTTACTGCTTCCTAGCTTATACTGTACCTTAATCCAGATTGCTCACTTTACCATATCCCTAATGAGTCCCAGTCTTTCCACTGTAAATGTCAGTTCCTTGTACTGTTGTTGTTCTTCTTCATTTGTAAGTTATGCACTTTCTAAATGCTTATGGAGTGATTGCTAATGTACAAGGCACTTTGCTAAGGTCCTGAGGATAGCGAGGTAAAAGATGTAATCCTTGCGCTCAAAGAATTTACCATCTTATTGGAGATATGGGTAGGTTAACAAACATGGTAGTGTGTTAAGTGCTATGCTAAGGAAGTTACTGTATCCCAGTTGTTTGATGGGGAGAAAAAAGCATCACTTACCAGGACTGAATACCTAGGAAGGCTTCAGAAAAAATGTGCTAATTCGAAGCAGAATCCTTGAATCTTAAAAGGGAAAATAAGAATTAAGGAGGAAAGAAGGCGTGTCCTATTTCTATACTGAGGAACAGGAAAGAGAGTGTAAATTTTTTATGAACAGAGCATACTGTAAATACTGGCGTATAGCGGGCAGGAAGCAAGCGGTGAGGCTGATCATTATGAACAGAATGGAATGTCACTCTCAGGAGTTTGGATTTTATGTGAGGAAATGGTGGAGTATGGGCTATACTTTGATTCAGACAGTTCGTTTCCTGGTCAGTTGTTGGGAAAACATGGTAACTGGGCTTTGAAATGTTCAAAGCTGATGGCAAGGATCATCCAGCAGGGGGATGGTGGGTACCAAAAATTGTTCTGGCTAATGTGACTAATGCCTTATGACCTCATCAAGGTAACCAACCTCCACCTGGGCCTACCTGGTGGCTCCCATTAGCCTGGTCCCATATCACAAAGGGCTGGACCTTAACTTTTTAAAAATTATAGAATTTTCTCAGGTTTATTGAGATAGTATTGATATGTAACATATATAAATTTAAGGTGTACAGCCTGAAGATTTTACACATGTTCCTATTGTGAAATGATTACAGTAGGGTTTGTTGACATCTCCATCCCCTCACATCATTACCATTTTTTTATTTTTTGTGGTAATCACATTTAAGATGAACTCTCTTAACAACTTTCAAGTCTATAATACAGTATTGTTAGTCACTATGTTGTAATCAGATCCTTAGAACTTATTAATCTTATAGCTAGATGTTTATACAGTTTAGCCAACATCTCCCATTTCCCCCACCAGCCAGGCTCTGCCAACTACTGTTCTACTCTCTAGTTCTATGAGTTTGGCTTTTTTAGATTCCACATGTAAGGGAGACCATATAGCATTTGTCCTTCTCTGATTTATTTCACTTAGCATAGTGCCCTCATGCTTCTATGTTGTCACAAAAGGCAGGATTTCCTTCTTTTTTATGACTGAATAATAATTCCATTGTATATGTATTGATTGGGCACCTACGTTGCATCCATGTCCTGACTATTGTGAATAATGCTGCAATGAACGTAGGGGTACAGATAACTTTTCAAGATATTGATTCCATTTCTTTTAAATATATACCCAGAAGTGGGATTCCTGGATCATATGATTGTTCTATTTTTAATTTTTTGAGGAGCCTCTCTAATTGTTTTCCATAGTGGCAGCACTAATTTACATCCCCACCAACAGTGCATGAGGATTTCCTTTTCTCCATATTCTTGCCTACCCTTGTTATTTCTTGTCTTTTTGATAACAGCCATTCTGACAGGTGATACAGATTGTAATTTTGATTTGCATTTCCCTGATGATTAGTGATGTTGAGCATCTTTTCATGTGCCTGTTAGCCATCTGTATGTCTTCTTTGGAACAATACATATTCAAATAATCTGGCCATTTAAAAATTGGATTATTTGGTTTTCATTATTGATTTGTATGAGTCCTTTGTATATTTTGGATATGAATCCCTTATAAGATAGATGGTTTATAAATATTTTCTCCAGTTTGGTAGGTTGCCTTTTTATTTTGTTGATGGTTTCCTTTGCTGTACAGAAGCTGTTTAGTTTGATGTGTCCCACTTATTTATTTTTCTTTTGTTGCTTTTGCTTTTGGTGTTAAATGCAAAAAATCATTACCAAGACCAATGTCTGGAAGCTTACCTCTTATGTTTTCTTCTAGGAGTTCTATGATTTTAGGTGTACGTTTAAATTTTTAAACCATTTTAAGTTGATTTTTGTGTATGGTGTAAGATAGTGGTACAGTTTCCTTCTTTTGCATGTGGCTGTACAATTTCCCAGTACCATTTATTGAAGAGGCTGTCCTTTCCCCATTGTATATTCTTGACTTCTTTGTCGTAATTTAATTGACTGTATATGTGTGGTTAATTTCTGGGCTCCCCGTTCTCTTCCATTGATCTGTGTCTGTTTTTATGCCAATACCATACTGTTCTGATTACTATAGCTTTGAAATCAGGGAGCATGATGCCTCCAGCTTTGTTCTTCTCTCTCAAGATTACTTTAGCTATTTGGAGTCTTTTGTCCTTCCATACAAATTTTATAGTTGTTTTATTTCGGTGGTCAGTGTCATTGAAATTTTGATAGGAATTATATTTAATCTTTAGATAGCTTTTGGGCACTACAGACATTTTCTAAACATGCTTATTTCTTTTTAGTGCTGAATAATACTATACAGTCTAGATTTTTATTTTTCTCTTCATTTACTAAAGAACATCTTGGTTGCTTCCAAGCTTTAGCAATTATGAATAAAGCTGCTGTAAACGTCTGTGTGCAGGTTTTTGGTATATTTAATTTGATGATAAAATTATCCTAGATTTGAACAGTGAGAGTTCCATGAAGCTGGCTGCTATATCTTCTGGTAAATAGCATGATTTTTTGAGTACTTTCTCTTATTTCTGGCATAAGAAGATGTTTCAGATGTATTTTTGATTCTAGCCGGGGAAATCAGCCATTTCTTCAGGAATCCATTTTGTGTGTGTGTGTGGGAAAAGGTATTTGGAAACCAAGAATTGGGTTATATTTTATCATCTTAACAAAGTCAAGCATTAGAATGACCATGGTGATGTGTAATTATGAGAGCATATATTCTGAAAACTAGGCTATTTACTTTGAAGCAAAGTTTGCTCACCAATTATTGAAACCAAAAAGAATACATTTTATTAAGAAAATAGTTAGATCTTATAGTTTATTTTCAGTTTTAACAGAAAGCATTATTAGAGTCAAGAAAAGGAAACTGCAATTTCATAATCTGTGATTTTCTTACCAACAGTGTTATTTTTGTTGCAAGAAACTGTCATAGCCCCATGCTTCTGCAAAATGAATGATATCATTTAGGTCTAAATCAGTTGAAAAATGACCAAATCTTGACAGTGACAAACTAGACTTGACATATAAGTAAATTGCAGATAAATATTTGAGAAATGTAATATTAATACAATTGATGAGTTTAAGAAATAGCAATTGCTTCAGAATGGAAGATATGAAAAATGGAGAGGTCACATCTCTACTGTAGCTGAATCTTGAAGAAGTAGCAAAACATGGCACTCCAGTGGGGGAAGAAACTTAGGAGAGTTAGCTACCAAAAAGTGAAATATAGAAATGCAAAGCTCTGTCTAGAAAAGCTAAGAGTGTGTTAAAATGTGTAAAAAACAAAAACACAAGTTGCTCAACTAAGTACAAGTTGTGAGAACATGTATAGAAGCAGCCTTCAATATGCTATGAATAAAATTATTAAATCAAAATTTTAACACAGTCTTTGATTTGAGATAAAATGTATTGTATTAACACATATGTATATCAGTGAAACTTATTAAAACATATGGCCCCAGTTGGTAGATGTGGGATGGGCATGGGTATTGTGGGCAGAGGGTTGATTAACAGTGTTATTTGTAAAAACTTGGGGACTTCACCATGGGGAAGAAAGCATTTTTAGTTTTGACTCATATAGGAAGTAACATTTCCTGCAAAAAGGGTAAAAATACTTTGGCCCTATCAAAATATGAAGAATAGTAATGCTAATTCTCGCAGATAGAACAAAGGCACAACTTAGCAAGATTAGTTGGAGAAAAGCAAGTCACTGATTCAGCCTTTTCTTTTAGCAAGTGAAGGAGGAAGAGAGTTTTTTTCAGAACATGTTGAGGAAAGCAAAGTGTGAATCAATGAACAATACCTAGTGCTTAATGATTTTACTGTAAGCAGTACATGAGCAACAATAAAACATTTTGTGCAGTTTGCTAGAAAACTTAGAATTGGACTTGCTCTAGGCACTCAAAAAAGATAACTGGACCTGAAAGTAGAGGACTATAGACCAAGACAGAGGACACAATATTTTCTGATCACTGACTTGAGGGGCTGCATCAATTTCTTAGTAAATGGAAGTTGGACATTGCTCTTATACCTTATATTTCCTAATTGCATTTATACATAAGGAGGTGTGTTTAGTTCTTGTTATACAAGGAGGTTAATGGTCTCTGCAGAGTTTAGTTGATGAATTTCACTCTGCAAGCTATGATTGTTACCCAGTGGGAGACAGGTTGTCTCTTACTTGAAATTAACTTTGTTTGGGTACCAAATCCCAGGATTTTGCTAGCACTGTGAAGCCAGAGATATGCTTTTTGCAGGACAAGAATAATCAGGCCTTGAGATGGACTCATTCTGTGTTTAAGGCTGATTAGAACACAAACACCTCTGTAATAGTTTGTGCTAAGGACTATTTTGGTTACATGGGAACACTCACATGTCTCCCTGCAGTGGATTGAATTGTATACTCCTAGAATTCATATGTGGAATCCCTAACCCCTAGTTTGATGGTATTTGGAGAAGGGACTTTAGGGAGGTAATTAAGATTAGATGAGGTCACAAAGGGTGAGATCCTCATGATGGGATTAGTGGCTTCATGAGAAGAGGAAGAGAGAGGTCACTTTCTCTCCATCATGTGAGGAGACAGAGAAAAGGCTGCAAGCCAGGAAGAGAGTTCCTGTCAGGATTTGTATTGACTGGCACCTTATCTTGGGCTTCCCAGCCTCCAGAACTGTGAGAAATAAATGTTTGTTGTTTAAGCCCCTCAAGGACTGATATTCTGTTATAGCAACCCAACCAGACTAATACACTCCTATAGTCATGTCTGGGAAGCAAACTTATATACAAAAATGTCTTTATTAATTTATCAGATGCTATCTTAGCAGGACTAGAAATGCTTGAAGTCCTGTTCTTGATGAATTCTCCCTCTACAAGCAGAGTTACATGGAAAATCAGTTCTTAATCAGACAGTGGTTGGGTGACCATGAAATTAGAACAAGAGGCATTAGATGAATTGAATGTTAAATGGATGGCTTGGTGACAGTGTTGAAAAATCCAAGGGGAGGACTGGCAGTTTTCAACCCAGTTGATCATCTCCTGTATTTCTTGAATCGCATCTCTCTTGACTCTTAAAACTTCCCATATCCCCTGTTTTCCTCCCCTCTCTCTGTACCTTCTCAGTCCCCTTGGATATCTGTTGTCCACTGGTCTCAACATATCATTTTAAGCAAAACAAGTGTTTCACCTGAACATGTTTTGAATGTTCAGCTTTTGTACTTTCCTCATGCTCTTTCTTTTCCCCCTCAAATGTTCACCTTCCTCCTTTCCATTCAAGCAAACCAACTATCTTTTAAGAATCAGCTCAAGTTTTCCCTCCATTGCAGAATCTCTATAAAGGAGTTCACTTGTTTTTAAATCTCCTATACGTCACTCTTCAGAGTGGGGCATAGTTATGGGAAATTAGTGAACTGAATGTATTACAAATACATGTAATGACATGGATGAAACTTGGAAGTAAGTTTGAATGGAAAAAATAAGTACATGCAGTGCAATGCTATTTTCATAAAGCTTTGAATTGTGTATTTACATATAAATACATATATGATAAAATCATAATAAGAAAGAGGAATTGTAAGCACAAAATTTAGCATAGTGACTTCTTTGCTGTGGATTTGGGGATAGGCTCTAGATATAGCACACAGGTGGAGGCAGTGGTGAAGGTTATGTTGTTAAGTAGGGGTGGGAATTCACAGATAGTCATTTCATGATTATGCTTATAATTTACAGTGCTACAGATATTCTGTTATAAGGATCAAACATTAAGAAGTGAAATATATGAAAAAGTTTTATTTGCTCCATGTCAGTTACAATGTTCATTCAAAATTTAATAAACTGTATTTTATGTAAAAATTCTACTGCCTGACTTAAGGAGGCAGTACTTGGACAGACTGGATGGAGGCCCAGACAAGGGCTACCAGGGCACATGCCACTTTAAAAAGTAGCATAATATAGGGCTTAAGGACACAGGATTGGGACCCAGACTGCCACTCACCTGCTGTGTAATCACAAGCAAGTTCCTCATTTTCCTCATCTGTAAATGGAGGTAATAATAATTCCTACGGTATAGGGCTGTTGTGAGGGTAAAATACATTAATGTATATACATTGCTTAGAGCATATCTGCCATATGATAAGAATGAGTTAAATGATGGCTGTTTTTGTTTGTTGGGGAAATGACAGGCATATGGTGCTCCACTTGGAACTAGGTGGACACAGTCAGAGTATCACGGTAATAGATGTAAATCCACCCATCTTGCATGGGAAGAGGTATAAACACTGTGGTTGACTTACTAGTTAGTCAAGGAGGGTACTTTTCCCAATGATCGAATGCCTGCTTCTCTTATCCACGGCATCTATTTTCCTGGTATTGAGGGACCTAGAAAAATCAACTTTACTAGCAAATGAGTCCTTGAGATCATAGATTCAGAGAAAAATGGAAGTATTTATTGCAGGCCACTGTGAGGCTTGATAAATTAGTTTCCACTACCCAGCTCACTGGATGTGCTCCTGGTCACATTCAGAGTATTCCTCACCTGGAAAGTACTGGGAGACAGTATCAGCTTGGAGGTCTCATAGTTTCATTTTTCCTTCCATGTTTGTTTTGACTATCTGACTTCTATTCAGTATTTTTCCTGAAAGGGTAGACTGTAATTGGTTATCTTCAGTTCAGTAAAATACAATCACACAGTTCTTTCTCCCTGAGGGGATAGCTATTTCCCTGTGTTTGAGTTTGGGGTATTTCTAGTCTCTTCAGTTACACGTTTACAGGCATTCTTTTTAGAATTCTTTTAACCAGAGGCAAAGCAAGGCCAGCATGTTTTGTGGAAGGAGCACATGTGCTGGGGCCTTGGGCCTGAGCAAACATTCTGTAAAGGGCAAGGTTGATCCTTCTGCTCCCAGAACTCCATTTTCCATCCACCCTTCCCTTTTCTGGAAGTTCTAAAAGATGACATGGAGAAAGCAGAAGCAGTTGGAGAGAAAGAAAAAAGAAGGTAGATTTTAAATAGATAGCTTCAGAGAACAGAACCAGAGCTGTGAGTGAACGACAGCTTTTGAAGGGATTAAGGGAGAAAATAAAGGGATATTCCTTCCTCCTGAATATCTTTTTGTTTTTTGGAAGTTTTCCAAATAGTTATATTTACAAGGAAATAAACTCTTTTATTTCCCCTCTGGGAAAATGGAGGAGTTTGTATCCCTTGTCCCCAAATCATTCCTGATGCTACTTTCTGAAAATAACAACAACAACAACAACAACAAACTGTCAGTTGTGAATATTACTGCCTGACTCTTGGCAGTAAACTTACTAAAACATTTTGAGGAACTGTTTCACTGTTTCCTCATGAATGGTTTACAGGGACCACGAGATGAAAGTAATGAAGAGATTCTTGGGGCAAGGAGATGGGGAAAACTGTTGTGGGGGCCCCTGGAATGCTCCTGGAAGGTCATTAAAACCTGACAAACTTCATCCTTCTGTCGGCTGACCAAGAAGTCTTCCTCTGGGAGAAGGCAGAGTGACAAACTGTCTATGGTGTGACCCAGGAGGTGCTGAAACGACCATCAGAAACGATCTTCCTCATGGGTTAGATGTGGATCTATCAGTTTTTACCAGTAGAATGACTCTCATGATGGTGTCCAGATAAACCTCTATTAAAGATAAATGTTCCCTTTGAGGCAGTAGCCCATTAGGAAATCCCAGCTTGAGAATAGCATGCCCAGAAGCTGTGTGTTGGAAGGGACTGAAGTATGAGCAAGTTCAGCACATTTTGTAGGCAGCATTGGGAGATGGAGTGACATGAGCTGGGAGCCGTAGCTTCCCACTGCCCCCACCTTAGAAGAGGACTTCAGATTCTAAGTGGCAGATGAAGGTTGGGTCACAACTTTGTCTCAGGTCGAGTAACTTTTTACTCTGCAGCCATTGACATTGCCTATATTAAAATGATAATGCAAATGAGCTATCCAAATCCGGGATATTTGTGCAGTGCAGACCATCACTGAACTTCCAGATGAGGTTTTTTTTGTTTTTTTTTAAGTTTTCTCCATCCTACTTGGCAGTTGTTTTTCTCTCCTGGAAAGGAAGCGTCATCTCTAGCATGGCTCCATTAAAGTAGCTACCCTTGGGCAGCATTCCAGCCAATTAAGATGCTTCATTTCAAGAAGGCTTTTCTCCAGTTCAGAGTTGTTATCACACAGTCAAGCGTTTGCATATGGCCTGATATATCCTGAGTATTTCTCTTTAGTTTCAGAAAAGATAGGAAAGGCTCTCATGAAGTCATCACAACAATCCTGAATGGTCTTCTGGTCTGTGTTCTTTTTAATTGGAAGGGAGCCTACTGATTTCAAAATGAGCCACATGTTTTTCTCTTTTTTTGGAAGAGGTGTCTTTCTTTTGCTTAAAATTGATCATCTTCTGAGCATGTGCATTATCTAAGTATCTATTAGTTTTTAGGAGTTTTTGTTTTTGTTTTTGTTTTAATTTGTTTAAGACCCAGCCATTACCGGGTGAATTGATAGTATTTTCACTTTCTGTGACTCCAGGATTTAGTCCCTGCGGGACTGATAGTATTATTTTTATAGTGATACACTGTGTCCCCAAGAGTAATATATCTCTGCATGACTTAAGGGACTTGATATTTGACATAAAATTATGACCACGTACAGTTCTGAAGCTATGTACAAAAAAGATGAAACTGAATAATTTCATTGAATGCAGTACATTTTCTTCCCAAATAAATTGATTTTAGATGAATTCCCTTCATCTCTTCCACCCTGCTGGGCTTGGCTGCTTGCTGTGAGACACAGCAAAACAGGAAGGAGGCTGTTGTTATTTGATGGCAAATTAATTCAACAATTTCAACAAACATTTATCGAATGCATACTATACGCCAAATATAAGGCTACATGCTAGGCATACAAAGAGGAATCAGATAGAGTCCTTGCTTTCAAGACATGCATGATTGAGTGAGGCCAGAGAAATGTTTATAATGAACCACAGTGTAATGTGGTAACTGCTGTATTAGTGACAACGTGTAGGACACGTAGGGAAGGAAACCATCTGTTTTCTTGGGTGACAGCTGCATAGGACTTTGACTCTGGTGGAAATCACAGAATGGATGTTTCAGGCAGAGACAGAAAATAAGAACAGCATTCTATAAACTCTAGATGCCTGCTGAATAGCTAGCTTCAGTGGGCCTTTGAATCTGAGCTTGAAACAGGGATGAGGCTTGAAGCTCTCCTGTAAAATTGTAAAAGCTAACATTTATATAATGTTTTGTAACAGACAAAGTGCTTTCCCATGAATTAGGTTATTTATGCCTCACAGAAACTCTGTGAGATAAGAATCACAGAAGTTCCTCTGCTTACAATCTTCCAGTTATGAACTTCAAATCTCTTCTGTGCAGAGTAAAATCATATCAGTTCTGTTTTCCACCAACAGATGGCGATGGCAATCATGCACTATCTTGTAGCTCCTTTGGGGCTGTGCAGTTGCTTATGGTCTTGAACATGTGGGCTTTATGCTTAGTTTTGTGTATTTCACAAGTATTATTAACCACATTGTGCAGAGTAAGTGCAAAGGCAGAGATAACATGGCCAATGTCTGTAAGGTAAGTGTAGCAGATGCTTCTGGTGGTCCTGTCATGTTCCATTGCTCCAGTTAATTTTTTTTTTTAATTGAGGTAGTGTTCATTTACAATAGTGTATTAGTTTCAGGTGTACAACATGGTGATGCAAAATTTTTCAAGGTTATACTCCATTTAAAGTTATAAAATATTGGCTATATTCCCTGTGCAGTACAATATATCCTTCTAGCTTATTTATTTTATACTTAGCAGTTTGTACGTCCTAATCCCTTATTCCTATCTTACCCCTCCCTACTTCCTTCCCCCTACTGGTAACCACAAATTTGTTCTCTGTATCTGAGTCTGTTTTTGTTTTGTTATACTCATTTGTTTTATTTTTAGATTCCACATATAAGTTGATAACATACAGTATTTGTCTTTCTCTGTCTGACTTATTTCACTAAGCATAATACTCTCTAGGTCCATCCATGTTGTTGCAGATGGCGAAATTTCATTCTTTTTTATGGCTGAGTAATATTCCATTGTATATACATATGTATATATGCATATATATACCACATCTTCTTTTCTGTTGGTCTACTTTTGACTTCCTCTGCAGCCATAGCGGACAGTTTTGTGGCTGTATAGACTCTCCTCACATACCAGTGTCTCCCTCCAGAGTGCAGTATATTCTGTCTCAGGATTTCCTGTGGGCTAACAGGAGCTTAGACGTGCTTAGACTACACCCAAATACATCCCAAAATGAAGGAAATTAATGTCATGGAGGCAACCTTCACTTGATGGTGGGTAGAATCCTGTGGATACATGTTCCATGCCCCTGTCTTTCTAGTGAACAATTCTGGGATGCATTCCCAAAGGTCCTGGCAGAAGCAAGCCCCCAGTACTCCAACAACAACTTCCGTAGTACATTCTTTTCTTCCTTCCCTATCTGACTTAACTGCATGATGGAACATTTACCTAGAGATTGTCTTCTTTAGAATATTAGCTCCATGAGGGCAGGGACTTTGGGGTCTCAAAAGAGTTCTGGGCAAAGAGTAGGCAAATAAGTATTTGTGGAATGAACTAACCAATGAATACATATGTGGCAGCAAGGAGGAAAATAGTATATCTGAAGATAAATACATACAGCTTTGAAGGAACAAAGTCATGCTCTTATGTTGTAGAAATGCATTGGGCCTGCAAAGTCAAATGCTTCTTTGTCACTTTTAACTACGAACAGGTGAACCTGGAACTTAACTTGTTGGTAAATAAAGAACTATAGGATTTTGACTATATTTTGCATAGGAGAAACTGAGTCTCAGGTAGGGCAAGCTATTTTTTTATGAGATCCAAGGAAATGGCCAAGGCTACAGTAGGTTGAATAATGTTCACCTGAAGATATAAAGTCCTCATTGCTGGAACTTTAAATTTTACCTTATTTGAAGAAAAGATCTTTGCAGATGTCATCATGTTGAGGATTTTGAGATGAGGATATAACTCTGGTGTATCTGGATGGGCCCTAGATGCCATCGCATGTGTCCTTATAAGAGAGAGGCAAATAGAGGTGACACAGATACACCGAGGGGAAAGTAACATGAGGATGGGGGAGAGAGAGTTGTGGCCACAGCAAGGGATGACACAGCTGCTAGAAGTGAGAAGAGACAAGGAAAGGATTCTGTCCTAGAGTCTGGAGAGGGAGCGCAGTCCTGCTGACACACTGATTTTACATTTCTGGTCTCCAGAACTGTGTAAATACCTGTTATTTTAAGCTACTTGGTTTGGGGTAATCTGTCATGTTAGCCTTAGGAGCTAATATAGAGGTCCAGTGAACTGGCCATCACTCACTCAGAGAAGAAAAACTCAACCTGGGGCAGCTGACGATCTTGTTTGCATACTCTGTCGTTGGCAAGATTCCTTCATGGAGAACTCATCCTTTCCCTCTCCTCAAATAGCCTTCATGAATGACCAGTCAGAGGTGGGCAAGACATATGGTGGTCTTGGTAGTAAGTCATGCTTTCCAGACCATCTTAGAAGGGACTCAGGGGTGGTCATGTAGGGATCACCATGTTAGAACTTGGTGCACATCAAGCTTGGCTACTGGCCCACAGTCATCCATTGCTGCTTTCCTCAACCACCATTACTACAACTTTGAAATGAAAAAAGCTTCTTGGTTTGTTTAAGCAAATCAGAGGTTGAGGGATTTCCCAAGAAGCTTCATTTTGGGAGAGAAATTCCAGAATTTCTCAAAAGTTTGAGTCACTAGAAATATTCCTTCTTCTCCTTCACTCTCCCTCTAGTTTCTACATGACCAAAGATCCTGCGTGTCACACACAACACAAAAAAACACCCCCCACTACACACACACACACACACACACATATGCACACAGTACTACACTACAACATACATAAATGTGCACACAGCTATGGTGAGAGCAATGACAAAATGCCAGTAAAAATATCTTTTAACAACCAAAATATCTTTCAGCAGATGAATAGATAAAGAAATTGTAGCATAGCATATAATGGAATACCACAAGGCAATGAAAAGGAATAAACTATGAATGCATGCAACAACATGGATGAATCGCAACAATACTATGTTGAGTAAAAATCACCAGACAAGGACAGTACATGCTGTATGAATCCATATACAGGAGTCCCTCCTTATCCTTGGGGCATATGCTCCAAGACTCCAAGTGGATGCCTGAAACCATGGACAGTACCAAACCCCATATAAATTACATTTTTTCCTTTATTAATAGGCAGGTAGCATATACAGCTTGGATATGCTAGATAAAGGGTTGATTCATGTTCTGGGTGGAAAAGAGCAGAATGATTCAAGATTTCACCACTCCTCAGGATGGTGCACATTTCATATATTTCATATAAGAAACCTATAAAGTGTTTATTTCTGGAATTTTCCATTTATTATTTGCATGACCCCTGGATAACTGAAACTGTGGAAAGCAGAACTGTGGATACGGGGGAACTGCTGTGTATGAAACTCTGAAACAGGGGAAAAAATCTATAGCAGTAGTGGATTAGTGGTAGCTTGGGGCTTGGGGTTGGGGGACTGATGCAAAGAAGTATGAGGGTACTTTTGGTGGGATGGAAATGTTCCATGTCTGGGTTGTGGTGTTGATTAGTTGATCACATGGTTGTACACAGTTGTCAAAATGTATGGGACTTGTACACATAAAACAGATACATTTTGTTGAAGATAAATTATACCTTGATAAAGTTAATCTAAGAAAGAAAACAAAAAGATCTTTTATACCACTTTTGATACGGATGTTCTGGCTAAGTTATATTATGTGAAAGCTCAAGTATTTTTTATGAAGTACTCTTTCCCTATATATTGTAAGTTATTAGTGTGATAACATAAAATGTTAGATAGAAAGCAGTAACAATAGGTTTAATAATGCTTCCAAATTAGAAACCTTTGTATGTGTAAATTCTGACTTTGAATTATTGATAAATTTTGAATATAGCACATTTTAAAAAATTCTCAAAATACAGCTTGTCATACACGTGAAAGCATCCATGACTTGGGGAATATAAATAAATAGTGGCCCACTCGTGACATTTTTAAGGCACTTCTAGTCATTTTGCCTGCAAGAGACATGGGGATACACACATTTCCAAATGTTTTTTCGTATGTCTCAATTTTAGTGTTGGTTGTTGTAATAAAGGAAAAAATAGTGGCTCTCAAGCTACTCATCTCTCTGGGTACCAGTGTGTTCTTAATAGCAGGTTAAATGAGTACAACCCATTCCAAAACAAAGGAGGTCCACAGATTAGGTATATGATATATCTCCTGTTACATATAAAACTGTCTGCTCAATTCAAGTAACCATAAGGTATAAAATGTGACCCATCATAAAAGCTATCAAAACCCAGGCACTGAATAGACATTTCTGTTTTGAGTAGAACTCCAGCATCTTGAAATAAGTATAAAACTGGGGGAATTCAAGCCTTTTCTCAACTAAGCCCAATAAAAAATGTAATTAGTTAAGTGGATTGTGTCCCGTTGTGCCCGGGGAACTGAATGGAGTAGCTTGGAAAGTTATAAAAGAAGTTGAAGATTCAGTTCCTCCTTGGGCTGTGGTTTAAAGATGAAATTAAGGATAAGAGATGCTTGACATCAAATATTTAGCATTATGGCTGGCATTGGAAATCCAGGGTGAGTAAGGATATTGCTAAAGGCCGTTTTCAATGGCACTAGAGATGTGGCCTGGCAACTCAGTGGATACAACAGGTAGAGCCAGCCAACAGCTGTGAGGGCTGCTCCACATGTCCCACCACTGTCTGATTTTTCTCCAGCAACTTAGATCAGAGACTGGGTTTCTGACTCCTCTCCTCACTTCCTCTGTCTCCTTCCCATCCTTCCCCAGCCCCATGGCCATAATACCTGGTAGGATGGTGGCATTTGTAAGTCCCATTAAAACAAGTCAGAAATTTCTTGTTTACATAGATCCTCAGTGACAAGAAAAATATCTGACACATCACAGTCATGAAATACATATACGTTGAATGAGTGGGTAGTGAGAACTACAAATGAACAAATGCATCTTCTTCTGAATAATGATAAATGAAACAGTAGTGGACCCAAGGTCACTCACACCCTAGGAAACAGTCCAGACATATAGGAGGGTGGGCAGTGGCAGAGGTTAGAGTAGTGTGGAGAAGAGACTAGATGTAAAACCAGACTAGTAAGAGAATAAAGCAGGTAATAGGCTGACATTACATTTTAATTCCTAAACTTCTGTCATAGAGGTATGCTACCATGAGAAAATTTTTTTTTCTTTTTTGAATGGACGACTTGCCAGAGAGAATTAACAATCCCTGTGTGCATCTGTTCTCTCACCATATGCACACCCCACTTATAGAAGAGTTTATTTTCAAGGAAGCCAAAGGTTGGAATTTTTAGAGTGGTCAGAGTATCCTGCTGTCCATTGCCATGAAGTGCATAAAATATGAATATTTACTTTATGATTTATCACTAAAACTTGTCAGTAAGTACAAACCTACATTTAAGTGATGTTAGTTATACTGACAACCAAATGTGAGGAAAGCAGTAGTATTGCAGTTCTCTTGATACCTTTAACTATATTCATGCATTTAATAATAGGATCATTATTGAACACACAGTATTATGTAGAAATGGGTGAGTTATAGTCTGTCTATTCTGTGAATCTGTGTTCTGATGGAGCTTCCAAGTATCAGTCTCTGGTCAGTGACCTTAGTAGGAAGCTCTGGTTCTCTATCGAAACAGACTGAATAGGCAGATATAGTCCATTTCTTTCATGCCTAATCAGTTCTTTGTCCAATTTTAGTTGACCTGCCATTATGGAGTTTCAGATCCACAGACTTTATATACCCATTTGACTATGTATACATTATTTCTTTTAATATAGAAATAGACATTGGGTATATTTCCACTAGTGTTGTGCACTGTTGGTACCTAATGCCTTATTTTGAAATTGTGTGATGAGAACCACACATTTATAGGAAATACAGCTGTGTTTTTAAATTGAATAATTAGGTAACACAAATTGCAGTTAATGTTTAAGAAATAACTCACTGTAATTGAATATGTCATATGTGTAATTATATGGTACATTATGTACCAATGAATTGATGATACAGCCAACTAGTACAATGCATAGGACACAAATACTGCATTGAGACCAGGCAATAATGAGGTAGGAGCCTTGTAAAACATGGTACAGTTTCATTAATGTTTAAAATGAAACAGCCTTTCTATCTCTTACTGAAATCAGTACTAAAAGGTAAGTTTTTTTTCATTTTTTATCTAGCTAATATGTTTAAGGATATTTGGTATGTGAAATTTTAATATTTCTTAAAAATCCAACTGTATAATAAGTGAAATAGATCTGATGGCCAAGCACATAACTATTAAGCAAACATAGATAACTGATCAGTGGTTTCAAAATATCTTACTTCCTTCGGAAATACTCCTTTTGTCTAATGGTGGTGTTACTTTTCTCAACATGTTCTGTTACGAATTCCCTTTACTCCACTGATGTTGACACATTCTTGTTCTGGTAAAATGACAAGCTTCTCTTTAAGGTAGAATATAACAATTTAGACTTGCTCATTTCCCTATCTTTAAATTCTCTGATTTTCCTTCCTCATTTTTATTTGTTATTTATTAAGTGCCTTCAGCAATCTATTCTTTGTATGGAATTTCTCCAAGTATGAGGATCCTTTCAGTATGAGATGTATGCACTTGAAAGCCTAGAATATTTCTTTAGGATGTATTTACTTACTACAGTGTGTGTGTACACACACATTTTCTTGCTTAAGATCCTAGTATAGGAATAACTAGACATTGTTTAAATGTGTATGAATGTTAGAAAGCTCAATAGAATGCAGTGGTGGAATGACATATGTGTTAAGAAAGGGAGCAAACTAAGAAACATTGGTCTCAAAATGAACTTGAGACCTATTCTTAATTCATTTAAGCACTTTCATTCATTATAGGAAGCCCACTGAATTGTGGGTAGCAAGAAAAGAGGAGCATCAGGTATTTGATAAACCTGGCTATCTCATGTACTTTTAAGAGTCAGACCTTTCCGAGCCTGGATAAATCAGAATCTGCAAAGAACAGAGGCAATAGCATTTTATAGGTTCTAGGATCAAAAGCTTTCTCCTTCAGGGAAAAATTACTCTATTATTTTCCACTTCTATCCTTGGGTTAAAATTCAGATTGATTCTCCCATGAGCATAGTCTGGCTAGAGCCTTCTGCAAAAAGAATTTTGCTTGCCCGACTCTTTTATGTAACTTTGGGTCTCTAGTGGTGGCTTCAAAATTTAAGACAACAATAGAGCAGTTGCAGAAACATCTCTAGGATGTACAGTTTTCTATTAGAGTATTGCAGTTTTCAACGCACCTGAACATATGGATTTATGGGCCATTACAGAAAATTCTTGGAAATTGTGTATGTGTGTGTGAGAGAGAGGGAGGGAGACAGGTGGACAGAAAGACAGAAAGAAAGAGCAAGAGATCAATAAATAATACCTTAGTTTGTTGATCAGATATGAAAATGTAAGTATTCAGCATTTAATTCCACATGTGTCTGTGTCTTCATTTATATTGAGTCAGTGATCAAAATCATAACTAATAAATTTGCTATAAACTCCATATATTTACTCATTAGAGACAAAGTGCATTCGCAGTCTGTGTTCTACCTTACTGTATGTGACTTCAGATATTGTGACTTCTTAAAGTTGGCAAAATATGACCATAGTGATTGTCTTCTTGCTAAGGTCATGCATTGATGTATTAGGCCTCTGTGTAAAAACTTCCATAGGATTTTTTTCTCCTTTCCTAAATCACAAATTATCAGACTACCAGGAAAGGAACCTCTTCCTTTTAGAATCTTCTGAATGTCCAGTGCAGGCGATGATGTTGTAAAACACAAAGTGCACTTTCATCTGAGTGTTCCTATAATTAACAAGATTTGAACCAAGCTTTTACTTATAATTGAAGAGGAACTTGAAAATGGCCATTACTCAATTCAGGATCCAAAAGTGGCAACATATTCTATAGCTCAGAAATGGAGAAGCTGACCAGGGAAGATGTTCCAATTATACCCTCTGTAGATGAAGTCAAAATATATCTGGTGGTTATGTAGGGATATGCCATCTTGTTCCTTTTTTCCAAGTGACAGGAACTATGCTAAACCCTGTGAAGTAAGTGTTATGACTTTCATTTGATAGAGAATGAAATAATCCTAGAGGTCTTAAGTGATTTGTCTCATAACCAATAGCTTATAAGTGACAGAGAAGTAGGTTTCCATCTTGTTGTGCGTGGTTCCAAACTTGGGGCATAACTACTTTACTCCAACGGACCATATAGTTTAAAGTTTGTTTGTAGCTTGCTGATGCAGAAATATCCTCACCTCTTTGAAGAAATGACTGGGGTCTGTTATTCTGAAGGCAATAATGGGCATGAATAATCTATGAGGTTGTTTTTACAGGCTCTATAATGACTTTATATTGACCATATTATAGTTGATTTAATATACTCCCTGGGGTAACAATAAAATTAACTTCTCAGCTGAGTTTCTTGGGAAGTTGTAAAATTTAAACCTAAAAAGGACACCTTAAAGATTATCTAGCTTGATCCTCTCATTTTATAGAGTAAAAGCTTTCAGAGTTTTTGTTTGGTTATGACATATGTGAGATCACCTGAGAGTCTGCTGCTGTGTGTTCATATGTCTGTGTTGGAGGGGAAAAGGAGATGGTCACATTCTTTGGGAGAAAATGTATTGTATCTGAGAGATTCCCATCAAAAGGAAATGGAAATGTATAGTCTGTGAGAGGAATTAACATGAGTCTGCTTCTCCATTTGTATTAAGTCAGTCAAAATCATGTCTGAATTTTCTATGAACTTCATATGCTTGCTTCATAGAGCCAGTATATTTGCAGCCTATATCACACTTTTCTGTGTGTGAATATAATTTCATCACCTTATTCTAGCTTGCTAAATTTCCAGTTTCTTCAAGTATAAGAAATGGTTTTTTTTAAATCAAAACTTTACTGGAATTCCCATATTATAGTAGTATTTTTAGCGTTCACTGATTGAGAAGACACACAGTTTCAAAAAGTTACTTTTAATTCAGTAACACTTTTAAATACATTTGTATTTTATGAATGTCAAAAGCATCTCCATACATTTGAATGGTAGTAGTACATACATGGAAAGGAACTATATATTCAGTATGTAGACAATATCTGAGGTGTGCATGGATCCTTTTAGGTTGCCACATTACAACTTCATTCATTCACTCATTATGTCCACTTTTTATTTAACCTGTATTGACAGAGCACACACTGCATACTAGACACTGTGTAAGGCAGTATGTGTACAAAGGTGGCCAAACAGGCTGGTTCCTGACTTATTAAAGCTCTGAGTATGAAATGTGCAAAGGAGGAAGTTTGCAAATGTGCTAGAAGGGCATTAGGCATGACACTCCCCCTAATTCGGAGGTCAGGATATACTGCTTGAGTCAGTGACTCACCTGTCTTGAAGGGTGTGCAGGTTTCAGGGAGGTTGTAATGAATGGCCACAATGTTAAGGGAGCCTTTGGCTGCAGACCCAGCTCCAGACCAGAGTGGTTTCCTGCGGAGTAGTAGAAGCATATACTATAATCTCATTATTCTCCATTGAATGAATGATGCAAATAGTTGAGACCACGTTAAAACGTGTAGCAAGGCTCTAGTGAAGACGTGGTTATCATTGCAAAGAATTTACACGGCAGAAATTCTTACAAGGGGAGCCTTAATATGGATTCACTCAGAGTCTAGGAGCCCAAGGTTCATCACATGGGCTTCCTCCAGAGGATAAAGGTCTTTCTGAGTCCCTCCCACACATAAAGGCTAGCTTTCCCTCTAAACACCTGGTAGAACAAGGGTCCATGTTGTGGGTGGTAAAAGAATTTACCAGAGATGGAGGAAAATAGTAAAGGCATTTATTAGGTTAGCTGCCATAAACAATAGTGGGCCACACAGATGAGAGGTGTCTGTGTGAGCACTGAGGGCTGGCTGTTGGGGTCTTTTATAAGGTTAGGTCACAAGGTGCCTGATCGGCTTGTGCACAAGTCTCTGGTTGTAGGTGAGATAAGAGGTTTAAGGTCTGTGAAGGCTGGTGGGGTTTATGACTCTGATAAGGAGGGCTGAAGCAAACCAGCCTGAGCTATTGTGAGATTAGGCATTACCTAGTTTGTTAAGGCAGACTCGCCCAGTAAAGAGTGTACTTTATCTGTTGAGGGATCACAGGCAGACATCTGAGAGCCCAGAAATGGGGGTCAATGGACTTTGAAGGATACCAGTTGGCCCCAAGGACTCTCATGTGGTCATTTATTTATTCAACAAATATTTAATAAGTGCCTCCTATGTGCTAAGCACTCTTCTATGCACTGGGGAAATATAAAAATTCCTGCCCTTAAAGTTTATATTTTAGTGGGTGGAAGAAAGAGAGAAATGAAAGACATAACAAGTTGATGATAAGTGCTTATATGATGATAAAGCCTATTAAGCAGAAAGAAAAGATTGAGGGGGTGGTGGAGAAGGATGCTATTGAGTGGAAAGTGTGCAGATTAGCAGTCTCTGACCAAATGATATTTCAGCAGACCTGGAGAGAGTGAGTAAGAAAGTCCCATTGCTGCTAGAGGGAGAGTTCACACATCCCACTCCCGATTAAGTCAGAGAGAATAAGATGACCTCTCTGTTTCTATTCTAAGGCCTACCCTCTAAGGTCACATTTTCTGCCTATGATTTGCTACTTCCTAGGATGACTGACAGTATAAATATTTATTGCATTCAGGAAAAATCTGGAGGGAAGAACTAGTTTGTGAAGATCTTTGACCCTGTCTAGCTTCTAACAAATCTCCCAGCTCAGTACACTGGTTTCAAATGTTTGCTGCCACCTATAATAAATTATTATAACCTTTGCTACTTTAAGGACATTTTTTTTGACCTCATAGTGTGGTTTTATTTTATTTTTTTCAATGTTGTAGTCCCCTAAGAAGAAGGTAGAACAAATAGGGCATACATGTTAGTCATTAGGGTCTGCTCAAAAATGAAATTTCTCACTCTGGGTGTATAGTAGGATGATTTTCCTTTGCCAGTTTGAACTTAGCCTTGGCCATGTAACTTCATTTGGACCAAAAAATGTGAGCTGAAGTGACTGTGTAAGTTTCACAAAGAAGTCTTAAGATCTGTTGTATAATTCACCATGTTTTCCCCCTGCCTCTGATACCATAGAAATGATGGATTGAGAAAGAGTCTTCTGTTAGCTGTCTTTCTGAGATATAACATTGATTAGACATCCCTGTCTTATATATGATAGAGTGGACAATACATAAACTTTGTTGTGTCTTTTTTCCCCTTAATGGAGGCACTGGGGGCTCTACCACTGAGCTATATCCCCCAATCCCCAAACTTTGTTGTTCTAAAGCCACTAGATTTTGGTGATTTTTGTTGGCCTAGTTTGAATTAGCTTATCCTGGCTGATTAAATAGGGGAGGGAGGGAGCGTTCCAGTGCCATGCATAATGGTCAGTTTGGCATTTACCTGTAAACAGTTCTAGCTGACCTAGGAGCAATATTATCCATGAAAAAAAGAGAGATGAAAGTGTAGCTAGGAAAGAACTTAAGGTGAAGTCCAGGAGCACCTGGATCTTACATCAAGCCAAAGATACTGAAATAGTAGCAATGGTCTTTACTGCAAAGATGGGGAAACAAATGGGGTGACTATCAGGATGCTGGTAAAGTCAGGGATTTAAGAAACAATAGGCATGTGGCAGAATACTTTTCTTATGGTATTTGCTACATCCTCTAGGATTAGGGTGGCAACTAAACCTACTGCTGAGGGATGGACAAGTACATTCCTCTCTAGCACAACTGGTGCCTCAGTATGGGGTAGTTTGCTGCGTACTTTAATCTGCTCTTCCAGTTCTCCATACTCTTCTCTGTGCTACTCTCTTCACAGGGAATATGTCCTCTGTGGGTTGCCTTGATTACGTTTGGGCAGTAGGAGGCCCCATCAGATGATCAAAGATGAGACGGGAATGAAGCAGCTGTCTTTGGTCTGCTGGCTCTATCCTCGCCATGTTGCTGTGGGTTGGTTGTAGCTTTCTACCGAGACTCACAGCTCCTGACAGTGACCCTTTCCAGACAACCATTTTGTCAGGGTGCTGGGAACTGCTCCCTCTTGTCATCTCTCTGGCTGAAGTGTAATAGTAGTACCCTGTGTTTCTGACTGGGACATTGCACCTTGCTTGGGTGGTCCCCCTAAGCTTTGCTCACACTCTTGTAAATGACTGCTTTAATGAACTGCACTTGATGACTGTATCGAGGGTGCCATCTGTTATCTGAAGGGATCTGACTAGTAGAGGCACCTGTTTTCTCATTATCTTCTATGTCTTTCTTTTTCTCTAGTGCAATCATCAGGGTAGTCCTTGACTTCATGCTCGAGAGACTCATGATTCTCAAAGTCAAAGGCATCATTTATTCAGTGGACTGGCATGGTTTTCATGAACGTAGGACTCTCTGTTCTGTCTGGATATCATAAAATTTTTGGCATGGGAATGTAAATGATGCCCTTAGTGGGATCCTTGCTATTTTAAAAAATTTCCATTTATAGTTTTAAATGCCTAAGTAAAAAGTAGTATAAAGTACTAAGTAAAATATAATGATAGCTAATCCTTGCCAACACTTATGGGTAGTGTATATTATACATTGGGTATTACTTTAGGTGTTGTGCATGTATTAACTAAAAAACAACCCTTGAAATATTGTGTACAGGGACACAAAGAATTTTGTTGTACATCTTTTGATTTTTCTTATACAATATTGTGCAGTTATTTTTAACAAAAAAGACATCCTATTATGTTTATTATTTTGTAATCTACTTTTTCACCTAAGATATGTATGAACACTTCTCTAGGCCAATATCATCTACATCATCACTTTTTTAAAATATTTTTTATTGAGTTATAGTCATTTTACTATGTTGTGTCAAATTCCAATTTAGAGCACAATTTTTCAGTTATACATGAACATACATATATTCATTGTCACATTATTCTTTTGCTGTGAGCTACCACAAGATCTTGTATATATATATCCCTATGCTATACAGTATAATCTTGTTTATTCTGCATCTGCCTGGCAGTATCTACAAATTTTGAAATCTCAGTCTGTCCCTTCCCACCCTCCGCCCCCTTGGCAACCACAAGTTTGTATTCTATGTCTATGAGTCTATTTCTGTTTTGTATTTATGTTCTTCTTTTTTTTTTTTTTTTTAGATTCCACATATGGGCAATCTCATATGGTATTTTTCTTTCTCTTTCTGGCTTACTTCACTTAGAATGACATTCTCCAGGAACATCCACGTTGCTGCAAAAGGTGTTATATTGTCGGTTTTTATGGCTGAATAGTATTCCATTGTACAAATATACCACATCTTCTTTATCCAGTCATCTGTTGATGGACATTTAGGCTGTTTCCATGTCTTGGCTATTGTAAATAGTGCTGCTATGAACATGGGTGCAGGTGTCTTTTTGAAGTCGGGTTCCTTCTGGATATATGCCCAGGAGCGGGATGACTGGGTCATATGGTAAGTCTATTTCTAATCTTTTGAGGAATCTCCATTCTGCTTTCCACAGAGGCTGCACCAAACTGCATTCCCACCAGCAGTGTAGGAGGGTTCTCTTTTCTCCACAGCCTCTCCAGCATTTGTTATTTGTGGACTTTTGAATGATGGCCATTCTGACTGGTGTGAGGTGATACCTCATTGTAGTTTAGATTTGCATTTCTCTGATAATTAATGATATTGAGCATTTTTTCATGTGCCTGTTGATCATTTGCGTTTCTTCCTTGGAGAATTGCTTGTTTAGGCCTTTTGCTCATTTTTGAATTGGGTTGTTTGTTTTTTTCTTATTAAGTCGTATTAAGTCATACGAGCTGTTTATATATTCTGGAGATCAGGACTTCGTCTGTTTCACTTGCAAAAATTTTCTCCCATTCCGTAGGTTGTTGTTTTGTTTTACTTATGGTTTCCTTTTCTGTGCAGAAGCTTGTAAGTTTCATTAGGTCCCATTTGTTTATTCTTGCTTTTATTTCTATTGCTTGGGTAGACTGTCCTAGGAGAACATTTTTGAGATGTATGTGAGATAATGTTTTGCCTGTATTTTCTCCTAGAAGGTTTATTGTATCTTGTCTTATGTTTAAGTCTTTGATCCATTTTGAGTTTATTTTTGTGTATGGTGTAAGGGAGTGTTCTAGCTTCATTGATTTACATGCTGCTGTCCAGTTTTCCCAACACCATTTGCTGAAGTATTTATTCCATTGTATATTCTTGCCTCCTTTGTCAAAGATGAGTTGACCAAAAGTTTGTGGGTTCATTTCTGAGCTCTCTATTTCTGTTCCGTTGGTCCATATATCTGTTTTTGTACCAGTACCATGCTGTCTTGTTGACTGTAGCTCTATAATATTGTCTGAAGTCTAGGAGAGTTATTCTTCCAGCCTCTTTCTTTCTCTTCAGTAATGCTTTGGCAATTCTAGGTCTTTTGTGGTTACATATAAATTTTATTATGATTTGTTCTACTTCTGTGACATATGTCCTGGGTAATTTGATAGGGATTGCATTAAATCTGTAGATTGCCTTGGGCAGTGTGACCATTTTAACAATATTGATTCTTCCAATTCAAGAACATGGGATAGCTTTCATTTTTTGAAGTCTTCTTTAATTTCCTTAATCAGTGTTTTATAGTTTTCCATGTATAAGTCTTTCACCTCCTTGGTTAGATGTATTCCTAGGTATTTTATTACTGTGGGTGCTATTTTAAAGGGGATTGTTTCTTTACTTTCTTTTTCTGTTGATTCATCATTAGTGTAAAGAAATGCAACTGATTTTTGAACGTTAATCTTGTAACTTGCTACCTTTCTGAATTCTTCAATTAGTTCTAGTAGTTTTTGTGTGGACCTTGTAGGGTTTCCCATCATCACTTTTAATAGAAGTAAAATTTTGCATTTGCTATTATATTTATATATTCTGTTATTGTTGGGCATATTAAATTGTTTCCAGTTTTATGCTATTATGAACAAAATGGTGATAGTCATCCTTGTATATAAATCTTTGCCACATTTCTTATTATTTCTCTAGGATAAATTCCAATGCCTGGAATTACTGAATGAAAGAATATGAACATTCTAAGACTTTTGTAAACATTTCTGAAGAACCCTACCAGGAGCTGTATCAGTTTCTCTTTATATTGGTAGTGTAAGAGTGTTTCTGTATGTCCTACCCAAAAAGATTCTCACTATTAATGTTGATCTTTCTCAGTATAGGTCTGAAAAGTATTTCAAAGCATTTTTAATTGCATATGAGACTGAGGCTATTGAAAAACATTAATTGTTATTATATGTTATTTTTTTTATTTTGTGAAATGTCTCAGTGCCCGTTGTCTAATTTTGGCTAAGAGTTTGGCTTCTTATTTTTGAAGTTTTTATTTTAAATTGAAGTATAGTGAGTTTACAACGTTGTGTCAATTTCTGGTATTAAGCATAAAAGTTCAGTCATACATATACCTACATATATTCATTTTCATATTCTTTTTCATTATAGGTTACTACATGATATTGAATATAGTTATCTGTGCCATACAATATAAACTTGTTCATCTATTTTATGTTTAGTAGTTAGTATCTGCAAATCTTGAACTCCCAATTCATCCCTTCCCACCCCCTTTTAATATTTTTATTTTTAATCAGAGTTACATATGCACATAGCTTAAGGTGTTGCAAAATGCATAGGTTGTTAAAGAAGATAGTAGTCCCGTTTCTCCTGCTATCTCCTCTTCCCCAGAGGCAACCCCTTTCAGTACTTTGTACTTTCAGTACTTTTCAGCACGCCCATGCTCATCTCTCCATTCTCATACTATATTTACATCATTGTTTTGGTTAACGCAGTATTCATTGTTTGCAAGATTATGTATATACATTTTTAGAGATAAGCCATGTTAAACTGATTAATTTCCTTTCTGGAAACATTTTTGGTTTCTCCTGGGTTGGAAGTCTTTTTTTTAAAACTTATCTTTTTTCTTTATGTTTTTATGTATTCTATGTATTTATGAACAGCTCAACTTCAGATTATCTTCCAAGTTCCTAATCTTACATATATTAGGTTTTCTATAAAGTTCATCTTCCTTTCTTTGCCAGAGAATTATAACCTCCTCCAGGATGCACTGGTGGTCTTCTATACCTGGAACACAGATAGTGTCCCAGGATCTCCCTTTATTCTCGTCTGTATGATTTCTTTCCTTTTTCTTTAGTGTTGCATTTCCTGTGTCATGTATGTACCTCAGACATTCCTCTTTTTGTGTTTACTCCCTCTTTTCTGATGGAGTGTATTCTTTGTACCTTTCAGGGTACATGGGGCTAAAATTTTAGATTTTGAAGTCTGATAATACCTTTACTTCTATCTACACACTTGACTGGATTGTTGGCTGGATAAAGAATTCTAGTTTGTAAATAACTTTTCCCCAAGATTTCTGAAGCATTGCTTCCATTTTCTAATCTGAAGCTGTTCTCTCTCCTGATCATTTGACTGTGATTTGCTTCTTCTCTCTGGGCCCTTGGGGATCTCCTTTTTGTTTCCAGTGTTTTGAAATTTTGCAAAGATATGCCTTGGTGAGAATCTATTTTCATGTAGTGCTGAGAATTTGATGGGTTCTTTTAATTTGGACACACGTTCTTTAGTTCTGAGCACTCAGAACAGTTTCTTTAATATTTTTTTTCTTCTCCATTTCCTTCATTTTGGTTCTCCTATTATTCAATCTTTGTACTCTGTGAGCCTTTCATTTTCTTGTTTGTTTTTTCTGTGTCTCGTTTTCCATCTCTATTTTTAAAATATCTCTTCTGGTTGATATTCTTCAAATTTATCTCCCAATTCTTTAAATGAGTTTTTTAAAAATATGTTATTACATTTTAAATTTAAACTTGTCTCTCTTTTGTAATTCCCTGAATTTTTCTATGTGTAGTGCATCCTATCCTCATTTATAGTCTTGGCAACTGATTGTCTAGGAGTAGTACAGTTACTGGCTATTGCCAGTGAGACTTGAGTTTTCTTTGGCAATTTGGTTCCCCAGAAAGGTAAGTAGGCTTCTAGTCTAGTAGCTTCTGGTAGATTTAAGGGTGAGGAAATAACAGCACATTTCAGTTTGAGCTTGAGAAGTTTTGGCTTTTGGCTTCTGTGTTTTGAACACCCTCCTTAGCTTAATGGCTACTGCTTTGCAGCAACTGAAATATCCTCTTGAGGGTGGGATGACCACCCTTACTGTGGAGTTAGCGCCCTCCCCTCCTTTTTTCCTGCCAGAGAACTTTTAATGGAATGTGCTTAAGACAGCCAAGGGTCACCAACCTCATTTTCTATCAAGACTGCGACTTCACAACTTGTAAGAGTTTCAATATGGGGTACAGAAGTAATTGGCTTTTTTACCCTCCAAGTATCCTAACTGGGAACTCTGTCAATCTAGATTGCTTGCTGAAGGCAGAGTGTTCTCAGTAATGTATTACTTCCCATTTGTGCAAGCAGGATAGCTTGCTCTAGTCTAAGTGTATCCTTTTTGTTCTTGTAGTAGGATTCAGCTGAAAATAGCAAGAACTAACCATCATATTCCCACATTCTGAAAAGTCTCTACCATTTTAAAACTACATCCAGTGTTGAACTCCTGGTTTGTTTTCCAGAATGGGTCACAAGTGTTCTGCCCCCACATGGCAAAGCCCTCTCCTTCGGAGCCTGGAATGTCTGGGTCTTTAATATTAGGTTGTTCTCTCCTCCTCTTGGGCAACTCTGTATATTGTGTTCCATTGCTTGTAATATCCTGCAAGAATTTGGGCACCAAATTCTATCTAAATCAATTATTAATTCGTTAAGCTGTTAGTAACCACTTACAGAAAACAAAATGAATAGTGGTTTAAATAGGTAAGGCTTGTGTGTGTGTGTGTGTGTGTGTGTGTGTGTGTTTTGCTTTCATTTATTGTGTCTGGATGTCCACAGTCCAGGGCTAATACAGCTGCTCAAGGACATCCTCAGTGATCCAGGCTCCTTCTGTCTTCTGGATTTGCCATCTTTAATGTGTGCTTTTCACTCTTGTGGTTGTGAGATGGCTGCTGTGTCTTACCTTCTAGGAAGAAAGGGAAAGGCAAATATATACCACTTGCTTCTTTTCCTTTGAGAAAGCTTTCTTGAAAGCCCCACCCAGGAACTTCTGCTTGTATATTGTTAACTTGCCATAGGTCGCATGATCCCCACTTGCCTAGTCCATGGATGGGACCGGTGTGCTGTGGATGGAAGCTGGGTTAGTCAACCAGCAACGTCAGTACAGATGCTGTGCCTGAGTCATGGGACATCTGTTCTGGCCCTGGGACTGTCTATCCTGACCTTTAATTTCAGTTCTCTTGGAAGAGATCTTTTGGTCCTGACCAACATCCAGTTTGATTCTACACAGGCTAGAGGGCTTTTCAGATTTCTAGTTCTATTGTCCAGAGCTGTCTGGCTGTCTCCCTACTGTAGGTGTACTGCTGCTCCCTTCTGCACTGAATCAGCCTCATTTTCTTTCTGTTTTCTCCTGTCTCTGCTTTATCCGGTCAGACCCTATTTATGGGAAGTTTCTTATTCAGTGCTTTAAAGTAGCATGCGTTCATTTAAATGAGCTCTGAAGATTTTACAGTGCAGTGCTGCTTTCCAACATTAAGCAAAATATTCAATGTAAGTTTTAAATGCATTTAAAAATGTTTTAAGGCATGTAAGTAGAACTGTATTTAATCTCTTGTTTTATTAGAGAAAACAAGGAGGGTAAGAAGTCCTTTATCAGTTTGCCTAATGATATATAAGTTTGACTTTAATGAGATGTAGTGGTCTCTATTATTTTCACATTATTACTGTCATTCTCATGTTGATCCTTCCCTATCCTCTAATTTCTGTCTCTATTAGAGCCTGAAGTCAACTGAATACAGAATTCAGAACTTCGTCAAGTTTCTCTTAGTCATAAGAAAATATGAATAAGCCTAGCAGATTTTACTGAAGGTGACAAGAGGAAGGAGGGGATTTGTATCTTGCACTCCATGGAAAACAACTTAGTATCTATTTTAAACAAAGTCCTTTCTCAGTGGTTCTCCATGGTCAGTCTCTTTTTGACCATTTCCCAGTCAGTGCTCTTCTTTGATGCCTCCTTTCCTTTCCTGCTGGATTCTAACCTCTGCCCTCCTTCAGGTCACACCTTTTGCCCTCTGTTAAAAAAAGCAGTTCAGTTCTCACCTGGCTCCCACATGGAAAGTTGTATGTACAAGCTCAGAAAGGGGTTATGAAAGCAAAGCTCAGTACTCTCCTTAGAGGTCAGATAAAGTTGTTTTTGGAAAAAACAAAAAGTTTTCTGTTACAATATAATTCCGTTGTTCTCAAACTAGACTGTAGTTAGGAGAACTATAAATGTATTTTTAAGAATTTGATTATTTCAACTATATTGTATTTTTGGGAGACATGCCAGTCCGTAGAGCATGTTGGCTAGATAGTCTTTGTAAGCCAAGACTTTTTGCTGCAAATGGACCACTGAGGTAGAGTAAGAAGATGATACTAAAAAGATAGAATTCCTCTGTTTTTTTGGTTTATTTATTGATACATCTTTATACATTATGGCTGAGAATCTTGGCTGTCCTTTTTCATAATAGATTCCCTGATTCTTCCTTGCAGCTAGGTGTAGACGTTTGAATAATTTCTCTCCAATGGGATGTTATCAAAGTGCTGTGTGAAACATCTGAAAAGTGTCTTTGTCTGTTTCTCTGTATTGCTGATTGGAATATAGATATGATGTCTGGTGCCCAGGCATCCATGTTGGGTGATGGAGGGCAGGCTTGTGTGGGAATGGCAGAGGAACAAGACAGAAGACTGACATTGTGGAGCATCACATTAGCTCTTGGCTGCTTGTCTCCAAACTTCGTTTACGTGAAAGAGATATAAACTGTCTTGTTGAAGCCACTCTAGTTTATGCATTCTGGAACAAGCAACAAAACTCATTTCTATTGATAAATGTGTATTTTATTCCAAGGATTTAATATGCAATGAAAGAGTTGTGACTGTGTATCTAGACTAACCTCTAAAAGCCATGGTTTACAAAATAAGTAAGAATATACCACAGAATGTGCAAGATGCATTGGAATATAGGAGGACAATATTAGAACATTTCTTTTAAAAATTTAACAATAATGTAATAAGGTAGAAGTTAAGACTTACTTAACATTTAATCAGTGAATTGACTGCATTATCTTGACTCTGTCCAACTCTGTTGGACAGTTATGTATCCTAAGGGAAATTCTACAACTTGGAAGGATTGGTGATCACATCTTGAATTCTTGGTTTCTTTTTAGCATATTGCAATATTCAGTATGTTACCTTTGCTGGTTAAGAAGAGGTACCGATTATATTCTCTAGTTTTAAGTAAACTAACCTTCACAAGATGGCTATGTGACTTATAGTTCAGGAAAGAAACTGGAGATTAAAGATAATCCTAACACAAATAAGCAAGAAAATGGCATAACAGACACTATTCCTGTTCTACGATTTGACTTCTCTTTTTGATTATGTTAAAGGTGATTACACCACCCCTATTTTACCACACTAAAACATCTTTATTATTTTTAGTGTGAGGAAAATAGTTCTGTAAATAGACACAGTAAACCTCTCAGAAACATTGTTTATTCATGTTAATTTTTTGCATTTATAATTTCCAATTTTATATCTGTTTCTAGTGTATATAATATGAGTAAAGTAATAACTATATATAATTTTATAGATAAATGTTTATATATAGGGTGAGGGATTCTTTTTCCTGATGGAGTGAATTTTTTAAGAGTTCATTTTTTAAAATTTGGACAAGTGGAAAGCTAAAAAACTATTTCCAAGCTCTCTGTGAGTGAGATTAGAAAAGATGAAGTGAGTGGTGGGCCTCCTTCCTGCAGTTAAGTCAGGCTACTTCTGAAGCAAAATAGTGATGCCTCCATGCCTAGCTTGAAAAAAAGATTATGATAAACACGTTTTGTTTCTCCTCTCTCCTAGTTTCTCAGCAGGTCTGGCCTGAGTCCCAGAATTAAAGGAAATGCAGCACTAGGGATCATGGTAGTAATAACCAATGTCATCTAATGAAATTTATCATGATTTTTGAACTGTCTTTCCTGGATCGGGTTCTCATGCTGACACTGGGCGGTGATGTCAGCTCATTTCAACATTGGATATGTGGGATCACTGTTTGTAGTGAAATATTTTTTGATATTAAAATTGAAAAATTTAAGTCCAGTGCCATTCTTAATCTTTTGGGAAAAATACACCTGCTCTTTTAATCAAGCTCTAAGGTTGTATGCAATACATCCTTTATATTTGCTATCATGATAATAATTTCTTATTACAAATTTCATTCAGTCTAAGGCTAAGAATACTCATCAGTGAAATTTCCAAAGATTTGGATCTGACTAGGGTAAATACCAGAAATGTCTGTTGTTATGCTGGAACACAGTGAAATATCATTTCCCAGAGAGGCTGAACACTTACTGTTTCTTTTCCCCCAAGAATGAGATTTAAAGTAGAATCCAAGGCATAAGATATTAAGAGTGATGCAGAGTGAAACCAATACAGATGAGTTTTTCATCAGCCTTTCCCTCCTGCCTATGTAATTCTGATATTCACTAAATAGAGATGTGTACCTTGCTTCTTACTTCATGTTTTGGAGTTTATGTGTGTAGCTACTTTATCACTCACCTCTGTAGGTTCAGTCTTTTGGAAAAATAGTCTCAAAGTATTCTAAACATGAATTTAATCACAATGTGGGATGTGGCTGTGAAGGTACAAGTATTAATTTAATCACAAGAGTGTGGGAGAAAGGATGGTCTGAGAGGTGGTATGTGGGTATGGCAGGGCACTGGGAGAGAAAATGCAGTTGTCTTTTAGATTAGCTATTATAAAGGACAGCTAGAATTGTGGAGAGTTTGTGGTCTAATTTCATAAGTTCTCAGTAATAGGTGACAGAAACACCATAGGATTTTGAGAAAGCCAGAAAGGTAGAGATGAATGATGTTCTCTGTTCTGGACACTCTTCTTTGAAGTAGTTGAAAATTGCTCAGCAAGTGAAAATATAGGCAAATGGAGAATCCAGTGGTTTTCTGTAAGAATGAGCAGCAGCCACAGTTTATAGACTGTTTTTGGTTAAAAATTATGATGACTTCTATTTTTTAATAACTTTATTGAGGTATAATGTTATTCCATATAACTTGCCCATTTGATGTGTACGATTCAGTAGCTCTTAGTGTATTCACAGAGTTTGCATCCGTCACCACAAATCAATTTAAGACTATTTTTATTACCCCCCAAAGAAGCCCCATACCCCTTAACTATCCCCCTCAATCTCTCCATCCCCATTGGCACTAGGCAACCTGAATCTACTTTCTTTCTATATAGAGTTGCTTATTCTGGATGTTTAACAGAAATAGAAACAAACAATATGTGGTCCTTTGTGACTGGCTGCTTTCACTTACCATGTTTCAGCAGTCATCCATGTTTTAGTCTGTATCAATATTTTATTCCTTCTTATTGCTGAATACTATTCCATTGTAAGGATGTACCACACTTTACTTATTCATTCATCATTCATTCATCATTCAGTTGATAGGTATTTCAGTTGTTTTCTTGTGGCTATTCAGATTGCCTTTTGGCTATTATGAATAATGCTGCTATGAACATTTATGTACAAGTTTTTGTATGGATATATGCTTTGGGTTTCTCTTGGGCATATACGTAGGCATGGTATTGCTGAATCATGCAGTAAACTCTATCTTTAAACTATGAAGAACTTACAGACTGTTTGCCCAAGTGGCTGTACCATTTTACATTTCGAAACATCAGCAGTGTTTGAAGGTTCTATTTTCTTCTCATCCTCCTCAACATTTTATTTGACTTTCTGATTGTAGCCATGCTAGTGGGTGTGTAGTATCTCATTGTGATTTTGATTCACATTTCCCTAATGACTAATGATGTCAGGCATCCCTTCATGTGCTTATTGGTCACTCGAACATCTTCTTTGGAGAAATGTTTAGGGTTATTTCTCTTTCTGTTATTGAGCTGTAAGAATTCTTTGTACAAATCCTTTATCAGACATACAATTTAGAAAAAAAAGTCTCATTTTTGGGTTATTGTTTCATGTTCTTGATGAAGTCCTTTGAAAGATAATTTCTATTTATGAGCATATTTTGGAGGATACTTGAGCCTGGGCTTCCCTGAAAGCAAAACTGGATACAAAGCTTATATACAGGGGGTTTATTTGAAAGTGATCTCAGGGAGCAGGAGTGAGGGATACAGAGATGGAACCAGGGAGAGAGGAAAAGACAAAAGATTGCTGTGTAATTGAGGCAGCCACTGGTATGAGTGACTGGTACTTGATCCTTGGTGGGATTTTCTGAGGAGCTTTATAAAATATATTTCAGAACAGTTCATTTGTAAGACAAAAGAGGAGAGGATTTAGCTATCAGTTTTTATTTACCCATTTGTCAAGGGTAGTCCCAAGGGCATTAACTTCAGGGATGTGCATGATGAGTACCAAATGGTTTCTATGGAACCTCATGTGCATTGGAGGAGCCCTGGAAAGGCTAGGTAGGAAGCAATAGGTGCATCCTACAGACACCGGGTGAACGGCTGTCAGGTCATACTTTACTAAGCTGGTCAAACCTTCGTTGAACTTGTTATTGCAGGAGAGGCTGAAGAGAGGTGGACCAAGAGGCTCTGAAATGGTGCACAGGTGTTGTCTGTTCTAATAGGTAACAGAATTTAGATACTGACAGGCATATGCAGAATAGATAAACAACATTATACTGTGTACCACAGGGAAATATATACAAGATCTTGTGGTAGCTCACAGTGAAAAAGAATGTGACAGTGAATATATGTATGTTCATGTATAACTGAAAAATTGTGCTCTATACTGGCAATTGACACAACATTGTAAAATGACTATAACTCAAAAAAAGTTAAAAAAAAGAAAAAAGAAATACTGTAGATTTACAGAAAAGCCAGCAGTCACTGGGTGAAGAAAATATTCCTAAAAATCCATTATGATTACGATGAGGTAAATCAGCATTGTGGATAATTTCTGAAAATAATGTAATTCATTTGAACAGTAACTAGCAGTTGTTTGTTTTTGAAAACATCTCACTCAATCCTTACAACTCTGAGAGGTGGGTATTAAGTTCCTCTCTTAAGAGGAAGAAACCGTGGCTCCGAGATGATTAAATCACCTGCTCAAGGTCACACAGTGAATGCTGTTGCTGCTCAACACTTAGTCGAAGCTTGGTGAGAGAAATATTGATGCTGCATTGCCTGAGGCAAATACACTCTACCCATTCCTCCAGGTGAGGGGTTTCAAACTCCTGTGAGTTACAGGGACCAAGCAGGCAGAGTTGATGACTGGGGTGAGCAGAGAGGGGTGAATGGCTAATGGGACAGCTGCTCTTCAGTTTCCAATGAGCTCCTCAGGTTGGAATGCCAGCCCAGTGGGGCTAGATTTACTAAATAAAATCAAACCCACACTGGAATTGGATCTTTTTTGAAACTCCCAATTTAAATGTGGGAAGTAATAATAACAATAATAATAAATAATAATGATAATAATAATACACCCCCTCCCCAGACCAATGAAAATACATCTAAGGGCTAGATATAGCCTATTTCCTGCCCATCTGTGATCCCTTCTCTGGAAACCTGAAGCCCACATTAGGGGACTGTACCTAACACATCATTTAGTTTCTTTTGTAAAACTAGTTTTATAGCACTGTGCTTTTAGAACACTGTACTTCTGACTTACATCGAGGTACTTGAGATCCATGATAAGATGCTCATTCTTGCATTTATTCGAAGGCTATTTGAAGGACATTGTTCACTGCGTTGGTCCTCATTATAGAAACCCAATGGAAACAATTTCTCCCTGGACTCAGTGCTAGTAATAGATGCACTTCTCATGAAAGACTTTAAGTCTTAAAGGCACTGTAAATCATGTAACTGAGCATGCTTTTTCACTTGTCTTGCCTTCTAAAAGGGTTCAGAACCAAATTTGCGGCCTACAGGAACCAAATATTAATGTAATAATAACATGTTATTTGTGTGCTGATCTTACAGTGATTTTTATTTCATTTCCTATTTTTATTTTATCTTTGCTCCCCTTCCCTTATTCTTGAAAATAATCTTGTGTTGAATGCATTTAAAGCTGCTACAAACACACACAACAAGGTATAAATGATACATCTAGTAAAGGTTAGAATCCGAATTTAAACTCATGGCTACAGTTCTCAGTCCAGTCTTCTCTCTTTATGACAGTTTCCTCTTGCTTTCAGACTCTTAAACTAAAAGTAGTTGGGTTGGAAGGGATGTGTAGTTGGTTACTTTGTTATAGTGCAATTGTTTTTCTTTTCAAAAAACATTCTTCTTGGTGTATGAACCTGTGTGTGTTTGTGTGTGCACTTGTGTACACTTGCACACATGAGAGGCTGTGAGGTTTAAAGAGGTCAAGGAGTTGCTTCAAATTGATAACCTCTTGATACATTCACGGCAGGGCTCCAAATAATTTGACTCCGAACTTAATGAAAATTAACATCTTCCTTCTCTCAGTTTCAGGCCATTTAACTTTATTTGGTTAGAAATTGTGTTCATGGGAAAGCTCTGAGTGTCTGTGTGTGTGTGAGCATATATTACATCCAGTTGTGTATATGCTGTTTGCAGAGGTAATGTTTAGGGGAAGGCAAGCTAACAATGGCAAAATCAGCTCAGACCAGGGCAAGTTGTGCAGCTGAAATTAAGTGGAGCATGTGTTCTTTCTGCTCATATACTGTTCCTTGAGGTCACTAAAGAAGCTTAAGATACCACATTTGATCTCACACACTTCTTCAGTTCTGAAGTTTTTGAAAACTCATGTGAAGCTTCAAAGGAGCACCAAAATTGTCCCTGCCTAGCCCGTTATTGTATTATTAACTTATCATCCAAAAACCTATTCAATTTCTTATTCTCCTTTACCTTTGGGCATTTAATTTATCTAAAGCCTTATAGGGCTATGAAAGCTTTCCAGAGGTCATTAGTTTAGCCTTCTGTTACCAAGCAAGATTGCATTTTTCAGCATTTCCAGAACAGTAGATTTTATAACCTCCTTTGGAAACACCTTTGGGCATTTAATCAGTTCTTGCCTTATACTTAGCTTTCTTTCCTCAAGCTGTATCTTGAGCACAGTTCTTTCTAAATTACAAAGGAAAAAAATTTAATGATCTATACCAGTGTTTCTAAAACTTTGTATCAGAATAACCAAAAGTGCTTGATAAAATGCTGATTTCCAGGGCATCAGCAGCAGATGGATAGATTAGAAGAATCTTGGATAGGATCAAGAAATCTATAATGTTCTTAAGCACTAGAGGCAGGTTGCTGTTCCGTCCTCAGGAAGCATTATTCTATACCTTCACTAGTGAGCCTCAGACTTTGGAATTGAGTTTGTTAATTTTAAATTTATTGCTTAGCCATCTTCCTGGAGAACCAGATGGACCTGGAAATTTATAGAAACAGTCTTAGTGGTGATGTTCACCAGTGTTTGAGATCTGTAACATTAGGTCACCTCTAATCTCTTCATAGATTTTAAGTTATTTAGTTTCTCTTTGCTTGAAGTCAACATTTCGGTGTGTTAAACATTGTAGTTAAGATTTCAAAGAATACCCACACAATATTAAATAATGTATAAATATGCATATGTCACAGTTCTTGTCATCTTGGAGTAAAATTTCTTATTATACTAAAAAAGCCATGTTGTTCACTTACATAAGTAATTTTGTGTAATAGATTTTAAAAAAAACCCAAAATTGTACAGAAAATTAGGGAGAATTACATAACAAATACCCAGCTACCTACCACTTAGATTTAACAAGTGTTGCCATGTTACTGTATTTAATTCACATTTCTTTTACTGTTAATACAATTTTGTAGTTAAATTGAAGCATCATTTGGATCCTAACCTCTCCACTTTCCATTCTCACCCTCGGGGTTGTTGTAAGTAAATCTTAATTCATACGCATACAATTTTTCCTTAGGATACATTTCCAGAAATCTAATTGATGAGCCAGAGGTATAAGGATTTAAAATCTTGCCAAAATTCCTCCAAAGGAGAGTATCAGTTTGTATGATTGCTGCTAAATATAAAACCTTGCTCTTTTATGTTGGGCCATTGCCAAACTGGGAATTTGCATTAACTATTATTAATTCCTAATTTTATAGGTGTGGGTAGTATATTATTGTTTGAATTTTAATTTTATGATTATCAATGAGCTTATGCATTTTGGATACATTTTTAAATTTAGTCTTTTGGAATATAGTAATATTGTTCAAACCCAGGAAGTATTTATTAAATGTTATGTAGTGAAAAGTCTCTCTTCCATCTTTAATATCCAGTCTCCTCAAAAGTAGCCACTGTTTTGGGTAAATTTGTCTGCTCCCAGAGTTTCTGTATGCATATTTGAATATAATATGGATATTTCTCTAGGTTTTCATCCTTTTTTCCCCTCAACAAACCAAAGTTAGCATATTTGTTCACTGTTATGTACCTTGATTTTTTTGTTCAAGGTACATAGCAGTATAGCATGGAGATGTTTCTGTAATGGTACACAGAAAGGTCCCTTATTTATTTTAGTGTTCCACTTACACACATGTACCATCCTTCACTTAACCTGTTCCTATTGGTAGATACTTGGATTGTTTCCTTCCTTTTGCTATTACACGTCGCTTTGACATGACATTTGACATTTCAAATGTGTGGCAGTGAATTTGCCCAGTCAAAGTGTGTCTTCATTTGTAATTTTGGTAGATACTGTCATAATGTCCTTCTTAGGTGTTGTACCAATTTACTTTACTCAAAAAAATGCATGGACTTCCTATTTCTTCACAGTCTTACTAACAGATGTGATCAAACTTTTGAAATTTTGCCAATCTGATAAGTGAAAAAGTTTTCTAAGTGTATTTCTATCTCAATTTTGTTACTTTAAGTGAACTGAGCATCTTTTAATGTTTTAGAGCCATTGTATTCATGTGAACTCTTTGTTCATATCTTTTGTCCATTATTATAATGAGTTGTTCTTTTCTTTATCAGTTTCTAAGAATCTGTAATGTAGTAGGGAGGTTATTCATTGTCTCTGAGTTGAAAATTATTTTTCTGGTTTTTCAGTTATCTTTTGACTTTGTTTATAATTTTTATTGCCAAAAATATTTTTTGAATTTTTGTAATAAATTTGTCATCTATGACTCAAAATCCAGAATCTAAATGAAAATCTACCTTATCTCATGTTCTGGGTTTTGAGCCATAAATAAAATGACCTTATAAGGTAATTCATCCATGTCTTCACTTGTTATTTTGATTTCTTCATTTAAAAAATGTTTATATCTTTGTTCCATTTGAGACTTACCCTAGTGTGAGGTAGAAATCACAGATTTAATTTTATTTTCTCAGATGACAACTGGATTGTCCCAACATGATTTCATTTCTTGATTAGTCTGTTTTCTCCCCTGGCATGAGGCTCTTTCTTTAGTGTATAGTGAGTTATCATAGACACTTGGGTCTATTCTGGAATTCCTTTTTTTAGACCACTGTTCTATTTATGTTCTACTGTAACACTGATTTAATTTTTGAAATTTAACAGTATGTTTTAATATCTGATAATAGTAATCCCTCATTTGATCTTTAAACTTGAGGGGTTTTTTTCTCTGACTATTCTATTTGATTATTTTTCTATATGAACTTAAAGATCAACTCACCTAGTTAAAAAAATTAGTTTTTAGGGATTGTATTAAATTTATACATTTCTTTAAGGGGAATTAAAATTATGATATTGAGTCTTTCCTTCTCAAGAACATGTTATATCCTTTCATTTGTTCATGTCTTCCTTTGTGTCTTTTTGTAGCATTTTAAGGTTTTCTTCATAATAGTCTTGTGCATTTCTTACATTGATTCATTGGTATTTTATCTTTTTCAATGGTATTCCGTATGGGAATGGATATGTCTTCTTCCCGGTTGTTATTTTCACATATGAAAATATATATATTTCCTATTCTGCTGTGACAATTATTGTCATCTATTGAATTTTATATTACAATAGCTCAATTTTTATGTTCACTGAAGTTCTATTTAGTTATTAAAACTCAGCTGGAGCTTTTTCATACTGTTCTGGTCTTTCATTATAGTCTCTATTTATTGTTTTAGCTTCTTAATAATTCTAAGAAGTTTATTTTATAGTCATTTTCAGTTCTTCGGGTCCAACTTTACCTGTGTCGGGAATATGTTTTGTCCCTCTTGGCACTTCCTTTCCTTAGGAGATTTAAAATTTTCACTCCGAGTTTCTCTTCAGCTGAGCTACTCTTCCCCCACAGGAGTCCCTTGAGATCCTGGTTGTGAAAATATTCCCTGAGTAGCTTTATGGGTTCTTCTTCCAGAACCTTAGCATTTTCAGTGGTTGTGGAGAGGTCTGTATCTTAATTTCTCGTCTTCAGGATACCTTACCTTATAGTTAGTGTAGATGGAGACCCTGCTTGCCTGGGGTCTGATCTCTCATGAGTGTGCTTTGATCCCCACTTAGAGCCCTGGAAAGATGGCAAACTTTCTTCCTCTTTCCCCAAGCTTTTTGAATTCTTTTTTCATGGAAACGCTCTTCACAGCTCTTCAACACTGTATTTTGCAGAGGGCTCTATTTCAGTCTCTCTGCTTACTGCAGGTGGAGGCCAGTCCCCTGTTCCTGTAGGAGTGTTAACATGCTTTCATGTACCAAGGACCTATTCTCAGGTTGGGCTGCTTGCCACCCAAAAATCAGTACTCGGGAAAGACAAATGTTGATATAAAGGAAAACTACTTTTAATCAGAATATTGGCAATTCTTTAATCAGAATCTTCAGAGATGGTGGACTCAATGTCCCCCAAAGACCATCTCTGAAGATTCTGCTCAGCCATCAAAGATTTAAAGGGACAAGGGGTAGTAATCTCAATTTGATACAAGAAAATGGGGTGTGAGAGGATGGTCGTGTCCCAGGTCTCAGAAAACTTCCTGGGATGTGCCTAGCTAAGTGAGGGTCCTTGGCTTCGCGCAGAAAAGAATTCAAGAGTGAGCCATAGTAGAGTGAAGGTAGATTTATTCAGAGAGATGCACAGTCCATTGCCAGAGTACAGGCCATCCCTGAAGGCCAAAGGTGCCAGGCTCTTAGTTTTTATGGGCTTGGTAATTTCATATGCTAACAAGTGAGAGAATTATTCCAATTACTTTGAGGCAGTGGACAGGATTCCTAGAAATTGGGCCACAGCCCACTTTCTAACCTTCAATGGTCAGCCTTGAAACTGTTGTGGCATCTGTGGGTGTGTCATTTAGCAACAAATGTATTACAGTGAGCGTATAATGAAGCTCAAGGTGTACTGAGAGTCAGATGGAATCTTCAGTTGCCAGTCTTCAAGTGTCAGTCTTTTAATGGTTGTGCCCTGCCCTCTTCCCTCTTGTCTGAAGTTAATCATTGAGTTAGGGGGTCATAGTTGCCGCTGTCCCCTACTGCTTGCAGGCTTGTCCACTTCTCCTGATATTTTCTTTAGATGCTGTCTTGTTCACAAAGTTTGTTGGTGAGATTACTGAAGGGAAAGCTTGGGAGGAGATCTGGTTATCTGTTAATTACTTACTCTTCACTCCTACTTCTTTGATCTCCAGAGAAAATCAACAGGTTAGGCAAGGTATTTGTGTGATCAAAAGATTTGAAAAGTGTGCTTGGGCCAGAGATGAATGAACATGGAGGCACATGATTTAAAATTTAGTTACAATGTAGCTTTGCTAAAGTGACAAGGCCAAAGGGGTTTCCTGCAGAGATCTTACAGGCCTATGTCTTCTCTAAGGAGTCTTAGGCTTGATAAGACAAGACTGTCTAAACAGAAATTTAAATAAGACTGTAACACTGGGAAATATTGGAAAAGTGTAATAGTGTGAATGTGGTGAAATTTCTTCCCTTTCTTATAAGGAAATGAAGAGAAAGCAGTGCTTTTTTCCCATATGAATGCCCCAGGGTTTTTGTCAGTTTGGGCCCTTGCTTTAAGTAAAAGTTGATAAGGTCTGCATTTTCTTCCCTCACCTTCATCCCTTTTTATGTCAGAAGTTAATTATTTGGTCTATGTAATTATTACCAGGACACAGAGTCTCAGGGCCTGCAAGAGGTTCAGAATTACATATGGGCTTTTAGCAATTTACACAGTATGGGCTTTGAGCCAATTTGAGAAACACTGAAAGCCATTATCATCTGTCTGTAAAATGCCTTGCCCTGTGTTTGCTGCCCTCAGAACAGTATGTTACAAGAAAGCCACAAAATACCACTGAAATAATTGGTGAAAATGCAGTTCTGACATTTTGTAGATACCTATTCTCTAGCTGCACATCCACTGTGTGTTTATTGCTTTTTTTCTTTTGAGAAGTCAGGCAAGTTTTTCTTTTGTTCTAGAGAATTACTAGCCAATTCCAGCTGCTTATTCCCTTCTGAATATTTCTTTGCCATAATCCAGTCTTCCCAGAAGACAATTTGATTTTATTCCAAGTCCATGAGTGTCACATCCGTCTTGGCTGGGACGGTCATTGCTCCATGATATTAAGGGTTTTTCTTCCTTTCTTTTCTTTGCATCCAGGGATTGAGGACCTTGATTTCATCTAACAGTTGACCTTCTTCATTGTTCTTTTTCTTCTTTCTATACCCTACTGTAATCTTAGCATTTTCTTCTTCCTCATCCCCAGCCCTGTAGGTAGTCATACCAGGAGTCATCTAGGCCTTTGGAAATACCATTGTTTTTTGCCTTTTATAGACTTTGGTAGAATGTTTCCATCTTTTATGTGAACTACTGTTTGGCTATGAAGAAGAGCCTTTTAAATTGTTTAAGTCTCTTGACAGTGATCTAAGATTATACCATCTTTTCACTAGGTAAAAAACAACATACTCTGCCTTTTTAGAAAATAAACAGTATCACACACCAATCAACAAGGTACCACGGGAAACCTCCAATTCAGGAGGGAGTGGAATAAGGAGAGGAGACTGGGGTTTTGTTTCCTTCCCAGACCTCTCTTTCCCTGCTGGACTCAATGGCACATTTGGCTGCAGATTCTAAGAATAAACCATACACTTGTGTTGCTACAAGGAAAGAAACACAAAGATTATAAAGGAACACAGAAGCCTCAGGGATGCTTTGCCTAGAGCATGTGAGCCAAGTTTGTGGCCAGACCTAGTGTAAACTGAGATTTGCCAACAGACCCAGAAAACCGCGTATGGTGTTCCTAAGGTAACGTCATTTTCCCTTAAGACAATAGACATCCCACCTAAAACGGGGCCTCGAATACAGAACTGGTGAGGAATGAGAACATCCTTCCCTCTAATGACAGGGATACTGCAGGAGCTGTTGTGTGGGGCTCTCAAGCGTCACTAGGGATAGATTTGGGGGAGAATGTGATGAGGACAACAAAGCGGTACCTCATGGCTCCCTGGGCCGACTACACTGATGTGCTGATTTAATTCAAGGGTGTGCTGTAAAGACATTTCTGTGCTTGGAGCATAACTCCTTTGGAGAGAAGCACCTTTGCAGTTGATAAGAATGAGGAGATGGCTATTTGAACCAAGAGCTTTTATTAACCACTGGAGCTTTTCTCAAGGTTTGATCATTTTCTTGATGTGATTGGGCTTAAAGTAGGGTTTTCTCTTCCCAGGCTGATTGGGTAAAACAGTCTGTTTGGTTGATGTGAGCACTACAAATGTGAGTTTACTGACACAGTCAGTCCACGTGATATTTCAGGAGAGGTAGGCACTGTGTCTGGCTGTAGGATAATTGTCTATATGTGGGGACACTTAAGTAACTATATTGTATAAATATCCACTTGGGGGAGGGTATAGCTCAGTGGTAGGGCACGTGCTTAGCATGCCCAAGGTCCTGGGTTCAATACCCAGTACCACCTTTAAAAAGAGAAAGAAAGGAAGAAACACCTACTTGCTCAGTCCCCTCCCTCTTGCAGAGAATTGTGGGATAATTTGCTCTAAAGTAACTTCTGTCATAAAAGAAAGCATATTCTCTTGGCATAGACAGGGACAATAGTAAAATCATGATTTTATATACTACTTTTCCTAAGGAAATTCTAGTTTTATAAAATGAACAAACTTGCAGTCTAAAATCCTTTTAATTTTTCTCTTACCTTAATGTCCCAATAAGAGGCATTCAAACAACGATGTTTCCATTTTATGTCAGATTTTCTGCTTCATTCAAATAGAATCCACTTTCAATGTACTTTATTATGAAGATATAATGCTATTATTTCTAGGGCAACATATTCAGGAATTGACAGGTATAGGAAATATATGTGGATCCTTTTGCCAGGGGAAGCTCATTGCTTCAGGAAAGGAGTTTTGGTTTTCAAGAATTAGACACATTATTACAATACCGGTAAATTACTGTGACATACTATACTTGGTTAGCTACCCCATCACCAATCTAGCTTCATTCAGCTAGGTTTTTAGCAACATTCAGCTGTTTGGCAAACTTGCTGGCCCTGAGTATGACATTCTTCTCCTGATTTACTAGTTTGTCTACAATGCAGAGCCTTTAAATTTAAGAGCATAAAACATCCTTTAGTAACAACAATGAAAACAAAATCAAAATGGAATTCCATTTATAAAAGCATTCCAAATCACTCGCACACTTTGAACCCATATTTCTACTCATCTCTTCAGCAACATGACCGGTCCCTCTCATCATTGAACAGATCTTTGCTAAGCACTCAGCGCTAAGCACAGGCAAGGATACAAAATCTAGATTTCCTTTCCTGAGTGTGGCACCACCACCAGATAATCCTGTATTTTCCCATACGGCTGGTAGTGAGGACTTTTTTGAATTGTACTTCCTCTTTCTTCCATCTGTAGGTGCCTCCCTCCCTCTGGTGGGAACACGGATGGTACAGCTGAGGAGGGAAAGAGGCTGTCAATTCATTCTGTGTGGGGGCCTAAACAATTTAAGCTTCCCTGAGTAGTGTAGCATGGGTTCTCCCTAGTTCTCAGTTTATCCATTTTGGAAACGTTTTTTGTAAAGCAGAATCACATTGGCTTTAATCCATTTCATACATTCAGAGTTTTGTTGAAATAGAATGACCTGTAAGGGTATGTAATTGTAATTTGGAATCATGCATAACAGTGTTCCAACCTGGACTCAGAAGTTACCATCTATGTGTCTTTGAACAAATTCCATCATCTCTCTGAGCTCAGTTTTCTCATTGTAAAATGAGGCTGATAATAATAGCAAACCTGTAACATCATTTGGAAGATCAAATTGAATAGTAAGTGTTTGTTGTCTCTTACATAGTAGCTCCCTTTCTTTTGTTTTTTTAATGTAACAAATCTGCTGGGAAATTAGTGTCTCTATTCTACATTCTGCATTCACTTCTTGATATCTCAACATCAGATGTTAAATTGGCAAAAATGAAGGAAATTTAAAAGAAAGGGAGCTGAAACAGTTGATGTCAATATAAGACTTATTTACACAAATGATAAGGACAGATGGATTTTTGTGTAAACCATGTGGGGAACACACTTATGCAAAGAATGCAAATATGAAAGCATTTTAAATTTAATTTTTAAGTTAATTTAATGTAATGCTTATGCTTCTACTCAAGGATTTTGAAGTTTTTATTAGCTTTTCAGAATCCCATGAGAAAGGGATTATCTCTAAATTGTAGATGGGAGAAAAAAAGGTTCACAGCGATATTGTGATATGAGCTAAGTCACCAAATGGATGAGAAGTAGAGATTATACTGGCCCTGTCCAGGTCTTGACTGTTTTGGTCCAGGAGTCTGAATGTACAAGGTCACCGGTAACTATTCAGCAAGGTAACACATGCCACCTTGGATCTCCTGCTCAGAACCTGTCAAACAGGAGGGATTAATCAACCAGTGATCTACCACTTTCACTGACCCCAGGTCCAGCACATCTCCACGCTTAGCAGCTATAATCCTTCATTTGTCCCATCCCCTTCATTATACTCACTTCTCCAAACCACAACTCTGGTTAAACCCAACTCTCTAATTTCTCCAGGCCAGCACCCATTTGGCTTAAGAAAAACACATAGTCCCGCTGACTCACCTCCTTAAATTCATGACCCTAAACCTTGGTTGGGCTCTGAGTGCCCCACTGACCATCATACCAAACTTTGCTAATCTACTCATTCTTCTCCTCTACTTGATGGCCACTGTACTCTTTCTTCCTCCCCAAGCTTCAACACTTTGATCCCCACCTTCATTTTCACAGAGAAAATTGGAACTTTGGAAGAGGATTTCCACAGCTTCTCATGACATTTGTTTTGAAAGCCTTCCCCCGTCTGCACACACATTCTGTGCCATCCTAGCTGTGACCATAGGTGGGTGTCTGTACCACTATCTCAGTCACCAAGTCCCATCTTCTCTCACCTACTCAACATTCCTCCAGAAATTCTACCCTCCCTCTCTGATGTCATTAGGGTTTCTCTCTCTCTCTCTCTCTCTCTATCTCTTTTTTTTTTTAACTAGTCTACTGGGTTATTACCATTAGCATTCAAACATTTGGCTATCTTTTCCTACTAAAAACAGAAAACAAAAACAAATCAAAAAGAACAAGAAAACAACTTCACATCCTCTAGTTCCTATTGCCTTTTTATTTTAAATAGCAAAACTCTTTGAAGCAGAATTGTCTAAACTCAGTTTTGAATTTCTCTCCTCCCATCTCAAGATATTCTGTGCAGCACTTCTGAGGAGTCCTGGCCCAGTATAGATTTCATTTGGAGGATTCCAAAATTATTCTTTCCTAAGATTTTACAAAAGTATCTCACATGCTTAGCACACTATCTAGTGTATTAACAGATGAAGGGGAAAGCTCCAGACTTTATCTAGACCTTGCATTCTCATAAAATGACGTGAGTTATAGAACGTGCTTACTGGAGAGCAGGGGAAGCAGTTGGGTCTCCTTTGTGGCACGGGCCTTGGACCTCATGGGCCTCTTGGCATATATGGAGACATTGGGAATATTCTGGGTTATGCAGTGATTGTTAAAGAGTTCATGTTGAAGTGGACACAACACAAGCTTGAAGTCAGACAGATGAATGTAGGATCAGGTTGGATCCTGTTAACACTCTAAGCCTCTCTTTTTCTTCACTATGAAGTCTTTGCATGGTTCAAATGAGATAGTGGATATAATGTTGCCAGCTCAGTACAGGCACAGAGCAGGACCGCTAAGGGTGAATTTTCTTTTCCTGGAAAAGAATTCTCTGCATTAACTCCTGTTATATTATTTCCTGGGCATCATGAAGGAATTTACCTTGCCTCAATATATGAACATACTCCAAAGAGATTAGTTTATGAATTGGAAGAAACAGAACAAAGGACTTCTTGCTTCTTTTTATTAACTCTGAATGCCTCGGATTTACAATAGAAGTTACAAGACTATAGCAGCTTTCCAGAGAATATCAATGAAAAGACTGCAAATCATCAATTCTGCAGATGAAGGAGCTTAGTAGCCACTTAAATTTCTACTAAGAATATGTGATTGTGAATATTTATTGAGAACCTACTGTGAGTATTAGGTGTGTCTTGTAGAACTGAACGTAGAAGAGGTGGGACTTATGAATTCCAGAACTCTTAAACATTACTGTGCTTTGATAGCACTGGGCAGAATATTTCTATCAAGACTACTGAAGAGCTTCTAAAGAACTTTCTCAGAGATTGTTAGGCACACTTCAGAGGATGCTGTTAGGAAGCTTTTAGGGGAGTTGTCCAAATGCAGTCAGCTTAAGCTGTTAAACACATTAATTAAAGCCACTTATTCTCTTGTGGTGGCCATAGCTTCAAGTTGAGAATGACTGCACCTCATGTGTTTCCTCAGGCACAACTTTAGTATTCATTTGAGAGAGTATGTAGATCGAGGGTTAAAAAAACAAAACAAAACCTTTAGGAATGGTAAGAAAGTCAGTTCCTAAGTAGTCCTATAAAAATCACCTACCCATTTAATGCTACAGTTAATTCACCTGTGAAATAGAAATCGTGAAAATAAGAATTATTTTTCTGGAATGTCTAATCAAAGTTCTCCAAAACTGAAGTGGGCTGACATTGACTATGGAAGTTATAATGCAGTTTAATGACTGTGGAAGCTCAATTTCATTATACAGATTGAGCCAGTGCTTGTTCCTGTTTCCTTGAAGTTGTTCCTGCTTATACCAGGAAGGGAACACTTGGGTAGCCAGCGTGAGTAATACCAGTTTTGAATTGAATTTATCTGGACTTTCATACTGAGTTATTTTCAGCTATTCAGAAGAATATACTAATGTCATACTTCTAATGATGCAAAACCAGTTTGGACTATTGGAACAATTTTGACTTATTTTCAAATAATTGCAACTTAGCAACTGCTGATTTCTGAGTATTAACAAGGCTGACCTAAGTGATGACGTTAAGATACACTTTAAATATGCATCAGTAATTAAGTTATGTGTATAATTTGGTATGTCTTCATCATTAGCTAAGTGGAAAACCGGAACACAAAATTTAAAATAAAATATGATCTTAATTATGAATCATACTTATATACTTCTCATTTTCTTCACATATACATGCATAGGAAAATATTAGAAGTAAACGTGACCAATGTTATTTAGCAGTGGTCTTCTCTAGGTGATGGGATTATTGGTGTTTTTTTCTATTTTCTTCTTTGATTTTTCAATGCTTTCTGGGTTTTAGTGAAAATCTATGAGACTTACAGTTGTAGAAAAAGGCCATTAAATTGTGCTTAAAGGTACTTTGCACAGGGTGGGGCATAGAACAGTAAATGCTTAGTCAATAAGTAGGTCCATCAGGAAAGCTGACAAGCTATATTGACTCACTGGATGCTTTGTCCATCTTTCTTGTAAGATGATAGTAAAATGCCACATCATGAAGTTTTCATTACAAAATAAATGATGGCATATTATAAATCACTACCATAAATAAAAAGCATGTACTAATCTAGTCCCTTTTGTGATGAGACAGCTCTAATTGCTTTTCATTTCATGCTTTCACTTACCGTACTCGCTAATTCTTGAATTTGTAATCTCTAGTGTCCCCTCAGTCATTAGTATAAATTACCAATGTTGTACTTTATGCAAATCATCTGGCTGAAAAAGTCAGTTATGTGGAAAAATACTGTAAATAACCTTTTTGAACTCAAACAATTTTGGTGTGATACCTCAGGCTTTAAGGAACAAGTATTTGACTAAAGCATTTAAAACTTCTAGCTCAATCCAGAAAACCTTATACAGACAAAATTCTCACTTTTTAAAGCACTAACCTTATACTCCTGTGAGTATCAGGATAATCCCAGAGATGAAACCCTTTGTAGACAAAAGAAAAGGAATATGAGCTGATATTTACTGAATACTACATGTACTATCATTAGTCACCAAAGTGAAAATGGCATTGAAATGTAATATGCAACCAAAGAGATGCCCCTTAGTGTTTTCTAAACAGTGGCTGGCTGACGTGTACTCTCCCGAGATGCTTTGTTGTTTCCAAATGGAGGTTCATGATAAAATGATTTGGGGAATTTTTATGTAATAGATACTAGTCTTGAAGGGTCACAAAGAGCATTAAGATCTTAAAGGTCTGAAAACTTGTGCAGTAAAGAAATATCTTTAAATATGTTAGCTCCATTTGTATTTATTTATTTATTTATTTATTTATTTATTTATTTATTTGAAGTATGTAGGCAGTTACAATGTGTCAATTTCTGGTGTACGGTATAATGTCCCAGTCATGCATTTATATACATATATTTGTTTTCATATTCTTTTTCATTATAGGTTACTACAAGATACTGAATATAGTTCCCTATGCTATACAGAAGAAATAAATAGAACTCTTTGGTTGTTTTTTTTTTTTAACCTGCTAGCAGTGTTATCTGCTAATGCTCCTTGGAACTATCATTCTGTGGAACACACTCAAAGACCAAAAAGTATGACAGCAATATTCTGTACATTGGCCTCGTTGGATGTGGTGCACGTGTAACTAGGAGGTAAACTCTATGACTTCCACATCCACTCCTTCTCTAGTAAATAGTGTTACAAAAAGATACTAATAGTCTTTCTTCCTGGGGAAGAATATATAGTGACCTTTCGGCTCCTAGGATCCACTTATGCCCAGGTACATCTGATAAAAGACCTGTTTAAGATCCTTGACTTAAAAAGATGAGATATTTAAAAATAATTCAATTGCACAGCATATGCAAAATGTCTTTTGCAGTTTGAAGAGGCATATGCTACCGCAAAGGACTGTTCCTCCTCCCTTCTCTCCTTGTTTCCATTTGCTACACTGATAACCGTTCTGAGCAGAAAACTTTTTGACTTTCAATCCCACATCACTGGATTGTGCGCTTGAGTGGGAGCTTCAAAGTCCAAGTCCCTGTTAGCTTTGTGGATCCACTGTCTGCTGGGTTTTCCTCAAGGTTCTGACAAATTCCTTCCGTGCAGAGCTCATTCTTCTCTTCTACCACTCTTTTCTGGGTCCTGGGGCTGATCGGTGTAGGTTGGAAACAAATTAAAATCTCTCTCCCAAGTTCTCTTCTTTAAAAGATCACCAAATTGTAGTTTAGAGGCATACTCAGGACTGGAGGGCATCCATTGAAAACTTGGCCTGGTATGCTTCCTGCTTAATCTTCTAGGGCTTCCTGTGCATGGCTCACATAGGCTTGTTTACTCTAAACTGGCTGAACAAATCATAGCATGTACAACAAACTACAAAATAGGAGTGCTCCAAAATATACAAAAAAGAAACCTGAACTAGAAATGGAATTGCTGCTTTAACTGTTACCTTTAGCCTAATCTGTATACTAAGGTTCTAGCATAATGAAAAACCTCAGTAGTTCCTTCTACCAAAAACTCCCAGAAATTTGTGTTGGAAACTATAGGGGGTCCACAGAACATCTTGCTTGCCATCGGCCTTTAAGCTGCTAGAATGACTTTCTGTGCCCACCACCCTGCTTTTTTTAACCAGTAATTCTTTTAATCTTTAAAGTTAAATTTGATGTTAAATTAACAACATTTATAGGAACTTTAAAGAAGAACTTCTAAAGAAGAAATATTTACACGCTGCATTTCTTGAAGGCAGTTGGAGTTTCTTATGTTTTCATCCAAAAAACTTCAGTTCACACTTGATTTACTTTTTAAATAGAAAATTTGCTTCTGAACTGTTCCATATTATTTGCTGTGAGAGTCTGGATGCCTCACTTCCCTCTTAGGCATTCCCCCTGATAATTATGCTTTCACTCTGGGATATTTTTTTTAACAGATATGTTAATTCTTTCCAGTCATGTTCCTGTTCAGCATTATTTTCCTGATTTAAGGTGACTCCAGAATCTATTCTGTAGTGATTACTCTAAAGAGTTGGATAAAATATTGGAATTTGAAAGCACTTTCAGGAGTACATCTCCATCATACCCAAGTATCTGAGATGTAGGGAAGGACTCTGTGTCACAGAATGGGTAGCAAAAGGTTGCTTTATGTCCTCTCTAGCCTCATTAATAAGTCAGAACTGAGACATGGATCTTATTTTCTTAGTCCAAAATATCTGCCCCATATCTCTACCTGAACTTTAAACAAATGAGGGATTTTTAGAGTTACCAAATAGATTTTCAGGAAAACAAAAATAAGACTGGTGTAAAACTCCTCATTTAAAAAAAAAATTAGACAATTTGCATTCTGAGATAAAAAAGAGATTCTAGATCAGTGGTTCTCATTGGACAGTTTTTCCCTCTGTGGGACATTTGACAATGTTTTGACACATTTTTGGTCATCAGGTGTGTATGGGTTGCTACTGAGTCTAGTGGGTAGAGGAATGCTGATAAACATCCTCTCATGCACAGGACAGTCCCTCACAACAAGAATTATCTGACTCCAAATGTCAGTCATGCTGAGAGTGAGACCCGGATGTGGGTCAGTGGTTCTTAGAGTGCAGTCCCCAGACCAGAAGCATCAGCATCGTCTGGGAACTTGTCTGACAGTATACTCTGGAGCATCGGCTTGAGCCTCCTCTTCAGAGTGGGCCCAGCATCTGTATTTTAACAAGCAGGCTGGAGAATTCTGATGTGGCTAATGTTCAAAAGACACTGAAATGGGTATCTCAATCTTCTTCTTTTTCAGTCACTTTGATAAATATGAATTCTGCTTTCAACTCAACTTTTATCTTTGACTGGTAGCTAAAGTTTGAAATCAAGTTCCTTCACAAACTCCACTTACTTCTACCCTCAAGAACCTTCTTGTCTGGTGGCCTCTCTCTAACTCTCTGTCCCATAGAAATCCCCTTCCCAGGGACAAGCTATGTCTTCTCTTCTTTTGTATTGCTCTAAAGTACCAGCAGCAGACAACCCTATGTGTTGATCTGCAACGACTGGTCTACCTCACGCATTTGATAAAGCTGTAGCTTGTCCTCCAGCGAGTCAGTACTGGTAAGTGGAGATTTAATGCAGTTGTTCATCATGTTGCATCAAAGGACTTTTGAGGTTAGTACTCTGAGTTCTCTTTAGCTATGAACCTGTTACATCCATTTTATCAGGAGTTTAGGCCAATATCCCTGTTCTCAATCTGTCACATCCCATTTGCCCAATCACTTACACTTGGTGTTTTCACTCAAAACTAAAATCCACATTGTAAAATGACTCAAATCATATCTCAAACACTGGTGAGTTAACGTGTATTTTTTCATATATGAGCAAGTATACTACCCTTTCTTTCCTGCCTGTAGTGCAAGAAATGGAGCATCCAAAATTATGAGACCGGGAGCTGAATTTTATATCTTATAGCTTTTGGTAACTCAAGAAGGACATTTAGTCTTTAAGAAATACTAGTCAGGAAGGCATATGGTTTGCCAACCCATCCTTTCCCCATCATGCATTCAAACTCTTATTTCAGTGAAGGAAGAAAGCAGCTTTTGTATGAGCTTTTATGATGGTGTTGAGGAATGCAAATCTTGTAATTAAGAGCTCAGTCTTCATTATTAGCCTGCAAATCATACAATAAAATAAATCTAGCAGACACGGCCAAATGTTCTTACTAGATTAATTTGGAAATGTAGTCATCTGTTGTGGGCTGTGGTTGCAGCTGACAGTTTTGCTTTTCTTTGGCTCTATTAAAGGTCTTTGGCTAGCGGTGCTGCCAAAGGCATTGGAAACCTGTATAGAGCAATTATTGCAAATCCAAAGGAGAGGTGAACCATGTAACCACCTATAGTTTTATTCCTGAATTACCCACTTCATTTCCATGAGAGTTGGACACTTCTACTGAATTAGTGTGAAAAGTATTTCATATTGTGTTGTCAGGAAAGGGTACCTGATCATAAGGCTTTTTGACCAAGTAATGGTCACAGAGCCACAATGAAGGAAACTACAGGTACATCACAAATGAAAGATAAACTTGTGTTCTGACTTGCCACGTGGTCTCTCCACATCTCATTCAATGTCATCCTTCCAGAATGGAGTGCTAATTGTGCTCTTCATGGCCTTATACTTCTTTCCTTTTCTTGCTGTCCAAAAAGGGGGCATCTGAATTTATTTTGTCTGCTTTTATTTAGTTTATTGATATAAATTTAGATAATCTCTTTCTCTCTCTCTTTTTAAGTAGCCAGTTTTTCTTTTTCCTTAAAAACAGCCTTAGTGTGGCCCTTGTGCTATAGGATAGTAGGATCTGATTCTGCTTCTTAAAAAGGAGTTGAAATTCAGTAGGTTGCGTGTTTCTTAAAGGTGGCGCATAAAATACTTGCAGACAGATTCCTTCAGAACTATGATCACCCATTGAAACATTAATCTAGCAGCCTTGTTTTGTGTGTGTGTTTGTGGTGAGAAAACATTTTTAATTCCCTAAATCTGTGTCTTTAGGGAAGGGGTTAAGGTGAATGTGATTGTCCTTGTTGAGGGTATATGTGTATGCATCTGTGAGAACAGTAGACAACCTGGGGGATAGCATGAAATAAAGGAAGAAATAGATGGCGTAGAATAAGAAAGAGTGGGTTGGTGGGGTGAAATCCTTCAGGAACTTATGGAGTACTTTAAAAGTCAGCCTTCCCTTTTTGGAACCCTTGCTTTAAATACCTTATTGTCCTCAGCCATCAATCATTTCTTAATGCTGATGCAAATTATAGGCCCTCTCCAGAAGAGCTGCCTGTGTGTACTCTGCCCTCATCATACTTATCAGAGAATTCAAGGTTCTGTTTCATGAGTACGAGTGAATATGAGATGCATTAATGTACCAGCATAAAATATCGTTTCCACTCCTAAAACCTCTAGAAAGAAATTGAAGGGATATGGGGCTCATCTCTTGCTTTGTTAATATGACTTTGCACTGTGCCTGTCACATTGCCAGAATGCAATAGTTTGTATTTTGAACAAATGAGCATGCAAGCAAATGTGAATTGAGGCTCCATTAGAAAAGCTAATATGGTTCCCGAGAGCCGGTAGAAACAGAAAGTGCTTTTACTGGTCACTTAAACCATCCTTCCTCTTAAAATGAAATTGTACATGATGTACTTCAGGTACACTATGAAAAGAGAATGTTGCAATTGCCTTGTTCAGCTGAGTCATTGATTCCAAACAGGACAACTTAGCCCAAACCACGGAGGTGTCTCTGCTCCCCAGCAATAGGCTTGTGTCAAATCAGATCAGCCTTAGCTTGCTCTGCTAGACTGTTGCTTAAGGATGCATCTAACCTGGCAGTTCCCCAGGTTAGATGCCGAGAATGCTGGTGGTAGGCAGATTTCAGCTCAATACCTTGAGGTGGGGAAGTAGGAGAGTAGTAGCTGCATCCTGACATCCAAGAGAGTTGGTACAGGTAGGGATAAATGTTACCTGATCTTCTAAATTCTGGACTGCTACCTTCATATCTCTCTTCTGGGTAGTTTCTCTCTCCTTAGATGGGTTCCTTCATCATTGTTTTCAAAGCTTAACACCTTCTACTCTTTTCCAGTAATTGGTAGACATTTAGATTGTCTAACTTTCTAGATTGACTGACCTATTTCCTCATTAGCTGGACACCTCAAAGAACTTGATGAATAGAAGACTTGGTAAAATATGAGATGGGAGTTTTTTAAAAGGTCCACCAGATCAATTTATCAGATCAACTTCAACTCCTTATCTTGCTGAATTGCAGGCTTATTGCCACTTCAGAGGGAGAAGTACTAGCATATAGTGCTTAAGTTCACACTCATTTTGCTTGAGTTTGGACCCTTGTTCCTTCACTTTCTAGCTGTGTGAACTTAGGCAGGTTACTTAACTCTTCTGTGCTTCAGTTTCTCCATTTGTAGAATGGGGTTAATAATAACACCGGTATCAGTAGATAATTATATTAAATGGGTCAATATATGTAACACTCTTAAAACAGTCCCTGGCATATAGTAAGCACTCAAAAAGTGTTAGTTACTTTTCATTGTCCTTGTGTCTCTCTACCTGGAACACTGGATGGTTCCCAATCAGAGGAAATGTGGCTGCTTGTGGCAGCCATGACTACCTCCCCATAGCATTGTAGATTCCTAGCCAGGCAGGAGAGAGGAAGGACTTGAAGATACCTCCTCCCTCCCCGAGGTAATTGTGAGGAAGAGAAACTTTTCCCATTTTCATACTGCTGACTAGCAAATTTCTAGGGAAATTAAATTTTTTTTATCAGTACAAATTTGGGTACTTTTATTCTATCTAATCCATTTTTAGGAATGGGTGGCAGTACGGTAATGCCTAACATGTAGAGATTTATTTCTCTCACAACACAGGAAGTCTAAAGTATTGGGTTTTGGTTCAGTGGTTGACGGGTGTTATGGTTGTCACTCTGTAATTCTTGTGGCCTTTTCTTCATCTCTGTTACTTTATTGCCTGTGCCCTTCCATCTGAGAAAACCAAAGCTTTCCCAGAACCACCCCTACCCCTGACCCTACCTCATATCTAGGAATCTTCTACTAAGGTCTTATTGGTTAGAAATGGGGCACCTCAAAAGCCTCAGGTGCAGAAGAGGCTGGCAAAGTAGGGACAGGGTTTTCAGATTTGGTGTAAACAGATTCTTACTCTCTGCTGGGAATGAGGCACTGACTGTGCATTCTCAGAAATCTGTTTGTAAACAAGATCGGGGCAAGGATGGGTATTGGCTGGGCCATTAGCCGCATCTTTTCAATCAGCAGCCATTTTACTATTCTTGCCTGTCTCAGTGGTAAGCATTTTTATTTGAAATACTTTAAGTATTAATCAAAACAAATTTATAAATAGGTATCTCATTTTGTAGTTGAGAAAAATGAGGCAGCTGATGGGTGGTGGGGTTTCCACCTCAAGCCATCTGATGTCATACTGGTGCTCTCACCCACTTTCCCTTAGTAATTATATTAGAGCCAGAGGCAAAGTGATTACCACTATCTCCTTGAGAAAATGGAACGTGGTTTGTCAGGCTTATTACTAGAGAGAGGAATCTCTGTAGTTTTCTATAGGAGACTACTGAGCTGAGAATTACTTGTCACAGCAAGTGACCCGGAATTTCCCTGATGTACAGCCTCTCTTCGGAGCCTCTAGACAATTTCATCTCTGTTCCCAGTTCAGGAATTGTATCTTGATCTCTTGTATCCTTCTGCCTGGGATCCCCTCTTTCTGTCAATTAATGGCAAGTCTCAGGAAAGTATAACCCCTATAGTGTGGGTGACCCTAGCCATTTCCTGACCTGTATCAATTACCCTTATGTAATGAAATCTTTTCAAGAAACACACCTAATAAGTGTGCCTCCTTTCACTATAGGGAGGAGTTCGCAGTCCACCCAGGATGCTGTCACCTATTTTCTACTCACACTGCACTTACACCTGGTTTAAGGCCTAATTAGGCCATCAGCTCTGGCCTGTAAGTCTGGCTGTGCAGCTGCAACGAGAGTTGGTGCTGGGCTCACTTAAAGGAAATTAAGCAGGATTCTCACAGAGAACATCTAGGAGCCTTTTGTTTAGACTAGAGAAATGCTGGGGCCTTTTTTTTTTTTTACCTCTCTGTTTTTGGCAGTAGTGGGCCTGGTAAACACAGTAAGATATGCTTTCACACCTGTCCTTTGATATTTGGGAAAAAGAAACTCTTCCCCTTTAATCCCCCCAATGTCAGCATACACTCTTAGCAGTGGTCCTTCTTTCCATTCTCCAACAGAGAAATGAAAAGCCATTTCACATACCTGACAAGTCATTAGCACCTCTAAGTATTGTCTGGTCTCCTCATAAACTCTCAGAGTCTGAGAAAGCTTTGGAGACGTTAGCACCTTCCTCTAGAGCAGGGGGTCAGCAACCTTTTTCTACAAAAGGCCAGATAGTCAATATTTTAGATTTTGCTTGGCAATACAATCTCTGTTGTAAATATTCAACTCCATTATTGTAGCATGAAGGCTGCCGCCTATAATATGTAAATAAATAAATGTGGCTGTGTTCCAATAAAACTATATTTGTGGATTCTGAAATTTGAATGTCACGTAATTTTCACATCATAGAATCTTCTGTTCTTTTTTCCAACTATTTTAAAAAAAACTAAAACATTCTTATCTCATGGATCTTCCAAAAAAATTTTTGCTGTGAGCTGGAGTTTGTTAAGCCCTGCACTGAAGCACCTCTTTCTAATAGAATTTTCTGTGATGATGGAAATGTTCTGTAATATCAAACACTGGAAATAATGCAACTGAAGAGTTGAATTTTTAATTCTAATTAATTGAAATTTGGGGGGAGGTATAATTAGGTTTATTTATTTATATGTATATTTTTTGATGGAGGTACTGGGGATTAAACCTAGGACCTCGTGCATGCCAAGCAGACACTCTACCACTGAGTTATACCCTCCCCATCGATTAATTGAAATTTGATTTTAAATAGCCATCTGTGACTAGTGACTACTATATTGGACAGATCTAGAGCTCTGCTGTTTATCTGAAGAAGATTCAAAATTCCTAGGTTTTGTATCTTTTAGATTAGAATTTTAAATTCCTGGAAGAAAAAGCCTGACTGGCCTACTTTTCGGCAAAATCACATTCTGTAATAGACACTTGGCTTCCAGGAGTCTCCCCCACCTATTTGTTGAGGTCAAGGGGGACTTCCTACCAGAGACAGGGTGAGTATACAGCCTGACAGGGGTCTGCTACAATTTCCAGAAGTCTTGCATTTCCAAAAGAGGTCTCTAATGGAAAGGGAAGGAATGACTTCAGAATGACATGCTGTTGGTAGAATCAGCATAGGAGAGAGATTTTGTGGCCATAACTCATTTCAGCACCCCTGAATTCATAGTACAGAGCTGACTTGCATAACCCTGGGCCTGTCAGAGAATGTAATTATCATTTTTTAAAATGATACATGAGTAGTCAGTCAATAAGCATTATCAAGCATCTGCTATGTTCTAGGCACTGTGCTAGGTGCCTTCACACATTGTTTTAGATTTATTCTTCATCTCATGAATGCTATCACACAAAATGTTGTTTTGAGAAGATTTAAAATAAAATTAAATGCCCTTATCATGAAAATAATATCAACTTTTATCCTGTTATGGAGGGCACTTCAAGACTGTATTATGAAAATCTAAGAATTGAGCCTTTTATCAACTTCCGAAACTGCAATCGTTTACTGACATTCAGAACTTTGACTTTACAACTTATTGACACATTTACCAGCTTAAGCTGCTAGTCATTCTTACCTGCTATTGGGAACCCCCTACCATCTCTGGAAATATCCTTATTTGTGTGTGATGGGTGTGTGGGAGTGAAGACACTAATTCTGAGTGAGAGAGAAGGTAAAGCACCACTGACGTCTCGTTCGAGACTTACGTGGTGGGAAGGTGTAAGTTGGGAAGGTTTTGGAACTGAAATTTCTAGGAACAGCAAAGGCTCTAAGGCAAGAATGAGCTTCCTTTGTTAAAGAAAGGGAAGCTGGCCAGACAGGCTTGGAGTATAATATAGCAGGAGGGCACTGAGAGGTGAATTCTGGAGATGGTCAATGGTCATATCATGACTTAAGGTATGTTAACCACTCAGCACAGACCCAGGAAGTTATCTACTATTAGTGTACGATAACCACAAGTTGCATCATTGACTTGAAAGAGTCAGGACTGTTAGTTTATGACTGAGCTGAAGGTGAGGGATCAGCCTTCATGAATGGACATGCATCCAATTGAAATAGAAAACGGGTTTATAGACTTATGTCCCTAGTTTCCTTCAAGGTATCACAGACCAAGCAGTTTGGAATGAAATGTCTCATAGGGAATGCAACAGGGGGATGTGGTTGTCCAGAAACCTCTGACTAGGGGTGAGTTGGATTTCTTTTTGTCTTCTGCAGGGATTTTTTAAAAAAATCTCAAAGTTCTGGTAAATTAATGGGTTCAGATGACCACGAAATTAGCATGTCAGATCACAGAAGATGAAGAGCTAGGTTATCTGACACAATTTGCTCAGAACAGAAATCAACAGAAGTTGTAAAGAACAAGAAAGCAAAATGACCACAAACAAATCAAAGCAAATTAACAAACCTGTTAAATCTCTGGAGCCCCAGAGAAGCTGTGTATGCCACATAATCTGTAGTCTGATTGCTTGGCTACTGGATCCTAGCACAGAACCGAAGTTTTGAATCAGAATTCGTAGAGACCCCGCAACAACAATGTTTTCAATTTCTATGAATGAAGGAAAAGCCGAGATTCTATGATAAGAGAATTCACTTATTTTGTTATTAATGTTTGGAAATAGACCTGTGAACAGGGAATTTGCAGGGTAGTATTTTCCATGGTGGACATTGAAACCATTTTGAACCCATTTGTTTATGGTGGTCAAGTGGGGAATGACAATTATTACTGCAGATTCAGGTACAGTTGACTATGGGGACCGAATATGACTCCAAGGAGCCTGTTCAAATCACTCCATCCAGTCATGTAGGCTACTGGTTTGAGGTTTCTGCCCAGTTTTGGGGCACTGGCACAAAGTTGATGTGATGTCACCATCCACTGTAATAAGTATCAAAGTTATTAGAAATCACACTTTATTATAGAGAGTATGGACTTGCTGTTGTAAAAGTATTTTTTATTTATGAGGATGCAAAATTTTTATTGTTATCAATAATGATGGCTTAATAGCATATAGTACAGTATATTATAAATCTTGAAAAAATTTATCAAGCTTCTAAGACCTTTTTATGATTATTTGAGGAATGATCAGCCGACAAATGCTTGTTTGCCAAGAACTTTAAATGTGAAACTTAAAAATTACCAAGTTTTAAGTTGTTCATAAGGTCCGTTAACTGATTTGTATATCTGATTCATCAGACCTTTCTGTTTTACTTTTTTTTTAAAATAGGGATACTGAGGATTGAACCTAGGACCTCGTGCATGCTAAGCATCTTCATGCATGCTAAGCATGTGCTTTACCACTGAGCTATACCCTCCCCTCACTTTTAACCATTGCAGACGTTTCTTAATGACATGAAAAAAACATAAAATTGGTGTAGGAAGGGGTTTCAGAGGCAGTGAATGTGGACTTGGTAATGTTGGTATGGGGAGAGGAGATCTATTTTCCAAATTCCATTATATCTTTTTTTTGTTGTTGAAATACCACATTATATCTCATTGTTTTAGAGATATAATTAGAAATAAAAAAAGCCACTCTGCTCACTTCAAGCACAAATGATGACTGTGGCCAAAGGATAATGTGTAATTTTATTGTATAAATATTAATTATCATTCTCTTTCTAGCAAGACTATTTCACTGTACCTGTTTGGCTTTAAAATTTCTTGTAAGTTTCAAAAGAAAGCCAAAAAATCCCCATCTGTTGACAACCAAGCAGTTGATTCTCACTCACTTTAGTTCTGCTTCTTCTAATTAAATTATATCTTAATTCTTTACAGCTGACTAGTCACCAGCCAGTCCCTTCTTCCCTAGATGGTGTAGCTTGAGAAGCCCATTTCTCCTGGCATTGCCATATTCATCAGCCTTGCTGAGCTCCCCTCAGGTACACTTGACCTTTTCAACCTGAAGGGTAAATCCAGTTCTCACATATCTTTGAGTCCCAAAAGCAAGTGAGGGATGAAAAGTCCTTTTTCTGCAGTATGACAAAGTGAAACCCTGAATAGAAATAACTGTTCTAACTTTTTTTAAGTGCTTAGTTGACTATAAAGTATCATTTTCAGAAAATACTCTTCCTAGTCACACAATTTTAGGCTTTTTTAGCACCAGTGAACATACAAGTAGAAGTAAAGTATTAAGGGTGAGGATACCATCTGAGAAATGAATTATGGTTAAAATTACTATTGAAGGAGAGCAAAGGTGATTTGAAGTCCACACAGTTCTAATCCTCTACTTCCCTTCAAAGAAGGATTCTGCCATGAATACAATATGATATAAACCAGGGGAAAAGAAGACTTTCCATGGACCACTGAGCACTTATTTTCTGGTAACCAGTTCATTCCTATCCTATTCCTGTAATCTTTCTTGACAAACAAGAACAACTTTTCTTCACCTTTTGGCCATCAGATAAATTTGATGCCCCAAATATTGATTTTTAATGTAATTGCAGTTTTATTTGATTGAATTTCAAACAAATGGGAGTAATAGTCATGTATGTCAGTTCAAATATATGCCCATTAAAAGACTTGGTGATGTGAACAGACATACACAGACACAAATACTATTTTGGAATGGAATGAAGTGACTCTGACAGTTTTAGATTCTTCCTTAGAAAGATCATCAATTATTTAAGTTTGGAATGCAGCCCTCCAGGGAGAATGTAATCTATAAGTGGCTGAGATTTTCAATTATACCTAGCCATTTATCAAATGTTCACTTCACTTAGCATGAATGTTTATTGATAGTTTTTATAATCTCTAAGTTAAGATGTCTGATATTTTTGATCACTTTTTTTGTTTTGATATTTATGCCTTCAAATATAATTAGCAATTGCTCATCAATTTAAAAAGCTATTTAATAGCCTTTAAATATGCATTTTAAATGCCCTTGGCTGGTTTGAATTACTGTGTGTGTGTTTGTGAAGTTCTTCCTAAATAGCCACAACACAAGAATAAAGCATTTAAAACTAGTTTAAGTATACAAACTGTTCAATTCAAACCTATGTAAATTATCTTGGGTTCAATTATGTTTATTCCATCTGTTTTCATCATCTGCTGTTACAATAATTTATCATTTCTACATGGCATTAAAATGTAAATGAATCAAGAGAGGGAACACATCTGTGGCCAGTTAATTAATAAAACTACATTCGGCAAGTGAGCAAAGTCATAATAATTAATTAAATTTCACTGCCCATATATGCTTGTAATTGTACATTTAGTGTGTATTTGCATAATCACATAATGGGATCTATATGATTCATGCTTTGTTGAGCATAATCTGGATGCACACATTACCAGTTCAAAACTAGAGCTGCTAATAAAGATATCACAAAGACGTTTGGCTTTTTTCAGGAAATGATGTATAGGAGTAAATAAGAAAAATACACATTTAAAAAATAAAAGTTACATGTTCTTAAAGTTTAGCAAAGTAACTGACTGAAAACATGATTCAAGTTACAGACAAGTCCTGGCTTTGTTCTTCGAAATCGTGCTTTTTAAAATACACTTGTATTGAATGTAGTAGCTTTTCATCTGGGAAAAATTTGCTTTTTTGAAGAGGTGGGGTGAGCAGGTTAGATCAGGTATTGTTCTGAGCCAGGTTGTCTGGTTAGGACCCCATACATAATAATTTTTTAATCATATCCAAATTATTCGGATATTCCATATTTGGATATTCCATATCCAAATAATTGATACAGTTTTTCAAAAGGGAGACTAGATCATTGTTTTAGGACTATCCTGGGATAAAATTGTGCATACTAGCCTTAACTCATAGACATATACAATTTACAACATTTGCTAAGGAGATGGGACAATTTTCAGGAGTGACATACTGTAGATAGCAGGCTCTAGACAAAATCTATTTTGGGCACTATCCACCTCCACTTCCTCAAAACCCAGTCCTCTTCAGCTGCTGATTGTTGGGCTGATCAAAATAACTTGCAGCAAGTTTGAATGACAAAAATGTAATCTCTCAAGTATTTCTGCATATTGAAAATGAAGCTTGTAATCCAAAGAGTTTTTTTTAAACATTTTTTTATTGAGTTATAGTCATTTTACAATGTTGTGTCAAATTCTAGTGTAGAGCACAATTTTTCAGTTATACATGAACATACATATATTCATTGTCACATTCTTCTTCACTGTGAGCTACCATAAGATCTTGTATATATTGCCCTGTGCTATATAATCTTGTTTATCTGTTCTACATCTGCCTGTCAGTATCTACAAATTTTGAAATCCCAGTCTATCCCTTCCCACTTCCGTCTCCCTTGGCAACCACAAGTTTGTATTCTGTGTCTATGAGTCTGTTTCTGTTTTGTATTTTTTTTTTTTTTTTAGATTTCACGTATGAGCGATCTCGTAATTCCAAAGAGGTTTTAAAGACGCCAGTCTATTGTAACCATCCCCATACATGCTGCCCTTTCCTGGCCCCTCAGTGCATCAAGTTCAAGTCTTAATTCCTCAGTGCATTTAGCATTGCTTGCTAGATCCTTCATCATTTGATCATCTTGGCTTTCCTCTTCTGCCTTTCTCACTTCTCACCTGTTGTCCTTCTGTGACTTGAGAACTAAATTGCCAAGAAACTTGAGGTGAACACAAGTTGCGCACTGTATTATTAATTTTTTTTAACTGAGAAAATGGTGTCAGGGACTAGACTGTTTCAGTCTCACCATTATCTTCTGCCCTCTGCTAATGCCAGATTAAGGGGTAGTTCAGTTGGTTGGCTGTTCTAGGTACCAATCGATTGAAGATGCTAAAAAGTGACTAGAACAAATAAGAAATCATGTCGCTATGTACAGCTCCTTTAATAATTGGACGAAAATTAAAAATGACCCCTATTCTGCCAAAGGACATGGTGCCATTGATTGAAAATGAAAACACAGCACATCACAGGTACTTCACATTGGCTTATCCACCTAGCACTTTCCCAAAAGGTAGAGCAGATTCAAGCTGCAAGTTAAAGAGATAAGGCAGGCTACCAACCTATCTGGTATGTGTGGTTAATTGAAATTCCAAAAGAACTCAAACATTACTAATCATTAAGAATGACTGGGTTTGTTTTGGTATTTACATTTAATATTCTTTTTGGAAAATATATGCTCCCCTCTTCTAAAAATTCCTCAGAATTTTAAGAAAAACCTACATAGAACAAAGTCTATAAAAAAGATGGAAGTACTTTATTGCTCTGATAATTTAAAAAACATTTAAAATATATTTTGAACAGGCCTGATTAGAAAAGAAAAGCCCTCTATAATTCAAGACATCTTCAAATAAGTTAAAAATACTATGTCACATCAGTGCATTTAATAGTTACTTATTCTAAACTTAAGGAAGGTATGTGATTTTGATGAAAATAACATGTTTCTTCCTGTCTCTGCTAAACATTGAATCATCAATTTCATTCTGTCTCCTTGTCAGCAAGACCAACTCCTCCTCTCCTACTTAGCCTTCTCTGTTTTTTAAACTTTTAATTCTGAATTAATTTTAGACTTACAAAAATCGCAAAAATAGTACAGAGTTCCTCATACACTTCACCTAGCTTTTCTGTGAATAATGCTTCTGACTGTATACCATTGGTGGACTCATGGATGACAATTAGTATAAAGTCATCCCATACAAGAGTATGTCTGATCAAGGAAATTATTTCACAGCAGCAGTGAGTCAGTGGGCCACAGAATCCTCTAAAGATAATTTACCCTGTCACTCAGAAAAAGCTGGCTTCATAGAACTATGAAATGGCCTACTAAAAACTCAATATGGCTCCAGCTGGGGTATGATACCCTGCGAATTGGTGATGCTGTCCTGTAGGATGCCATACGTGTTTTGAATTGGTAGCTAATATATAATGCTTTTTCTCCCGTAGTCAAATCCAAAGGTTAAGAGTAGGAATGATTCCTCTCTCTATTATATCTAATAATTCCTCCCTTCCCTACAACTTTGGTGTCTAATGACTTTCATTCCCACAACCTTGATTTTCCATGTTTCAGACGTTTTTGTTACTAGGAAAGAAAGCTTCAATGTGGGTATGCAGGTTGGCATAAAGATGATTTTCTTGAGTTGAATTGGAATTGAGAGTACCATGTGACCATATTGGGCTCCTCATGTCACTGAGCCAATAGTGGAGAAAGACTTTACTAACCTGGTTGAGAAGATTGATTCCAATTAACAAGGGAAAGTTGGATTGCTCTTAGAATGGAGACATCTGGGACACAGGATTCACTGGGTGCTTAATACTTTCACATAGAATGAAAAAAGTTAATGTGAGACTAGAACAATCCAGTAAAGGGTGGACCACCCAAAGGCTGAGCTTCTTCAGAGAATAATGTGTAGGTCACTCCACCTGGCAGAGAATCTCTACTGCCAAGGTATTGGCTAAGGACAAAGGGAGCACGGAATGGGTGGTAGAAGAAGGATGTGTTCAAATATTAACAATCACTCATGGTCAGTTACTAAAGGAAGACCGGAAAAGATATGCAAAATTTGCATATATAAATATATATTTATATATATATATATAATGGATGTAAGTTCTCTGTATTTTGAGAAAGAAGAATAACTGTTTCCAGCATCTGGTAACCGGCCTGCTGCTCATAGGTAGACCAAATTGTTCTCTTGTTGGATATAAACAGTCTCACAGAACATCAATATCAGACAAGGTCACTTTGAGACCAGAATAAAATGAGACAAAAGCAAGACCACTGAGCCAGCCACAAATAACCAAACCTCCTTCTCTCTCAGATAATAAGAGTGACTGCTGCCTCTTTTTCGGTTACATATTTACCCTCATTCTAGTTTGCCCCATTGTAGATGAGATTAATTGAGTGACCTGATCATAGAATTGCCCTTGCTTTCTGATAGCACTCCATCTAAGGTGAACCCCCACTTCCTCACAGCCTCCTCCAATCATCCCACTAAAGCCCAACTCCTATCCTATAATAGATTCTTTTTAACACCATCTTACTGAGACACATATTGGTTCCCATGGCCTGTGTTCTCCCTCAGTGTGAGTAATAAACCCAACTTGTTCAGTTTGTTCAACTGATGGTCTCTGGCTGCAGGACCTTGGCAATATTAACCACTTATTTCTCTTTCCCCATTTCCCTTCCTCTACTATTTCACGTGAGAAGTGTTCTCCTTAATTTCACCATTAGTTTTTAGGTTCCAGAATACTCTGGCAGGATTTTGACTGAGTCAGATGAGACATTCAGGCTGATGGGACATTCTCTCCCTTTTTGAAGAAGGTGAGAGTATCTTAGTTTGTATGAAGGATCATTGATGATAGACAGATACAAGTAGTCCTGTTGTATGAAACCTTAATGTGGGTAGAGGGTGAAGATTGATGTCAAAGAGCAAACAGGATGAACTCTGTAGGTATCTGTGGGTCACTCTCAGATCCAGTACCATTTCTGTCTCTACACTGCTCTGTTTCACAGAGGGCCTGATGGCTGTAAACCACACAGCCTAGATGGCTGCTGATTAGGCTTGGCCAAGGGGAGGGCTTCCAGGACATTGGCAAGCAGGAGTTAAGAAGCTGGTAGTATTTCGGGTGACGTTTTTAAGACAGTGGCTACATCTCTTTGGTCCTAGATCCAGTCAGAAAACCACTCCCTCCTGGTCACTTCTGCCTGATTCCAGCCCCCACATGGAGGCCTTCTCTACTTGCCTTTTTTAAAAAAATTAAAGTATAGCTGATCTACAATTCTGTGTTACTTTTTGTATTGCATGTTGGTTCAGTTATACGTATATATTTATGCTTTTTCGTAATTGTTTTCCATTATAGGTTATTACAAGATATTGAATACAGTTCCTTGTGCTATATAGTAGTACCTTGTTGTTTATCTATTTTATGTAAAGTGGTTTGTATCTGCAAATCCCAAACTCTTAATTTATCCCTCCCCTACCCCTTCCCCTTAGGTAACCATAAGTTTGTTTTCTATGTCAGTGAATCTGTTTCTGTTTTGGTTAGATTTTTTTCTTTCTTTATTTTAATGGAGATACTAGGGGTTGAACCCAGGGCCTCATGCATGCTAAACATGCACTCTACCACTGAGCTATACCCTCCCACTGTTTCTGTTTTGTAAATAAATTCATTTCTGTCATTTTAAAAAGATTTTTTAGATAGTATTTTTCTTTCTCTTTCTGACTAACTTCACTTAGTATGATAATCTCTGGGTCCATCTATGTTGCTGCAAATGGCATTATTTCATTCTTTTTTATGGCTGAGTAATATTCCATTATATATATTATGGAATATTATGTATATATGTATATACATGTATAATATTATGTATACATGTATATATATACGCACACCACAACATCTTTATCCAGTCATCTGTCAATGACCACTTAGGTTGTTTCCATGTCTTGGCTATTGAACATAGTGTTGCTATGAACATTGGGTTGCATGAATCTTTTCAAATTAGAGTTTTCTCTGGATATATGCCCAGGAATAGAGATTATTGGATCATATAATAAGTCTATTTTTAGTTTTTTAAGGAATCTCCATACTGTGTCCCATAGTGGGTGCACTAAACTACATTGCTACCAACAGTGTAGAAGGGTTCCCTTTTCTCTACACCCTTCTACTTGCTTCTGATAACACCATCTACTCTATTTTCTTACTTGCCTTTAAATGCTAGCAAATTACCTGTATTGTTATTTTTCTGTTGCCTCAACTTTCCTTGTTTTCATCTCTTCCACATCTCTGTAAGTAGTTACCTATACTAAATTTCCTCTGAGATACCTAGATGGAATTATGTTTTCTTCATTTTACCCAGAATGTTATAATCCATAAGCTTAATTTGTAGATTCCTTTTTAACACCTTTGGAGAAAATAGGTTATGAGTCTTGGCACTGGTTATTTGATAAAATTATATTTTCCAAAATGAGACAGCTTAATTCTAAGCTCAGAGTGATTTTTGATTACCAAATCCTTTGCCAACACAAACCACAAAAAGGTGAAAATCCATTCTTTTCTCCACATTCTTGCTTCATTTTCCTTAGTTACATGCAGTTTCACTAACACTTATAAATATTTGAACCAGTTAAGTGAGAAAGTTCTTAATAGTCATTTAATAATTGTTTGAGATTGTAAAATAGATGTAACATGATAGAAATAGGAGGATTAAAAGGAATCGTAAATCTGAATGATTCTTCTGTCCCCAAAACTGGTTGAAGGACATGACCTTCTCTTTATAATGCAAATCTTTAGCTGGAGTTACACACAAATCCAGCTAGTGAAGAAGATCTTAATTTTTTATTCTCTCAGTGGATGTTTGCCTGAATCTGCTCTCTGAAGGCTAAGCTATTGATACTCCAAGGTGCTTTCACGATTAGAATTAAGTCTCAAACTTCTGATACGTCTGTAGGAGACTTCTGGGGTAGGTCATCATCTTTGCAAACTACCTTATATCTAAGTGAGAAGAAATAAAATCCAAGTGTAGAACAATACAATTAACAAAATATTTGACGTGTCTAGACTTTGGGTACAATTTATCATTGGTGTTTTTTTTGTCTTTGTTGTTAATGTTTTTGATTGGCTGCTAGAATTATAGTTATATCTGGAAGTTTTTTTTTTTGCACAATGTTTAAATTGTGAAGAAATAATTCATTTCAGAATAAGAATGTCAATCATTGGTGAACATTCTGCTTAAATTTTGTAAAACCAAAATGCAAACTTCTTCTTCCTCTATGCTAATTAACATGCTGCAGAGAATTTGATATTCCCTGGTAGGGAAGAGTCCTCACCCATCTTTGGGGCTCAGGGGAGTTTTGTTTCTCTTTTGGCTTTTCACTATATATTTAGTCAAGAGGCCTCTTGTGGCCTGAAATAATTAACGCACCTCCTTAGCTACCCAAATTACCCCCCTGGGGAGTGACTTAGAACTGTGGAAAATCCAGCTTAATGTCTTTGAAGAGCTTTGAGCAAGTTGGATGAAAGCAATCACCAAGAAGTAAGTAAAAGTATATGCTATTTATTGAAGTGTTGAATATGTTTATTAGGTGAGCCTATTAGCCACAAGGGATATTTAAAAATTTCTGCAAGTAAATATTCAGACGAGATTAGCTTGTGCATCCCTCTCTCTTCACATACTCAAGCACACAGTCCTTTTACAGACTGCCTCTTCTCTTGATTCAGGAAAGTTTTCTTCTAGCCCTTTTCTATTGTTAAAGAGACAGGAAAGTGGGTGGAATCCTAGAGCTCAGTAATGTCAAGAAGTCATGGTTAAGCATGAGGGAAAGGAGAGTTCCATTGTGTTTACTGTACTTGCACAAGTCTAGCATCAAACCACAAGTCATTTTAGAATTTGGATAAAATATTAAAAATAAAACCTGGTAATGTGTTTTGATTCATACCTGTTTTCCTATGTCTAGATCACTTCTCTTTTTCTCTGCAAATCTAAATATCATCCATCTACTTCTGAGTACCCAGTTCAGATCTCACCTTATTCCAGTGGGAGTTTTCCAGCAACGGTTTAGTCTATAGAAATCTCCTTCCTTGGATATCTTATAATTCCTGTTGACTGTATCACTCTGAGGCAAAATATTAGGTATTCAGTCAAAACTCAATCAATGTTAATGAAATGAATCAATCAGAAACTTAATCTTTTTTGCGGGGGGGTGGGTAATTAGGTTTAGTTATCTATTTTTTTTCTTGGAGATACTGGGGATTGAACCTAGGACCTTGTGCATGCTAGGCATGCACTCTACCACTGAGCTATACCCTCCCCCTAGAAACTTAATCTTTTATTAACTTGTATTGTGTTCGAAAATCACGTTACCTGCATGTGATTTGCATTTTCTCTGTTTAAGATTTATGTCCCTTTCCAGGCTGTAAACTCACAGAAGGAGAGAATAGGTTTTATATCATCTGAGTATTATTCATAAGGCCTCCTGAAGCCCTTAGGTTATGTGTAAACACCTATTTATTGGTTATTGATGGCCCCTGTCATGACTTTCTTAATCTTCATACATCAACTCTTGGTTGGCCTAGGGCACTCTAAGATGCTTCCCAGGGCTCTTCAGGTAGGGATCGTTCTCCATCAGGTAGCAAGTGATTCAGCACCCAGAAGCCTGAGTGATTACCTTGTTAATTTTCCATGAAAAAGGCTCAATTTCTTCATAGTGTTACTCCTCTGAGTTTGGTAGGTCATAATTTGCCATTATGTTGTCACTTTGAAGGCTGTAGTATCTTAGAAATTCCATTTTTGGTAAAAATATTTTGTTTTAATATGACTTTTTGCCCCATAGAGCAGAGCCTCTAAGTGATTTAAAGCGGGCTTACAATCTTTACCTGAAGAAGCCCTTTTATTTCTCTCCTTACATCTTCCCTTAGAAATTATGAAAGTTCAGAAATGGAAACAGGTTGTGTAATTTGCTCGAGGGCTGCTGTGAAGCTGGTTACTGCAGGTTTCTGGAAATTTAAATAGATGAACGTGGTTCTAATATTTTCAGAAAGAGTTTTTTTTTTTTTGTTAAATGGCTCAGTATCGATAAGGGCTTTTTCATACAGAACAACAGGACCTGCTGAGATCTCAGAGTTCTATTGTGACTTTGAAGGGAACAAAAGCAAGAAAATAGTCTTTAAAGGTTCCCTTGGATGTAACCAATCAGGCAGACACAGGATGCAGGGCCTTCTGTGTGGTCCTGTTAGGTCCTGGGAAAAATGCAAACCAGACACCAGGCTCTACTTGCAAGAAGCTCATAATCTAATGCAGGAGACAGAGTATACTTTATTGCATGTGAGAAACTGCAATAATGAATGCATGTAGACGATATAGAGATTGCATAGAGCAGAGGATGGTTATTTCTCCTCTGAGTTACCAGAGGCAGGTGACAGTAAAGCCTTTTGCAAGCAGGTTTTGAACTGGATTTTGAAGTTGAAAGAGGAATTATCCAAAAAAACCACTGAAATGTGTATGTGGTTTGTTTGGGGCAGGGCATGAAAAAAGGTAGGCAGCCTTTATAAATAACGGGATAACTTGGGCATGGAAACGACATGGTGTGCTTGAGATGCTGTAAACTGTTCCAGATTACTGGAGCATCAAGTATGAGAAAGAAGTAGCAGAAGATCAGTTTAGAAAGTCCATCCATCTATATCAAGATGGGCTTGTGAGGCTGAGGATTTTGGAATTTGGTCTGTAAGGGACTGGAATCCATTGAAGTACTAGAACAGGAAAGACGTGATCAGTTTATCACTTTAGAAGTTTCTCTTGTGTGTTCAGGAGGTTTGTGAAAGGGCACAAATAAAGGCAGGGAGCCCCCAAAGGAACTCTACAGAAGTTTATGCAGGAGAGGATCACCCGCAACACCTCCCTTTACAGAAAGTTAAGAATTGTTTACTGGTTTTTGTGACATTGTTCTCCTTGGTGGAAATTCATATTTGCTGGGAAGGAAGATTAATATTATATTAGTGGGGATGCTGCTTCATTCTTAAATATATCTTGCCAATAATTACTTAGGCATCATCCTTTAACCTGTGTGTAGACTTAAGTTTTAAGGTCAACTTTACAAATTCATAGAGAAGACAAAGTATGATAATAACAAAAATAATCTGAGTTATAAAAATTAGAATATTTTAAAATTAAATTGGTTAATGAACATTTCTTGTGTGTCTGACTGTGGGAATCTTTAATATCCCAGGACTATTTTATTTTCTTAGACTGAAATAGCATTTTAAAATAACTAGACCAGGCCTTACGTAAATTTTACATTAACAAACATTCAGAAATTATTGAGAAGTAATTGTCTTCTTTCAGTGGAAATATATTTAAAAACTAAGTTTGTGTATGAAATTTTAGGACTTCAGTAAAGTATGAAACCTTCCATCTAGGACCAGAGATATTACATCCACTTAGGGCAGTCACAAGTGGTTCATATGTACAATAGTCCAGAAGAGATTTTATCTTCCTGGTAGAAGTTACTCTACAATGAGGTATCACCTCACACCAGTCAGAATGGCTGTCATTCAAAAATCCAAAAATGACGAATGCTGGAGAGGCTGTGGAGAAAGGGGAACCCTCCTACACTGCTGGTGGGAATGCAGTTTGGTGCAGCCACTATGGAAAACAGTGTGGAGATTCCTCAAAAGACTAGGAATAGACTTACCATATGACCCAGGAATCCCACTCCTGGGCTTGTATCCAGAAGGAGGTCTACTTCAGGATGACACTTGCACTCCAGTGTTCATAGCAGCACTGTTTACAGTGGCCAAAACATGGAAACAGCCTAGATGTCCATCAGCGGGTGACTGGATAAAGAAGAGGTGGTATATTTATACAATGGAATACTACTCAGCCATAAAAACCGACAACATAATGCCATTTGCAGCAACATGGATGCTCCTAGAGAATGTCATTCTAAGTGAAGTAAGCCAGAAAGAGAAAGAAAAATACCATATGAGATCGCTGATATGTGGAATCTAAAAAACAAAAACAAACAAACAAACAAACAAAAACAAAGCATAAATACAGGACAGAAATAGACTCATGGACTGAGAATACAGACTTGTGGTTACCAGGGGGGTAGAGGGTGGGAAGAGATAGACTGGGATTTCAAAATTGTAGAATAGATAAACAAGATTACACTGTATAGCACAGGGAAATATACACAAAATGTTATGATAAATCACAGAGAAAAAAATGTGACAATGAGTGTGTATATGTCCATGAATGACTGAAAAATTGTGCTGAACACTGGAATTTGACACAACATTGTAAAATGATTATAAATCAATAAAAAATGTTAAAACAATTTGTAAAAAACTAGACTCTCATGCCTCTTACACATTTTTAGCACATATTAAAAGCTTAAGTAGCCTAAGTAATGATTTAAGAATCTTTTGTACTTATTTCAATGCCAGTTATCAAGTAATTCATAGAATGATATTTTATTAAGTGATACTGATATATCATAATATATATCACACTCAGTTCCACTTACATCAGTGGTAAAAATATTCACTGGTACATGTGAAGCAGAGCACAATTGATGAATTTCTATGACTTTTTATCTTAAAATACATCAAAGACTTAAGCATTGGAGGCAGTTTTCTTCCAACCCATAAGGCACAAAAAAACAAATTTAGCAAATATTAGCAAACACTTCTATAGGACTCATTAGGTGTCTGGTGCATTTCAGGTCTTTACCAATATTGATTCATTTGAATCAGCTTGTATGTTATCCTATAAATTATGCTATCATGTATAGGATTCATGTCCCAGTAGTTGTCAAAGCCAATACTTCTAGTCAAGGAGAGTCTCAGTAGTGCCCAAGGAATCATACTGAAGACTGCTGAATAGTTTAAGTAATGTTGATAACCAATATGACCTGCTTCTTAAACTTAGAGTACAAATATAGGACCCCCCCTTATTATCACAAATACTTGGTTGAACTCCACCCTTCATGCTTGCAGGGACCACACTCTCCTTTGTCAGATTATCCAAGGAAACTGGGAACTCACTTAATCATGGTGTCACTGTTGATGCTGAGTTTGTACATCTTATGGACACTTGTCCACTGTAGCCTAGGCCCAACTCTGCAGGCAGCTGTGGTTCTTCTAAGGAAGAAGCTTGAACTCCACCCCTCTACCCTGACCCCCAACCACCAAGTGCTAAGGATCTGTACACTAGGCCTCCCAGGACCCCAGCTCTTTAGTTTATCCACCATGCTCAGCCATTTTTCCTTATTATTCCAGTCTCCCCACCAGACTGGCTGGACCCTAAAGATCTTCCAAAATTATAAATGCACTGTTCAGAAATCAACTCTCTTCTTGTACTCTTCACATGAAACCAGTGTAAGATGGTTTCATATGAAGAGTCTAGATGGTCATATTATTTTAGGGGACCCATAACCATACCCTGACACCAGACTGTGATCAGGGTTACCTAATACATCTTGAAAAATATTCTCTGGTTTCAAATTTCAGAGAGTAGGAATTAGGCTTTAAACACTTTTTAATTCTAAAAGTTGCTTGGTTTCCACAAATTGACTTTACTTGGCTTTATTGATAATCTCTGAGTATAAGGGTTACAAATAGTAGCATCCCTCAACTGCGACTTAATTCAGAACAGTATGTGTGTGTTTACTCTAAATTTCTATAAGTGTGTGAACTCCTTAAGTAACCATTCCTAGGATAAAGATACCTTTCTTCTTAAATATAATCAAACCAAACCACATTGCACAATGTCACACCAGATCAAACTGAAACACAGACAAAAAACAAAATAAAATATCCCAAACTATATCAAGCTACATACTTATAAGAAGAGTTTTATGAATTTCTTGGATTCCCTTGTCTTTTTTGATTTAAATGTATTCTATGTCTTCCTGAACTGGATTTGAATCCGAAATCCATAATCCCAAGTAGGGCATACAATTCCTTAATAAATGACAATTTGATCCTATGCTACTTAGCAATGAAGATTAAACCTTCTCTGAAACATTTTTAAGCCCTGTAATATCCTCCACTCTCATTCCTCTTTTTGTAGAGAAAGATAATAAAAATAGGTAGGGAGAGGGAAGGGTGCTTTGTGTGTGTGTTTGTGTGTGTGTTTGTGTGTTTCTTAATTTTTGGATCGAAGGAAGCAGAAGCTACAAAAATTATAGAACTCTTCTAAGAGGTGAGGAGGCGATTTTCGAGGTGAAAGTGGCTCGCAGATTGATCTCACTGAGTTGGTTTACATAAGGTTTTTATACCCCTGGATATTGTATTTTAGAAATATGTATTTGATCTTTATCCCCTTTCTGGCTCAGAGCTCCTAAAACTCTTGGAATTTCCTAAGTGAAGAGTGTGATAAAGGTCTTTTATTATGTGAATGAGGTAACTTTTAGAGAGCACCTAAGAATAGAGGCTGGTTACTGGGAGAACCAACCACATGATTGGAGGGCTGGAACTTTCAGTCCCTCTTCCCAGCTTCTGGGGAGGCCAGAGGGACAGCAGGTTGAGTTCAATTGCTAATGGCTGATTATTTAGTCAACCAGGTTCCGTAAAAACCCAAAAGGACAGGGTTCAGAGATCTTCTGGGTTGGTGAACATGTGGAAGTTTGGGGAGAGTGGTGAGCCTGGAGAAAGCTTGGAAGCTCCACATCTTTTCCCCATACCTTGCACTATGCATTTCTTCCATCTGGCTGTTCCTGAGTTACATCCTTTTATAATAAACCAGTGTTCTAGAAAGTAAAATTTTTCTTTGAGTTCTGTGAGCCACTGTAGCAAATTAATCCAACCTGAGGAGGGAGTCATGGGAACCTTTGATTTTTAGCCAGTTGGTCAGAAGCACAGGTAACAACCTAGACTCAATGACTGGCATCTGAAGTGAGAAGGGTGGCAATCTTGTAATACTGAACTCGTAACCTATGGGATCTGATGCTGCCTCCAGGTAGATGGTGTCAGAATTGAGTTGAATGATAGGACACCCAGATCGTGTCTGGAGCATTGCTTGTTGGTGTGGGGAGCACACCCCATTGGAAACTGGGTCTCAGAACACCTTAGAGGATCCCCAAAAAGCCATCATTTGACATATGAAATGAAAGCCAGGAGCCTAGATTTTGAGACTCATTTCTTCAAACCAAATTCAGAGTAAGAATCCTGTTTTTGTTCTTTTCCTCTCTGAGTTAAGGGCCATCTTACTATTTTTCCTCATTATCCTAGGCACTTCTCTCTCTCACTTTTTCAGAAGTTTTTTTTTTCTTAACGTACTATTATTAAACAGAATCTTTGTCAGAGTTACCAACTTACACTTAATATTTTAGATAGTGCCTTTTTTCTTAATCTTGGACAGTTTAGAAAGGAGAATTTATACTACAGATAAAATATGTCTGTTTTAACTAATATAAATAATTTCCTACTATAAATTTTCACACACTACTACAATCTACCCTCCAACAATGTTGCTAAAACACATCTGAACTGGATATGGAGTCATTAAAAGATTTGTCAGTGAGAAGAATTCACTGGCAAACTGAAACTTTCCTCTGAGGAGTAGGATGGGCAGAAGGGGACATATATATACACAGGCATCAGTCTGTGGGGAAACTGAAAAAGCATGAGTCTTTGTGAAATTTAACTCAGCAGTATCTAAGTGCAGAGGATGAAGTCTTAAGTGTCCTTCCCAGACGATGTTTACCCTCTTAACATCATTTCCCAAGCCTTTCTCTGTTAAAATTCATTGCCTTCACAGTTATTTTCACAATAAAGATTGCATATTTCATTTGCAAAGCAATTCACTTTGCAGAAAATAAGCAGGGATAGAAGAGACATTTTCACTGTTTATTGACCATCATGAAGACACTGAGGATACAGAGTTGATCAAGTCCAGGAATTTATATTTATAGAGTGGGGAAAGGGACAGACCTTAAATAAGCACTTATACAATTATTTAAGCATAGTTTTAAGAACCACTGATGAAAGAAAAATATGGAGGTATGAGACTATATAATGAGAAACAAGAAGTGTTGGCAAAGTCTTTCCTGAGATCACTAAAGAAGTGGTATTTAATCTTAGGTGTGAGTTGTAGGTAGTTTAGCTAGGTGAGGAACGGCTAGTGATGAGGGATGGGACTGTGGTTTCCAAAAACAGGGAATGGAGCTTGGCATTAGGAGAGAACTAAGAACTGTTAGGCAGCTTACAGTGCAAAAGCAAGAGTGGTAGGAAGTCAAGCTTGGGAAAAGGCAATTAGGAGCCAGGTCTAGCAGGCTTGTGTATTTGGAATGTTAGACTTTATCCTAATTATAATGGAGTGCTAACAGTTCTAAGGAGAGTGGCATGATCATATTTACCTTTTATCATATTTTTGTTCTGGAGAATGGATTGGTCAAGAGCCAATAGTAGATGATTGGTTAGGGGACCATTTCAATTGTGTGGGTAAGAGATGGTGGTGGTCTTAACAACAGTGGATGGTGAAGTCTAATGGACAGTCTTTCTGATAATATTTTCTAATTTCTCCCATTCAAGAGATTATCTTATGGCACCCTACTTGAAATACCATGTGTGATTTTTAGTTCAGGAAGAAAGAACAGTTGGATTTCATTGCTATTCTTCAGAGAGTTGAGGAAAGACATGTTGAGAAGAAACTTAAATTGAGAGAGGTTATATAGCTGTCCCATCATTGCTGAAGGGTCTTTGGACAGCTAAATGAATACACTCACTCCTGTGATACGTTTCAAGTTTTAATTTACATAATTTCTTGATGGAGGAGAGTTGATTAGGAATAGATTAAATCAGAATCATGTTTATTATCTTGACATAAATATTTTAGTCATTATTGTATATTAATCATATAGCTGGGACTCAAAAGATGACTAGAAACAAATTATTGTAGTTTTGGTGTTTTACCTATTAGTGCACATTATGATTCTGTAGCTCAATTTCTATGGAAAACTGGTTCACTCTATTAAGTAATAGAAGAAAATGAGCCTACAGTTTTGAAGCTCAATGCACCGAGTAAAGTGTTTTTAGATACTTTGACTTAAAGCTGAGACTTTAGAAAATCCTGCTCTAAAAATATCAGAGAGATATAGGTATATTGCCATGATGAGTATTTTTAAAAAGTGTATGACTATTGAGGGATAGGAAATTCTAAAAATAAAATCCTGATCGGACAGTCTTCATCCATTCAAATGAGAAGAAAAAAAGGAGAGGATATATGTTTAAGTGTTTTCTGATAATAAAAGTTAGCAACTTTGAAATCTGGAAATTACAGAGAAGTATATCGTACAGTAAAAGATATTACTCATTATCTTACCAATGGAAGATCAAACTTTCTAGCTTTCTTTCTAGAACTTGTTTTTTATTAAAGTGTAGTTGATTTATAGTACTGTATTAGTTTTGAGTTTATAGCAAAGTGATTCATATATATATATATAATATGTGAAATATTTTTTAAAAAGTATATTCTTTTTCAGATTCTTTCTCATTATAGGTTATTACAAGATGCTGAATATAGTTCCCTGTGCTAGACAGTAAATCCTTGTTGTTTATTTTATGTATAGTACTTTGTATATGCTAATCCCAAACTCCTAATTTATCCCTTTCCCCCTTCTCCTTTGGTAACCACAAGTTTGTTTTCTGTGTGTATGGATCTGTTTCTGTCTCATAAGTAAGTTCATTTGTATCTTTTGTTTAGATTCCACATATATGTGATACCATATAATATTTGTCTTTCTCTGACTTCATTTTGTATGATAATCTCTAGGTCCATCCATGTTGCTGCAAATGGCAATATTTCATTCTTTTTATGGCCAACTAATATTCCATTATATATATATATATATATATATATATATATATATATATATATATATATATATGTATATATATATCTCACATCTTCTTAATCCATTCATTTGTTGATGGACACTTCAGGTTGCTTCCATATTTTGGCTATTATAAATAGTGCTGCTATGAACATTGGGGTGCATATATCTTTTCAAATAAGAGTTTTTATTTTTTCTGGGTATATACCAGGAGTGGGATTGCTGGATCATATGGTAACTCTAATTTTAGTTTTCTAAGGAACCTCCATACTGTTTTCAATGGTGGCTGAACCAATTTCTAGGACTTCTTAAAATATGAATTTTTATATTAATACATGGAAACATACTAAAATTTTATTTTCTGCCTTTTTAAAGGCATATCATTGTAGAAAATACATTTGACCATATTATTAGAAAGTTGATAAAATGCCTTTTTTTGAGTAGCATATGAAGCAATCAAATTAATATATTACTTTAATTTTTTTTAACTTTTAATGGTCATTTTCTAATGCATAGAAATAGAGAAAATAGCATAACAGATTTCTAGGTTTTGGCATTTAACCACATTTAGATGGTCTTGCTTAATTGATTCCAAAAACATTTTAAAAAAGTGGAATATTTCCTTTCTAAGCTGGAATATTTTTAATACCAGATATAATTTCACTTGTAAATATTTCCAAATGTATATCTGATAAATATTTTAAAAATATATTGAATACCATTATCACATCTACAAAAGGTAGCAGTAATTTCCTAATTAACCCAATATTTGTATTCAGATATTTCCAGTTGACTCAGTAAACATCTTTTTTATAGTTGGCTTGTTTCAATAGAAGCCAAACACAGCATTTGGTTGTCATGTTTGTTAAATCTCATTTAATTTCTAATAAGCCTCCAGTTTTCTACTTCTTGTATCATTTATTTGGAAAGAAACCAGGTTATTTGTCGCATAGTGTATTTCACATTCTTGATTTGGCTGACTGATTCTTTTTTTTCTAATTGAAGTACAGTTAGTTACAATGTGCCAATTTCTGGTGTACAGCACAATGTCCCAGTCATGCATATATATACATATATTCATTTTCATTTTCTTTTTCATTAAAGGTTATTATAAGATATTGAATATAGTTCCCTGTACTAAAAAGAAGAAGTTTTTAAAAATCTATTTTTATATATAGTGGCTAACATTTGCAAATCTCAAATCCCAGATTTATCTATTCATAACCCCTTTCCCCTGGTAACCATAAGATTTTTTATTATGTCTGCGAATCTGTTTCTGTTTTGTAGATGAGTTCATTAGTGTCCTCTTTTTTTTCTTTTTGGACTCCACATATGAATGATATCTTAGGGTATTTTTCTTTCCCTTTCTGGCTTACTTCACTTAGAACGACGATCTCTAGGTCCATCCGTGTTGCTGCAAATGGCATTATTTTATTCTTTTTTATGGCTGAGTAGTATTCCATCATATAAATGTACCACGACTTCTTTATCCAGTCATCTGTCAATGGACACTTAAGTTGTTTCCATGTCTTGGCTATTGTATATAGTGCTGCTGTGAACATTGGGGTGCATGTTTGGCTGACTGATTCTTCATGATTTGTTTTAGTTCTTCCTCTCACCTCTATATTTCCTGTAAACTCATACATTTAGAAACTTGATTGGAGGCAGGCTCAATTCCTTTTTGTCGAGAATATATCATAGTTTGTGTTGTTTACTCCTTATTGCATCATGTCAAAGGGTCTTACCATCTGGTTGCCCACATTTAACAATGTTAAGTTAGATCAGGTGTTGTCAGCCCAGTAGAGCTCCCCTCAGTCTTTAAATCATTTTAACATCCATTGATGAGGATTTACTAGATCTGTAACTTCATTAGGGCTTTGCAAAATGTTAATTTTCTAATTCTCTCTTCCCTTTTGTATTTATGATCCACAAAGGACTTTCCCTCATTCATAATTTGGTTACTTCAAAAAAACTGTTTGTACAGATGAAGTCTGATTCTTTCTCTTTATTTCTCACTTTTCCTGATAAAGAGCTGATTCCTGAACAATCTTCAATGGTGACCAAAGAGGTCTTTTGCTTTTTTATTTCATTATGAATGCATACATGTTCATACTACAGTTTTTATTCTTTCTGATAATCCAATTGCCCATCTTTTGTCAGTGAGAATCCCTTTAGGTTAGTTCCTATGTCCCTTTGACATGGCCCTGTTTATATTGGATGCCTTCCTTGCTTCCTGACACAAAGGAAAATATTCCCAGCTCTTGTACATTTCTTGTCTCAGAAGTGGGAGCAGTAGTTTCTTCTTATTGCCCTGGTACCACTTAGGGTAAAATCATACCAAACTTTAAAAATTTTTAAGATATATATTTTAAAATGTTTAATTTTATAAACATTTCCAGAACTAATATATTTTGCAGAAAGTTTTCTTAATTTCTGATTATTCTGTAAGAATAAATTTTAAGAATTCCTCCACCATAGAACATCATTATTTTAATGCTATTGTTACATATTGCCAAATTGTCCCTCAAAAAGTTATACTAGGTTATATTCCTAACAGCAGTATTTATAAGTCAAGTTATTCTCTACTTTGTTCAATTTGCTATTATCCTTAACAAAAAGCAGTAGAAGGAAATGTTTTTAAAAATCTTTTTTCCTTTATCTTTAATTATTAGTGGGGATGAAGTTTTAATTCTGGAATTCAGGTGCCAGTGTTTGAGTTAATTGTACTCCTTGGATCATGGCACGTTCTTATTATGCATGAGTACAAGACTGCTATCTAGCCATTCATCCAGCCCATCCATCTATTTTTTTTTTACTTACCTTTATCTATCCATCCACCCGTCATCTGTCTAAATCTATTTATGTATCGATTCCTGTGTGTTTCCATACTGCATTCTCATTCTCCTGATGTTGTATGTAACTGTTTTATTATATTTCATGTATAACTTCTGACTCTCAAATTTTCTTGCAAAATGTGTATTGTTCTGTGTATGTGCATTTTAATTTATATTAATCATATTATTTTATGAATCTCATTCTATTTCCTACTTTTTCCCATTAAACTTTTAAGTTCTAAGATCTAGCTTTGTTATTTGCTTAGCAAATCCTTTGTTTTAACCACTGCAAAATTCTCCATGGTATGCCACATTTTGCCCATTGCTTATTTCCTATAATGGACTACCAGGGTTCCTTCAGTTTTCCACCATCATAAATATTCCCATAAGAACCTTTGTGAAAATTTTCCTAGAATTTCTGAGTGTTATATATGCAATAGTTAATTTGACTAAATAATATCATAGATTTGATTTCTATAAGCAGTACAGTAAGTTTTCTGTATACCCACATCCTCATCAACAGTTGGTGCTCTCATTTTGCAGGATAAAATATGTATTGTTTCATTGATTTAAGTTGCGTTTCTTTGAATATCAGTGATTTTTGACATCTTGTAATATGTTTGCTAAATTTATATATGCATGTGTGCATTTTAAATTGTCTAAACATATCTATTGGGTGTTTTGGAAGATATTCATTATTTTCCCTATTATTCTCCAGTCCTATCATAATCAATGTTGAAGTTATTATTTATATATTCTCTTTTCCTGTTCTTTGATCTTAGCTTTAAAAATAGCAATCACATTACTAAGGTATTGATAAGCCCTAATTTCCACCTCTCTTGCAACCTTTCCTGGATTTGTTTCTCTTTTATTTGAATACTTACTATGAAAATATTTTCAGTGTTGGCTTTTGGTGGTACATCTTTTGAGGGTGTATACCTGCACTTATTTTTATTTTACTCATGTTATTTTTTTCATTGAAATGATAATGTGCTAGATAGAAAATTGTAGATTTAAAGTTCTTTTAATATTTAAAAAAATATTTCTTAGTTGTGTTTTTGCATCCAGAGAAGTCTCATGGCAAGCTTAATTCATCTGCTCTTTCAATCTGGAAGCATTTCACATTGTATCATTGCTTTCATTAGTCTTAAATTCACTATATGTCTTTGTAGGACTTTTCCTTGTCTCTCACTCTCTGAGCCTTTTCAGTCTAAAGCCTTTAATTTAAATTTTTGTGACTCTTTGTTTAGCTACTTAATACATTTTAAAGCTTATTTTACATTTTTGACTTTAATTTTTTGAATACATTCAGTTGACATATTATCTGCTTTTTAAAAATTTCATTGAGATACTTATAGTTTTATTTTGACCTGTGAACCCATTGTCATTTGGGGGATGAGCTACTCTGTTTGGTAATGTGAGTTGAGAAAGGGTTGAAGACAAGCTTCCAGTGTTTTCCTGTCTGGTGAACTTAAGTGGAGTGGAGAGGACGAACCCCAGTTCAAAGAGCCTTGGACGCAACAAACCCAGTCTTGATTACTTCCATTTTCCTTCTGTATATCATCTCTGTTCTGCTTCCTCCAAAGCCCTAAGGAGAAACAGGACTGAGAGGCTGCCTTCCTAGGTTGTAACTCACCAGCCCTGGGGGATTGGACAGGGAGGGAGGTCAAAGCGAATGTCTGGGGGCAGCTGCTCAGTGGGCACCTGTTTATAGAGACCACATGCCCCCAGTAGGGCTTTATCTCCTTGGAACATCTGCGTTGGCATCTGAAAGGTTGCCATTGATTTTTATGGTGCAGACATGGTCCCAAACACAGAGAAGAGAGGCCAGTGCAGTATTTACAAAGTTTTATTCTAACATCCTCTCACTGCTCCTCCAGTGGTCCTTTGTCCCAAGCTTCAGGTAACTACCTCCCCTCAACACATCTTTTAAATCAGCTTTAGTATTGCTGTGGAAAGATTAGTTTCTGAAATACATTCTCCACTCACTTCTGTAGTTATTCTAGGGTTAATTTTACAGACGGAGCCAGAAGCCCCATGTTAAGTTGCCATATGTGCAGGAACCATAAGTTCCTACTATGTTGAGTAAATATTTTTTTCACAAACTGATGTCCTGTTTTATAAAGCATCTGTTCATTCTTTTGCCCACTTATCCTTCGGGGTTTTTGTTTAAAATTGATTTTCTGAGCTATTTATTTATTATGGATATTGCCATGTTTCCTGCTATTTTAATACAAATATTGTAATGTAAATATTAAAATAAGGATATTTTTATCATTTTTGCTGGCCTTTTATATATCATTTGTGAATGAAACAAATCTTATACTTTCAACATATCCACTGTGAAGTCCCCCATTACTTTTATGCTTTGAAAGTTCTAGGTTTCAGAGAAGGTCAAGGATAGGAATAATTTAAATCACTTAACTATATAGGATATATATGTGTGGTGATCATTCTGATAAACATAAAGTAAAAAAATTATATCCAATAAATGTTAAAGACATATACATCAATGACTAGTAATATGGAAAAAAATGATCATACTGAATTGAGGTTCATACAAATTGCCTGAAATATATACATACATAAAATTTTTTAAGACATTCTTTAGGATAAGCAAAACCCAGAATCCAGGAACCAACATCCAAGAGCCTTGTGCTTTGAAGGCATTTGAAACTTTCTTCAGGACAAGCTTACATATTATTTAGCCTCTTTGAGTCTCAGTGAAAAAATCTGTTAAATGATGATGATAATATAATTGAAAGTACAGTTTTAACCTTCTAAGCATTTTAAATTTAATAAAAACTTTATATATTAATCAATGGTAATAATATTAATAATAAAAGTAACAAGAAATGACCAACTGTAAGAAAGAAAGAGTGAGTTAGTGAACTGTTAAATTATTTTGTTAACCATCTAAAAAGAATTACATAATATCTAGAAAGAATATAACCATCCCCTCCCCCAAGTGATCAGTTTCACTAATGTAAGAAACTGATAGAATAATACCCAGATGCTTTCCATGAGTCCAGGCTTAGACAGCGTATTTAAGTCCCTCCACCTTTTTTTCCATTGCAACATCCAGGACTGATGAAATACACACACACAATACTCCCATAAATGCCTGTGGACATTGATTAAACCCTTGATTGGTTAATAAAGTAAATTAAAGGTCAACACAATTGTGTTGGTGAACCAAGATGTAAGTTCAACTGTAGGTAACAGAAACTCAAAAAACGTTGGCTAAATTGAGCGAATATCATTTTCTGAGATGTGTAATAGTTTTAATATATATATTTGACAGCTGATATGATGTTATGTTCTAGAGACCTACACTCCTTTCATCTTTTTTTTGAGATGTGATTGACATATAACTTTAAGTTCAAGACATACAGTGTGCTGATTTGATATATTTATATATTGCAATATGATTACCACCATAGCATTAGCTAAGACCACCATTTCATCACATAATTATCATTTCTCTTCTCTGGTGAGAGCAGTTATGATCTGGTCTCTCAGCAACTTTGAAGTATATTGTACACTATTGTTGACTATAATCACAATGCTGGGCATTGGATATCCAGAACTGGTTCATCTTCTGTCTGTAAGTTTGTACCCTTTGATCACCATCTCCCTAATACCCCAACTCCTCAGCCACTGTCCACCATTCTACTTTCTGTTTCTACAGTTTGACTGTTTTTAGATTCTGCATATCAGTGATATATAGTGTTTGTCTTTCTCTTTCTGACTTATCTCACTTAACATAATGCCCTTGAGGTTCATCCCTGTTGTCACAAGTGTCATGATTTCCTTCTTTCTCAGTTGAATAATATTCCATTATAACTGTATCTTTATCTGTATCATCTATGTCTATATCTCTCACATCTTCTTTATCCCATTCATTTGTTGACAGATACTTAGGTTATTTCTATATCTTGGCTATTGTGAATAATGCCTCAATAAACATGGAAGTCCAGATATATTTTCAATGTCCTATTTTCATTTACTCTTTCCATTTTAGTGCTCTTCTAGGATGCTGCCATCATTTACATTGTCCAATACAGCTCACTCCCATAATTATACTTTAAGCAGCAGGGTGCAAAAAAGCAAATGAAAAGGACATGCCTCTCCCTTTAAGGATATAATCTAGAAGTTGCACAATTTACTTTCTTTTATATCTCAATGGCAAACCTTAGTCAAAGGTCTATGTTTGCTACAAATTATAATGGGTAGTTTAGTCTTTATTCTGTACAGTCAAATGTTGAGCTAAACATAATACTGAGAGTGAAGCAGAGGATGGATATTATGGGAACTATTAGCAGCCTTTGCACATTACTTCTTTGGGCATTGGATGGCTTTCCTACTCAAATCCAAATTTATATATTTTTCTTTATTTGTGATTGTATTACTGTATTGTCTTAAATTCTTAACAATTTCACATTTGTAAACTGAACATGAATTCCTGGCAAGTTTTGAACAAACAGTCAGAAAAATACAAAGTGATCACTCAGATTCTACTTCATAAACCCACCGAGATAGACCCACTGTAAATAAAACCTTTTCAATGAATGAAAAAGAAAAGAATCATTGAATAGGAGAAAGACACTATTCAATAAAACATACTAATTCCATCATGCATTTGAAGAATGTGTATTTATTAAGCACCAACTATATTTTATATATTCATTTAGACTGCTGTTAAAATGGTGAGCCCAAGCCACCTCGGTCCCTAACAGTAAGAAAGGGAGCAAGGAGTTGCTCAGATAACCGCACAAATAATTGCTGTGAGGAAAGTTAAATGGTGCCGTGAGAACATACACTCAAGGCACTTACCCAGTGGAAGAGATCAAGGAAGTGATAATTTAACTGTGAGCTGAAAGTTGAATTGTCTCTGAAAAGAGATCCAGTTCGTACAGAAGCAAGAGGTCCAAGTGATGCCTCCTTCTCTCTTCTTCTTTCTCTCCTTCCCTTTCCCTTCTTCCTCCTCTTTCCCCTCCTTCTTATCCTTCTTCTGCCTGCATTTTCTTTTCCTTCCATCTTCCCATCTTCCTTCTTTTTCCTTCCTTCCTTCCTTCACTGTCTTCTCCCTTCATCCTTTCCATCTTCCATCTCTCCCTCTTTTCCTTCTTTCCTTTCTTCCTCCTCCCTCCTTCCCTCCCTTCCCTCCCTTCCCTCCTCTCCTCTTTACATAGATTGAACCTATCTCTGCTTATTTCCTAAACTGGGCCATGTTACTGTTCTGAAGATAGCTTAGTTCCAAGTCCAAGTTTTATTAACAACCTATGTGCAAGTTAATATTCCGCAGAGATTTTTAAGAAATGAGGACTGGGATACCAGTAAGAGTTGGTGTGAAATTTACACATGATGAATCATTCGCCAAATAAGTCTGCTTTCTTTTCTGTAGCTGATTTTGACCTGTGTTTTGGCCACTGTTACCTAAAAAGGAGAAAAATCCTTGATTTGCCATTGAACATCTGAATCTTTTAAAATTTATAACTTAGTCCCTCTTTGATGAATTCAATCTCTTTGGGGTCAGAGCTCAGTTTCTTAGCATCTCTCCCTCTGTCCTTTTTACAGCCCTCCTTCCACTTCCTGGCTTGGTCTCCTTGCTCCCAGTGCTATCACCATTAGCCTTGCCTCCCACCAGCATTCAGGACCAGGAGGAAGCTTATAGAACGTCTTAGTGGCAGAGAGTGAGGTCCACTGGCTCCTGCTGACCTCTGGTTGAGGTGTGGCTCTTCTTGCCAGCTCTTTGGATGTTGATTTGTCTCCTTGCTACCTTTGCTGCTGACCTACCAGTGGCTGGTGTAACCTGTAGTCTCTTTTCTCAACATAGGCAGTCCATGGTAACTGATCCCGTGTGGACTGGCCACCAGCTCTCTATTTTGTCTAGCCTCTGCCCCTAGCCTCTCACTAATGTTACAAAGTCCCAGAGATCTCCCTTTTGATTCCTCGTTTGGGATATTATGTTGACCCTGTATCCTTCTGCTAGAGGATCTGACCTTGCAACTTCAGCTATCTTCTGAATCTACCAGGAAGTCATAAAGAAGTTTCTGGATCTCCTAAATGCTGTACATAGACTGAGTGGAAATGGAGCTATCTCAGGTCCGTCTATCGGGGCCCTCCCCTTGTTCATTTGTGTTCTTACCACCCAGGAACTGTGTTCAACGTGGTACCATGACAACCTCAGCTCCTCTAAAGAAAGGCATACAGTCTTTGGACACTGTGTCTGGGTATACAAGCAATAACTCACTTATTTGGATCCTACTGAAGTGTTTGCATATTTTTACAGTCACGACTTCTTCCCCCTTCCCTAATCTCCCCATTTGACTCTAGGCCTGCCTTGGAGGGTTGTATGAAAATGTTTTCCCTCTTTCCCCTCACGTCTTTCTTTTCATTTTATCTTTCTGTCAGGCAGGCATGGTCTTAAGTCACTTCCTTCTGCTTCCCAAGATGATAATGTGCCCTCCACTTATCTATAGAAAAAAGTACTAAAGTCATATCTGTCTTAATAGCAGAAGAACTGCAGAGAAAAATTCAAATTATAGACAGGGAAAAATACCATCAGGGAATATTTTAAAATATACAATCCTGCTGTAAGGTAGAGGGACAGATTTTTCAGGCAGAAGGAACAGTGTGTAGAGAGTCCCTGAGGTAGGAAGGAGCAAAGCCAGTGTGGTAAGAATGAAGGAGGGGCCAGTGGGTGTCCTGGGAGATGGGGCTGCAGACAATGCTGACCAGATGATGAAGAGCCTCCTAGATCATGTGAAAGGGGTTCTATTGAAAATAATTATGTCCAGGTAAGGAACAGGGCTGTGGCTTCTTCTGATTCCTCAAAACACACAAACAGCAGCAAAAAAAAAATCCTTACTCTTTTGGGCATTCTGTTGCATTTTATTTTAGCCTAAGAGCTGATACCTTTCATGCTTCTGTGCAGTAAGTGCAGAATGAATGCTGACACAGGAACCCGGGGATGGCCAGTCCAGGTGAACAGAAGGGGATTTATGGGATGGGAGTTATTGTATTAGAGATGTGTTACTCTTTTCTTTCCATATCTGCTGTCACCATCACTATTTGTGGTGTATAGAAAGAGGTAACAAATTCCAGGTCCAGATTGCACCAGGGTCTGATAGGTCTGCTAGTTATTTTTGTGACAGATTTAGAATTTGATCATGGTCTCTGTAGACTAGAGAAAGAGAAAACTGAAAACATGAGGGTAACAGAACATGAAGGCCCATGAGTTGTGGGCCTTTCCATCAAGTCAATATGCCCAAGACTGACACTGCATTTTGTATGATAGCTTACTGTTATCATCCAGGAAAGAAAAAGAGCCGAGGCTTGGATGCAGTCATTTGTTCAGGTGGGTTTGTATCATTTGTTCTTTGCCTGTGAAACATAAATATTGACATTGGTTTTCTGCCTCCCTTAAAGTACTTTCACTCTTTGGAAAAATGTACCACCTAATCCCAAACTCAAGCATTTGTTATTTTCAGTGTTAGAATGAACTTTATCTTTTTCAGTGAGAAGAGATTTGGGGGCACAGTCTAATGAGGTTGCTTGTCAACAAGTTTTGTTTCTTGAGTTTTAAAAGGTGGTGAGTGTGAGTTGGAGAGCAGATTATAATTGTTTGAAGTTGCTAGAGAAAGTATTCCTGCTTTTAAGGAGCACAAATAAAAAATCAGAGACAAAAAAGAAAAAGAAAAAAGATCATATTTTCAAGTTTCAGTTATACTTTTCCTGAAAACTAGTAATTTCCACAATTATAAGTCAAGACATCTGTGATCTAATTTCAGCCTCAGTACTAATGATCTTTATGGCCTTAGACAAGTCCTTTGATATGCTGGTGTCTTGTCTTTCAGAAATTAAAAAAAAAGGTTTGAATAGATTTTTCTTCCTATGTCTTACCATGCTGTAATGGTTAATGTTATGTGTCAACTTGACAGGGCCATGGGGTGCCCAGACATATGGACAGACATTACCCTTGATCTGTCTATGAGGGTATTTTTGGATGAGATTAATATTTGACTCTGTAGACTGAGTAAAGCAGATTGCCCTCCCTAATATGAGTGGGCTTCATTCAATCACTGAAAGGCCTGAGTAGATCAAAAAGACTGACTCCTGTCAATAAGAAGGAATTTCCATCTGCATGACTGAGCTGGGCTGGAGCATCAGATATTTTCCCCTACCTTTGGACTCAGACTGAAACATTGGTTCTTCCTGGGTCTCGAATCTTCAGGTCTATGGACAGGAACTACACTGTCTTCTCTCCTGGGTCTTCAACTTGCTGACTGCAGATCTTGCGACTTGTCGGCCTCCATAATTGCATCACCCAATTTCTTATAATAAATCTCTTTACATATATATGTGTGTGTTTGTGTGTTTTTCCTGTTTCTCTGGAGAACTAATACACAGGCTGATGATTTTTTAACAGCTATTTTGGAAAATGAAGACAGACTCTGCTGGCACCATGGGTCTACTCCTATAAACTAGCTTTATGTTTGCTTCTCAGGATGTACATCGTTTTATTCTGAGAGAAAAGGATGTTGAAGAAACTGTATTGCTCATTGAATTTTGCTGTGTAGCACACATCTCTGATTCCCGTGGACCACTTCTGAACATAAATGCTATAAACACAATCAAAGGATCAGATTTTCATAATGAACAAGTCTTTGGTACAAAATTAGAGATCAAATACTTTATCTTTCCTTAATCTTCTGTCCTTTTACTTACTTGCCATTCACTTTTACTGCCCTTAGGCTATTCCTGGCTGATTCAGCCCCATATCAGGAAGAAACCACTCATCTGAAATCTAGCCAGGTGCACAGCTTGGCTTCCAAAGCCTCTTTCATCTTTCCAGGAAGCTGCCAAATCATGTCTTAGTTTGCATTTCTGGAGAACATCCGTAGAAATACTGTAGGCCTCAGCACTCATGTAGAGGATATTGGGGAGCATATAATATACTTCAGGGCTAAAATCTTAAGGAAAAATATACCAGCACTTTATTTAGTTTCAGTTTCTTATGGAAATTCTCCCAGATTTAAAATTCTCTATTGGTGGTTTAATGTCTAGCTGATAATTAAACATTTTTCTATAGAAAAACTGGTGACTTGTTATTAAAATATAACAATGTAGAGTAAACCTGTTGTTTAATTAGAGGACTTAACTGATTTTACCTTCCAAATCCTAAAATTGAGGTTTTTCATGTCAAATTTTATGTCTTAAACATCTGAAAAATAAGCATAAATAATGAGAATTTTATCACTGATATTTTGTGAAAAATCATGTGAAATGCTCTTAGAGAAATGAGGCAGGTCTACACTAGCAACTAAAAGATTTGAGGGAATTATCCATATATTTTAAGCAAAATGTGCATTTTTTATATAAGTATTACTTTAAGACCCTTCTAGCACTTACATGCTACTTATTCCCTTGCCGTTTTTGAATTTTACTGACTAATTTATATTTATACCTTATTTTGTTAGTATAGACATGAATGCAGGGGCAATTTCAGCTCTAAATGAAGATATTTATAATATAATTGAAATGTCACCATAGTCCTTATAACACACTGGTGTTTCTGCAAATGAATTTGCACACTTATTTAGAATAGTGCTTCATCAGAAAAATAGTATATTATGTACCCATTGCTAGTGAAAAACTAAAAAAATAGAATTAAGATCATAATAATTGAAAACCTAAATTTAAAAGTGAAAAGCTTTAAGGCTAAACTATGTTTTGCTGCAGAGGTAGGTGAATTATAGGCTTGTTCTTGTAATTCAGATGTAAGAGCCAAAAGATACTTGAGTCTGAGCAGTGTCGAAAATGAAAATGCTTAGAATTAGATTGTGATAAGAGGAAGTCAAAGGAAATTATTGTCATTGGGATATGAATTATCTTTCTTTCTAGAATACTGTTTGTCTTTTTTTACCCATATTTACTTCTCTTTTTTTCCTTTTTTATTGAAATATAGTAGTTCTACAATATTGTGTCAGTTTCTGGTGTACAGGATAATAGTTCAGTCATATATATATATATATATTTTCATATTCTTTTTCTTCATAGGTTACTATAAGATACTGAATATAGTTCCCTGTGCTATTCACAAGAAACTTGTTTATTTCATTTATACAAGTTAGTATCTGCAAATTTCTAACTCCCAATTTATCCCTTCCCACCCCGTTTCCACCCTGGTAACCATAAGTTTGTTTCCTATGTCTGTGAGTCTGTTCCTGTTTTGTAAAAAGTTCGTTTTGTCTTTTTTTTAGATTCCACATATAAGCGCGATCATATGGTATTTTTCTTTCTCTTTCTGGCTTACTTTATTTAGAATGACGAATTCCAGGTCCATTCATGTTGCTGCAAATGGCATTATTTTATTCTTTTTTATGGCTGAGTAGTAGTCCGTTGTATAAATATACTACAACTTCTTTATCTAGTCATCTGTCAATGGACACTAAAGTTGTTTCCATGTCTTGGCTATTGTAAGTAGTGTTGATATGAACATTGGGGTCCAGGTATATTTTTGAATAACAGTTTTCTCTGGATAAAGTTTCCGCCTGCCCAGGAGTGGGATTGCTGGATCATACGGTAAGTCTATTTTCACGTGTTTGAGGAATCTCCATACTGTTTTCCATAGTGGCTGCACCAAACTACATTCCCATCAACAGTGTAGGAGGGTTCCCTTTTTCATATTTATTCTTAAGATAACCTTTTTAACCCCTTAAAAAGAATGAAGTCCCTGTAATAGATAGATAGATAGATAGATAGATAGGCTGATATCCTTTTAAGGGGTTAAAAAGGAAATCTCTGTCTGTCTGTCTGTCTGTCTATCTATTTGTCTACTGGAAGAGGGGATGAGGAGGAAGGAAGGAAGGGAGAAAGTCAGGAGAGGCAGAGGTAGAAAGAGATAGCATCATAGAACCTGGAGTAAATATTCTCTTGTTGGGCTGAGCTGATCTAGAAAAGTTCTTCACATAGACATGTCTTTCAGGTCAGAACAGGGTTATCATTCTACTTGTCAATGTAGTCATGATTATTTCTCCTCTTTGATGTCCATCAACTACATTTCCTTTCATTTGCAGATTATATCAGGAAATCAATATTTTTAGCAAATTGAGTCTGATAGAGTCTTAGATTCAGAATTAACTTTCCTCCAATGGACACATCATTGTCAAATTTCTCCCACCTGGTACGTATGGGGAAGACATGAATTATACCATGGGACTGTTATTTGTGTGTCACTTTGCTGGTCTTGTGCATTTAATCAGCTCTTTTGTTCATTACACAATTAACAACTCACTGCAGTGCTGCCAAGATTTTAATGATATTTTTCAACAATACAAAACACACCAGGAAGTTAGTTTTTTTGTTTTAATTCTTGTTTTCCTGTATGTATCAACAACTACTTAGTCTTTAAGACACAGACTACAGGGCATCCTTCTCTGGGAAGCTTCCTTTGGTGCCCTCAACTGTTCTCTCATATCTCTTGTGCTTTTTGTGAACATAGCACATATTTTATTACAGTCATAATTTTAACTTTCTATATCCCCACGTAGATGTTCAGCAAGTCAAGATTTATCACTCTTTATTTCTAAATATTCAGTATCTGGTATATAAATAGAGCCTTGAATATTTGCTGAATGAATAAATCATTGGGCAAATTTCTATAAATTTTCATTTCCCTAAGTCCATTAGATTTCATGCTAGAAATTCACTAGGTGGAAAAAGAGGATGAGATATTTCAGGCAAATCATACAACATGGACAGAGAGAGAAGAGGGTGAAGAGTATGGTGTATTTTAGTGATTGCAAAGGGTTTAATAGGGGCATAGCACTGTGCGCACCAGTAGTGACTAGGGAACTGCTGCTGTGTTGTTAAAGTCAGTACTCAAATACTCTCTCTTTACCAAAGACTCATTGGACCTTTTCCTTTTCTTTCACCCCAAGCAGAATTTACTGTTTTTCTTTTTGCCACCACTTTACAATGTGCATGTTTCCATTCTACCACTTTAAATATTTTACTTGCCCACCTTTCCTGCTTAAACTATTGGCAGTTTAGCAGAGAGAACTTGGAATTTGGAGTCTGACATATTTTGGTCAAATTATTGACTTTGCTACTTAACTGGGTAACTGAGAATAAACAATCACTTAGTTTCTTGATCAGTAATGTGTGGGAAATAGTACAAACTTCACAGCAATGTCATGATAACATGTATTAGATGTGTGACAGATGCTCAATAAATTATATTTCCCTTTCTCTTTCACCTTTTCTGAAGACAAGAATCTTGTTTTATTCATTTACTCCTAGCAGCTACATTCCCTGACACTTAGGAGATGTTTAATAGATGCTATTGAATGAATAAAGTGTATGTTTATTTAAATGTCTAATATAAATGTGTGTGTGTGTAAGAGTAGATATTCGGGAAATTTATTTGGAACCGATAGCTATTCTAAACTTAGTATTTCAGGGTATATATTGCTACAGCAGTTACAGTGTATCTATCTACTCTACCATCCTGGCCAAATTTGAGGCCAGCCTGAATTTCTGTGTGGAAGATGGGAGGAACATTCTAGGCATTCCACTTGCTCAGGGTGTTCCTACTGGAAAAGCTGGGGAAATAATCATGCATGACTTAACACAGCTACCAAGGAAGCATAAATCATTTATCAGCCTATGAGAATTTATAACTCTTTTCTTCCCCATTGGAGGTCCATAGACAGTTAAATAAATTAAACTGGTGTTGTTTGTTACGAGTCTATTATAAATCATTGAGTGAGCGCATATTATTAGCTAGGTTGCTTTAACATGCCATCCTCTTCCCATTCCTGAAGATAATTGCTGATTGAAGATTGCTTCCGGGGAGGCTTAGTTTTGCCTTTTGGCACACATAGGCATCTTATGCCATGTCTATAAATATGAACCATCAGTGAGGTTGGATAAGGTGTAAGGCAAGGTCTGTGGATGACTCAGTCTCTTTCAGTGCTTTGTTTGGATTCGATCAGGGGTATTTCGAGTTCACTGGGCTTGCTTTTGCTCTCTTTTTTCTTCTTCATCCCCCCTCCTACTCTCTTCTTCTTCTCTTCTCCTCCCACTGTCCTCCATTTTTCAATTGGTTCAATAGCTGGACCAGTGAGACGTGCTGCCTAGATCATGCTGCCTACATCAAGGATGTGATGGAGTCAGATACCCTTTTTACCCTGGAAATCCCATTTTGGCTGATGCTACCTATCAGGAAAGGTGGCTTCTCCTGCTACTCATTTGGAGAGTCCAATTACTTTGAAAAGCTTCATTGCTTTATTGAAAGAAAGTGGAGAAATGAGATAATGTGATTATGAGGGAACGACTCATCTACTAAATAATTAATCTGTTTTGCCAATTGAGTTCTCAGTATTATTATTTGGGAATGGATGACCTACTTGAATTTTATAACTTTGTACAGTTAAATTAATGGGAGCAGATTTTATTGCAGAAAACAGCTAGTTCCCAGCTGAGTTTCTTTCATGTCATCTGATGTTATTCTTAAATTTTTTCAAATTAAATGTAGAGTGATTTTATTTACATAGAAGAAACTTTCTTAGATTTGCTTTCTTACATTTACTTTGTGCCAAATTCTTTTCCAACTTTAATAAACAGCTGTCAAGAGGTATGCATGCTGTGGTCTCTCCTCATCCTTCAGGGTATCTCTGTATTTGTTTTTGGATGCTCTTCAGTGCATTGTACTCAGTAGAGTCAAGGCATAATTTAAAGAAAACTGCATTAAAATCATAATTTTTATTAAATAATAGAAGCATCTAAATGTTGAATTGAGGATTTTTTTCCCCAGTACAGGTTAAAAGGATACTTCAGACTCACAGTGTCTGGTGTTTAAGAAATACAAAGCCCATGTATAATATTCACAGAAGTATATTCAAATAATTCCTCTAGGTGTGCTGCAAACCTGATGTCTATTAAGGAAAAGTCAAGTGCTTAAAGTGTTCCTGTGTGTCAGGGAAGAGGTATTTTTCTGGGCTTCTTGCCCTTCCTGTTTTGGAAGGCAGGCTTTACTTCAGCTGAGCCTTTCAGAGCCGATAGCCCAGTGCTCTGCCTTTGGCACTGAACTCAATTCAGCATTTTAAAAGAAAAATGAAAAACATCAACATTCTGTGTTTACACTTTGCCAATTGTTGTACATTTAAAAAAATCCCCTTTTAATGTTTTATATTGAAGCAATGCATTTATAATGGCATTTTCTTTTCACTCATCAACAAAGTATAATTGAAATGCAACTAACTCTACTATGTACTTAGGAATTCATTCCGATATCTTGTATAGGGTTCTAAATGTGCTAATGCCGTGACACTTTTTCCCAAGTAAATACTAGATTAAATTAAAGCCTATTATATAAAATGGATACTCCTTTATTATAGAGAAATTCTATTCACTTTCTTTTTATGTTTTCTCAGATGAGAAATAATGACATTGACCGAAGGGGAGTGAATGATCTACTTAAAATATTTGAAGTTATTTTTATGAAGCAGCATTCTTCCCACCTAAGTTAGTTCAAGTAATATATAGGTACAAAGAATGGACAGTGGTTTTTTTCCTCCGTTATGGACTGAATTGTGTGTCCTCACCCTGCAATTCATGTGTTGAAGTCCTAACTCCCAGTACCTCTGGATGTGAGTGTATTTAGAGATGGGGGTCTTAAAAGAGGTAATTAAGGTTAAGTGAAGTCATATGAGTGGGCTCTAATTTGATTGGTGTCCTTATAAGAAATAGAAGAGATATGGGATGCACAGAGAGGGGAAAGACCACATTGCTGTGAGACCACAGTGAGAAGGTGGCCAACTGTGAACCAAGGAGAGAGGCCAGAAGGAACCAAAGCTGCAATACTTTGATCTTGGACTTCTAGCCTCCAGAAGTATAAGAAAACAAATTTCTGTTGTTCAAGCCATTCAGTCCTCTTATTCCTTTAAGCAAGCCTGATGGTACTCATTCCAGGAAAGAGAGAAAGAGGGAGAGAGGGAGAGAGGGAAGGACAGGAGAGGAGAGAAGAGGGAGGGAGGGGGAGAGGGAGAGAGAGAGAGAGGAGAGGGAGAGCGAGAAGGAGAAGGAGAAGAAGGCAGCAAAGAGGACAGAAGAAGAAAACTTGATGGGATAATTTATAGAAGCAATGTAGAGGAGATGTCGCAGTATAATTCTCTCTGGACAAAAGAGAAAAAAATATCAGTTAACAGTGAGAGCATTGAATATCTGTCAGGATTTGTGCTAAAAACTTTACATGCATTAACTCAAAAATCCTATCAAAAAGTGTTGTCATGAACCCCCATCAGGCTTATTTTGTAAATAAGGAAACTAGAGGTTTATTGAAATTGAATAATTTGGCCAAAGTCACACATAAAGGCAAAAGAAGGGTGGGATTTGAGCCCAGGTCTTTTTGATACCATAGCAGATGCTCCTAGATGCTGTGCACTATATTCACTGTCAGTGAAATAAAAGCCATCAGAACAGTGAAATTGTGGTTCTCACATTTTCTGTCTCAAGCACCAGGCTGGTCTTTTCAAGTCTATTGTAATTGTCACCATTCAAGTCAGTAAATATTCTTTAAGTATCTAAATGGGAATAAAGAAGATACTTTTGCTTGAAGCAAGAATCCAATAGTAGTAGAACTGATGGTGAATACAGTTATACAAGAATGTTGAAGACAGGAAAGACTGACACAATTTCCCAGGGGGGTGGGGGTCATGTTGTTGCTGTTGATGGCAGTAGAATGATTCACATTTTAGTTTTTTTTCCTTAAATATTTTTATGTTGTTATATTTTTAAAACTATATTTTGCCCTATCGTTGATATCATATTTATGTGCAGAAACAATACTGATTGACCCAGAATTAAAATTCTTTTAGGCACTTTGCATTTAAGCAATACATTAACATCACCATTATCCTCAATTGTTGTTTTGTTGAATAGTTATTTTATTTCCTTAATGTTAGACCGTCTCTGAACTCATTCAGTTACTTAGCTACTCTTTTTAGAAATGATATAAATGCTGATATAAAAAAATCACATGGCCAGTATAGACATCTTTTGTCTACAGATATGATTGGCTCTGAGCAGTTTCGGAAGCCACATGATTCTCTACTACTCTGAAGTTATCAGCCTACTCCTCTCCTTCCTTGTATCACCAGATTATCCAACATCATGGTCTTCCCATCCCTTCTACATGGTTTCTAGTCTGATTTCTGCCCCCACTTTGTTGTATACCAACTGCATCAGAAATCCTCAGCTATTTCTAGCTACCAATCACATCATCTTTTCTCATTCTCCTCTTCTTTGATTGGTCTTCGCTCAACACAAGACCTTTCTCCTGGATTCCATGACATGGCACTTTCTTGGTTTCTCTTGTTCTCTGAAAGGCTCTCAGAAGAATCTTTCATGAACTCCTATTTCCTTCACTCTTTAGTCATAAATTCTTTTCTGGTCTTTTTCCTTGACAATTTCACTCATGCCTGGGACTTGAACTCTCATCTCTCTAAGATTGACTTCCAAAATCATCTACTCTTCAAAGCTTACAACCTCTCAATTAAACCGTATCCTTATATTGCCTAATGCCTCCTTCTCTCCCTTATTATATAACACCAGCATCTAAAACCAAACGTATTTCAAATACTCTTTTAAAGACATTCTTATTTCCATTTTATAAAAAACCATTTTTTAAAAAAACATTTTTCCAGTCATCCAAATTTAAACATTGTATCATGGGTTTGAATCTTCATCTTTCAGCCATGATTCCAAGTTCTAGTTCTGCCTGTAGACTCTATTCCATAAGGGTTCTCAAATCCATTAGTTAAGAATTTAGACTTTAGAACCAGAATGCCAGGTTTGAATCCTAGGTCTTCCAATAAAATTCTATCATTTTGGCAATTATTTCTTGTGATTATATTTCTCCTTCTATAAAATGGGATAATAATAATAGGGCTGTAATAATGACTAAATATGTTACATGTGTAATGTATATCAAATAGTGTCAGTACAATAATCACTATGTAACTTAAGTTTGCTGTCGTCATTATCATCATAATCATCTCTAGTCTTCTTTCTGTTTTCATGTCCATCCTGTTTCAGTTTCTCATTAGGTCTTGTTTAGTCCCTGATAGATCTCTCTAACTGGTTTCTCCCATCCTCAATCTTTTCTTACTCTACTTCATTCCATAACGTATTTCAAAACTACTGTTCCAGAAGCAAAACTAGGTTATGGCCCCCTATTGAAAAACATCCAGTACTTCCACTGTGAATCATTTGTGTGATGTCAGCCAAATCATGAAACCTCCCTACCTAGTTTTTTTTCACCTCTACCATGAGGGCTAGGACTGAATGCTCCCAGCAAAAAGATTGATTCTATAACTTTGATTCCCTGCATTACACTGCATTACATATCCCTAATCATGCCATTCAAAGATTTTCCTGCTTTGTTGTAAACTGCATTTCCCAAATTATCTCACTCTTTTTTTTTATTTTGCTACTAACCAGCCAGAATGAAATATAGTATTTGTTATTCTCTGGAAACATCTGGTGCTGTCCCACCTCCATGAATATAAGTATGACATTCTGTCTGTCTGGAATGTCCTTCCTCTTTATTTAATTAATGGAATTCTGCCCTTTTCCCCATTTCAGTTCAATGTCACTGCTTTCATAAATCTTCCCCACAAATAAATACAATTACTTTCTCCTTCATAATCGTATAATGAATAGATTTGATACATAATTGTTTATCTGTCTCCCCTCCCTTAATTGTAATTCCATGTGATTCAGGGACCCATTCTTACTCATTAGTGCATTCCCTGTTCTCAGACCCAGCATATGCACTATGCTTCGCACATTGTCTCTCCATGGATATTTATAAAATGTATAGGTGGGACATCTAGTGTCAGCATCACTTTGTGTGGCTTGGCAGAAACTTATTAAAATGATGGGTAAAGAGCCTATAATGTAAGAGGAGTCTTCATTCTGATATAGCCATAGAAAGTCCCCAATTGTTGCATGACCCCATAGAAGGTCCTAGGTCATACAGAGAGATCCTTTTCTCAATGGCAGTGATTTATGAGCTTATTTAATTTTTTTTTTGAAATGCGGTTGATTTACAATGTTAGTTTCAGGTGTACAACAAAATGATTCAGTTATACATACACATGCATATATAGTTTTTCTTTTCAGATTCTTTTCCATTTTATGTTATTGCAAAAAATTGAATATAGTTCCCTATAGGTCCTTGTTGTTTATCTGTTTTATTTATAGTAATGTGAGCCTATTTTCATTTAATAGTTTCAGAGGATTTCATGTTCTTCTGCTCTTGGCTATTGGATTAGTCTCTTCTTTCCACTTCTGTGGGGACAAGTAGTGTGTCTTAAATGATGTATAGGAAGCTATTGAAATGTGAGCTTCTTATTTACTGTGGCATCCCTAGGGCCTGGCAAATGGGGCCTTCTTAATGTGTCTTTGGGTTGGGAGCCATGAGATTGTGCCTGTATGGATGGCATGCACGGCAAGCCTGGTGGTGCATCCAATCCCTGAATTCATCTGTGCTGAGGCTTGGCACATGGAGGCAGTAGAGTCAGGGTCAATCAGAAAGACAAACTGGATAGTCTCTCTGAATAAACAGTGCCACGCAGAGTGACTCTAATCTCTATTTTATTTAGAAGTTTCCTAAAATCTATACATCTTAAACAAGTGTCTGGTATTTTTTTTTTTTTCTGGTCACTCAATTTCCAGAGACTTTTTAAGATACTGGAGTTAAAATAGTGCTGTCCTTGGATTTAACCTCCATGCATTATTTAGAGGAGTCTGATGTTGTTTGTAATCTAATGCCATCTGTCCTTTGAAAGTTAATTGCTCCTCCCTATTCTAATGCAAAATCTCCATAGACAGAGGGTCACTGGATTATCTAGGATTAAAATTCTACTTATTAACCCAAATTCTTTTGCTGACCACATGAAACTAGCTCACTGGGTAGTCACCAATTTTCTGTTTGGTGGAGAAAGAGTCACAGTAAAAGAAACTTGAATAACGTGGCTAAGTTTGTACAACAAACTAAGAACAAAGATGGAAATAGATGTTGAACAGTGATGCCGTTTCTACAAACTCGTTTCCTTTGCCACCTTGAACATCTCTTTAGGCCACAGGTAACCTTACCCCTGCTATTGTGTTGAAAAAAAATTGATGCATAAATATTTTGACCTATGAAGTTATCATCTCAGTTATGTTCAAAATTCTACTGTGTCTTATTTATTCTCATACCATGTTGGATTGCTACGTTTAAATTATTAAAAACTAATGAAGTGACCCTGCTGTCATGCTTAGTTAATGTATGCATTTGGAGACATTGATTTCCTAATGAAATTTAGGAAGTACACTTGGTATATAAATACAAGCCATCCTCAAAGCCAAAAGCATTAACATGAGGGGAGGGTCAAATTTCAGCTGGCTTCTAAAGATCTTTGGTACAATTCATTATGTAAGCAATACTGTCACTACTTTGCATTGTGTTATTTTTAGTTATACAACCAGCAAAAGAAAAACATGCTCTCAGTAGATAACCTTTTTACCGGAATACTCCAAATGCCATTCTTCCTAGTGTAGAGAACCTTTTTATGTCAAACGTTTCAAATCTATAAGACTATATGATTTATAAATATTTATTAAATGTGTTTTTTCATATTGCTTCTCTAAAGAAATACTAGATATTCTAAATAGTTGATTATAGTAAGTTAAACAACTATAGGATAAGCTGGGTTTCACGTTGGAGCTTGAAGAACACTAATCTTTTAACAAGTGCCTTGAGATCCGGAATTTTCCCAAAGAATCTGGTTTGCATTTTTGCATCTAAAAAAGCCCCATGCACAGAACTAAGTTGTCACTTAAATATATAGATCAACAGTCCTCTCCAGAAATTTCCCCTGTAAACAAATCCCAAACCAGTAAATTTGTGAGAGAGTTCAGCAGAGAAACACACCTTTTAACAGAATAGACAGTAAAAGAACCAGGGTAAAGTCCAGAAGGCGGCACCCGTAAATCATGCAGTGTCATCAATGCCATATTACTCGAGTGAAATGGATGGGTGTTTGCGCCAATTAGCCCAGCATCCTTTCGGTGTATCTATGCTGCTGCTGACACAGTATAGTGTGTGCTAAGTATTAAGTACTCTGGGTGTCTGGTAAGTTTGACTGATCATGTCACATCTTTCATGGCCCCTTATTTGTTCTTTTAAATAATGGCCCCATTTTTAACCCTTTCGGCCAGCTGCCTCATTCTGATACAATATATGACTTTTCCATGGGTATGTTGTCTCTCTTGTTACTTATGTAAATGGTTTCCTCCTACTTCTTCCACATAGTTGGCTTTCAGTTTTCTCCTCATATGTTCAAAATACCACTGAAAGATAATTTCTTCCAGGAAATCAACCTCCAAGTCACCTTGTAGGGTCAGAGCTCAGATCGAGTGAAATTCCTTAACAGATTCAACTGTGTGGAATCTTTGGTGACTTAATTCATTCACCAACTATACACTGAACACATAAAATATGCTACTACTATACTCATTTTTATGGGGAATATAAATATTCAAAGGTCTCTGTTTTTTAAACATTGCCATGAGTTACAATAAATATTAGGAAAGAAGCAATGTGTATTTAGCTTGAAGGATGAAAAGAGGGAATGTTAGTGTAGTATTTTCTTTGGCACTTACTATCAAAGGCCTAAATATGCTTAATGGCAGTCAGCATTACAAGGCATACAATAGACAGTCCTTTTCCATTATGTAAATATTGAATTTACTATTCAGAAAGGAGTGGGGTATACTTAAAAAGTTTTCTTTTATAGTTCAAAACTTATATTTATAATTAACTTCATCCCATATCAACAAATGAAGGAAATGGGGGAAGGAATTAATAAAAATAACAAAATGAGGTAAAGAAATATTGTACCCAGAGAAATGGAACGAGCATAACCTTTTCTTGTTTTCAAAGACACAAATGATCACCAAAGCTACATAGATAGTTGTTTCCAGCTTCTGAGGTTCAAAAGAAATAAGAAATTCAAATACCTGGAAGATGGAACTGGACATTAGTAAATTTAAAAATAATCTCAAGTATTATTTTTAGAAAAGGCAGTTGAGGTAAGGTGGTCTTTAAGTACATTCCTAGCATTTTAAGAATGTTTTTATTCCTTCTATTTTATTTCTACAAATTTGAGAAAGAGAAGGCAAATAAATTAAACAGTAATTTATATTTGTTTCTTTCCTAAACTTGGAGCACTGAAGACCTTCTAGTGGAAAGGTTATGCTTACTGGTTAGTGTTTTAATTACTTTATTAGGGTTTACAGTACAGTATGGGAAGTAGCTTCCTTGCAGATTCAGTAATCTTGCTGACAAGTACACTCAGCTGAAAAGAATAGGAACCAAAGAAGTTATTCAGAATTGTTGAAATTTCAAAAGGAAAATTGAATTTAGTATCTTTGTTTAATCTTTGTGCCTGACAGTGTTAACTGTAGAAAACCTAATAATCAGAACAGCACCATCATCTGGTGAGGTGTTTGGACGGGATTGTATTATATCAGAGAAACTTCTCTCTTGTTTTGCTCGAATCTTGACTTTGCCAGTTTTCTGTTCAGGAACTAAAGCATTTTCATGAATGTAACATTTTTTGGTTAAAGATACCACAGTGAATCCATGTTTAACTCTGAAATGGTAGCTAAATACGATTCTTTCAGATAATAGTGGGTTGAACCATAAAATATTGCTCATGTTTGGCCATTTTTGACTTAAAAATGGCAGGTTTCTATGGTTCAACCAATTAGTAGCCAATATTTATTGATTGCTTAACACTGCCAGATTCTTTTCTAAACATATCACCTGTATGAGTCAGCTTCTTAGTAACATCCTTTTAAGATGGGTACTATTACTCTTCTCCATTTCATAGATGAGAAAACTGAGGCACAGAGGTAAAGCTACTTGCACAGTGTTCCCAGTGATTAGGAAGGCGGCCATTAAATTCATCCACCTTGTATCTGGGAAGAAGAAGTTTGAACAAACTAATGACTGGAGGGACAGCTGATAGGATTTTAGAAAAGTTACTCTTGTTCCATTCCAGCATCTGACAGTTGGACCTCTCTATACCTCAGTTTTCTTCTTTATAATGGGAATAATATTTTTCCTACGTCATATGTGTTAGGAAGGAGCAAGTATTTTTCAGCCCTGCTGTTTCTTTCTGCATCAGCCTTGTTTTCTGCAGACAGGCCATATTCTCACACACTTTCAGAAATAAAGGTAGTTTTTGAATATCCCATCTGTCTTACCATTAGTTTGTTTTTCAATTGATTCATAACTTAGGCATGAAAAAGATGTTGTTCCCCTTCACATGTCTGAAATACAGGGTTGCTAAGAGGGCTAAATAAGAAAAATGCATATAGGAGGTTTATAAAATAGACTTTGGTAAATATTAAGCACTTACTATATTTACTGTTATTTAAACATAATCTCTATAGCTTATTCATACTTAAAATTCCTCGAAGTTCTTTAAGTTGCAAATTGCCATTTACTAGTTAAAATTAATAAAACTGTATTTTAAAAGCATACTCTACAGTTCAGATCTTTTGCTTTTACAAATTTGAAATACTTACTTTACTAAGAAATAGTGAGCTTTAAATATATCATATTTCATCTAATCCAAAATGCCAGCAATAGTAGGATACACATTTATTCTATATGCCATTAAGAAAGAAAAATGCTTCTAATTAATTTTAAGATGCAATAGATTAAAGACAAATCACAATTTTAGGAGGTTAAATATGCAAAAATGTCTTAGAATTTATGAACTATGGTAATAAAATTGATGAGTCTGATTTTTCCCTTCACCCATAAGTTGGGATAGTTTGAGATTAAACCAGAGGGGCAGCAGGCAAGACCATCCATATTTCTGAGCTGTATTGAGCTGTATTGATGATTTCCCAGATCTTCTTGACAGTACCGATAGGCTTCTCCTTCAGATGGGCCAAATCTGGAAAATTAGTATGGACTGCACACTCCACATAAATGTTCCTTGATCATGGACATCAACTGTGTCCTGAAACTAAACCAGTGTTGACTTGCTGATTCAAATTCTGATGTTTTTCTAAGGCACTAACTAGCAAGTGTCTTAGGGAACTTTTTTTTTTTAAACATTCAAAACGTGCTCATGGATGCGTATGCATGACAGTTTACTGAACTGGCTTGAAACAGAACATTTAGTTTACAAAAACTACTTAATTAATGCAAAACTAAACCATTAAAATAAGCTCTGTGCAGCACCTCAGATATATTGGTATTTCTTTTGATTTGAGTCCATGTGTCTAAGAATGAGAGTATTTAAAGAAACCAAAATGAATATATACACTTTATGCAAACATTTCCACACAGGATATTTACAGTTTTAGTCATGTATCGTGTCTTTCTGCTTTCAGATTTCAAAGCCATTAAAAAGAGGAGGAGTGAATATAAAATTCCCCTCAGCAGAGTTTTTTTCTTCAACTCTTGTTTCTTTTTCTTTTAACAGTACTCTGCCGCCACATGGGCATGTTTATTCATGTGTCTCGTTGATTCATGTGCTTACCCTACTCATTTATATCTGGTGCACAGTTGGTATATTGTTAAATACCGGTTCGTGGAGGGAAGCTCTTCTTTTGAAATAGCTGGCCCATAAAACTAAGCTATTAGGTTAACAAGTCAGTGCATTAAAGTGAGGAATCAACGCGAGGTTGATTTTCTGTCTATCTCTTCCACATGGGTGAGAGAAAAGTGTTTGGTGTTTACATAGTCTTCAGCCTGGGAAGATTTGTGTACTTTAATAATGTAGTGTTGGCAACAATTCAATCTTACAGTCTTCTGCCAGATCCATTCCATATCCTTTCAATATTTTGTGGGCTACTATATAATGAGGCTCACCCAGAATGGCAATTAAACAAATATCTAGTGCTTTAATTTCCTGATAATTTCCATCCTTCAAGGTCAATGACCAAGGTACAGGATATTTTCTGTTTCTGTATGCAAAATTTATTTTGCATAAGTTAGTGCAGGGCCATAGGTTACTTGAGCAATACAGGTGACATAATATTTTAGGCCATTTAGGGTAATACAATATCAAGGAGACATTTAAAAGGAGTGTAGCAGATTTTTAAAAGGACATTTTTAGTGAACTTTTTAAAATTTGAGGTTTAAAAAAATTGTTACTGATTGTGTGCTAATATGGAGAGCTTGGACTTGGTCAATATTATCCCTCCTCTTGGGCAGTGGCAGAAACCAAGTACAGATTTGGAACTTAACTCATTTCCTCATGGCTTTTGCTCTTCCTATTGACAGAATGGTAACAAAGTATTGATTTTGATTTTGTTTTTTGCTTTACTTCTTATGTTATAGAGACTTACTGTACTGACTGAGCTGGCAGTGACCCATTTGAAATGGGCTGAGACTGAAATTGTACATGGGAATTGTAGGCTTAAACCCAGACGCTCGTGGGTTCTATTTGTCAAGAGACAGGACTTAATCAACCTCACTGCTATTTCTAAAGCATATGTCTCAACTACTCTCTGTGCTAAGGATTGCAGAGAGTGTTTAGGGGGTGTTAAAGTGGATGACAATCTTATTGGGTACCTACTAAGGGCCGGTGACATCACAGTTCATCCATTACTCCTGATTCAGAGACTTTTTCTTTTTCACATTCTCACTCATTAGTTACTCGCAGTCAGCAAGCACAGAGCCAGCACTGAGGCAGAGCCTCAAAAGTTTGCTGCTTATTTCTCTACTTCAGCATAGAAGAAAAACTGATTTGAAACAAATGTTTGCCCTGATTTCCTTGTTAAAGAAACAAATATCTAGGCCAAATGCATAAATTCTTTGTAACCACCCCTGTCTGCTAAAACCAAAAACCAAAACCCCAAAAATCCAGCATAGAAAAATTACTAAGGCATAGAGAGACTCAGTTTAAATCCAAACAAATGATTATTTTAAGTAATAATAAAGTGCTCTCAACCATGCAATATGGAGTGTAGCATCCTTGGAATGCTTCCATGTCTTCCTAAAAGATATGACCCATAGAGAGACATGCAGATTGCTCCCCAGATGGATTGTTTCAGAACTCATAGGAAAGAATATCTACCTTGGAATCATTCAAATGTGGCTTAGAATCCCAGCTCTGCCACTTGGTTGCTGTGTGAACTTGGGTAAATTCCCTCCTGCCTCTGAGCTATGGGTTCCTCTTTGATAAAACTGGCATCATAATATCACCTTGCATGACGATCTCCATAATGGAAAAGAATATGAAGAGGAATATATGTATATATATGTATGACTGAAACAATATGCTGTACACTAGAAATTGACACAACATTATAAACTGATTATACCTCTATTTAAAAAATGGAAAAAAATAATATTACCCTGCAGAGCTGTTGTGAAGAAAAAGGAAGATTATATTATACACTTACAACTGTTCCTGGAACATAATAGATGTACTTACTGGCAATTCTCTCCTGTCCCGACTACTTCAGGGTGTATTTAAGGTCCTGAGAAGTTCCTTGCTGAGGGTGTGTTTACATGAGGCAGATATTTCTTAACTGTATTGTATTGTTAGACTCCCAGACTTTTTATTCCATTCTCTGTCTCTGCTTTTTTTGGTTGTTGTTGTTCTTTTTGGACACTCTTATTTAGCTTCCTGTCCTTGATGATCACACCTGCCTGGAAGACCTGCCATTGTCTACCTTCAGCCATGATCTTTCTCTACAGCTCTTGGCCCCGCTTTCTAATTGCCTGTGGATGCCTCACTTTTGATGCTCTGTCAGCACTTCTAAATAGGAATGCCAAACTGAACTGATAGCTTTTCCTTTCAGACGTTTGCCACTTTCTCCTTGGCTTTCTGTCAGTGTAACCAACTATCCTGGGAAGTGCGGGATTGTATATGATTTTTCTGTCCACCGCTTCCTTGATAGTCCATTAGTCACAAAGTCACATGGAACATACTACTGGAAATTCCTCACTTCCATCCTGCTCGCTCATTGTCCTCAGCCCTCACCATGCCTCAGATCTTGCCACATTTTACCATAATTATGGGGGTGGCCTTTTCACTTATTTCCCTGACCCTTACCTTTTCCCTTTTCACGCATTCTTCACTCAGCTATGAGAATTATCAGTCCCAAGAGGGTCATTTCCTTCTTAGAAAATTTCACTAGCTACTACCTTTCGATTTCAGTCTAAAACATCAGTGTTGGTAACGTTTATGTCTCAGTTTGGCCCAGACCTATTTTTTATTTTAAATAAATGTTTTTAAAAAATTTAATAGAAAACATTGCACCCATGCAGGCAAATACAAAAATTATATAACAGAAACTAATATACCAGCTACTTAGAATTAGCATTTGTTGATATTTTCCATATATGCTTCATATTTTTATTTTATTTACATATTTTAAAATAAAATCTAAAACCCTACCTCCTCATATTTACATTTTTAAATTTAATTTTTATTTTTTAATGGAGGTACTGGGGATCAAACCCAGAATCTTGCCCATGCTAAGCATATGCTATACCACTGAGCTATACCCTCCCCTTCCTATATATTTTTAAGTAAAATCTAAAACCCTACCTCCAATTTCCTACCCCTCTGTCCTTGGTATCTATCTACCTTATTTTCCCCTTCCTTTCTCATATCCCTTGTTCTTGGTGGTGGTGAGATGAGAAAGGAATGGTGTTTGGGGATGAGGGAAGATTTTTTAAAGAAGGGCTCCTAAGCTGGTAATCTGAGCAGACATGACTTCTTTCAGGATGAAACCACCATGTTATGTCACCGATGTCTGAGGAGTAGGCAATATAACAAAGTGATTTCTAATAATGACAATGACACTTGTAAGCAAGGCACTCAACCTCTGTAAAACTGTGTTCTCATATGTAAAGTGAGCATCACCATACTTGCCTCAAGGATCATGGTGAGATACTGTACGTCGAATGCCCAGATCAGAGCCTGGTACCGATATGTCAGTTGAGGATTTGGAATGGACCATAAAGGACTAAATGATGCAGTATTGTTTTTTCCAGCAGGAGTGTTGCACTGTGAATATGCAAGTGTGTAAATGTAGGCCCAGGGATTTTTAGGGAGGTATCATGAAATATGGAGTGTTTGGATTTGGTTTGAAGTTGAAGCTAGCAAATGCCAAAGTAACCAATTCCACTTCCCTTTAGCCTGCCTCACTCCACCAGCCTCTGGGTTACCCAGGGGTTAAAGTGCATAACCCCTTGCTAATCTATTTATTGCTAATTGTCCCCAGGGAAAGAACAATGTGGTATCTTCATTAAAGGCTTTGTCTCCTGCTACGAAAACCATCCCATGTCCCCCATTTCATCCTGTTTACCTTTTGTGTTTGGACTAACAAATAGTTAAATGGGTTTCTAACATATCTTTGACTTAAGTCATGTTTAAGTGACTTCCTGAAATAAATCAATGTTATGTCTGTCACAGAAGCAAAAAAGAAACCCTCCAGATATGAATGATTATCCTACTTGCTCAGGGTATGAGACTCCTAGTGCTGCAGAAAAGGTCATCAATCCCTGCAATATCCCTGACTCTTGCATTTTACATCCAGGTCTTAGAGTGATGGAAAGATATGTAGAATTGGGGACAGATGGAAAGTGGGGTAGGCTGTACATCTGGGAAAGTTCTTGTGCCTTGCTTACTCCTGCTGTTCATCTTGTGCTCCTGAAGTCTGGCACTAAAATACCCCTGCTTGCTGACAGGAGCTGAGTAACTTGGGTGTGGCTGAAACATTTGTCCTCTGAAGGAACCTCTCTATCTTTCGACTGTTGGTGGAAGCCCTTCATGGATGATGCCGTATACCACTTAGTATGGGAATGAGGAACAACCCTCTCTTGTTATGGTATTGAAACTAAGGGTAATAGAACTTTCAGTGCCAAAGATCAAAACATTGTTACAAACCTTGTGCATTTAATGAAAGACTGGTGTAAATTTTTCTCATGACTTACGAAATTTTGAAAATGTGTTGTCAAGGCCAATTCCCAAATGTTTTACAAACTCTGAAAAGTCAGATGGCTGAGAGCTTAGGAAAGGTCAGAAATAGTGGCTGGATTCTTCATATTTGCATAGTGTTGAGAGTAATTTAGGATGAGGAAATATATTTTCGTAATTCACATATATTAATGAATGCATAAATTCAATTTTTGTTGAATAACTTTCATCTAGAATCCGTACCCATGAAAGTTGGGTTGGAAAACAGGGATTGACTAGACCATTGCTTGTTCTGAAGGGAGGAAAGGTAGTTGAGTAGATTGATTTCAGGGAGGCTGAAACAGTAATTAGTTCAAGATTTCAAGCTTCGATTAATGAATCAGCTATTAAAATTTTAATAACTTTTTAGTTGATTCTTTTGTTATTTACTTCTATATATCTAAATAACATGGTAATATTGCTATTGTAATTTTTTTAAATTTTAGGCTTTAGTTTTTAAGGATTTAGCTCTATTTTATCAAATTCTCCCATTTTGCCACCATTTACATATGTACCTCACATTCCTCCAGTGTCCCAATATATTTTTATCATCATTTGGGTAATACTAATATTAATATTTATCTTCCTAAAATATGCAAATTATTTAGAACAGAACTGTGTAGTCAACTATGATTACTCTTTATTTCTTGCTTAATTACACTTCATTATATTGTTGTTCCTTAATTTAAAAATACATCTATTACTAATACAACCTCACTTATTCTGTGGTATTAATAATTTTATTGCTTTTGCTTGATTTTTGAAGAAGGTATTTATCAATAATTCAATCTCAAATTTTCTGTCAGATATCTAAATCTCTTTTCAAAGTGTTCATTCCCTCAGGTATTATGTTAGTAATATCTGTTTTTCTCAGAGCATTCTGGTCTGCTCTAGCCTATACTGGTTGCTCTCTATAGACACAGTTGAATTTCTGATGCTTTTCATGTCTGAAAATGGCATCACTTTTTCCTCACACTTGACTGATTATTTGGCTAGATATATAAGCATAGATTGGACATTTTCCTTCACATGTTGAAATCTTTCATATTGAAGGATCTAGGATTGCTCTTGAAAAGTCTTAGGACATAACTTCTGAGACTTTGTGGCTCCTTTTCCTCCTTCCTTTAGGCATGTAACGTGTCTCCTTTATCTCCAGTGTTGTCAGTGTTCTTTGGTCTCTTTCTGAGTCAATGATCTAGTTACTCAGTTATGTTCCTTTTAGTTTGAAAACTTATTTCTTTCAGTTATAGAGACTTTTCTTAAATTATTCCTTTGATTATCTCTGCTTCTACATTTTTCATGTTTTCTGTAACTGTTACTATTTCAGATATTAGACTTCCTGCATTGGCCCTCTTTTTTTTTTTTCATTTTTCTCTCTCCTGCTTGTAATTACTTTGTGTTTTGCTATACTTTCAGAGAGAATTTATCAACTTCATCTTCCAACATTCTCCAATTGTGTTTTCACTTTCTGCTATCATATTTTAAATGTCCAAGTGTTCATATTTTTTTCCAGAATGTTTCTTTTTATAGCATTCTGTTCTTGTTCATGGATGCAAGATCTTTTCTTACACATTGGAAAATATGTTACTGATAGGTTTTCTTTGAAGTCTATCTCTATGCACAGCCTTTGTTATCTTCATGTTGCTTATTTCTGCAGGTTGTTTTAATCCTTGTCTTTCATAGTAGAGATTTTTATATCAGTATCTGGTGATGCTTGACTATATGTTCATATAAAATAATGGCACATTTAAAAGCATACTGGTTGCTCTGTTCTCATGGATGGGGCTGGGCAGTTGTGGAGTTCCCTATAGGATGATTCTAGACTTACTCCTTGCTTAAGAGATTCCTGCTATCAGTGTCTTTGGGTCTTTTCTCTGTTCTTGTTGGATTCTCCAGGTGACTTTCTAAACTCTTGCCTAAAGTGTTCTGGGAGCCAAATTGGGGAAGCAAATCAGGAGCCTATTTATCCAGGGTATTAATCTTTCCTTAATTTCCTTGTTTACTGTAAAGTACCACAAGCTTTTAAGTGAGATTCTATGATTTATGGAACCCCCTGGTCTACCACCAGGACTAGGGCACAGCTACCGCCTGGTTGAATGGAGTAGGAGGATGAGATCTGAAAGTCCAAATGGTTCTTTACCAGAATTTCCAACCTTTCTTCCTATTTTTGGTTATCATTATCTCAACAGTCAGACCCATTTCAGGTTTTGCTATGTAAGTCATTTCTTCCTAGTTTGCTTTAGTGTCAGTTTAGAATTCAGTTTTCTCTAATTTGCTAAATCAGTAGCCATTTCTTCACCAGATTTTATGTCTGTCTATCTATCTATCTAGATATGGATATATATAGATTGACTACATTATCAGTCCTGGTTTCCAGCAGGCATTAGATGGGACTCAAATTAGAATTTTTTTAGTAGAGTTTAATAAAAGGGCAATGGTCACAGATATGAGAAGGATATAAATATATCACAAGGGATAGGACAGCATGCTGGAGTTAGTAACAAGATGACTACTAATCCTAAGCCTCATGATATGAAGAGAGTGCATGATTATGAGTACCTAGAGATAAAGACAGCCTATATGGAAAGGGTTGGAACTGGGTTTATGTTGAATAGGCACAGCCAGCTCATGGCAACCTTGCAGGAGGGACCTAGGGGAATAGTACTGTAACCAACTCCATTTCCTCATGCCATCTCTTGGTGGTGCTCTTGTTTATTCAAGTCCATAAGAAAATGTCAATGCAACTGATTTAGGTGAGTGACTCCTTGCGTGCACTCCTACATGCACAGAACAAAGTGAAAAATAATAGAGATGGATCTGGAGAGGAAAATGAATGTTAGTCCTAATTGACTCTGTGGTTATGTTGTCAACATCATTTATTTTAAGAAAAGGCAAAGCTGAAGTGATTTAAACTACATGTAATTGATGGTAAGGAATAACTAAAGAAAATCAGTCAAGATATTTTGAAAAATATAAAATGAAGTTGGTATTAGGTTTAATTATACATTTTATCTCTTTGTGACCTCACAAAAATGATGAATTTGAATAACCAAGTGATATATATGTATTTATGTGTTTTGATTCTTGCTGCTTCTGGACAGAATTGCTCCCAGTTGGATTTCACCTCAATATCTCTCATGATTACATTTCACATTGCATTTACTGTTCCATGAATGGCACCTATAGAATAAACGCTATTCACATACTTTTGCATTTCAAAATAATATGGTGGAACGTTTTCCACATGAAAACTCCAGTGAACATGGCAGTTAATTCTGAAGTTCAATTTTAAAACCAATCAGAAGCAGACTTCCTGATTTCAAATTCAAGTATAAAGGCAAAGGAAGGATCCTTGTAAGTAGTCGGGGTTTTAGAGAAAGTGTTTGACAGGGATCTAATTATAAGTAGAATATTTCCTGTATTGTGTTTCTCCTTTTTTCTTCTAATCCTGGAAGAGGCTGCACAAGTTTTGAACACAGTATTAATTACACACAAAGGAATTTAAAAATGTTCTTATAAGAGAAAGTTTAAAAATTGAAAAAAGTAATTCTCCTAGAAGGTATTCAAAGCTTTAAAACAGAAATAAAAACTTTTTTCTCCCAATATGATTGGTCACTGAAACTGTATACATCAAGAATAAATTAAACAACATAATTAGATATACCATCCTAATACAAGTGTAAAGACTCACATATTAAAAAGTCAGATTATATCTGAAGATCCATGTAAAGGAATCAAACAGCAAAGTATGGAATTTTGAAAATTTTTCTCTACTATGATCCCAGTATCAATAAAATGGAAATGTGTTTATGTCTATGCTTGTGACGTTCTTGAGTATTAACCTGCTCTTTTCCAGAATAGCCTCTGTAATACTTGATAGGCCTGGCATGAACACCTAGTAACTTTTATGGTTCTGAACATCCCTGGGAGATTAAGAAGTCTGTTACAGAGTCAGCTGTGACAAGGAAAACTGGACGTTTCTCACGTGCAGAAATGGCTTGCAGCTTTCCTACATGAATACAGGAGTGAGCAGTGGAAGCCTGTGTAGCAGTGTGTCTGTCGGAAACTAGACATCTTTCAAATGCAAGAGGTCAGTTCCCTCATGGCCTCACTTAACCATTTGAATAATTTCCCCACAGTCTAGTCCTAGCACTTCTCTTTGCTTTTACCTGATACAGTTAAGGGGCACCAGTACATGTACACCAGGGAAGTGTTGTATGAGGGTAGCTAATGTGTAAAGTGGGAATGCTAGAAAGAGTAAAATGTTAATACATGGCTTATGCCCAATTGCAAATACAGGGGACAGGAAACCACAGATCATCTGTGGTGAGAACAGGTTAGCTGCTACAAGTTGGGTAACAAAAACCAAAATAAACCTTGGTATACCATGAGGCCAGCATCTCGATGTTAGGAGTTTAAGTGTGACCTCCCCCCCAAATTCATACATTGAAGTCTAACTCCCAGTTTCTCAGAATGTGACCTAATTTGAAAATAGGATCATTACCAGTTAACTAAGGTGCTTCCTCAGCAAGGATCCCAGCGTTTTCTAGGCAAACAGATTCAGTGAAAAGGAAACCTCAATACTCATCATGTCTCCTTTTATTTACTTTCACAGACTCCTGAAGATGGAATTTTAGGAGGCAGGGGTGCATGAAATTAAGCCTTCTCTGTATCTGAACCCTATCTGTTACCTTGTCTTAATTTTTCAAAACTTTGTTGGTATCACAGAAGGACTAAGACGGGAGCTTAACAAAGCCCCCAAGAGCTCATCTTACAGATTTAGATCCTAAAACATCTGGACACCTGAATTTTGAACGCTCAGCATCTATTCCTCCTTGTTTTGCCAACAGTATGCCAGTTGTTCCCTGGAAAAGGACCCCTCTCTCATCCTGCTTGGTCTTGGTGGACAGTGAGTGGAAGAACCACATCCTCTCCCTTCCCTGGCCAGGGTTTATACATGTGATTGGGGCTAAAAGAATCAGACTCCTTCTTGTGGAAATTGTGGCCTTGTCACAAGGAGAGAAAACACTTAGAATCAATGTGGTGGTTGTGGCTTGAGAGATTCCTTTCATTATGGGCCAGAAGAGGCCCTAAACTACTGTCTCTGTTTTTCCCAAGACCTTAACTTTTCCTTGGGATTATCTGAGATACTCAGTATCCTTCTGATGACTTCAATTTTCTTGAGTTAATGAGTAGATCCTTAGCTGAGTCAGCCCTGTCATTTTCTAGTGTTATACTTTTCCGGTGTTCTGACACTGGTACTTCTGGGAATGATGATGGTTGAAGGGAATTTAAGTTACTTATTTGATAATTATTTGAGTGGGGAAACTTTTTTCTCTGAAGCTTCTGAATAGATATTTTATCAATTGATCCTGGATCATTAAGTGGTTAAATTTTCAGAGGAATACAATAATCATGAAAACCGTCCAGGGTTTTAAGTTTCATGTATGGGTAATTTTTGTTTGTTTGTTTTAAGTGGCCCAGTTCCTTTTTATATTGTCCTTAAAGAATAAGATTAAAACTAGAGGGAATGTTTTCAGTTTCCTGAAAATAGAAACTGCTGGTGGAAAAGGTCATGGTGATCTCCACAACACGACATAAATGATATTTAATTAATGGTTTTGAAAATACTTTTTATCCTTCAAGAGAAAGACTAGTTTCTTTATGTATTATTTGTCACAATTAATGAGAGTAAAGAAAGGCATTTTGGATGTCAGCAACAAAAATGCAATTCTCAGGTTATATAGCAAAACCAGAAAAGTCTATTTTAGTTCATAATCCACATAACACTCAGTTTAATAATTGAAAATATATAAAATACTTCTGATTATTCTGGTAATAATTGTAAAAATGAATGTAACTTTGACAAGACTATATAATGATAAGGTGTCTAATTACTGGAAAGTATCTGAAGACAGGTTAATTGGAAATCAAATTCATTTTCCAAATAAACAAATAAGTCTGTATATTTTTCTAAACAAAGAGATAATTAAAAAACTCAAGATAGTACATATGAACAATTCTAAAGTTTCAGAGTTTTTTGTTAATTAAAATGATGAACAATTTTCAGTTTATAAATTTAAAAGTTTTTACTAAAGAAGACCAAAATTAAATAATATTTTAATATGGTTATGCTTGAATTTGTTATTTCAGTTACTTCCATTTTATCCTATATTTGCTCAAAATTTATACATACATGTCTCTCTATATATATCACACACATACATATGTATAAAATTGTGTTCAATTAAATAAATACATTAAATATTATTTCCTTTAAAATTGATGTACAGATGCTCTTCCTTTACAGTCAGAAAATCTGGTGATGCAGTCCATCTCTGCTACTGACTACCCTTCTAGCTGTTGACTAATACAGTCTTGAAAATGTCCCTTAGTGTCTCAGCACCTCAGTTTTGTTATCTATTAAATATGGTGTCCGAATGATTGTTTTGCTCGCTTATATCAGTCATGTAGGATAGGTTATGTTGTGCAAATGACCTGCAAATCTCAGTGGCTTTAATAAATTAAAAAAAAATTTTACCCACCTAAGCAAAATGTCTATCAAAGATTAGCAGGAGAGGGTGGGGTTGTTCTGGTTGTAGTCACCCATCCAAGCTAACAGAGCATATTGAATGATGCCTGTCTTGATGCCAGAAGAAAAAGAGAGGGCTCGAGAATCTTACATTGTCGACTAGGGGCTCTAGTCTGGTGACTTGAATATTTAACTCATTGGCTGGTCACTTGGTCCTGTCAGCCCCCAGGCAGGGGGCCAGAAAATACCAGTCTATTATAAACACAGAAGAGAGGCAGATATTTTGCCAGTAGTACTAATGGCTACCATATCACTTCATAGCATTCTTTGGGCTTTGTAAATAAACATGCTTTGTAAAATATGAAGTAATATTTATACTCAAGTCTTTTGACTCTAAAGCCCCTCTTTCTATTGTGCCAGATTGCTGTTAAACTTCATTGTCATCCTTCGATCTTTTATTTAATTAGAACATGTTTATTGAGTGCTTATAAAATGCTAATCACTGTGCTAGGGATTCAAATGTGAATAGACATTCTTTGTCCTCAAATCATCCAAAATTCAGTAGAGAAAAAGAATACAGAACTCTAATACAATGAGATTAGTTCTATGCTTGCAGTGAAGAGGATGATTATGTTGCTGGGGTAGATTGAAAGTAACACATATGAAATGGGTTCTAGATCATGAGGCTTTTAGAGTTCTAAAATCATTGAGTTTTTCTATCACATAATCTTTGCCTCAATCCACTTAAAAGGATAACATGTAAGTCAGCTATTTAAAAAAATGAAACAAAAGTAGACCAGGTGCTGATTCTGTCAAATGAATAAAATTTTGTTTTGCTACATGGTCAGAATTATTGGGGATCTCTAAAACCAAGTTTAAATAATTTATGTTTAAGCTGCTTTTCCCTAAAAACAGACATCTGCTTCACATAGAGAAGCAAGTTACTGTTCCAGAAATTCATTTATACCTTTAGAAGTACTTGATTTAAAAAAAGGTGCATTTAGAAATTCATCTATATCTTTAGAAGTACTTGATTTAAAAAAGGTGCATTTTAAAGTGTTTAACCGCCACATATTTAACCGCCACATATTTTAAAAAATTAGTCCTGAATTCATGACAGAAGAAACCTCTTGCTTTTTTCTAAGTCATGTCAGTTGAAACAGGAAGGACTAGTAGGTAATAAAACCTGAGAATGGTGTATTTTCAAAAAATTAAGAGTGTGGAGGAGACTGTTTTGAGCCTTGGCATTTAATTCAGTTCAATAAACATCTATTAGCAGTAAGCCATCAAGAGATTTACCAACTCATGAGGGAGGGAGACAAAAATAATCTGTAGTATAAATTAGGGTAGAAATAAGTGGTACAAATAAATGTAGTGAGAGAAAACTGGGGGCACACAGGAAGGAGTGGTGTTCTGACTAGAAGGCCGGATCATGCTTCACAGAGCTCTGATATAAGCTGGGCTCGGAACAATGAATAGGGTTTCAAAAGCAGTAGAGAAGGAAGAGAGTGGGCAGTAGTGGGCGGTGGGGCTAGGGTGAGAGCATTTGAGATTGAAGTCAAAACATAAGGAAAAAACATAGTGACAAGAAAAAGCATATGACCTATTTTGGCAATGACAAGCAGACCAGAATGAAATAGGGCATTTTGGGGGGTGTTGTGTGTGTGTGTGCGCGCACGTGTATGTAATGAGAGCATCTGAAATCTACTCTATTAGCAAATTTCCAGTATTCAATACAGTATTATTCACTATAGTTATCATGCTGTCATTAGATCTCTAGACTTATTCATCCTACATAACTACAACTTTGTGCCTTTGACCAACATCTCCCCATTTCCCCCATCTCGCTGCCCCATAACCCTGGTTCTAGTCTCTTGAATTTGAGTCAAGAATGATGGTGGTGAGATCCTATGGAAGAAAGACCAGTTAGGAGATCCAGGAATGAGAACTTGAGAAACAAAACCAGAGCAAAGGGAATGGAGGAGGGGTCTCTGGAGTTCTGGGGAAGTAGACTTGATTTAACTTGGCGACTGATTGCATATGGAGAATGAGGGAGAAGCAAGAGTTGGAGAGGAGACTGCGTGTCTAACTTGGGTGATGTCCAAATCTTCTTAGCTTTTTAAAGTTACATCCCTCTCTTCTAGGACTTGTTCAATGAGTTCCAGAAATACAGGGAATTTCCTTGATCTCTTCTTTAGTTTTCCCCTTTTAAATTCATTCATATTATTGGACTGACTGGTGCCAGGTTTATCCATTTGAATCTAGGTTTTGACTCACTGCCCATACCTTTGGAATTGACATAATACAGGAACTGTAAGCATAAGAGTAACTCTATCAAAAGAACAGTGTCGCACTGATCTTTTTCTGTTGTTAAGTAGAGATAGTACCTTCCCATCCCTGCATCCAAACTTGGGTGGGCTCCTTACCTTTTCTCTTCGTTCTCAGGTAAGAAGAAGAAATGTAGCTGCTTTTGTCTCAGTTCAATAAGGAGAATGTGCTGACAAATGATAACAAAACTCAGAAAGTGATTTACAATTAAAACCTTCTCCTGCCACTTCTTGCTAAGCTGGGGCCTGCTTTGCAATGGCTGCTGGCAGCATCACTCCTAGCATTTCTTCTCTTTCTTTAATTTGTCAGACTATAGGAAGGGAGGAGAAATAAGAGAAATGCAAACGTTGTTAATTCTTTGCTACCATTATAGCATGACTCTGCTATCTGAGCCTGACGGATGATTCAAGCTTATTCTCTTTTGTTAGCACTTTGGTGGGGTCTTTGGAGAATCTTGCATACCCAGAGTGTCTCATCTATAGTTACCTTGATGCAGATCAAAGTTTCCCTATTTCAGCCAATCACTTTTATCACAGCTCTCAGCAATTCCGTGATCTGACTTGAGCATTTGTTTGCAGAGGGCATATCACAGGCCATCCTTACAGGAGATGCTCTAATCTAACTCACATGCTGGCTGACCTTCATCTGATCGATGGGAAGCACAAACGTGCTTTTGGCCCAGTCAGGCTCTATGACAAATTTATCCTAACTGTGCAGCATGCTGCTTCTAAACCTGTTATCCAGTCCATCTCAACCTCTAGATTATCTAAGTAAGAGACAAGCAGTAGGCTACTGCATCTCCACAAATACAGAGATCACATCAAAGTCTGAGTGATCAGTAGGAACCCCCTCCCACCAGTTTGAGATGATGAGCAGGAATCTGGGGCCCTTCCATCTGCCCCTCCCTAGGTGGGACTCTGGTACAATTGCAGCAATCTGCTGAGATATCTTCCACACCAGAATGCTCTTTATTTCTGCTCTTATGCCTTTTTCAAACTCTCAAAGTGGCTGAGAATTTGAGAGAACCATGAAATCAATGATTAACTTGATCTTTTGAAAAATTTCATATAATGTAGTACCCCTCTTTACATGCATCATTGATTATATGTTGATATTTCAGTTGAAATTTCCAACTTAGCATTATTTTCAATCACTATCCATTTGATTTTTGAGCCCACCGTCACCTTGGAGGCCATCCTACTGTATTCAGGCTCCTGTTGCTCCATGACCTCCAGCTGCTTCAGTTTCACATCCTGCTCTGAAAGCTTCTGCTATCCACATCTGTGCCTGAGTCATGGGTCACTTATTTGGCTGGAGGGGAGATGGACAAGTTAAGGAATTAGAGCAGTATATCTCAGCTCTAGTAAGATTTTGGACCAGATAATCCTTTTTTTGTGGTCACTGTCCTGTACATTGTAGGATACTTAGTAGCATCAGTAGCCCTACATACTAGATGCCAGTAGAACCTCCTTCCCCAATTGTGACAGCCAAAAATGTCTCCAGACATTGGCAGATGTACCCTGAGGGGTAAAATTTCCTAGAGTTGAGAACCAGTGAAATGGATAGAAAGAAGCAAGTTTAAGTTTTTTTGTTTGTTGGGGAAAGTAATGAGTTTGGTTTTGCATGTTCTAAGAGGAGCTATTTAGTAGTTAGTAGAACAGTAATTAAACCTGGAGTTATTTAACAGTCTATTAGAAACTGAGGTCTTGCAATCGTTAACAAAGTCAAGGTTAGACTTGTGATTTGGGAGTCTTTGTATATGGCTGTTACTGCACACTTGGGTGTGGAAGTTCTCAGCCTATAGGAAGAGGAGAGAGGGGCTGAGGATCAGTCATTGAGAAAGACCTTTGTTGAAGGCATGGACAGTTGTCACTGGAGATGGGAGTAGGACCAGAAGGGTGTGGTGGAGTAATCATAGAAGGTGGGAATGTTTTAAAAAGGAGAGGCTGGCAAGTAGTGTTCTGGGCTGTTGCTCTGTTCTGAGCCAACCAGGCTGGGCTCCAAGTAGGACACATAGATGTTCTGGGCTGGTCCTTAATCCTGATGGGTCCTGAGGAAGACCCAGTATGGGATATGATAATTATAAGATAATTTATCATTCTGCACAGTAGCAACATGAAAACTCTCAGGTATCAAGAAGTTCTTTTTTTGACAATAAAGCTCCTAAACGTCCATCAATGGCACAGTGTGTGTTGTTCAGGACAGAATCCATGAAGTCTGTCTATGGAATAGCACCATCTGATGTATCTTTCCCTCAGATGGAATTACTGACAGAAACTAATTTGTCTGTTCAAAAGTAAGAATCAAAAGAGTTTGTATTTATCTTATATTTTGTAAGGTAACCCAACAACCCAAAGTGGAATGATATGTCAAGGATGATAATGACCAATAAGCTAAACACAAAGAATATAAAGAGTAAGAATAAGTAGAATAGGTTATGGATGCTTTAGATCAGTGGTTCTCAAAGTTTTTCATCTTAAGACCTCTTTACACTCATAAAAATTATTGAGGAGTCCAAAGAGCTTTTATTTGTGTGTATAATACCCATCTATATTGAGAAAATTTAATATATATGTATGTGTTTATTAATTTAAAAATAATAGACTCATTGCTTATTAACATAAATAACAATTTTATTTATTAAAAAGAGCTATAGTTTTAAAAACATATGAGTAAAATCATACAGTATTTGTCTTTCTTTCTTTGACTAATTTCACTTAGTACCATACCCTCAAGGCCCATTCATGTTATTGCAAATGGTGAGGTTACATCTGTTTTTTATGACTGATTGTTCCATGCCACATACATGGAACTGTTTTTTCCATTCATCTGTCAATGGCCACACGGGCACTTAGGTTGTTTCCACATTTTGGCTACTGTAAATAATGCTTTGATGACATGGGGCGCATATATCTTTTCTAATTAGTGTTTTGTATTCTTTGGATAAATACCCAAAAGTAGAATTTTAGTGGATTATATGGTAGTTCTATTTTTAATTTTTTGTGGTACCCACTTACTGTTTTCCATAATGACTGTCCCAGTTTACATTCCCACTAACAGTGCATGAGTATCCCCTTTTCTGCACATTGTATCCAACATTTGTCATTTCTTGCCTTTTTGATAATAGCCATTGTAAGTGGTGCGAGGTAAATATCTCCTTGTGGTTTTGTTTTGCATTTCCCCAATGATTAGTGATGTTGAAGATCTTTTCATGTGCCTATAATGAAACAAACAAAAAAACTCAGAACAGACATTGTTGTAGATTTTAGCAGTTTTCTTTAAAATATCCAGCTAATAAAAATAGCTAACTTTGCACATTACCTTCTGCCCTAGTTTGTTGTGATATCACACATTTCAAGCTCTGGGATGCTCCATCGTACATTTGGAAGAAAATGAAAATGAAAAATATAAATAATATATTAGTATTATTTTGGAAATAGTTTGGACCTCTCAGACCTCTATATAGCATTACTGGGGTCTGAAGACCACACTTTGAGAATTGCTGTTCAGATGATGGCTCATAGTTTAGAAGGGCTATTGTTAATTTCAGCAGCGGCAACAGATTTTTGAAACAGGGCTCTGAGAAATAGGACTGATAAGAAAAAAAATTCCCCATGTATTGGATCCTTAATAAGTTTTGGGGAGGGTAAGATCCAATTAAAACTCATATTTATTGCTAATGTTCGGTAATTCTAAGATAGCTTCTAAAATTGGTTATTATAATTGTCTAACAGTTAATATGAAAGGACTATGTTCTGTCATTTCTCTTTCAAAAAAGTTTGATAAACAAAGTTTAGTCCTAGATTTGAAAAAGGAGCTCCTCTGGATTGAATATTGGGTATGTAGAATTTTGTATTTATGAAATAATATATGGTAATAGATTAAACATAGTTACTAACATTTCCATTTGCAATATTAATTTTGTCCCAGAAATACACAGACAAAAATATATGGCGAGAAGAAAGCAGATACTGAATATTTGCTCAAGTATATTACTCATCATAAAATATGGAGCTGGTATTTGACAGCAAGTCCTGGCAACTCAGTCGAACTCATGTATGGCAGAAATTTCTAAATACATTTAAAGGCTTATAAGGCATCTATCTATCTATCTATCTATCTATCTATCTATCTATCTATCTATCATGCAACTTCTTTATTCTGTATATTCCTTACTTGGCTGTAGGAGTGCTGTTAGAGAGAATAACAGATTGATTATCACCATGGATTGTGAAGCCAGATTTCTTGGGTTACAATTTTAAATTTAAACCATCTCTGGGCCTTTTGGTTCAGTTTCCTTAACTGAAAAATTGGAGTTGTAATAGTATCAATTTCATATGGTTCTTACAGGGTGTAACAGATGCAGTTAGAGGTAAAGATTTAGTGCCCTATCAGAGGTAAAACCATAGTGCCCAGAACAGAATTAAGTATTCTTTACCTGTTGTTTTTGAAGCTGTGATCAAGAATAATATGAATTGTAGATATGGTAGCTGATGGAGCTATAGCTTAAAAATAATATGTTTAGGCATCTGTGAAATAATAAGAAAAATATATAATGATCTCTGCCCTCAGATCCTGGCCCAGTGCTCTTGAAACTCTTGTCATTTACTATACAATCAAGGCACCTGAGCATCTTTTGATGTAATACTTGGTCTTTAATTCTGCTTCCTGACACAGAGCTCCTAAATCCCTTGGAATTCCTTGGGTGGTAGCAGAGTCTTCTTTGTTTTAGTGAGGTGACTCTTAGTGGATTTCTCGATGGGGGTTGTTCACCAGAAAAACCAAGCCTCAGTTAGAAGCTTAGAATTTTCAGCCTCACTCTCCATACTTCAGAAATGGGAAAGAGGCTGAAAGTGGAGTTAATAATCAATCAGGTCTATATGATGAGGACTCCATAAACCCCACCAAAGTATAAGGTTAGGAGAACTTCTGGGTTGGGAAACACATGTACATTCTGGGAGGGGGTGATACAGTATGAAAATTCCTCTGATTCAAGGCTTCAGGACTATGTAAATCATGAGTTCCCCAATCACATAGACAGGTTTATGTAATAATCAACTCCTATAATCCCTTACCACTCCATTCCCAACAATGCTGAAAGCTCTGGGATAGTAAGATTCATAATATATAGTGAATTTAGCCCTTGCACAGTGGTTGATCAGAGCAGGATATTTTGACCCCAGTGTTTTAACCACAAGAGCATGTTGACTATGTTGACTTCTACTGATGCATAGAAGGCATTCAATAAATAGTCATATTGTGTGTGTAATGTATTAAGTAACAAGTCAAATGTACATAGATATTTTTCAGTGAATGTTGAAGCACTTTTTAAAAAAGGATATGGCATTTTTGATGATTCTTTTCGGTTGGTAATGGAAAACAGATTATTCTGGCAAAGAATATTGCTTCTCTAGAATGAAATGGCTATTCTTGAAGCAAAGAGGTGAAATTACATATATACAACTATTCTTTTATAAGCCTTGACCAGATCCACTATGTTTCGTGGCCACAGTTTTCCTCTGTATACTGCAGAATTTGCATTATTCCTTAAACTTTTTATTTGTACACAGCACGGTTAATTTCTCTAACAGTAAAAAAACTGTTGCCAATATCTGTTAAATGTTATATTTTAAAGAATATTACTTCACTAATTACTTATGAATAAAATAGATTGTTTTAATAGAATTCAACTCACAGAGTATATTTCATACTTGGTTCATAATAGGTGTTCTCTTGGCACATTGATATTAGCCATTTTTGGAAATAGACAATTCTCTAAGCAATTGCCATTTGCGAATATAGATGCTTTCTTTATCTTTCCCTTGGCACCATAAATGTAAATGTATTCAAGGTCCATGCTGGAGTATTAAGAAGCAAGACAGACGTGTACAGTTGTGGACAATGTTATGAATCATTTAAATTGAATAGAAAGAATGAGCTAACATGTAACTTTAGAAAAATTTTACTTAGTAAACATCTGCCAACCACCAAGATGGTTGTAAAGATAGCTTTCTTTGGCTTCAATTACTCTATATCCAAACCTCAAAGTGTTCAAAATTATGACATGAACTGAATACAAATATTCCATTTACCAGGAAGTTAGCTACTCTTCTGAGAAAATAATAGTGAACAAATTAAGAACAAGCTAGGACATATGTAGAACATTAGCATTATGTAGTTAAAGCATAGCGACCTACAATGTTGGATTTGTAAAGAAGGTGCAAGTCTCTCTTTATTTTCATGTAGGCAAATCTGGTAAAAAGAAAGATTGTGTATTGAGTAGTCTCTCAAGCTGATAAAAAGAGAGTGAGAGCCTTTGTCTCTTATTGAGGATGGGGCATAAATTAGACATAAATTACATAGGACAGAATAAAAACAGCAGTATCAAATGCTAAATCAAAGCTTTCTTGTGGGAGAAGAAGCAATTGTTAAAGCTGCCACACTTGAATTCTGGCTCCACATTTACTAGCTGTGTAACTTTGGATGACTTTGCTTAGACTATACAGCTCCCTTAGTTTCCTTAGTTTTTAATTCTATAAGACAGAGATGAAATTATTGTGAATATCAGATGAAAAAATGCTTATAAAATGTTACAGTTTCTAAATCATACTATAGGCTCAACAAATGGTCTCCATTATGAGAAAGATGAGAAGACAAAGTATTCCTAAAATTTTTGCTAAGTGTATAGCAACAACTTTGTCTCAGGTTTGTTGTTGTTGTTGTTGTTGTTGTTGTTGTTGTTGTTGTTGTTGTTGAAGTAGCTTATAATTTATTAGGTGCAGGTAATCTTAAAAATTTTAAAAAATTAAAAAATACAAGAAACTGCACAACAGGAATGATGAGTTTTCCCTGAGGATTTGGGGCAAAAGGAAGTCTTCATCAAAATGATAATGCTTAAACTGTGTTGAAAGATAAGATAAATAAGATGTTTGTTAAACAGGCTCTAGAGATGGTGATGTGATGGTGGCAATCCAGGTGGAAGGAGCAAATTCAAGGAACTACGGTTTAGTTTTGCTGGTTCATGAAGTATGAAAGATGGCTTGTTGAAAGATAAGGATGACAAGTTAAACAGATGTCACATCATGTAGGGTCTTACAGTTTGTATTGAGAAGTATGAACTTCACTCTGTAGGCACAAGGAAGTCATTGGAGGACTTCAGTTGGAAAAGTGATCATATTTCATTGGAAAAATATTAGTGGCAATCTGAAATATATGTTATATTACTGGCAATCTGAACTATATATTAGAGAGGGACAAAAAGAGAGACAGGGATACTAGTTAGAAGTTTAATGTAGCTGTCCAGCTGAGATAAAATGACTGCCTAAACTAATTTTTTAGAGTATGATGCTTAAGAGAAATAGTCAAGTGGCAGCATTGGCAGATTTTGATTCTTGTTTGAAATATGATGCTAAAGGAAAGAAGGAGTTTAAGTGTTTAAGATCAATGCTATTGAATAAGAGAAGTGAGAGTTTCAAGAGGAAAGAAGGAATTAATTGTGTCAAATGTTAAGAAGATGTCAGGTAAAATGAGACCCGAAAAGAATTAATTAGAATTTTTAATTATGTTACACACACATACATACACGTATGTTGTATATGGATGAAGGTCTGGGAGGATTAGTGGCAATTATAATAATATCTGCTTTGGGGTGATTAAGTATGAAAATATGTTACTTCCTATATTTCTAATGAATTATAATTATTTAAAAACAGACAAACAAATTTAAAAAAGAAAATTAATGTGTTTTATATTTATTTGCTTTGTTCATTTGTGTTAAAAGCACTGGAGTTATGAGTGATTCACTATCTCTTATAGTAAAATTGGTGTGGTCTAGATTTGGATCATTTTAGACACTAAATTACCTCAAATAAGTAGAAACTGACATACCAAATTCTCATTGCATGACACTTTTCAGAGGCTTTATGAGGGCCCCATCAAAACTTAAATTTTAGTTTGAAATTCTTTAATTATAATTTAAGAATAATTTAACTCATAGACATAGAAAACAAATTTATGGTTGCCAGGGGGAAAGGGAGTTTGGGAGGATACATTGGGAGTTGGGGGTTTGTAGATACTAACTACTGTATGTAAAATAGATAAACAACAAGGCCCTACTGTACAGCATAGGAAACTATATTCAATACCTGTAATGGCCTATAATGAAAGATAATATGAAAAGGAATATATACAATGTGTGTGTGTGTGTGTGTGTGTGTATGCATAAATGAATTACTATGCGGTACCAGAAATTATCACAACATTGTAAATAAACTATACTACAATAAAAAAGATGCATTTAAAGATTAAAATTGGTATAACTAAACCTTCAATAAGGTTCAGTTAAAAATATAGGGGGATTATGTTTATAATTTTCCAGTAATATAGAAATAAAATTACACAGTTAATACAAGGGAGGAAAAGTTATTGGGGACATTTGCCTGGGGTGTTTCAGGGCCATGGTTAGCCATGAGGGGTGGGGGGGTGCCACAAGGAGTGAATAGGAGGCCAGGAGGTGGAGAAAGAGAGTTGATTGTCTGAGGGACTGGGTATGAAGGCTCAGTGAGATTGAAGGTGGTGGCTGGAGGACCACACCAGATGGAGAGGACTGGGGATTGGATTTGTTTTTAACCCGGGAAAGAGCCAAGTGTATTTACAGGTTGTGCAGAAGGAACAGGGAAAGAGGGGTATTTGAAAACGCAGACAAGAAGGGGGTACAGAGTCCTTGTTCCAGAGGAGACAGGAGGGCAGATGGGATGGAGGTCACAATTGCAGGAACTGGCCTGAAACCAGACTAAAGGGCATCTCAGCTTCTCAGGATTGAAAGGAGCAAAACGAGCTCCTGATTTCTGTCACTTGGAGGCAGGAAGTTGAAGGCTATTCTGCCTGACCACTTCAGTTTCCCTGTGAAACAAACAAGGTCATCAGCAGAGGAGAGCTGGAGAGAAGGAGGGGCCTGAGTGAGCACTTGAGAAGGGTGAAGGACTCTTTGTGTGGCTTTTGTGAGGACAGGGGGAAGGTCTGGCCGAAGAAGGATGAAAGGTTTTGCTTGGGTCCCACCTGCAGTTTGTGCAGTTTTCTCCAGTCCTGTTCAGCTGTCCTCAGTCTTCTGGTACAGATGGAAAATAGAACACCCAGATCTGTATCTTCCTTTCTTATATATGTCTTAAGGTACATGTTAATGATGGAGCATGAAGCTTTCAAATCAGCTCATTTAAAAAGAATCCTTTAATTGATTGGCATCTTAACTGAAGGAGATGTACTTAGACATTAGGTGACATGTTATTTCTGACCTGTTTCTGAACGTAACCAGTGCTTAAAATAAGTGTCCTCTTGGCTCTCTCATTATCTTAAAAATGACATATTCCTGCTAGTTAACTGGATAACAGAATTATTCTTCTTATTTTTACTCCTTCACTGCTCTTTGCCTTGTTCATCTGTCACAACTCATGTTTAAATGGCTCTCCATCCTGTATGTGACTTGATACCAAAAAACCCCTCCAGCATATTTGGATGAATCTCATTCAGTTTGGAATTACATTCCTGTTCTCTTTCAAAAATCTCACTGTTTGTAGGGAGACTGAAAACTTGGTTTAAAATAGGGACCGGCAAACTCTGGCTTGTGGGCTAGTTCCAGACTGCTGCCTGGATTGTGTATATGTGGCCCATGAACCGAGGATGAATTTTGCATTAAGTGGTTGAAAAAAAAACCCAAAGTAAGATAATTTTTCATGACCTGTGAAAATTACATGAAATTCAAATTTGAGTGTCCATTAATAAAGTTTTATTGTGACATATCACACTCATTAACTTAGGTTTCATCTATGGCTGGCTTCTACTTTACGATGTCAGGATTGAGACGTTGCTACAGAGATCTGTATTGCCTGAAAAGCCTAAAATAGTGAACTGTTTGGCCTTTTACAAAAAATTTTGCTGACCCCCGGTTTAGGGGTGGTCTCTGGATATTTATGTTACCATTTGTTTAGCCTTTTTTCTTCTTGTTCTTTAGTGGACTTAAATTATTTAAAGGAGCAAAGTTTTTTTGTTTTTTTTTTGGGCACATCCTTTATGTATTTTTTTCCCCAAACTAAAGGAACAAAGTTTTGACACTGCCTATTTAAATTTTTTGATAGACTAACACTATTAATAGGCTATCTTATGGTTCAGATATTGCATTGATGTGTAATATCTATCATTAATATGTTCAGGTGATCTTTATTGAATTCTTACTAGGGTCTTTGCCAGATTCTGTGAATATAGGACTGGGTAGGATGAATATATATAGTTTACTGTCATATAGTACATTACTCGGCTCTGGACTCAGACAGCCTCTGTTCAAATTTTGTCTCTATTACTTTCTTGCTATGTAAAATTAGACAAGCTCTTTTGATGTATTTATCTGTAAAACTGGGATGTGTATATATATATATATGTGTGTGTGTGTGTGTGTGTATATATATATATACAAACTTATAATGGGATGTATACTTATCTCAAAACTGTCTTGTGTTAAAAATGATTAATTAAACAATTTAGGTGATACAAACTTTATTCAACACTTCTTGGAGGAAGGTATAGCACAAGTGGTAGAGCACATGCTTAGCATGCACAAAGTTCTGGGTTCAATCCCTAGTACCTCCTCTAAAAATAAATAAATGAATAAATCTAATTATCTCCCCCCTCAAAAAAGTTAAATAAAAAAAAAAAACCACTTCATGGAATGGGCGGTCTCCATTCTTAAGGATCCAAAGAACTGCAAAATGGTGCAGAAGGCAGGTACTTTTATTGGATAAGAAATAAAGAATAGGGTAGAGAAAAATAAGAAATGAATAAGGAACAAAGAAATAAGTCTAAAGCTCAGAGAGTTGGCTTAGTGTTTGGGGATTGGCTGACTGGATATACTGTGCTTCTGATCAGGGGGAGCATTTACAGGGACGGGAGAGTTATCTAATTTCCATTTGCTGATGTGGCGTCCTGGTCAGGAGAGACTCCATCTTGGGCCTGGAAATTTATTTCAAAACGTTTGACCCTCTAATGAGATCATTCATATAGCAAAGTATCTAGCACATAATAAGTATTCAATGTTGTTGTTGTTATTAGACTGTACTCATTTCTATGATGAAGGAAGAACCTGGGTCTATGGAAACAGTGAGGGAAGACCAGCTAAAACTGCTTGGAGTGCTTTAGTTTGCACTCATGAACCTGGCTGGAGAAACGATGCTTCTTTGAACACTCACAGAACCCTTAGATTCCTGACCACTGCTGGGGGTGGTCACAGCCCCATAACTAGGTCATAGTTCCTTCTGCTTTGAACCTGACTCTTTCCTTTGAACAGTCTTCATGGTTTCATCTTCATGGTTTTACCTCCTAGATTTCAGTGATAATCATATGCCAGTCTCTGTGGTTGGGAGAATTCCTTTAGAGGGAGCTTTTCTTTTCTAGTATTAATCTTATTCTCACAAATCTTGTTCTCACAAACCTGCATGGTGAGTAAGAACTGTGCCTTTAATTTATGGACCTACTTGCAGACGAATCTTCTGGAGCCAAACCAAATGCCCACCTGCCTTATTCTATTACTCTTAATTGATAACCACAAGATGGGGCAAAAAAATGAGTCCTACTTAAAATGTGTTCTAAAAATTCCAATTCCTGTTGTTTCTGCAGCTGACTCTGGTTTCATAAATGTTAAAATTAGAAAGAAATAGGTGAGGGAAGTACAAAGGAAGATACAACTAGGAAGTAGAATCAGTGGAAAATCTGGGTAGAGTTCTGTCTGGTAAAAATCATATCCAAGATCCAAAAACATCATGGTGAGGACTCTGTCACTACAAGTGGAGAGCCTTTGCCTTTTACAAAATATCTCAGTAGCTAATTTAAAATGATAACCAAGTTCAAGGATGATTTTGCTTCGATCATAGCAACCTTGACTATGCAGAGACTCAGAAAATATTCCTTAATGGGGAACTTTTGGTCCAAATCTTTCTAATAAGAGCACAGTCATACATTTTCCTTTGAATAAGCAAGGTCTGTTCCTAACTATTTTTGAATTATTTATTGTATTTTGACAATGGAATCAACGCAGTGGAATGCCTAAGGGGAATTTATTTTAGGAAAAAAAAAACTTGTTGGAGTCTTGGTATTGCATAAGTTGTGTGAGCTTGGCAAGCTTTTTGTTTTTGTTATTATAAGGTGGGATAATAAGACCCATCTCCCAGAATATTGTGTGGTATATATGAGTAAATATGTGTAAAATTACCAGCATATATGGAGCATTACCTAAATTGTAGCCATTATCATATTAGAGATGATTCCTCTTTGCCTGAGACTCAAAGCAAAGATACAATCATTCTGTCAATCTCTTATTCAGAATCATTTATCTTAGAATAATTTTCTCTAACATATCAGTGCAAACTACCACTTAACTATGTGTTAAAATGGATTTGCAGCAACAACATTCTATCACAAAATTGTCTTTTCAGACCAAAAAGAAACTTAACGTCCTCATTAAACATTAATTTACTACAGGATAAGAAAACCCATTTCAATGAATAAGAAGCCGATCCTCTTGACCCTTAGCTGAGAACTTGGTAGACATTTAAATAGTTAACTTTTAAAGATTTTAAAGTACAAGTAACAATGGGTTTTTAGGCGATGGTTTAGTTACTTGGAGTACAACTACATCAGGTTGAGAAATGATGTTCCTGGTGACATGTAGAGAACTCAAAAGGATCAAAAAATGGTGATTAATAATAAAAGTATGTGACTGTTACTGTTTTTCTCCGCTGCACAAAAACGTGTATTTCACAGAACAGGAGTGGGAAGCTGGCCGTAATTGAACATTTATGTTGATTTATTTTTGTACCCAGCTCCATGAATGGCCCTAGTGATGTAATCTACAGCAGAGAAATACAATGTAGTACATCCATGACAATGAGAAGTTGTCCCTAGGATCTAAGGCCACAGTCTCAGATGAAAGGCTCAGTAAAAATTCATGAATGCTCCTAAGTAAAACATGAGATGCTTTGTCTCCAAATTCTAAAACATTCTTTTCCCCCATCCCCAAGGTTTATGTAATTGCTATTCTTTAGGGAAATGGTAAGAATATATATATCACAATTGTTTTCTGAAAACGATAAGATTTACCACTAAATATTCATATAGAAATCAGCAATACTTAGTATAGTGCTTACTGTATGACAAGCACTGTTCTTGTGAACAAAATTGGCAATGAACAAAGCAGACAGGAATCTCTTCCCCTGAGGAGGTTACATTCTTGGTCAGCTTTACGTTCGTGGTCAGAGGCAGACAATAATATTAATGTGTATGTATGTGGGTGTATATACACACATGTATATGTGCGTATCTGAATATGTTTGCATGTGTTTATGTATGCTTACGCAGTGATGAGGACTATTAAGAAAAACATAGAAGGAGGAGATGAAGTGGGAGGGGCTGCAGTTTAGAATATGGCTCGAAAAAACTTCACTGAGAAGGTGACATTTGAGCAAAGATTAGAATAAAAGGGGAAAATGCATGCAGGGATTTCTGAAGGATGAACATTTCAGGCAGTATGACCATTTAGAGCAAAGGCCCTGAGGTTGCAGTAAACCTGGGATGTTTGGTGACTATCCAGTCTGCTAGAGTGACAGGAATGTAATAGATGAAATGAAGGAGGTCATATTTGGGAAAAGTAGATCTTACAGGGCCTCAGGGGTTCTCCCAATTACTTTCACTCATAATGAAAGTGGGAACCATTGATCTCATTAGTGAAATCATATTTTAAAAGGACTACTCTGGTTGCCGTGTGAATCATAGACTCTAAGGAGCAAGAGAGGAAGCCTTTGGGGCAGTTAAGAGGCTTTTGCTATATTTCACGTGAGATAAGATGGGACGGTGGCTTGAACCTGGCTGAAAGTAGTGGAGGTGACAGGAAGATTGAATTCTGAATATATTTAAAAACTTGAACTAGCAGAATTTGCTAGTAGATTACATGTGATATATACATCTTTTTCCCCTGAATATTTGAAGGGTGGTTGCCAGTTACTGTGGGAAAATAATGGAGGACCAAATTTTGGAGTGAGGTCAATAGTTCAGTTTTAAAATACTAATTTGAAATACCGTCCAATTGAATTGGTAGTTGGGTATAGGAGAAATCCATGCTGGAGTTATAGATATATAGGATAGCAGTTTTAGGCACCTAGATGGTATTTAAAGCAGTGGTAGTCTCTGGTAAAATCACTAGACGAATAACAGTTGACAAAGAGAAGAGAAGGTCCAAGGGCCCTTCCTTGGGACAGTCCTAAAAATTGGGTAGTGTTTCTCAACTTTAGCTGCACTGGGGAATTACCTGGAGACCTTTAAAAATTACTGATGCCTGGATCTCATCCCCAAAGATTCAGATTTAATTATACCAATTAGGAAGCAGCCTGTCTGTCATGGAAGTTACATCTCATCATTTTTGCTCATTAGAAAAAGTCACAAATTCAAGTATATATTCAAGGAGATGGGCATAAGGAAGTGGCGATCACTAGGGCTATCTTTAAAAGCTAGTCTGCCACAGTAGTTATAAGTTTATCTTAGTACATATTTGGAAAAGACTCATTTTTTTTCCACTTAAACTCTAGTGATAGATAAATATATTGAATTAAATATATTGAGTCAAAGAAAAATTCAGTGAATAATAATAGAGGTAATGCAAAAATTCAAGATGGTAGTATAAAGTACATACATTTGAGAAATGATGTATTTAAATAAATGACATTTTGTGTGTTAACATTATGTGCCATTTTCTACTACTGGGATTAATGCTCCCTTGGCTGTTATAGAAAAGAGAATTGTAAGTCACTAGGCTCTGACTGTTAGCAACTTCTAAAAAGCATAATTCAAAAATATTCTCTAGGTACCATCAAAAATGACATTTGAAAACTAAGAGACAAAAATGTATGTATTAAATCTTTATTTTACTGTAACTCAGGAATAGAGAACTGCTGTAGCAGCAATTACAGCAGATGTAGAATTACACAGAGTGAAATCCTCCTTCCTTCCCAGGCAGCTGCAAAGTTTGCATATTAATTATCATATTATGTCTGGCCCCAATAAAGGATGCAATAACAATGAAATTGAAGACAAATGCTCATGGGAAATTTTATAGAGAAATTCTGAAGTAGATACTCAGGGCTTTTGCCAGTATTACCATTATTATGAGATTTTTCCTGTTTTTGAGATTCATAGGGTTTCAACCATCTTATTCCTCTTGCATATTCCTCAAATGAACATTATCACATGAAAACAGATTTAAGATTATGAATTGAACTCTGAAGCATTTAGGTTGAGCTGTGCAGAAAAAAAGGAAAGCATCAGTAAGTGCCAATGGTTAGTAAAATTTTAATCTTGTTTCTTTCACTACAGCCTGGGAATGAGGGTTTTATAAACTCACAGAACTTATCTGCACCTGAGGATGACTGAGTCATGGAAAGAGTCCAGACTGAGAGCCAGGGATCCATGTGTGTAGGGTTTTGGTCCTGGATCTTTGAATAGTTTTGACCATCTATGTAACCATGTTTACGGATTAAAAAAAAAAAAAAGGACCAAGACATCTTTTCTTTCTTGTTTCATGGGTTCCCCTCACCCTGTACTCCAGCAGATTGTGGCACAAGTGTATTTTCTTTTGAGACTTGATGTTCTCTCACTGTGAAATACCAGCAACAAATCCTATATTTGACAAAAATTTGTAACGAGGAAATTGGAAGTGATGTCTGTACTAAATGCCCTTGTTTTTTGCCAAATACTCTTGGCCAACTGTGAATCACACCACCACCACCCTTTTATAAAAGCCAGAAACTTAAGGGCCCTCCTCCCATTTCTCTCATGCTTTATAGCCAATCTGGAACTGAATTCTGTGGCTTTATTTCTTAAATATCTTTTAAAAGCTTCACTCTTCCCCATCTTCACTATAAATAACCAATTTTGAGCTACCATCACTTATTTGCTTGGATCATTGCAATAAAGAGAGTGAATTATGTAATTTCTTGTCGTGATTATATGGGCATAGAAAGGACTTGAGATTAGACATGACAGACTTTCTAATGATTGCTACAGAATAAGAAATGGTTAGATTTTGGAAGCCATCTTGTTGTGTCTGTGACTTAAAAATTAGGAAAATGGGTCCCCAGTGGAAAAGACTTTTCAAAGTTTATAAAGTTATTTTGTGTTAAAGCAACAGATAGCTGTTGTTCAGAGTCCTACCCCGACATGCCCAGGTGGGGCTTGCCCGGGGGGGAGGGTGGGCGGTAGTTGGGGTGTGGGGGAAGGAGAGGCAGAATATCATACTGATTAGTAACAGTCGGATTTCAAATGAGGAGGCCTGGCCTGGAGCCTCGGTGCTGCCACGTGCTAACTATACTGTTTTGGGAGATTTTCTACTTCTCTCTGGTGTTTTTCTTCTTTAGTATCTTATCCTCAGGTAAACCATTTCTCCTCCGCTTCTTCACAGGTTTATTTTAACCATCAAACATAAGGAAAGTACTTGGGACCATGTTTGACGCACATTAAACACTCAGTGTCCTGAAGTCATGCTTTTTTCTCTTGTTCATGATTCAAAAGGCTTAAGATAGTAGAATGAATTTTGTTTTCAAATTATGATCAAAATATTACATTGTTTTATGAAGTTTCACAGCTGAAAAGGGCTTAAGGCCACCATGTTAATTCTACAAATGAGGAAACTGAGGTCTAGAGAAGTAAGATGATGTGCCCAAGGTTACATAGTTCATCAATGATGTGATGTCAACAGGAGAGATTCCAGTTCTTACTGAGATCCCTTTGGAAGATATTCACCTACATTTCCCTCTTCCCTCAATCAGTCTTTTCCATTGCCTTGGTGTGCGCAATCAGAATTTAGTTTGAATTCTGCCAAAGAAATCTTTTTGCATGATGCAGATAACATGTATCTTTGTAGCAGTTTGACAAAGCATAAATGGCTTCTAATGAACTGTCACTGTGTACTATCTCAACAAACTTAGAAAGGTTATCTAGCTTTTGCAGGGAGTTAAATGAGATTTTCTTCAGTCCATTTCATCTTTAAAACTTTATAACTATTTATTTCACCACATCTGTAAAGTAAGACAGAAATACAGAGTAAATCAGGATTAAAATTTTGTGAACCAGAGATGATGATTTCCCATTCTCTAGACAGATTTCATTTCAAATTTGAAAGCATAAAATGAAAATTCATACTAAACATGAAACAGACATTTATATAATAATGTATATGGGATAGAAGGGGAAAATTACCTGGGAATCTGGGCAATATGCCTAGATCAGAGACTACTTTCTGAAAGGAGGATAACAAAATTTCTCTGAGCTCAAAGCTTCTCTGTAAAACAGTCATTCTTTTTGGACTGATTCCCTAAGAAGTGGTCAGCCAATGAGTGAACCACAGGGTTACTAAAATGGTAACTGCGCAAAATACTTTTGTCTGTCATTTAATTACAATTACATTCAATTTAAAAAGGCTTCTTCTCATAAGATCCATTTTTTTCCCCTAATGAATCATTTGTTAATATACATTTTTTTTCCTTTCTAAATAAGGTGACCATAAAATTTACAACCCACAGAGAGAACAAGAGTAAACCAGGGTGGTCCTGGGCACACCACAGTGTATGATAATACTATCTCTCTTATGGATATAACCAGCTGGAATAATGCATAGGATTGACAAATTGGGAAAGTTTATTTTTGATGTCTTCCTCTTTGCCTTTGTATGTACTTTTCACCCATCCTGATGCTTTCTCTTTCTCTGTGCTCCAGGCTCTCTTGACATTCCATCCACCCTGCCATGTCTAGGTAGTGTTTCGCCTGCCAGTGTTGTTCTCTTCAGGAGAGAGCTGCCATTGTCCTCCATGCTGTTTTCAGCCACATATCTGGAAACTGATCCAATAAACCAATTTACCCTATGTATAAATCATAACTTAGTGCAGAGGAAAACACATTTTAAAAACTTGAACAGTTCTGTGTTTGAATTTTGTTTCCCTACTCTTTAGCTGTGAGGCTCTGGAAAGTCCATAAGCTCTCCAGACTGTTGATTTCTCTAGAAATTTCTGGATGATATCTATTTATGGGATTAAACAGTATGTTCAGTTAGATTGGGGGTGAATTCTGCTAGATGCCCCACTTAGAGAGCTAGGAACTTGAGAATCAATTATCTACCCTAATTTTGGAAACTTAAGCCAAGAATATGACATTTTATCTCCACGAACAAATTGTTTTCTCACAGAACAACAGTCCTTTTCTCCCTTTTGCTTCTTTGTTTGGAGCCAGTTGTAGTTACATAGGATTTTTGATACAGAGAAAGACATTGATTGTAATTCTTGCATTTTTAAAGATTAATATTTGGATTGGTTATGATCATAAATACCAAGATATTGAGTTAAATATTGTAGATTGCTGAAATTCACCAGAAAACAGAAGATCTTCTAAGGAATTCCCTATCTAAGATACAGAATTGGATTATGATGGAAAAATGAGGAACGTTTTTTCCCTTTCCTAAATGGTTCTTAAGAATGTTTACTCAGGAGGTTTTAAAATTTTTTATTTTTTGCTCCCACTGTCTCAAACACATTAAGACATGAATAAAATCTATAGTGTTATATATGAAATATTAATTTCTGTTTTGAGCTATTGTAGAACTTAAGAGATAATTGTTACTAAAAACGTGACCTTGACACCTAAAACAATACCAATTTTTAAAAATTCTCTCAAAAATTAAATTAGATAATGCTACTACCACATATATAACTAGTTGCTTAATTGTAGCTTTTCTTCCTCTAGCAACTCTATATATTTTACATCCTGTCTGAAAGAAAGATACTAGAAAATAATCTAACAGGTCTTACAATATTTAATAAAGGGCATTCCAGAGGGCAGGTTTGAATGAGATACTTATGGGCTTAGGGAGGAAAAACTTCCTTTTTCCTACTAAACCTTCTATTATGAGAAAAATTTTTAAACATGCAGAAAAGTTGAAAGATTCTACATTTAGAATTTTGCTATATTTGCTTAATCACATACTTATCCATCTGTCCTTATCTCTATCTACCCATCAATTCATCTTGGTTTTTGAATGAATTTCAAAGTGGATTGCAGACATCTGTACACTTTACCTTGGACACTTCAGCATGCATATAGTTCACTGGTTCTATACTTATGTTCCCATTTTTAAGGTAAATTTTACCTACAAGGAAATGCATACAGCTTAAGTGTAGCACTTGATGAGATTTAACAAATGCATACACATGTGTAATCCAAACTCCTGTCAAGATACTGAATAGTACCATGACTCCAGAAAATTCCTTTCTAAGTTAATACCTACTTCTGCCCATCGTACTTAGGAAGTAACCATTGTGATGTTTTTCACTATGGATTTGTTGATAGAACTCCATATAAATGAGTTCACCTTATATTTACTGTTTGGTGTTTGAAATTCATCCATGTTGTTTTGAGTATTGGCACTTTAGTCTTTGTTGCCAGTAGTGAAGGACTGCCTTTCAGGACCCCCTTTAATTATGCCTCAAAGACAATATTTTTCTCTGCTTAAAAGTAAAGCTAATCTATAGCATCTTTTAAACAAAATGGGGAAAAAGGTTATAGGCAGATTTTTAACTGAGTTGTTGTATATTAGGATCTTCTATTTCAGGATGTTTTTCCAAGTTGTTCCTTAGAAATTTAACTTCTATTTGTCCTGGTTACAGTAGGAATTTGCTCCTGAGGTAAAGAACTTGATTATTTCATGGGGCTGAAAATGTACAGCCATCCTTACTTATTGTTTTTCTTTGCTCCCTTAGTATACTTATCATCTACAGACAGCTGTGGTAGTACACAGGGTGGAGAAAAGTAGGGAACTCAACATGTACAGCTGTTCACCTCTGTCACTAAATTGATGTGATAATGGTGGAAGTATTAGCCTCTTGATTGCACAGATTTTTCCACTAGTTCCAATTCTAAGCCATGGAAAGCCTATGTAAAAAAACTTGACAAAGACTGCATTTTGCAACTGATACTCATTGGGTTTGGATAAATCTATGGCACGAGTGAAAAAGAGAGATAAGCCACCAATTACCAGCATTATTCCAAGGATATGAAATTGGCTCTAGTGAAGGCCTAAAGCCACTATTAAAAATATGTGCATGTGTAAAAAAATTGAAGGCAAGTTGTTGAGATGATTAACAAATGAAATAAAGTAAAAAAGCAAATTATAAAATCTGTTTCATTAAAACCCACAGAAGCAATATATTAGACCCAATCACAACAGTGCTGGAGCAAGTTTCCTGCACTTGAAAGCAAAACTGGGGTGGATGGAGGAAATAAAAAGGTAAAAAAAAAAAAAAAAGTCATGCAAGAAGTTGTCTTAATCTCTGTGGCAGAAGTTTTGTCAGAACTTCTCCTTTACAAGTAAAAGAAAACCAAACCAAACTTCCATTTCCCCACATCTAAATTTTTTGTTAGTTTTTTTTTGTTGTTCTCTACTTCTAAGTGAAGTTGTTTTCTTTACAAAAAGTTTCAGACTGTTTCAGAGAGATACTTTCATAAAATACAATGAAAATAAGTTACTAGCAAAATGAAATATAAAATAAAAAAAATAGAAGTCAGAGTTTTTTTGGGGGGTTTAAAAAATTTATCATGGTAATTTTCAAACAAAAGTAGAAAATAGAAAGCATAATAAATTACCATGTACACATCATCCAGCTGCAGTTATCAACATTTTGCAATGTTATTTCATCTTATCTTCTCACTTTGGAGATACTTATCAAAAAGGTAAAGTGCAAATACTTCCAAAGCAATGCTAAATTATCTAATTCTGCAGACTTATCTTCCCACCAGAAGTGTTAAACAGACGGAAACTCTGTCACTTCCAAAAGAGCCAAATTAGAAATTTAGCTTTTGAGTTCAGAGCCCAGAGCATTCACACCCACCAAATTCACAGTGCCTGATAAATTTTCATCCCTTTCACTTCTAATAAAGTTGTTTCAAAAAAAGCAGGATTTTTTTTATATCTTGAATATGTGGTTTATTATATATAGTAATACATGTAATGATTTTGCATGAAGATCGATTAGTGGATTGCTAGGTCAATTGGTATCATAAAAGGTTAAAGAATGAAAATATTAAAACTGGAATTAGCAGTTAAACCAGTGGAGCAGTGAGATGGTGGAGGAAACAGCTGCTGTGTTTGTTATAGTTTTGTTAGTCCTTGTTTATGATAGTATTGGATGACATCATAAACAGTTCATAAATAATGTACATTCCCTGTTTATTTCTTCTTGCAATATAATAAACAATGGCTTTTTTCCAGTCATGGCATCTTGGTGTGTTTAATAGGCCTTGCTGGGGGTAGTCTTGTTGTTAGCAGAAACTCATTACATCACTGACATTTCTGGAATTGGATATAGTAGCAAAGAAAAACCCTGGAGCAGAGATACCCAGCAGGAAAGAAAAGCAGCAGAGAATATTACTGGAAACAAGATCTCCACTAGCCAGAAGTCAATGGACACTGTAATCTTTGTGGCCTCAAGGAATGATGTGGTTGAAATAGCTGATGGAGAGCCAGAGAGGGGCTTATCTATTTATTTTGTTTTTGTCTGTTTCTCCACACTGGTGTAAAAGTCCATGAGGACATGGATTTTCATCTTTTTTATTTGTCACCAAATACTGAGTGTTTCGCATATTGTACTCATTCGATATAGTAAATATTTGTCAAATGAGTGAATGAATACCTTGTCCTTCTGAATAGGTGGGTGAGAGGGACACCCCTTCCACATCAGAGATACTAGACCACTGGGGAATGTGGCAAGGGGATTTGGCTGTGATAGCTTTTTATATTATATCCTCTCTCCAAACAATAGGAGTTTAAACATTTTTATTTTTATTTTTTATTTATTTATTTTTTTATTTCCTTGCTACAACTATTTTATTTATTTTTTTAACATTTTTTTATTGATTTATAATCATTTTACAATGTTGTGTCAAATTCCAATGCTCAGCACAATTTATCAGTCATTCATGGACATATACACACTCATTGTCACATTTTTTTCTCTGTGAGTTATCATAACATTTTGTGTATATTTCCCTGTGCTATACAGTGTAATCTTTTTTATCTATTCTACAATTTTGAAATCCCAGTCTATCCCTTCCCACCCTCTACCCCCCTGGTAACCACAAGTCTGTATTCTCTGTCTGTGAGTCTATTTCTGTCCTGTATTTGTGCTTTGTTTTTGTTTGTTTGTTTGTTTTTGTATTTGTTTTTTAGATTCCACATATGAGCGATCTCATATGGTATTTTTCTTTCTCTTTCTGGCTTACTTCACTTAGAATGACATTCTCCAGGAGCATCCATGTTGCTGCAAATGGCATTATGTTGTCGGTTTTTATGGCTGAGTAGTATTCCATTGTATAAATGTACCACCTCTTCTTTATCCAGTCACCTGTTGATGGACATTTAGGCTGTTTCCATGTTTTGGCTATTGTAAATAATGCTGCTATGAACATTGGGGTGCAGGTGTCATCCTGAAGTAGATTTCCTTCTGGATACAAGCCCAGGAGTGGGATTCCTGGGTCATGTGGTAGGTCTATTCCTAGTCTTTTGAGGAATCTCCACACTGTTTTCTACAGTAGCTGCACCAAACTGCATTCCCACCAGCAGTGTAGGAGGGTTCCCCTTTCTCCACAGCCTCTTCAGCATTTGTCATTTGTGGATTTTTGAATGACGGCCATTCTAACTGGTGTGAGGTGATACCTCATTGTAGTTTTGATTTGCATTTCTCTGATAATTAGTGATATTGAGCATTTTTTCATGTGCTTTTTGATCATTTGTATGTCTTCCTTGGAGAATAGCTTGTTTAGGTCTTCTGCCCATTTTTGGATTGGGTTGTTTATTTTTTTCTTATTGAGTCGTATGAGCTGCTTATATATTCTGGAGATCAAGCCTTTGTCGGTTTCACTTGCAAAAATTTTCTCCCATTCCGTAGGTTTTCTTCTTGTTTTACTTCTGGTTTCCTTTGCTCTGCAGAAGCTTGTAAGTTTCATTAGGTCCCATTTGTTTATTCTTGCTTTTATTTCTTCTAGGAGAAAATTTTTGAGATGTATGTCAGATAATGTTTTGCCTATGTTTTCCTCTAGGAGGTTTATTGTATCTTGTCTTATGTTTAAGTCTTTAATCCATTTTGAGTTGATAAACACTTTTAGTTAACTTAAGAAATATATTTTCAGTGAAGAGGGATTATCAACAAGTGCTTAAATAACCAGTGGATCCACTTGACTCTATCTGTATCTGAGGGAGGAACCATTTAGGTTAGTTGCAATCCAGTTTTATTTCGTCTGTTTCTTTGTTTTGTTTAGGTTCTTGTTTTCGTAAACAAGTCATCCATCACTTCACCAAGATAACATGAATGTTGAGAATAGGTTGATGTGTTCTTGAGAGAATGCAGGGACTGGGGCAGCATGGGGAGCAGCACAGGGTTATTTAGCCTCCCCCTGAATGACTCTAGACCAAGCAGACAATGTGTGAGGATCTGGAGATGTAGCAAGAGCTCCTGAGGACAGTTAGAGTGATATTGGACAGGACCTCAGGGTTTCATATGGTCACACAGGGCTTTTCATAGTCTGATATTCTTCAATCACAGTGGTTGCTGAAGGAAAGCTGTTAATTGCAGGGGAGTAGTAAGCATGTCTTGTGCTGTACATCCACTGTATACTCCATATTTGCCAACAATTTAACCATAGTTCCTTAATTGTTGTAACTTTATTTACTTTTGCTTTAATTCTCCACCCTCATTAACCTTCATCAGTAATGACATTGTTTCTGGGGAATCTGACAATTAACATGTGAGATTCTTGAGTTGGGATTCAACAACCTTAGAATCCTCTCTTGTCATCTACCCAAACCTCTAATAGCAGAACAAAGTGGCACAAAACAACTAAGGATATCTAGCTTTCTAATGTATGAAAGATATGGAAAATACAACAAAATCTGCTTAGGAATAGTAACTATATTTCATGTTGACAGATGGGAAAACAGGCTAAAGGTTAACATGATTCCCTTAGTGGGATTTCAGATTTAAAATATGAACACCTCTTTGGGTAGAAATATGGATGTCATGGCTCTACCATGAGCTTAGATTTTTTTCTGTTTAATTATTTCGTGTTTAATATCAAGTATGTTAGTCTATAATCTGTAATTCTGTTTATTTCTATGCCTATAGGTCAGTTTCAAATCATTTCCTGAGTACGCACACAGGTATACACACACACAAATAAACACCACTTCTTTCCCTTAGTAAAATGAATAGATTTAATTGAATTAATAATGAATAGAAGACTGAACAGTCTTTCCGTTCAAAAATGATAGATATCTTTATTCAATTCTTCTGTTAAGCATCTGAAATAGTGTCTGTGATTTTCTTTATAAGGGTCTATATTTTGTTTTTGTTGTCTGGTGATTGACCTCTTTTTCATCACAGTTTCTTTTTAATTGTTTTTGTTTAAGGAAGATGTTGATTGTTTTGCATACATATCTTGTGCCCAGTCACTGTGTGGATATCTCCCATGAATTGGAATTATTTTTAATATATACTCTTGGGATTTTCATATAAGCAATCATATTATGTGCCCAAAATGATAAATTTGACTAGTTTCTGGTGCTAAGACATTTGCCCTGCCCCATGTTTTTTGTGTGGTGGGCATACGATTTAGCCATGGCTGTGTGTTCCTACCTGGGAATTTAAATCTTGTAGGATGAAAGCTAAGGGAATAACAGGGGAAGAGATTATTTGCTGTAGCTGCAGAGGACTTGAGAGCACAGTGGTGTAATGAATGTCTGATGACACTGAGGGCCTTCTGAACAGATCATTCTTATCAAAGGATCTGGGCTATCTCCCTTTCTTCATTTCCTTCCAAGGATCCTGACTGAGGGTGAGGATTGGGGTGGATGATGGAGATGCAATAAGGGCAGAATTTAGAAAATAATGATTAAATTTGGAGCAGCAAAGGATGTTCAGATTAGTTCAGTCATAGATGATAGATTAGAATGAGCCATTAGAGAAGATTAGAAAGGGCTTTGGATTAAGAATCTTAGACTAAGAAAATAGCCTGTGGGCTTTATGAGCGTATGATGATTATTCATAAAAGTGTGAGTTACAAAATACTTTTAATAAGCCAAAAAAATGGAGTTTACTATAGTATCAGTGGAAATTGAGAAAAATTCAACAGGGGTCAAATATCTACTTTGGATCCTGCAGGACTACCTAATGCCAACATGCTAACAGATTGGATATCTATTGCTGTCAGTGTCGTAAGGACCCACTTCCATCTTTTAAACATGTTGGGGGTGAAGAGACTAGAGGAAGAGAATTTCTCTGGACAGGGATGCTTGTTCATAATATGTCCACCTATCCCTTACCATGAGGGAGAGCAAGGGACTGTGTCCTGGGAACTGCAGTCAGCAGTTCTAATAGAGGAACTTTAAAAAAACAAGTAAAAGTGCTTCCCAAATGAGAAATTGATTGAAATGAAACAGTACTTGTACATATATCACATCCAAAAAGAGGAACTCCTCTAATAACCATATGATACTGCACTGCTTATCTCTATCATTTTTCCTGATCCTGGTTCTTGAGATGTCGGAACAGCCAGCAATAGAGAAGGTGAAAGAGGAATAAAGAAGAAGGAAAAAAAAAAATCTCCATCCTCCACTGCAGGCTTAAGTCTGATGCAGATTCTCTCAGGGGCAGGAGAAAGGTTTTTTAATTGTATTGAACCAGATTGAAATCAGACCATTTGTCACTAAAAGGACTTAGGAATTTGGGGGGATCTGCCTGCAACTTATGGCAGATGCAGGGAAAGAATTAGTTCAAGAGCCTATTTGAAGCTAGAATGGGAGAAAGAATAAAGCTTTTCTCTGTTTGTACCCCATTGATTCCAGCTGATTCAATAAAATGTTTACATATTGTTGTAAGAGGGGAAAGTTTACTATGAGGAGACATGGGAAATAAGAAAATCAGAATGTAACAACAACTAGCTTGGAATGAGTTTTTAAAACCCTCGAGCTAGAGATGGCAACAGAAAAAAAACTGGACAGATGTGAGAGAGATTTAAAGGACACATTTTTGTATGTTTTCTTTTTTTGATGATGGCTAATTGAATTGAATGAGAAGATAGATTAAGAGATTAGTTTAAGGTTTCAAGCCTGGGATAATGGTGTTTACAGAAAGAGAGTAATCAAAAGGGGCTCATTATTGGGAAAATAAGGAATAAAAGGGGAGAAAGGGCTGTATTTTGGATAACCTCCCGCGTGCAGAATTTCAGTTGCAATGATGACTAGTATTCCCCTTATTTCTAGTATAAGCTTTTTATTTTAGAACAGCTTTAAATTTGCAGAATTATTGTGAAGATAGTACAGGGAGCCCCTGTAGACCTCAGACCCACTTTCCTCTACTGTTAACATCAGACATTTGTGTGGTATATTTGTTATAATTGATGAACAAATATTGGTACATTATTATTATTAACTAAAGTCCATCTTTTATTCAGATTTTCTTAATTTTCCCCTAATGTCCTTTTCTTTGACCCACTAGGATACAATTCATATTACATTTAGTTATTGTGTCTCTTTGGGGTCCTCTAGACTGTGACGATTTCTCAGATGTTTTTTGTTTTTGATGACGTTGACAGTTTTGAGGAGTCTGGATAGGTATTTTTTAAATATTTCTCCATTTGGGTTTGTCTGATGTTTATCTCATGACCAGAGTGGCGTTATGGTTTCCTGGGGTGGGGGTAAGACCTCAGAGGCAAAATGCCATTCTCATCATATGCCAACCAGGCTACGTTCCATTAGTGTGACTAGCACTGTTGACATTGCTCTTTATCATCTGGTTGAGGTCATGTGTGTCAGATTTCTCCACTGTAAGCTACTCTTTCATTTACTGTTTTCCATATAGTATTATTTGGAAGAATGTCACTGTGCACAACCCACATTAATGTAATGTGGAGTTATGCTCCTCCCTCCTTGAGGGCAGAGCATCTACATAAATTATTTGAAATTCTTCTCCATGAAAGACTTGTCTATTCTCCTCCATTTATTTATTTATTAAATCATTTAATTTTGGATGGATATTATGATGGATAGTCATTACTTTGGGCTGTAATCCAATACTGTGGTTTTTTTTTGTGTGAGCAACCTAGACAACGTATATTTTAGACAAAAGCATATAAACACATAAAATATCATTTTATGAGCATTTTTATAGTGCTTTACATTTTATAAAGTACATTCTTATTTCATCTTCACAAATTTAAGATAGTGCATTCTTTCATATACTGGCTTCTGGAACAAAAGTAGTTCAGTCCTAGGTTTTCTAAGTTGGTAGGCCACTTCTTCCATTGCATAAAGTTGTTCTATTCTCCAACAGAAGCAGATGTTGTTTTAAGTGGTTAAGAACTCAGCCTCAACAGGATGCCAAGTACTGCCATATAAACTTGGATGAGTTAGTCTTTCTCAGCCATGATTAACTGAGGCTGAAGGAACAAGGGTGGAAATTGGTGTTTTCAGAGTGGCACCTGAAGTTGTGAATGGGAAAACCATCTGGTAAGGGCTGTAGTCGCTCCATAGGACTCTCTCCTCCCAAAAGCCAGTTTCCTGCTGTCATCTCCCAACGTAAGCAGAAGCCAGCTGCATGGGAGATCAAAGGATGCAGAGTATAGGGGTCAGCCTCTCCCTGGTGGAAAGGAGGGCAAGGAAGGGATTTCACTTAGAATGACAATCTCCAGGTTCATCCATGTTACTGCAAATAGCATTATTTTATTCTTTTTTATGGCTGAGTAGTAGTCTATTGTATATGTGTGTGTGTGTGTGTGTGTGTGTGTGTGTATGTACACATCTTCTTTATCCAGTCATCTGTTGATGAGCATTTGAGTTGTTTCCATGTCTTGGCTATTGTATATAGTGCTGCTATGAACATTGGAGTGCATGGGTCTTATTGAATTGTATTTTCCTCCAGATATATGCCCAGAAGTGGGATTACAGAATCATATAGTAAGACTCGTTTTAGTTTTTTGAGAAATCTCCATACTGTCCTACTATTTTATTTATTTATTTGCTCAATTTATTCTAACTTTGGCCATTGGGAGCTCTTCCAGTTGGTTCTCATATCCCTTTGACATACCTCTGTTGTTGTGATTTTGCAATCACGTTGGTATCATTGGGAGTTTTTTGAGCACTTTCTTACCATAAGCTATATACATTTCTCCCTACCTAACCATCTTTATCTATATTAAGCTAAGCATGAGTTCATACTGGTGTCTCCAACTCTAATCCAGTCCATGGTGATTAGTCTAGCCTCCTTTTGCTTATCTGTAATCTCCCAGTGAAACCATGAGAAGTAGGACTCCCACCATTTTGCCATTCATATATACAAAACTGTTCAATTCCAGTATACATGTATAGAGGTTTCAGTAATTGTTAACACATGCCCCAGTGAGAAGCAACTTTTTCCCCTGGAATATGGGTCTTATGAATAGTTTCTTTTGCTTTCAGTCTTATAGAATCCACTCATTTCCGAAGTTACTTAGGGCAGCACCTTATTCTCCCACTCCCTTCAGTGAGGTTTCGTACATTTGTAATACATTTAGATTCTTTTGTCATATTCTGCATTTCATTCTAACACCTGCCAAACTCTAAAGTGATTTTTAAAAAATTTATGTACACTAAGGTTTACTTTTTGTTCTGTAATGTTCTATGCGTTTTGTTTAATATCTTATATTAACCATTACAGTATCATAAAGAATGGCTTCACTGCCCTAAAAAATCCTTTGTGCTTCAGCTGGTCAACTCTTCCTAGCATATACATATAGTTTTACACCAGTCATCTCAGTTCTTTGAAAAAAAATTCAGAGCCTTTAATTTATCTTTATATGAGTGTGTGTGTGTGTGTGTGTGTTTGTGTGTCTCTATTACACATGCATATTACACATCATTTTACCTTCACTGCTAATTATGAATAGAAAGTTATATTCCCACGTAGGCAGTTATCAAAGTGTCAACAATATTAAAAGCATTGTCATATGATGAAGTTTGTTTGAGAGCTTAACCATAGAAAGATATTGTATTACCTAAATGTGTCACAAATCTGGTGAAAAACTTTCCAATTAGAAAAGTTAAATGCAGTCATTTTGTTCATTCCAAAGCATCGATGCTAAGTCGTAGGTAGAAAACAAACATCAAACACATATATTGTGCTTCATGTTCCCAAAGGCTTCATTCTCATGCCATTATTGTTTATTAGATATTTATCAACAATTATCTACTTGTCTTCAAGTGTTATAACTGAGACTTTAGTGATAACAATAGGTATGTCAACAACATGAGCAAGTTGCAACAGGTATAAAGAACTAAAGTGCAAATGGAAATAATTCAAGACTTATCAACATATAATTAAAATGATGCTAAATAATTGCCCAGTTTCCCAAAATTGGTCTCTGAATCTTCTACACTGCTTCCTAGAAGACAAATATACTGCACCTCTTATTCTTTCACAAAGCCAAGGATAACCTTAGTCACGCATTTAGTATCACCTTTTCATGATATCTACAGATTTAATGTGATCCCTGTCAAACTACACAGATCATTTTTCACAGAATGAGAACAAATAATTCTAGAATTTATATGGAATCACAAAAGACCCAGAATTGCCAAAGCAATACTGAAGAAAAAGAACAAAGTGGGAGGAATAACCCTCCCAGGCTTCAGACAGTACTACAGAGATGCAGTAATCAAAACAGCATGGTATTGGCACAAAAAGCAGACACATGGTTTAATGGAACAGGATAGAAAGCCCAGAAATAAACCTACAGACTTATGGTCAATTAATCTTTGACAAAGGAGACAGGAATATATAATGCAGAAAAGATACTCTCTTCAGCAAGTGGTTTTGGGATAACTGGACAGCAGCATGTAAATCAATGAAGTTAGAACACCCCCTCACACTATACACAAAAATAAACTCAAAATGGCTTACTTAAACTTAAAACAAGAGACTATAAACCTCTTAGAAGAGAACATAGGCAAAACATTTTCTGACATAAATCTTAGCTATGTTCTCCTAGGGCAGTCTACTCAGACAATATAAATAAAAGTAAAAATAAACAAATTGGACCTAATTAAACTTGTAAGCTTTTGCACAGCAAAGGAAACCATAAGCAAAACAAAAAGACAACCTATACAATTGGAGAAAATATTTGCAAATGATGAGACTGAGAGGGGCTTAATTTCCAGAATATATAAATAGCTCATACAACTTAATGACAAAAAAACAAACAACCTAGTCCAAAAATGAGCATTAGACCTAAACAAGCAATTCTCCAGTGAAGACATACAAATGGCCAATAGGCACATGAAAAAAATTCTCAATATCACTAATTATCAGAAAAATGAAAATCAAAACTACAATGAGTTATCACCTCACACTAGTCAGAATGATCATCATTCAAAAGTCTACAGATGACAGATGCTGGAGAGAGCTTGGAGAAAAGGGTACCCTCTTATACTGTTGGTGGGAATGTAGTTTTGATACAGGCACTAAGGAAAACAGTATGGAGATTCCTCAGAAGACTAAAAATAGACTTATGATATGATCCAGCAATTTCACTTCTGGGCATATATCCCAATGGAACTCTAAATTCAAAACAATATATGCACCCCATTATTCATAGCAGCACTATTTATAATAGCCAAGACATGGAAATAACCTAAATGTCTATCAACAGAGGACTGGGTAGAGATGCTGTGGTATATTTACACAATGGAATACTACTCAGCCATAAAAAAGAATAAAATCATGCCATTTGCAGCAACATGAAAGGACCTGGAGATTGTCATCCTAAGTAAAGGAAGCCAGAAAAAGAAAGAAAAATACCATATCACTAATATGTAGGATCTAAAAAAAAAAAAAGAGAGACACAAATGAACCTGTTTACAAAACGGAAACAGACTCACAGACATAGAAAACAAACTTATGGTTACCAGGGGTGAAAGAGTGGTGGGAAGGAATAAATTGGGAGTTCAGGAATTGTAGATACTAACTACTATATATAAAATAAATAAGTTTCTTCTATGTAGCACAGGGAGCTATATTCAATATCTTGTAGTAACCTATACTGAAAAAGAATATGAAAATGAATATATGCATGTATATGCATGAATGAAACATCATGCTGTACACCAAAATTTGACACAACATTGAAACTGACTATACTACAATTGAAAAAAAGGAAGAAAGAACTATGATGAAGCTTACTTGCTGAAGTTTCGAAGTTCACAGGGGATTTATGGAAGTGCTCTGGGGTACACTTCCTCATTACTGGGCACCAATGAGAAGCAAGTGTTAAAACGAGTGTTGAAAACTGTGCACTTAGATCTGGTACTGCCCCTTTCTAGCTATGTTACTTTGGGCAAGTCATTTTAATGGTAGTTTAATCATCAGTAAAACTGAAATAATAATGCCTAGCTCATAGAACTATTTATTTATTCACTCAGTTAACAGATATTTGTTGAATGCCTACTATATGTCAGATGTTTCTCTCCGCCCTGGAAAATAAGTATTTTATTTTTTATTTTGCCCTGTGGCTCTACTTGGTAATGGTATTGGGCTGGTACAGCAACCTTCCCAATGTTCTCTACTTTTTATTTCAACTCTGTCTCTTCCAGTCTTGCGGCTTCAACTAACATCCTGAATACAATACAACATCCTGAATACAATGAGTTTCTATCCTGTTGAGAATGTCTTAGCCCGGGGTGCTGCCTTCGGGTGGATTGAATTTAGAGGAGCGGGGACTCGGTTTCCCAGAATTCCCTTTGCGGTCTGGCTTCGGCTTGGCGTTCTCCACACGCAGAACGGAAGCAGCTGCCATATTTGCGTTCTGAGGGAGGCGCGTGGTCCGAAGCTGTGTGCTAAATTTTGCCTGCGGTAGCTTGTCTTGTGGGCGCGGGGCAGCCGTGGGGCCGCCATGGGGCCTGCGGCTTCTCCAGCTCCCGCCAGAGCTCCTTCTTCACCTTCTCTGGACCCCGGAGCAGGTGGGTGTGCGGCTTTGCGCCGTCGCGGTTTGGATAGGCCCTGGGAATGCCGAAAGGACCAAGAAAAGTAGGTTCCTATATTCTTAAAGCTTATCTCCTAGTTAAAAAATAGAGATTGTACCAATAATCAGTTGCCTTTGTGAAAAATACTGCATAACATAGCTGTATAGCATATTACGAGTTTTATGTTGTGAGGAACACACTATCTTAATGTATAAAATGTACGTAGCGTGATCTCTTGTACAGAGTTGATGCTCAAAAGATGTGAACAGCATCTACCATTACCATTCAGGTGTTTATTTGTTGAGCTTGCAGTTATTGGCGTCTTCTATATGGTAGTGGAATGTGTATGAGAAGACACCATGGACTGCTTTTTCATTTCTCCCAGTACTGAATATTGTACATTCATATCACAAGGATGTGTATTGTAGCAGGATTGATCCAGACTCTGTAGCAGTGTTAATCCAGTATAATTAGAGTGAAGAGTTCAGAGAATATAGCAGCAAGTGGCTGTAAAGTCAGAATGGGGAGCGGATTGTGACAGCCTTTACTACCTTGTAAGGTTGTGAATTGAACATTCTATAGATTAAGGAATTGCAAAGATGGTCAATATTCAGTTCTTGCCCTTAAACTTACAGAATCATACAAGCCCATAAGTGATTACTCCTTTGAACCAGTTTGTACAAGAGATGGAGAGATGTGTAGGGAGTGGAAGTATTGAACATAGAGTAAGGATTGAAATAAGCAGACTTCGGTTTCTAAACCAGAACTCTGGTGTTATAACTGCTTTTTAAAAGTCCGGTCCCTGTGGTGTGATTGGTTGGAGAGAATCGTGATGGATCTGGGAACAGGAGATCATGCTGCACACAGGACAGATTTAAATTCTTACTAGAATTTACATACTAGAATATTAAAACTTTTAATCATCTTCATGAACCATTGATAAAATTCAAAATTTTGTGGGTTTTGTGTTTTAAAAATTATAAAATAATTGCACCTACAAGAAGCAATAGATGATCTTCTTAAAGGCACTTGCATACACTATCCAAATTTAATGACTTGTTATATGCTGTATTTAAAAAATAAATAACATTGATTCCTTTGATGTATCCATCACCAACCCCATTCACTCCCTGCATCCCACAGATACTATCATATAATCATCATCTTGAATTCAATTCGGTGCTTATCATTCTCTCACATGCTTTTATACTTTTCATAGTAAGTATTCATCTATATAGAATATATATAATTGTGTTGGAAAGTATTAAAGGTATGCAAATATAGTATCATATTGTAGTTATCTTTCTGCCTTTTTTCTATTTTTTTGTGGATCTATCTATGCTGCTAATTGCTATATAAATGTTGACTTTATCGTAATTAATTCCCCTATTGATAGATTTATTGGTGATTTCCTTTCTTTTTGTGTGTGTGTTATACTGCAGTGAACAATCTTATATGTGCTTCTTGGTGCTCATGTACAAGAATTTAATGTGAAATATAATGGGTAGTAGCATATGTACATCTTCAATTTATCAACATGTTATCAAATTGCTTTTCAAAATGCCTGTTCTGATTTGCAATCCCACCAGCATTATATAAATATTCTCATTATTTGGCAGCCTTGATTTTACCATCAGAGAAGCGTGAAATGTTACTGTTAATCTGCATTTTCCTGAGTAAAGTAGCATGAATTTATTGGTAATTTGTGTTCTATTCTCCGAATGCCCTTTCAGTCATAGAACATCAATATAAACTCTGGATTTGAGTCCTTTATCATTTATATTTATTGAAAATATCTTCTTGAGTTGTTTTTCTGAACTTTGTGATATCTTTTGCAAATAATTTTTTATGTTGATGTAGTATTCAAATATATTAATCTTTTACTCTGTGCCTTACATTTTCTCTCTTAAATAAATCATTGCCTATCTCAGTATCAAAAAATTCACTAATTTTCCTGTATTTTCTTCTTGATTGTTTTTGGTCCACTTTTTCTTTATATCATTGATTTATTTTTATTTTTGGACTAGCATGAGGTAGAGATCCAAGTTTTTTTCCATGTGAATAAATAATTTCTCTGGATATTCCCTACTGATATATAATGTTAATACTATCATATACTGTATATCTGCAATCACTATTCTTTTTCTACTTTTATCCCATTCTTGGGTCAACAGCATGTTGTCTAGTTACTTTAGCATTATAGTGAGTCTTGACATCCAGTAGGAAAGTAGCCACATCTTGTCTTATTTTTTCTTCAAAATTATCTTGACTATCCTGACACCTTTATCTTTTATTTATTTATTTAGGCTTTTTTTTTGGTGGGAGGTGGAAATTAGGTTTATCCATTTAATTTTTTTTAATGGAGGTACTGGGAATTGAACCCAGGACCTTATGCATGCTAAGTACATGCTCTACCAGTTGAGCTATATCCTCCCCCTTTATCTTTCATTTAAATTTTAGGACCAGTCAGTCAAATTACATGTACAACCTTGTTTGGATTTCATTGCTATTGTATTGATTTGGTAAATGTTTTGGATATTAATATTCATGTCATCAAATCTTTCCATCTGCAGACATGCTACATTTATTTAAGTCGTTTATGTGCTTCAATTATGTTTAATTATTTTTCTATAATAGTTTGGCACAATTTCTCCAAATCCTCAATGACATTTTTTTTAATGTAATAGTCATCCTAACTGGTTTGAGATGATATCTTATTATGGTTTAGATTTACATTTCCCTTATTATTAGTAATCTAGAGTACCTTTTCATATCTATTGGCCATTCGTATGTCTTTTTTTAAGTCCTTTTTTTTTAAGGAACAGTTTTAAGTTCATGGCAAAATTGACCAGAAGATACAGAGATTTTCCATGTAATCCCTGCCCCTTGATTGTGGTAACATCCCCCACCAGTGTGGTAAATTTGTTAAAATTGATAAACCTACATTGATACATCATAATCAGTACACTCTTGGTACTGTGCAGCCTATGTGTTCAGATAAATGTTTAATGACAAGTATTCATCATTATAGTACCATACAGGTTGCTTTCACTAACCTAAAAATCCTCTGCGCTCCACTTATTCATCTGTACCTCCTAACTCAAGTCCTGGCAACCACTGATCTTTTTACTGTCTCTATATTTTTACCATTTCCAGAATGTCATTTACTTGGAATCATACAGTATGTCGACTTTTCAGATTGACTTTTTTTGGCTTAATAATTTGCATTTACAATTCCACCGTGTCTTTTCATGGCAGGATTGCTCATTTATTTTTAGTGCTGAATGATATTCCATTTTCTGAGTGTATCACAGTTTATGTTATGGTTTTCTTGTAGATACTCTTGGGTTTTCTATGCAAACAATTATATCTCCTGTGAAAAATGACAATTTTTGTTTCTTTCTAATTTTTATTACTTGATTTTATTTTTTTCTTTATTACATTGACTAAGACTTTAAAAATCATATATTATCAGATTTTATCATCAGGATTATACCAGAAGAGTCAAAATGTTCAGTATAAATTGGTCTAGTATTATCTTAATTCAATGTGTTTTAGAGGGAGAAATGATTTTTCAGTAGGTTTTTGAAGTCTTTATTATTTAATTATTCTTAAATCATTTTTTATGATTTGTATTTTTTCCAAAAGTTGTTCATTTCATGTTTTTAATTCTTGACCAGTCATTATCATGTTACTTCTAATTTCTATACCATGTACCCATTTTCTTTTTTAATATTCTTTATTAATGCCTTTTTTTCTTGAACGTTACTTGTCAAGATTTGTTTCTTTTCAAAATTTTCTCTAGAAACCTTCTTTGGTTTTGTTGATATTCTGTGCTTCTTTGTTTTTATATCATCAATGATATAAAATTGTCTTATGTGTATTCATTTTTTCTTCAGTTTATGTGTACATTATCTTTTAAGTTCTTAAAATCAACTCTGCTTCCAAATATATATCCCTGTGCTATTGCTGAATTGATGAATTTATTCACTATCATCCCCAGGTAGAGTTCCAGCTCCTTATTCAGGTACACAAACCTGATCTGTTCCCATCTCTTGTCTCATACTTTGCCCTTCCAAATCATTTAAGCTCTCCACATGCCTTCATGCCATTCCTTCTACTTGTAATTCTGATGCACCTTTCCTCTTCCTAACCAACCCTACAAATCTTTCAGGACTGACCTCAGGTATTCTCATTAAAATCTAACTTAGACTAAGAGCTCCATCTATCGTATATACCATTGCACCTTGTGAATTTTCTCATTAAAACTATTTAGTGCTAGAATTGAGTTGGTCTTTTTATTACTGATCTTCCCAAGTATGCTGTAACTACTCCAGGATAAGAGTCTCACCTTATTCATCTTAAAATAGACATTCTATTTTGAAATAATGTTAGAGTTATAGGAAAGTTGCAAAGATAGTACAGAGAATCCCTGTGAGAGCCCCCTGCCTGATTTTAGTGTCTCTAGTGCTGTCATCTTATATTACTCTGGCGTATTTGTCAAATCTAAGACACCAACATTGACACATTACTATTAACTAAACTTCAAACTTTATTTGGATTTCACCAGTTTCTTCATTAATTTCCTTTTGTTCCAGAATCCAATTCAGGATGCCACACTGCATTTAGTTGTCATATCTCCTTAGCCTTTGCTGATCTGTGACAATTTATCAGTCTTTCCTTGTTTTTCTTACTCAATTTTGTAACCCAGCTACTCTGATCTAAACTGATAGCTTAGAAAATAGACAGTGAATTATTCTGACTTTTATAATTCTTCTGCTCTCTCATTTTGCTATTTGCCCGGTTTTGTTTTTTCTAACCGCTGATAAAAATTTGCTGCTCTGTACTGTGCACAGTTATCTTGCCTCTACTTCCAGTTAGCTTTACCTTTGGACATTACGCTAGTGACTTCTGGCTAGTAGATCTTTTCCTTTATTTTGGGCCTATAGAAATTTATTGAATGGCTAGAATGAGAAGGTTGCACACATATAGTTGAAGGTTACAAATGAAAAAGCTACAATGTTTCATATTCACAGACTGCTCAAGGTAACACCAACGGGTGTGGTGAGAACCCAAAATTCCTTGGAGCTCTAGAACTGTAAATGCAATAGAATTCATGTCCATAATACCAGAGGATATCAGACCTTCCTTTAGTATTTGATACCATTAGCTCCTTGCTGGGCACAGAAGGGGACAGCAGTGCTAAGGTGCATCTGTAAGACAAACCTCTCTTTGGAGTCGACCCCAGTGTGTTGATACTGACCATCATTGGATCAAGCAGTAGTAAGAATGTGCTCCAGTGGTGTGTATGTGGCACTGTGACCAATAATTCACTACTAGGAACAGCATAAAGTGGATAAGATGAAGAATTCTGGAAATACCTGTGTGCAGTCCTGTAGCTTTAGGATTAGATTGTTCTCTCATCTAAAGGCTCTCCTTGAGCTCCATAAATGATGACTTTGTCCTAACAGACATGAGTTTAGACAAAGAATCTTTGTTTGGATGCTTAACTTATAGTCCTTTGAAGTCTTCAGTGATACATAAGCATGACCTAAAAGCAATGAGTGAAAAAATAACTTGCTCTAACTGGATACAGAAGGTAATTTTATAAATTTACTAACTATATCCCAATAGACTTTTCACATTATCGTCTTTATAACTCTCTGACAAAAATACAATTTAGATAAATCACAGCTTTGGAAATACCTGCAGCTGAAAAATACAGTAACGGAGATTATAGGGTTATTCATGAACGTCATTCCCCAGAGAGTTACAGCCAAATTATTTAGAACCTATGCGGGAAAATAAAACCCAGGATTGCATTTATATGTAATTTGATTTGTGCCGGGGTAAGCCTGACTACAGAGAAGGAAAGGCTGATGTAGGGCACAAAGCTTTTGCTCAAAATAAATGTTGGACTTTTGGACTATACTTGTCAACACAGTAATTGGTACATGCATAATACCCTGAAAATGTATGTTGTAATTACGTAGGACACCAATTTAAGCCGAATCTGGAAACCTGGGGCATCAGCATAAGACTGATTCACTACTGGACCTAAAAGGCAATTCTTTAATTCTTTTGTTTATCTTGCTAAAAATGAGTCTACGGCAGTCCCTATCTGCCTATCTGCATTCATGGAACTCTCTGTATCTTAGTGACTAGAGATTTGCACGAAGTAAGTAGGTGATCAAAAGATACTTGTTGGTTGAATACATGGTTATTAATTTAATTAATACAATGAATTTTATGGAACATTTCATTGCCTTCTGGGACTCCCAAGAATTATCTTAAACTTGGGACTTAACTTGACAGAAAAAAATGGTTATGCTTCATAAAACTAGAGTGGACTTTTAAGGGCCAAATGTGTTTTCAGCTTTTGTTTTTGGGTTAGAGGAATATTCTCCTAAGTGAGCCAGTAGTACCAAACAAGACAGTTGATTCTCCATTCCCACAGAAACTATCCCAACCCAGTCTCTTATGAACTCTCAAAGGACCAGTGTAAATTGCTTCCTGTTGAAGTCTTCTCCTCACATCTTTCCTTTACCTTGAAGAGTGTTGCCTCATTAACACTTTTTAAAGCACAACTTAGAGCATTTCAGAGCTGTAGGAGGAAGATTTTTAACAGCTCTATTGAGGTTAATGGATACAAAACACACTAAGCATATTTAAAGTGTGCAATTTGATGAGTTTTGACATCTGTATGCACCAGCAAATCCTTTACCACGATGTAGATAATGAACATAAACACTACCTCCAAGAGTTTTGTGGTGCCCCCTTATGATCCCCTCCTTAGATTAGTTTACATTTCATAGAGTTTTATATAAATGGAATCATACAGTATGTATTCTTTTTTTTTTCCTGACTTCTTTCACTTACATAATTACATCAGGTTGTAATAGAGAAGAACAATCCTGACTGTAGATCCTGACTTGGATCTATTCCTTTAGCTCTAACCCTTGTGCTTTGTTGCCTGTGCTTAATCTTCCTGGTTCTGTACCTTTTGTAGAAGAATGTTGCCTATAGCCTAAAATATACAGGGTAGCCCATTCTCAAGGCTCTGACCTTTAAGGGTATTACACTTTTTTTCAGAACAGAAAATAACAATTGTCTTGCTGGTGGTTTATAGGAACACTGTGAACAGACCTACAAGGACAGCTATAAGAACAAAGAATTCCTGGACCAAGAGGTTTACAACAACCAGTCCCCACACTTCCCTTTTAGTATAAAAAAAACCCTGAATTCTACATCTGAAATATGTGTAGTTTACTGTACAGGAACCATACCACAATAAAGGTGTCCAAGAAAAAAAAAAGCCTGAATTGTAACTCGAGTAAGATGGTTCTTCGGGGCAATGGTCCATCATCCTCTCTGTCTGCTGGCTTTCCAAATAAAGTCGCTGTTCGTTGCCCCAACAATTTGTCTCTTGATTTATTGGCCTGTCCTGCAGAGAGCAGTAGGAACTTGACTGGGTAACAAAGCTTCATCCAGTAGCCTATTCCTATGTATTAATGAGTAGTATTCCATTCTATGAATATACCTCAATTTGCTTATCTGTTTACCTGTTGATGGATATTTGAAATATTTTGAGTTTTGGCTCATGTTAATAAAGGTCTTCTGAATGGGTCTTTGTATGGACATGTTCTTTCATTTCTCTTAGGTAAATATAAGAACTGAAATAGCTAGGTCATGTGGTATGTGTATATTTAAGTATGTAAGAAACTACCCAACAGTTTTCAAAAGTGCTTTTGACATTTTATATTCTGATAGCAGTATATGAGAACTCTAGTTACTTCATAGCCTTATCCTCACTTTGTAGAGTGGATATTTGTTATTTAAGAAATTCTAGGACAACTGCACTCTAGTGAGCAGAACATACCGGGATCCCAGGGTGGGGTTTGAGACTCCTTGCTGGACCCCCAGGTGCAGGGCTTCCTTCTGATCCACCTGGTGCTCACTTTTCAGTGGCAGTCAGGGACCAGCATATTTTTACCCCAGCATCCCTGGGCCAGGGATGACCACATAGGTGGGGGTAGGTAACTTCCCAACAGGCCTCCTGGCCTGTGCTGTCCCAGTTCAGGCACAGGAATTCACTTCCTAGTTTCACTGCAGGCACCCTGCCATGCCTCCTCACCTAACAGGAGCACATTTAGAAATTTTCATTAACAGAAAGACAGCCTTCCTGGGTCACCTTGGGTCATTTGGACATCCTTCGTGCATGGAGAAATTTTACTTGTTTTCCCCTGCTGTTGTTGCAATGAAGAGACATCAATAAATGAATAATAAAAATACAGAAATATTTAAAAAAGAAAAATTCTAATAAGTATGTGGCTGCATCCCATGCTCTTAATGGCTAATGATATTGCATATATACTTATGTGCTTATTTCATATATTTTCTTTAGTGTACTGTCCATTCAAATCTTGTGTCTTGGATCGTGGACTATCTACTCTAATATTTTATCCATTAGTCTTTCTCCATTGCGTAGTGTGGCAGCCTTGTTTAAGATCATTTGATTGTATATGTGTGTGTTTACTTCCGGGCTCTCTACTTTATGTTTATTCCGTTGGTCTGTATGTCTGTCTTATGTCAGTACCATACTGTTTTGATTATTGAATATTTGTAATGCATTTTGTAGTCAGGAAGTGTGAGTCATCTAGCTTTGTTCTCCTTGCTTGATAATATTTTTGCTATTCAGGGTTCTTTGTGGTTTCATGTGAATTTTAGGATTATTTTGCAAAACATTGCATTGGGGATTTTGATAAACATTGCATTAAATTTGTGGATTGCTTTGGGTAGTACGGACATTTAAACTATATTAAGTCTTCCAATCCATAAACATGGAATTTATTTATGTCTTTTAAAACTTCTTTCAGGAGTGTTTCATAGTTTTCAGTGTACAAGTCCTATACTTTCTTGGCTAACTCTTGTCCTGAGCATTATATTCTTTTTCATGCTATTGTAAATGGGAATATTTTCTTAATTTCCTTTTTGGATTGTTCATTGTTCATATACAGAAACACACTGATTTTTGTATATTGAGTTTGTATCGTGGAATTTACTGAATTTGTTGATTAGTTTGTAACTTTTTCAAATTATAAGAGAGCAAATAAATCATCAAAAGGGAAAATATCTGTCTTGCATGGAACCTAGAGAAAAACATAAAATGTGAGAATTTTTATCGAGACATTGAACAGTATGGTGTGGGAGGTGTCTTCAGTAGCAGTTTCATCGAAAGAGATTTTGTTTTAGAGCCCTTTATTGTATCAGCCCTCAAAAAAAGCTGAGGATATAATGCTAAATCACAGTGCTATAAAGACATTTGTATGATTGATTGTTTTCCAATTATGGCTTGAATCAGAGGAAAATGTGACAATGTGACTTCCCTGTATCCAGGAATGTTAGTCTTATTTCTGAAACACGCACTGCAGAGATAGAAAAAACAGACAAAAAAGACCTTTAACTATATTAAGTTGTGAAATCAGAGTCAGATATTAAAAGCAAGTTTCTTTTCCATTTTCTATAACATAATGCTAAAGATAATTACTTCTATATTAACCTAAAATAAATGCTTGATTGACTAATGTAGATTTATGAGGAACTTTGTGTAGAAGGCCATCTCAGAGGAGAAGCTCTTAGTCTTGAAAATCTTAATTATAACCACAAGGGAGCAAAAGTCTTTAAACTACTTATCATTTTATAAACTCTTGAAACTTAAATTGTAAAACTCTCTATTTCTACTTTATATTGTTTTAAAAGGAAACCTGATTATGAATCTTTGTATAAAACACTTTAGACAAAATGTCTTATATGAAATGTAAACAGAAAAGTAAACAAGAAGGAAAGCTATCACTACAATAAGGAAACAAAATGGAATGTGTGTAAAAGTGTTAATAAGAATACAACAGACTTCTACAACTATACTCAGGGGAGAGACTGGGACATATATATAGTCTTTTTCTTTTTTAAATAAATAAAGAGGGAAATAGAATGTAGGATAATCAAAATGGCTAGGGCACAGCTCTTTAAAAATAGGTTTTCAATTTGCACAACTGAAGGAATAAAATTATTTTCTCTAAAGGCTCATGAGGAAACACAAGTAATGAAGCAGCAAGCAAAACAAAATAGAAAATGTGAATGAAACTGAATGGCTTGCGTTGGGGATACTGAAATCAACCAGCTTGATTTAATAAATTATTTTTGGGAAGCCGAAGAGAACTTGAAAACACTATTATTTTTGAAAAAGATCCACTTTTTAAGAAAAAAGCAAAGACTTAATGTAGCAAATTCTACCTAAATTTTTATTACAAACTATATCTGAATAAGTAATAAAATAAAAGAGGGAAGGGATGCTGATGCTTTTTATGGGAAAATTAAGAACTGTAATGATTGGTGGTGATTATTTGTCCCACTTTTCAATATGACTTAAGATCGTGATCATTTGTGATCACATACTTACATATATGCCTTGCAAAATCTAAAATATTTACCCTTGGCCCTTGATGGGAAAAAATTTCTTTCTTTTAGACTGACAGATAGCATTTTAATTATCTTCCCTTTGTTTGTTCCATCTGCGAGTGAAATAGAATAAAAACCACTGGAAGAAACAATAGTATGTACTTGACAAGATTAGAGTCCAGTGTATACTTGTCATGACAATGAGCAGCTTAGTAGTAGGAAAATGCCTTTTTAACAGGTTTGTTGCTGAAAGAGTGTAGATTCCTCTTGTTTTACAGTTTGATTTCCAAAATTCAATGGAGAGGAAGAGTATTTTGTTGTTCTCTTTTCCCAGTTATCTCAAAATCATTTTCAGGTATTAACTATAAGCCTCATGGCAAATATTGTCCCCATTTTCCAAATATAAAAATTGGAACAGTGAGAACTTAAATTACTTCTTTAGGATCATGTGGTAAAATGATAGAGGAATTGGGAATAAAACTATTCTCCTGAGTCCATGTTTTATCCCTTTGATTATGCTCTAGCTCCAGCACAGAGTTTAAATGCTTTTAGAACGATTTCCATTGCTTTGTGTGTGTGTGTGTGTGTGCGCGCGCGCCTCTTGGGTTAAGAGTAGGAGTAATTCTTCTTTTGGAAGTTGCGACTGTTGCAGTCATTACAGTCAATGAAACTCATCTGCTAAGGAAAATTTGACCAACCCCTCATTTCATATTCTTGATCATCCCTAGACAATGAGATTCAGGTTAGGACCAAGTAAAATAAAACACACAGTTTCAGAGGAAATTGACATTATTTGAAATGGAATAAAAAAAGGAATTTAATGAGGCTTAAAATATGCTAAAACTGCTCTTTCATTCCTTTCTCAAATGTTGGTACCTTGAAGCCAAGAACACATCAATGTATATTGAGTTGCTGGACAAGGAGATACAGTTTCATAATTTTCATTCTATTCTTCCAGAATACAGTGAGGCTACCAAATCACTAAGATGAGAGAAGGAAGAGCCTGAATGCTTATGCTTCCTCTTGAGACTGAAGCAATTATCTCTCAACATCTGAAATCCTGCTCCTTTGTCAAAGTACAGTTCAGAGGCCAAGTCCTCTGTGAAGTTTACTTTGGCTTTGGAAGGCTTATCACACCTTCCTCTCTGTTCTCTTAGAATTCCATTGAACCTCTATCACAGTTGGTTCTGAGTATGGTCCCTGGACCATGCAGCATGAGTATCATCTGGAAACTTGTTAGAATGCAAATTCTTAGCTTTCTCCCAGACTTTCTCAGTCAGACACTCAGGGGGTTGGACCCAGCAGACTATTTGTTGACAAGTCCTCTAGGTGGTTCTAGTGCCTACTAAAGCTTGAGAGCGAGGGCTTTCACAACTTGTACTTCATTTGCATTTTCTCATAGTTTGCCACAATTCCTCCAAGGTTTTCCAAGACTCCAAGTATGTCTATTTATTTATTTTTTTAACCTGAATTGCTCATATTGCTAAGACCATAGGGTTCAGGATATTTTGCAGTTAATACTAACTCTGTGAATGTTTGCTGTCAAATTGATGTCACACTTGAATTAGTTTGGTGTGTTAATATATCACATTAATTGTATTTGTGAAATATATACTGTTTGATAATTTTCCTGGGAAAATAGCGTAGTACTTGAGAAAATAATATTGCTTATTTTCTTTTGGTCAAATGAACCCTAAAACAGTAATTCAGGTTTTCATAGTCTGGTTTTCCTTGTGCCACCCTCAGAGAAGATTCCTTAGTGATTTTGCTATGTGCTGCTTATCCTTCTGGTGAAAGTGAAATGATTGGGTGCAAGCTTTGAGACTAGATTGATAGGAATTGTATCCCAGCTCTGCCACATTTTCTCTGGGCCTGTTCAAGTTACTGAACCTTTTTATGCCTGAGTTTCCATCTGAAAAATAGTGTATAGTGTTCTTTTTTCTAAGTTGTTATGAAGTTTAAAAATAAAGACTGTCACATGTCAAGCCATCAATAAACATTTGTGGTTATTTAATTATTGGTTTTATTATTATTAACTTGAGGAAAGAACAAATATAAATTTTCTACTGTGAATAATCATAGCATGCTTAACTGATTATTCTGAAAGTACCACATAATTGCTCTCCTGTGAAAGAACATAATATTTCTATACTAGGAAAAAATATCTGGACAATGGTTTATTCTATAAATTGTCCAGTTGATAAAATTACTTTTTTCTAAAGAACTGTGTTGTTACAAAGACCCTTAAAAAGAGACAACATGCTGTTCAAGAAGGAACAGTAGATTTGAAATCAGAAGGCCTAGGTTAGCTTTCTAGTTCAGTTCTGTTTATGGTTAGGATTTCAGTTTATGTGACAAATCAAGCAAGTTACTTAGCAAATCTGAACTGCAGTTTTCCACCTCTGAAATAAAAGCAATACTCTTTGGTAAATTAATTTCATAGAGTTGCTAAAAGAAATAAGGAAATAATAAACATAAAAATTGTTTGTAAAATGTAAAGTGGAACATGAATACAAGGTATAAACATCTTGCTGTTGCTGTTGTTATAATTATAAAATTGAACTACACTGCTACTCATTATTTGGTGGTATCTTCTCTTGTGTTATGTGGGCATGATTTATTGTTGAAAGTGGCAAGTAAGAGTGAACTGAGTAGTGTTCTTGATGATATAATTACTTCTACAAAGAACAAGGTGCAAAAATTTGAAACATTTCCTATGGGCTAATAACATGCTTATTGGACACAAATGACTTCTGCTTGGACGACTGACCCTGCTTGGATTTAAATTAGTGTCTGTAAGGCATATGGCCTTGCGCTGTATCCTGCAGGGCCATCAGATCCTTTGCCTTTGAAGAGAAAATGTGTTCTCTAGCTTACCTTCACTACAGTCCTAGTTAATCCGTTCCCTGGTACTTCTCTTTACGACTCCAGGCTATGCAGTAGTTCTCTGGTAAAATTCCATTCTCACAGGTCTTTTGATTTTATTTGATGTTTTTGTGCTTATGCTGGAGTTTTCTGTTTCTTAATATTTATGAATGGCACCACAAACTTGATGACAGTTTTAGACAAATCAGCCAAGAAATCAGGATCTCTGATCTGGCTGTTTTTCTAAAAGAACAATAACCACCGACCTCTTCTCTTTGCTTACTCTGGAGGTTAAATCAAAAGAACTGTGAGACACATGCCTGAAGTGTGGAGATTCACTTGCTTTTTCATTGAGGGTTAGAGATATATCCTAGGTAGCCATTGGATACTTGATGTGATACGTGCATCAAGGGAGGGTTCACTAGAAAGACAGGCAGAAGCACAAGTTTGGCCCCTTAAGAGTGTGTGACCCTCATGAGGAGTGATGTCAGCCATTGAGAAACCAGCTCAAGGTTGAAGTAAATTCCAAAATCCAAGTGGGATGGAGTGTCCTGACTTGGATACTAAGGAATGAAATGAACATAGCCTATTCCCACGGGATAATACAGTAAGTGAAATACAGAAAAGCACGAGATGACAAATGAAAATAATGTTGATAGAACCATGGAGTACATTGTGTTTCTTCTGTGTGGTTTTCTGTATCTTCCATATTTTATGTGTGAACATGTTATTATTTTTGTCAACAGGACAAATGTGCTGTGAGGCATCCAAGGAGATAGTGTAACTTCTTACAAGATTCTTTCCTTCTCCGACTTTGTATCTCCAGGGACTAGTCTAGTACAAGGAACATGGTATGTGATCAATATTTACTGCATGGATGAATTAATCAGTTTTAAAACATTGCAGGGAAGTACATATCATGTGGCCATGAATATATTTAAAAAGAAAAATATAAATTGGTAATATTACAATATGTATGAAGTCATGAAGTGGTTTTGGTCATATGAGTGATATAACCCGAGTTACGTTTTACAGAAAGATCACTTTGGATACTGTGCAGAAGTGACCTTTGAGGACAAAAGCAGAAGTGTACGACCAGCTAGAAAGCTATTCTAGATGAAAAATGGTGCTACATTGAACTTAAGTGGTTGGAAAGGAATGGCTACTGTTAGACTATGTTTTTGCATACCAATACAATTCTTGTTAGCAAACTGGACCTAGGCTATGGGGAAAAGAGAGTGCTAAAAATGACTCCAGGTTTTTTGGTGTGAGCTGCAGGAACAATGACAGTACCATTTCCTGAGAAGGGGAATAGTGGTGGGGAGGATGTCTGCAGGAAAGGGGAGAATACATCATTCGCTTTTGGTTATAATATATGTGAATTTCCCATTATATATAAAAGATGCCCAGTTAATTCAAATCTTGTTTATACAAATCTGTACAGTTCAGGAGAGAAATCAGAACTGAAGATATAATTTGTATGTTGTATGGTCATTAAATAGATACATTTAAACCATGAGTCTGGGTGATTCTGCATATATTGTGTGTGTGTGTGTGTGTGTGTGTGTGTGTAGAGAGGGAGAGGGAGAGATGGAGGGAGAAGAGGAAAGGGGAGAGGAGAAAGGAGGAGAGGGAGAACAATGCAGGTGGGTTAGAGGTTAAATGCAGGAACAGTGTCCTTAAAGAACAAGGAAGTCTGGGACAGGATCCAGGGGGTGAGAAGGTTTGGATTTCCACAAGATTAGGGACAGTACACTTCATTAGCATAGGAGAGAAAGGAGAGTATTTACACACACATGTAGGGAGGCCAGCAGGCAGATTAGGTGATAAGATTGTCTCACTGAGAGGGAGTGAGGAGTGAGGGGGATATGTCTGCAGTTTGAATAAGAGAAGGTCTGAAATAATACCTCCGTACGTGGAAGAACCAGCTGACTCTGAAGAGAGACATGCTGGGCATCTACTTGAGATCTGTGCTTAAAAATATTAGGTGAATTCAGTCAGCAGGTTTGAGTGCTTTCCTTTAGCAGTTCTCTGATGCTGAGGTGCAGGCGTGGATTAGGCACAAGTGGATTTAACCAGGGCTTATGTGGTGTAAAATGGGTATGACAGAGAGAGGACAAGAGAGTGGAGGGGATATGAGATGGAGTGATGAACAGTTACAGTGAACATTCTCTTTATTGTATAATGTAAACATTTTTCATGTCAACTGAAATTCTAATATGAATATATCCAAAGCAATTTATAATGTATCCAAAATATCCCATCAATGCATAATCGCTTTTTGATGTCTGTCAATATCAATGACATCCCCTTTTCCTAGTAGAACTCTTTGCACCTGCAAACATATAAAATATACTGTAAAAAAGTAGAGGTTGCTTTTTCCTGGGTTTATTTCAATAAAAGTTAATGGACTCTTACCAAGTACTGGGAGCCTTTTCTCTACAGTCCATTCGACCAGTGGTTTTCAAAATTGCTTTTTTCTTGAGCAGGAGAGTACCACTTTCTCTCCTTCAGTCCAGAATTTAGCCCTGCAAAAAGTCCAGGAAGTATGCACTGAGAGGGACTACCTTGAGTAAAACTTCTCTACCTGTTTTCGGAAGGAAGACTGACCCCCTCAACCCATTGGACCCATCAGCATTCTCTTTAGGCTTGGGCCGGTGGGTGACCTTGTCCTCATCTCTCTTGTACATTCATTGCAGCTGCCACAGGAAAGCATGTTTTACTAGAGGAAATCAAATCCTTGACAATAGACAAGAAGATTCACAACCTGGCAATTGATGGGAGGATAATGTTGGCCGAGTTCATAACATGGCTGCTATCAAGCAAAATGTGCCAACTCTTATGAAATGAAATGTAATAAACCAGCTACAAAAATAAATTTTGAACACCGAGATATGAGGAGAAACAGGAAGTTGCTAAGAGAAAGTGTCAGGGCTATTAGAAAGCTCCACATTTGAGCTTTCATTTGATTTGGCTATGGACAGGAATATACTTGAAGTTAGTTAGTTAGTCAGTCCTGTTTAAGAACTGTTCAGATTGACTCAAGTTTTATTTAGGGGCCCTTTTTTTCCTTCTTATACTAGATTTCTATTGTAAATAAATATTTTAACATTTCAGAAGTGCCTTTTTCCCTTTATAGCCAAACTTTAAATCCTCTTAGTGTCTGCCTGAAGCTTTGGGAGGTGTACTAACTCTTTTAGGCCACTAAGCAAACATTTAATTAATTAGCATGGTTGAGGTGGTGCAAAAGAGCCATAAATATAAATGTGTGTTGACAGAAAGGATGTTGGGCTATAGGGTTTTAGATCCCTCTAAAGTGGCCAGTTATGTGGACAATTCTCATAGTTGTATGACATTTGTCCTGGGCAACTAAGATGGTCCTGTTGGGACAAGTCAGACTTCTGTTTGCCTGATGACACTGCGGGATATTTCATGGCCTGAAGGTGGGAGGAAAACCCTTCTGCATAAAGAAGGCAATAAACAATTGAGAAACCTGGGAGCTCTCCTTAATCTCCCTCTGGCAGCCCAAGTAAAGTGAATTGTAAAAGCCCAACTTGGAGCCACACTGTTTTGAATGTAAAGACAAGGCCCAAATGTTCTTAATTTACTCCTAGGGAGCACTCAATCCAGCTGACTGTAACATAAGGAATTTAATAAAGTAAAAGCAAATTATCTAGTCAAACCTCCTGCTGCTGTTTTATAATATCAGAATGAAAATAGGCTTAATTTAGTCTGATTGTAATTGAATTCATTACAATATCCAAACATATTTTATGCTTTTCCCCCCTTGGATATTATATTGCCACTGATTGTCTGGATGGAAAGGGGGTGAAATTGCTCACTTGTTGAATGCAGATGAACTACTTCTCGATGCTGAGGTATCGTTCACCAAACTTCACAGATGGCAATGTATAAAATGGTCACTTTCAAATGGAATTATGATGGTTAAATTGAGTTACTTTATTTTATTCTATTTAATAGAGTTTACTAGATAATTTTATATTTAACCTTGTTATAAATCCAACATCAGAAGTTGTTTTTCTGTGAACTCACTGTAAGTGCAGGAGATTAAATTTATAATTATCAAACAGTTGCACTGTGCACTGGTCCCACAGGTGCTCTGTGGGCTTACACAGATGATAGGAGTGTCCCTCTGCCCATGAGGCTGGTAAACCAGACAAAGGAAGCACATCAGAGACTGAGCCTTAAAGAAAAAGCTGGATGACAGAAAAGTGACAGTCATGAGAGTTCAGAGAGTGAATTCAAGCTATTCCTTTGCTGTATTCATATTATATTACCCCATAAATAGAGAATTTATGCTTTCCTACTTCCTACATGGTGGCAATTTCTCATCTGTCTCATTTGCGTTTTTGAAGATTATGATCAGCTAGGTTTTATTAAGAATAGGTGAAGGATTGTTAATTCAGGATAATCAGGCTGGCTCATTGGAGTTGTACTAAAGATAACAAGTTAATCCTTGTGGAAAACTTGAGTATAACATACCCTATAGAATGGGAAGTGTTATGTATGTGCTATCTTCTAAACTTCTCAAATGATGATAGAATAAGGTGTTGGCTAAAAATGTTGAACATGAAGTACTGATATAGTGCCAGACAGAAAATTGCTTGCAATGCATAATAAAAATCATCATTTCACAACATTGGAAATGAACCATACTACAATAAAAAAAATATCATCAGTCAGTACAGGGGAAGACTTAGATAACTGAGAAAAAGGATGAGCTCTACCTATGGGCAGATGTGCAAGGCACACTGTCTGGCTCAGAACGACATTGATGGTCTTGCCTGATTGTTACTTTATGTGTCAGGTAATGACCAGTTGTGGGAAGAGCAGCTCCACAATGGAACAGAGACACAGACCTCAGCCATTTGAAATTCTCTGAGGAGGGTTCTTAACTTCTCTGGTCCCTGTCTAAGCACCATGGATTGATGCTTGTTTGGAATTGCCATATTGTGTTTGTGAGTTGTGGGTTAGGATGGGATGTTTCTCCTTTGAATCAATACTCCTTGATTTTTTGTCAAGGGAAGTGGTTATTCTCTTAGTCATTAGAGTTTGGTTCCCCTTCTACAGGGGACTGACTTTGCTTTTGGTTCTTAAAGTAGTCTTGGGATAAGTATATTAGTTATTTATTCTATTTATCCTAAATAGGACTTTGGAAATTCAAACCCAACATGATTTGTATTCATGGAGAAAGAATTGACCACAGAGTAGATCTGATGAGAAGAATAAAATATTGTCTCTCAGTGAAGATGAAGCATGGCCAAATTATCAGGAACCCACAGAGTATATGAGTATGTAATTCGAATAATATCTCCTTCTAATTCACCCTCAAGCACAGCCATCCAACTGCAGGCCCTCATCATACTGATAGAGGGATGGCTAGCAGAGTATCCTCAAAAGCTATATGGGAACACTTTCTTAGTAACTAGTAATAATAATAATTCCTTATATCTCAATGGAAATCTAAAATTTAAAGTAAGCTCCTACATATGTTGTTTTATTTGATCTTCATTATGACCCCTGAACTGTGAAATAAATAAATGGTAGGAAATGTGCAGTCACTATTCCCTGGTTACCTAGAACAGCTCATAATCTTTTTGAGACAGTATCAGTCCATGTTATATTGGACATCAATGATGAATTCGTTGCCCTTCTAAATAAATACCAAGATCTGTGGTACTGTATTTTATTAGATTAGGAAGGCCACTTACATATATATGTATTCTTCTAGAAATCAAGGGCTGTAGATGGAAATTAAATCACACAGGACCACAAAGTAATTAGAAAATGAGCTAAAATTGGAACTCAAAATTCTTCCTCATTTTAATGCTGATAAGGAAGATGGTCTTTGCTAATTATATAATATAGAGGAAGTCTGAGCATATATATATATATATATATATATATATATATATATATGATGAACATGGGCTGCATCCTTCTCAGTTCAACATTTAAGTATGTATTAGCATAAGACACTTAATTTAAAATTACCATTGACTTCACGGTCAGCATGTAGCAATTCTTCTTTCTAACTTTAAACCATTTCATTCTGAAAGTATAAAAAAAGATTAGAGACAGCAGCAAGATTTAACTGGACACATTTTCAAGTCAATGATGCATTTGATTTCAGTATTTTTGTCTTGTAATCACAAGTCTGTACTAGTGCTTTAAATGGAAGGATATTAGATGAATGGCATAGAAAAGATAAATTGTCCTCAGGTGCCCTTTCTGGCATTACAAAGGAGTTATTTTCAAAAGAACTTTTTATATCAAAGCTTTTTCAAAGAGCTAGTTCAGGGAAGCATTTGGTATTTACAAAAACTAGTATTTCTGAAACTGCGAAGCCTACATTCTATTAAAAAGAATTCCCACTTCTCAAAAACTTAAAGAACCCCGAGAGTGCTTAATGGAAACTCTTTTAAATAAATGAAATGAACCAGCAGCAAGAAAAGTTTTGGCATGACCCAATGAAAAGCAACAGTCACAAGCTCTGGCTCTGTCACTGTCTAGTGGTGTGACCTGGAGAAGGAAATAACGTCTCGACCTCATTGTCTTCATCTGAAATCAGATGGAGTTGGACTACATAACATGTAAACGCTATTTCAGTTTTAATTGACTATAAACCTGTATTTTATTAGTATTACATTTTTAGATTTGATTCCCTCAACCAGCCTCACCAAATAAGGTGGTTTTAGCATTTCTACCCAGATTTCATAGAACACATTGCTTCTCCCTTTTCACAACAGACCTCAGCCCTTTGAAAAGTTCACCCATGTATTTCTGGAGATGCCTGAGGGTGTCTTGCATGGGCTCATGAATAAATCTGTCTGGTGGCCAGAGCTCCTCACCAAGCCTTTGTCAGGTACACTCAGCTCCATCACATCTACCAGAGCTTTGCCATTGCTCTGTTGGCCAGTCACCTTATCCAGATACTGTCTCCTGGAACTTCCAAGCTGTGGACCTTTGAGATGCAAACATGAAAGCTGTGTTTTCTTGCAGTCTCACTACATCAGAATCAGGTTAGAAACACTTTTTCCTTCTGAGGCTTCAGTCCCAGCCATGGGACTGAACTGTGGATAAAGTCTGGGAAGTCTTCGTTTTCCTGGTCACAGAACCCTCCCATAAATCTTCGCCTCACCAGTCCCATTCGTCTTAAGCAAATCATCAGTGTCCAGATTCCTGAGAGGTTGTGGACTCCACAAAAACCATCTCAGTTTGGCTAAGTCAAGGCTTCTCTTCTACTGTGCATTCACAAATACTTGTTGTTGGGAATTAACGTTTTTAAATGGTGCATAGCACCTCCTGTGACAGCTTCAGTTTTCTCAATAAAAGGGAGAGACAGCTAGCATGAGGAAGTGTGCCTTCAGATTAGAATCGTCTTATTCTTGGGTCACATTGGTTTTCCTATTAGAAGGTCTTTCATCTAATGTTTACTCTTAGGACACTGTAAATTTTCTATCATTATCTGTGTGATATGGGGTTACCAGTATCAAGTAAATGTTCATAAATGTGACTTCAACTTTAAAAAGAGGCTGTAAACTTACAGCAGTCATGAAGGCTTAGTACAAAGTGTTTGAGATTCGTAGCCAGACACGTGGGGTCAAATCTTGGCTACACCAATCACTTATGGTAGAGCAAGTTATTTACAACCTGAACCAATTTTCTTATCTATTAAAGGGAAATAGCAATGCATAACTTGTAGAGCTTCTCTAAAGATTCAGTGAGCCAACACATGTAAAGTACTTGGTACAGCAAGCCTTAACAAATGTCATATATCTGAAGGGACTCTTTTCTTCATGACTAGTTTCTTCTAGACTATTGCTACCTCTTAGCATACAGAAAGTGTAAAATGCTACTGTGTGACATTTATTGTGAAAGTAAATTCACCTCTCTGGTCTTTAGTTAGATTAATGGCAAAATGCAGAGGCTGGCTCCAAATGATTTCTAAAGTGCCCTTGAACTCTAAAATTAGTGATTCTATAATTTTTAAATGTTCAGTTCATTAATGAAATGATATTACCTTTTCTCTTTGATACTTGTCAAATTCACTTTAAAAACTATTATCACACTTCATTTATTTTCTAATAAATTTCTGACAGCGTGAATTAAACATTCAAGGATCCCACTGAGTTTTGTTAAATCAAGCTTACATAATGCTAAGTGGAGTCTGAAGAAGTAAAATCTTGTATTATGGTTATCACACATACTATTTAATGAGGTATCATATGGCGTTTCCAGATGCCACTTAATTTTAGTGAGGTGAAAATTAGCTTTATTCTGCCTATCAGGCAACACACTATATGTTGTTCCTCACTGTTTTCACTGCTCTATGATTTCAAAAATCAGTAATTTTCTTTTTTATTGGATATAACTGATGTAAATATTACGTTAGTTTCAGGTGTACAACATAGTGATGCAACATTTAAATACATTACATAATGATCACCATGATAAGTCTAGTAACCATCTGTCCCCATACAAACTTATTATAATTTTACTGACCATATTTCTTATGGTGTACATTACATCTCTGTGACCTTACTTATTTTATAACTGAAAGTTTATATCTCTTAATGTCCTTTACCTATTTTGACTAATTCACCAGCCCCCTAGGGAATTCTCTGAACCTATGAATATGTTTTTGTTTTGTTTTGTTTTTTAGATTCCATATATAAGTGAAGTCATAGGATATTTGTCTTTGTCTCTCTGACTTATTTCACTTAACATGATACCCTTTTTATCCATCCATGTTGTCACGAATGACAAGATTCCATTTTTTATGCCTGAGTAATATTACATTATATATATTCTATTGATAGATGAATGGATATAGAAAAATGACATTGTTGAAACAACCTAGGTGTCCACTGAGAGATGAATGGATATAGGAGAAGTGTTATCAGTGGATACCTAGGTTGCTTCCTTATCTTGGCTAAAATAAATAATGCTGTAACAAATAAAGGAATACACATATCTTTTCAAATTAATGTTTTTATTTTTTTCAGAAAAATGTCTAGAAGTTGAATTGCTGGATCGTATGGTAGTTCTATTTTTAATTTTTTGAGGAATTTCCATTTTGTTTCCCATAGTGGCTGTACGAATTTACATTCTGACCAACAGTGTCTGAGGGTTCCCTTTTCTCCACATCTCCACCAACACTTACTATTTGTTCTCTATTTTATGATAGTCATTCTGACAGATATGAGGTGATATCTCATTGTGATTTTGATTTGCAATTCCCTGATAATTAGAGATGTTGAGCATTTTTTCACATGTCTCTTGGACGTCTGCTTGTCTTCTTTGGAAAAATGTCTTTTCAGGTCTTATGCCCATTTTAAAATCAGATTATTTGGGGTTTTTTTGATATTGAGTTGTATGAGTTCTTTATATATTTTAGACATTAACCTTTGAATATTGGCCTTATCAAGTGTATTGTTTATAAATATATGCTCCCATTAAGTAGGCTGCCTCTTAATTTTGCTGTGTGAAAGCTTTGCTGGGCAAAATCTTTTTAGTTTAATGTACTCCTATTTGTTTATTTTTACTTTTGTTTCCCTTACTTGAGATCTATCGAAAAAATATTGCGAGGACTGATGTGAAAGAGCATTATTGCCTATGTTGTCTTCTAGGAGTTTTGCGGTTTCTGGTCTTAACATTCAAGTCCTTAATCCGTTTGACTTTATTTTTGTACATAATTTGAGACAGTAGTCCAGACTCATTCTTTTGCATGTAGCTGTCCCGTTTTCCCATCACCATTCATTGAAAAGGTTGTCTTTTCTCCATTGTATTTTCTTGCCTTCTTTTTCATAGATTAATTGACCATTTAAGTTTGGGTTTATTTTGGTCTCTTTACTCTGTTCTGTGTCTCCACTGATCTGTGTGTTTTGTTTTTGTGCCAGTATTATACTGCTTTGATTATGGTGGTTTTGTAGTATAGTTTGAAACAAGGAAGTATTATACATCCAACTTTGTTTTTTCCTCAAGTTAGTGAGAGTAAGCATCCTTGTCTTGTGTTGATTTTGTTGATCTTAGAGGAGATGCTTTCAGGTTTTCAGCTTTTTACCACTGAGTATGATGTTGGATGGGGGTATGCCATATATGATGTTATGTTGGAGTGTGTTCCCTTCATACCCACTTTGTTGAGAAGTTTTTTTTTTAAATCATAAATGGATGTTGAATTTTGTCAAAGGCGTTTTCTGCATCTATTGAGATAATCATATGATTTTTAGTCTTCATTTTGTTACTGTGGTGTATCATACTGATTGACTTACAAATATGAACTATCCTGAATACCTGAGATAAATCCCACTTGATCATGTTGTATGATCTTTATAATATATTATCGCATTCATATTGCTAGTATTTTGTTGAGGGTTTTTTGTACATCAGTGATATTGGCCAGTGATTTTGTGTGTGTGTGTGTGTGTGTGTGTGTGTAGTGTCTTTGTCTGGTTCTGGTATCAGGATTGTGCTGGCCTCTTAGAGTGAGTTCAGAAACCTTCTGGAAAAGTTAGAGAAATATAGGTGTTAGCTCTTTTTTAAGGTAGGGTAGAATTTACCTGCCTTGTCTTGTTCTTTTGTTTGAGAGTTTTTTTTTTTTAATTACTGATTCAGTTTCATTACCTGGAATAGTTATGTTCTTATTTTCTATTTCTTTGTGATTCAGTCTTAGAAGATTACTTGTTTCTAGGAATTTGTCTGTTTCTTCTAGGTTGTCCAATTTGGTGGTTTATAATTATTGACATCAATCTTTTTGGATCTTTTGTGTTTCTGTGGTGTTAGTTGTAAGTTCTCCTCTTTCATTTTTGATTTGTTTATTTAGGTTCCCTTTTTTTCTTAAGTAGTCTGGCTAAAAGTTTTAACAATTTTGTTTATCTTTCAAAGAACCAGCTTTTAATTTCATTGATCTTTTCTACTGCCTTTTTAGTCTCTATTTTATTTATTCCCTCTCTGATCTTTATTATTTCCATCTTTCTGCTATCTTTGAGTTTTGTTTGTTCTTAAGTTTTTATTTCCTGGAAAAAGCTTCTAGTATACTGTTTCCTTTGATTTTAGTCCATTTACATTTAAAGTAATTATGACAAGGTATGTACTGTTGCCACTTTGTTAATTTCTTCTGATTGTCTTTTTTTTTTTTCTCTTTTCCCTTGTGATTTGAATACTACCTTTAGGTGTAAGGTAAAGTTATTTATCTGAGATTTTTCTGGTTTCCTGTGGCAGGCTTGTATTGCTATAAACTTCCTTCTTAGAACTGCCTTTGATGTATCTCATAGATTTTAGAATGCTTTGTTTTTGTTTTTATTTGTCTCCAGGTATTTTTTACTTCTTCTTTGATTTCTTCAGTGACCCACAGGTTGTTTAGTAGCATATTGTTCAGTACCCACATGTTTGTGGGGGTTTTTTTGTTTTTTTTTTGTTTTTTTTTTTAGTGCTCTAAGTACATCCATTCTAATGTGTCATTTAAGGCCATATTTCCTTGTTGATTTTCTTTCTAGGTGATCTATCCATTCATGTAAGTGGGGTATAAAAGTCCCTGCTATTGTACTAATGTCAGTTTTTCCCTTTATGTTAATATGCGCTTTGTGTATTTAGGTGCTCCTATGTTATGCACATATGTTTTTGTAAGTGTTATATCTTCTTCTTGGATTGATCTCTTTATCATTATGTATGAGCCTTCTTTGTTTCTTATTACAGTCTTTGTTATAAAGTCTATTTTGTCTGACATAAGTAGTGTTACCAGGTTTACTTTTCATTTCCATTTGCATGAAATACCTTTTTCCATTCTTTTATTTTCAGTTTACTTCTATTTTTAGATCTGAAATGAGTCTGTTATAGGCAGCATGCATATGGGTTTTTATCCATTCAGGCCCTCTGTCTTCTGATTGGAGCATTTAGTCCATTTACATTTAAAGTAATTATTGATAGGTGCATACTTATTGCCATTTTGTTATTGTTTTCTGGTTGTTTTTGTAGTTCATTTCTTTTTTTCTTCTCTTGCTCTCTTCCTTTGTGAGTTTATCTATCTTTAGTGTTATGTTTGGATTCCTTTGTCTTTATGTTTTAATGTAGGTTTTTGGTTTGTGATTACCATGAATTTCACATAAGATATCCTATATATCGCTGTCTCTTTTAAATTGATGATCTCTTAAGCGCTAATGCATTCTAACAGCCCTACATTTTTAATTCCCCCCAACATTTCCTGTTTTTTAATGTCATATTTTAAATCTTTATTTTGTGTATCCCTTAACTACTTATTGTAGATACAGATGATTTTACTACTTTTGTCCTTTGACCTACCTTCTAGCCTCTTCTACCATCTTTACTGTATGTTTGCCTTCACCAATGAGATTTTTCCTTTCCTAATTTTCATATTTCTAGTTGTGGCCTTTTTTTCCACTTAGAGACATCTCTTTAACATTTATTGTAAAGTTGGTTTAGTGAGGCTGAACTCTTTTAGCTTTTCCTTGTCTGTAAAGCTTTTTATCTCTTTTTCAAATCTTAATGATAGCCTTGCCAGGTTAAGTATTCTTGGTTGTAGGAGTTTTCCTTTCATCATTTTCAGTATATCTGGCCTGCAATGTTTCTGCTGAAAAGTCAACTGACAGTCTTATGGGCTTTCTCTTGTTTGTAACTAGTTGCTGTTACCTTGTTGAATTTAGGTTTCTCTCTTCATCTTCAATTTTTTTAAGCTTTTTTATTATAGTATGTCTTGGTGTGGTTTCTTTAGTTTTATCTTGTTTTGGACTCTCTGTGCTTCCTGGGCCTAGATGTCTGTTTCCTTCCCCAGGTTAGGAAATTTTCAGTCATTATTTCTACAAATAAGTTCTCTGCCCCTTTCTCTCTTCTCCTTCTGGTACTCCTATAATGCTTATGGTAGTATGCTTGATATTGTCTCAGAGGTCCCGTAAACTGTCTTAAATTTTAAAGATTGTTAATCTTTTTTTCTGTTCATCTTGGGTGACTTCCACTACTTTGTCTTCCAGACCATTGATTTGTTCTTCTCTATCATCTAATTTACTGTTGATTCCTTCCTTATAGGGCATTTTTCATTTCACTTATTATGTTTTTTAGCTCTGGTTGCCTTTTAACTATCTTCTAACTTTTTGTTGAAATTCTCACTGTGTTTATTATTCTTCTCCTGAGTTCAGTGATTGTATTTACAGTCGTTACCTCAAACTCTTTATCAGTAGATTGCTTATCTACCTTTTGTTAAGTTCTTCTAAAGTTTTGTCTTATTCCTTTGTTTTGAGTATATTCCCCATCTTCTCATTTTACCTAATTTTTGTATTAATTTCTATCTATTAGGTAGGTTGATTACAGCTCCCAGTCTTAGAGAAGTAGCTCTTTGTAGTGGACATCCTTTGGGTTCCAGCAGCATCTTCTCCTCTGGTCACCAGAGTTGGAGGCTTTAGGTATGTCAGCTATGCAGGCTGCATGTGCCTTTCTGTTGCGGTGAGGCTGGCTGCTGTTGGCATGCTGGTAGACGTGACTGGTAGGCATTCCTGTTTGTAGGTCACTGACCCAGGGGTGTGGGTCCTGACTAGACTGCATCTTAACCTTCCTGTCCATCTTCTTGTGGCTTCTTCTTTATATCTAGTTGTGGAAAGTTCTTTCTACTACTTTTCAGTTCCTTCTCATTGATAGTTGCTCTGTAAGTATTTGTAATTTTAGTACACCTATGGGAGGAGGTGATCTCCCAATCTCCTGACTCTGCTGTCTTGATCCTGCCACTCAGTCATTTTCTGTGTGTCGATTGTGTTTAGTTCTGCTAGAGTAGTTCAATTTTGAAAGAGTGAAAGGTGACAAAATAGCTCTGACAGTATAAGTTTACTAGACATTTTTGTGAAATAGAACTACAAATCAGCCCTCTTGAAAATCTGTAATACTACAAAACTAACTAATGCTGTGATCTTTTACTCCATTTTAAAATGTTGAACACAATTAATTCCATCATTGTATTCTATTATTATGTGAGTAATTTTTGATACCTTATCCTTTGTATTTTCCAGAGAAATGTTTAAGTTTGGGGATTGTTTTTTCAACTTGCTCTTCTCTTTTGAAAACATAGTCATCATATATTTTCCTTGTGTTCTTCCAAGAGTTGATCTTTTTTAATAATTTTTTTCTTTACCATTTCCTGAGAACTCTGTTTTCTGTTGATTTTTTTTTTGTTCAAAATCAAGACCCATGGATTTTTCTTAAAAATGATACTTTTCATTTGTAGTAATATCTTTAAATCTTTAGCTATATGCATTTATATAAAACCACTAAAATCGAAGAGTGAGGAATTGGTAGTTTGAATTATTTTAAAATGACTTATTGTAATTGATGCATTAACTGCTTATAATCCATTTGAATAAAAATGAATGGAGTGGCAGTAAAAAAGAACCTATCATATCTCTAAACTGCTGAGATCTAGTATTTTAGCCACATAATTGTCACTTTATGCATTTGCAAAGTACACTTCACTTCTCACTTGAATATCCTTTATTGCTGTTTCCTATTATTAGATGGTTTCTTCTTTTTCTATGTTTAAATACAATTGTTATTTTACCATCTATCTTCTTTTCTAAAATAACATTTAAATAATCAGAATTTCTAGCTCAAGACTCAAATTAACTTCTTCTTCACATACAATGTTGGGTTATCTAGATCCTGGGAGAATCAGAATATCAGTAATATTCCTCTCTTCTAACTTTTTTCTCAATAAAATAGCAGAGGTTTCCTTTGCTTGAAAATGGAAAACATATGAACGGTTTTCCAGAGCTCATCAGGTTATATTAATTTTACTACAAACCTCTATTATTAAAATTCTAAATAATAAGTCTATAAGTCTTTATGAAAGAAGGTTTTTTTTCTTAGCACAAGTATCTACCACAGGGTTTTAAGTGTTTCAGTGTATATATCATCAATAGACTCATTATAAAGACCTGTGCCAGTATTCCTATTACAGACTCCAAATATTTCATATTGCTTATAAAAGTTATACGCTGACTTTGTATTTGCTTTACACTAAGTGCAAGAATTGTTGTTTAAAACACACATTTTCAAATTTTCCATTAAAGAATGAAATGAAATAATTTCGTTAAAGAAGAATAATAAGAATGAGATAATTTTCATTAAATAAAATTAGAAAAATCAGAAAGTAGGCAAAAAGAAAGGTCACTTATCTATTATTTTATGTCTCTAATGTAGTCACTATTAGTATTTACACTTGAGCAATGTGATTTGTTATTTTTTAATCAGTAAGGTGCTTTCTGTCTTATTTTGAAAATAACTTGCTTAATGTATTATATATGTTCTTTGGCATTTCTGAATAACAAAGTTTTAGACAGGCAAGAATTAACATTAGTCTAAATTTCATGTGAGAATCTGAAACTGAATAATACTCCTTGGAATTTAAAATGATTGACAGCAATATAATGAAATTTTATCTTGTAGAAATCAAGTAAAAGAAAAAGTATTATAGTCTATAGAGCTTGAAACAGATGAAAATATTGTGATATTTGGGAGATATTCAAATCCCAGGATTTTATAACTCTTTCAAAGATACGTGTTGACCTATTCAGAAGAAAAGATATCCTTATCCACAACCTAAATATCATCAATTCCCTTTTCATGTCCTCAGGTACCAAAGAAGAGCAATGCACATGTTAATATAAATTTTCTTTGCCATCTTCCAAAACTTTTTGACCTTTCCATCCCTGACCTAATTATATAAGACAAACAGTAATTATTTGCCTGTAGGTTTACTTATCCCCTAATATTGAGCAGAGAAAATGGGTAATCGTAAATGTAAAACTAGAGAATAGAAAGTATGGAAATGAAACAAATTAGAGAGTAGTTATTTGCTTCACAGAAACATTCATTAAAAAACATTTTAAAAAGTCTTAACTTACTTTCTTTTAAAAAGCATGGTTGAATTTAATCACAAAAAATTTAAAAACTAATAAAATGAGGGATATTGGGTTTGGAATTATAGAGCAATTCCTTTGTAATCTGGTAGGTTTATTCAAGAAATATTTATTGAGTGCATCTTATATAGCCTACTTTTTAAGCAAATATATTTGCTCTAATTGGGGTAACATTGTTTAATACTAACCCTATCAACATTACTGACAAGAAGCTATGATGAGTTTACAGAAAGGCTTGTTTTAATAATTGTTACAGAATTGTTTTCTTATGGCCTAGGATTAAGCATTGAACCAAAAACCACATGGATGATGAATTGATATTATTTTTCAGAAGGTACTGTGATTCTATCCCACAGCTGAAAAAATTATCTAGGGAAGTAACAGTGTCTAATATATGCAGGGAAAACATTACTTTATAATCTGTTTTTGGTTATCTTACATTGATAAGAAAGAAAAAGTTGACAATGATCAGCTTGTATAGGGGAATCTTTTTCTCAAGTTTTCTCTCCCCTGGAAAAGAATGAAGAACCAAATGAATATTTAAATATTAAGCATATTTTGACTCAAAATATGTTCAGGATCTAAAGATAACTTTTAATATTTTTATTGAGTTATAGTCATTTTACAGTGTTGTGTCAAATTTCAGTGTAAAGCAATTTTAAAGTTATACATGAACGTACGTATATTCATTGTCACATTTTTTTTTGCTGTGAGCTACCACAAGATCTTGTATATATTTCCCTGTGCTATACAGTATAATCTTGTTTATCTATTCTGCATATGCTTGTCAGTATCCACAAATTTTTGACTCCCAGTCTGTCCCTTCCTAACCCCCGCCCCCTTGGCAACCACAAGTTTGTATTCTGTGTCTATGAGTCTGTTTCTGTTTTGTATTTATGTTCATTTTTTTTGAGATTCTACATATGAGAGATCTCATATGGTATTTTTATTTCTCTTTCTGACTTACTTCACTTAGAATGACATTCTCCAGGGACATCCATGTTGCTGCAAAAGGTGTTATGTTCTCTTTTTTTGTGACTGAATAGTATTCCATTGTATAAATATACCACATCTTCTTTATCTAGTCATCTGTTGTTGGATATTTAGGCTGTTTCTATGTCTTGGCTATGGTAAATAGTGCTGCTATGAACATTGGGGTGCAGGTGTCTTTTTGAAGTAGGGTTCCTTCTGGATATATGCCCAGGAGCGGGATGATTGGGTCATATGATAAATGTATTCCTAGTCTTTTGAGGAATCTCCATACTGTTTTCCACAGTGGCTGCACCAAACTGTATTCCCACTGGCAATGAAGGAGGGTTCCCTTTTCTCCACAGCTTCTCCAACATTTGCCACTTGTGAATTTTTGAATGATGGCCATTCTGACTGGTGTGAGGTGATACCTCATTGTAGTTTTGATTTGCATTTCTCTGATAATTAGTGATATGGAGCATTTTTTCATGTGCCTATTGATCATTTGTATGTCTTCCTTGGAGAATTGCTTGTTTAGGTCTTCTGCCCATTTTTTTGGATTGGGCTGTTTATTTTTTTCTTACTGAGTCGTATGAGCTGCTTATATATTTTGGAGATCAAACCTTTGTCGGTTTCATTTGCGAACATTTTTTCCCATTCCATGGGTTGTCTTTTTGTTTTACTTATGGTTCTCTTTGCTGTGCAGAAGCTTGTAAGTTTAATTATGTCCCATTTGTTTATTCTTGCTTTTATTTCTATTGCTTGGGTGGACTGCCCTAGGAGAACACTTTTGAGATGTATGTGAGATAATGTCTTGCCTATATTTTCTTCTAGGAGGTTTATTGTATCTTGTCTTATGTATAGAGGGAACATATCTTAACATAATAAAAGCTATATATGACAAACCTACAGCTAGCATAGTACTCAGTGGTGAAAAACTCAAAAGCTAAAGTCTGGGACAAGACAAGGCTGCCCACTATCACCACTCCTATTCAACATAGTCTTGGAAGTCCTAGCCACAGCAGTCAGGAAAGAGAGAGAAATAAAAGGGATCGAAATTGGAAAAGAAAAGGTAAAAGTGTCACTATATGCCAATGACATGATGCTATATATAGAAAACCCTAAAAGGTCCACACAGAAACTACTAGAACTAGTCAAAGAATTCAGAAAGGTAGCAGGTTACAAGATTAATGTTCAAAAATCTGTTGCATTTCTTTACACTAATGATGAATTAACAGAAAAAGAAAGTAAAGAGACAATCTCGTTTAAAATAGCACCCAAAGTAATAAAATACCTAGGAATAAATCTAACCAAGGAGGTGAAAGACTTATACATGGAATACTGTAAACCATTGATGAAGGAAATTAAGGAAGACTTTAAAAACTGGAAAGATATCCCATGCTCTTGGATTGGAAGAATCAATATTGTTAAAATGGTCATACTACCCAAGGCAATCTACAGATTTAATGCAATCCCTATCAAATTACCCAGGACATATTTCACAGAAATAGAACAAATCATAATAAACTTTATATGGAACTACAAAAGACCTAGCATTGCCAAAACATTACTGAAGAAAAAGAAAGAGGCTGGAGGAATAACTCTCCCAGACTTCAAGCAATACTGTAGAGCTACAGTCGTCAAGACAGCATGGTATTGGTACAGAAACAGACATATGGACCAATGGAACAGAACAGAGAGCCCAGAAATGAACCCACAAACGTTTGGTCAGCTTATCTTCGACAAAAGAGGCAAGAATATACAATGGAATAAAGACAGTCTCTTCAGGAAATGGTTTTGGAGAAACTGGACAGCAGCATGTAAATCAGTGAAGCTAAAACACTCCCTTACACCATACAGAAAAATAAACTCAAAATGGATTAAAGATAACTTTATGCTGATTCAAAAGATCCCAGCCAAAGAGTATTTTCATTTTTTAAACCCGTCTCTTGAAGTCACTGAAAAGATTTTTGAACCAGTGGGTCTTAGAAAGAAATAGATCAAGAGTAATATGCACTTCATCTGTTGCTTCTAAGGTAGCAATACTGGATTGAGAGGCCGGTTGAAAAGCTAATTGTACTTTTATGTAGAATTTTGATGGTTTTTTGTAAAAGTCAGCTGCCTTTGGCATTACATTTAGTCCATCCTGGTGATTTCTCACAAACGAACTTTACTCTTGCTTAAGTATTCGAAAATGAATCTTTGCACCAAGGATGAGCCATTGACATCACCTTCACTCTTAAGTCACAACTTTCTCTCAGAGAGTACGCTGAGACTCGTTATCAAGAGGATTATGGCAGAGGAACAAAAACTGAGAAATTAATGTAGTACCATTTCCCTCTTCCTCTTTTTATGCACATACCCAATAAATGGACATCTAAGTCTCCATTTAAAAACATGGTTAAATAATTTGATCCCTGTAGATTGACTGTGAAAATTAAACCAAACAATGAATTATTAAAACTGGTCAATAAGTCATTCTGTAATAGCCAGGTGTTCTAAAGGGTAAAGACAAATAAGACATGATATTTGTCTTTAAATAGCTTAGTTCTGCAAAGGAGAAAACAGAATCAACTACTGTCGTGCCATACAATACAAGTATTACCTATCTGTCTGTCTGTCTATCTATCTATCTATCAGTCATCTGTCATCTGTATCTCATTAGAACCATAGATTCATACTGGATTGGTAAGGGAAAAAAGGGCTTCTGGTAGAAGGTGACACTGGTAAGGGAATGAGCATGATTTAATTAGATCAACAATAGGGAGAATGATGGATTTTTCCAGAATGCCATGAGAGCATGTGCCAGGGCTCATGTACACTTAAAGTTACAAATATTACACAAGCAGGAACAAATATTACACAAGCAGTTACATAAGTGACTATGTGAGAGTGTCAGGAGCTTAACCTGAGGGAGGTACTGAGAGATTCTGAAAGAGTATTGTTTATTAATAAAGATTCTAAATTTTATCCTGAAAGCTATAGGAGATACTGAAATCCTTTTTAGATCTCTCCAATTAAAGAAATAACCTATATTCTATTCTAAAGTAATTGACATGTGGGAGGGTATAGCTCAGTGGTAGAGTACGTGGTTAGCATGCATGAGATCCTATATTCAATCCTCAGTACCTCCATTACAAAATAATAAATCAATATGTAAAAACAACAAAAACAAAAAACAAAAAAATTGGCATGTGTAGGAAACAGTCCTGTATGCTTTGACTTAAATATGAAAAAGTATCCTAAATGAAGAGGCAGTTTTTATCTTTGTTAGGAATAAAACTTGAACGTTAAAAGACAGAGCAGACTGCTACTTTGGGAAACTTTTTTCAGAACTGATTAAGATAATAGGGTATTCATGAGTATTTTCCACATACTTTTATCAGATTGAGGTGTGACATTGAGTTGCTTTTTCTTGATCCATCTTATTTCTTGTTATTTGGTTGAAAATAACAAAACAGCACTTCAGAAACAAAACCACAAAATACTATGCGTTATAATAAATTTAAAATATCAAAATTTATAGACAATCCAAAATATGCATACAGATTGCTATGAATTTACACACACATATATACACACACCCTACAAATATATGTATCATTTTGAATGTTTTCTTTCTATGCATTTGTTAATTTTTTCCTAACATGTGTTGCCTATAGTTGGTTTGAACTCTAGTGATTTATTCTGCTGCATTTGATAAATGCCTTATGAAATTACTCATATTTTTTATCATTTCAATACAGCAGTATAATATTGCCCTAGGTTAATTTACTATATTCTGTAATTTCGAATAGAACAATGACTCCTGGCTAACAAATATTTTAGGCTGATTTCCATCTCTTTGTAACCTGCTCTACCTTTGAATAGTCATTATATAAGAGATATATAATACCGTAATCTCAGTGGAGGAAATGCGAACACGCCACAATAAAAATGTGATGAGTTTGCAGAGTTTTTCAGTTTGAAAAGTTGTTTTACCCAGTATTTTATAGAGCTTTTTAGTTTATAATTATAAAATATTTTAAGTAAAAAATAGGTTCCATTTATCAAGTACCGGTGTTGAAATCCCTTCTGCATCACTTGGTAACTGTATGAACTTGGCCAAATTTCTTAATATCAGTATGTCTCAATTCTGATATCTATAAATAGGGAATAATCGTACTAATGACTTCATAGATTTTGTGAAGATTATATAAATGCATGCAAGTAAAAACATTTAAAATGATCACCAGCAGGTAATAAGCACTTAGTATTTATTGTTATTGTTGTTATTATTTTACATGGAGGTTAAGTAACTAGGTTTCTGTATCTTGTAAGTATTAGGGCAAAGTTAGTTGTACCTGATTACAAATCCATGTAAGTGTGATATATATTATGCCTTATAATTTACTGCAACCTGTAATTACATCACCCTTCCTCCTTGCTTCACTGGTTTGAAAATCCTACTGAACTTTCAGGGATTCACATCTTCTCTTAAGATTTGACTAACTACCTCATCCTACAAAGCTCCTTCCTTGTAAGCATCTCATCTTTTTGACATATCCTCTCAATAAGATTGTATTAATGTCAGAGAGATTTGTAACTTACCCAGTCCCCTGCAGACTATGTGCTTGGTTGGTAATTCTTCCCATTTCTTTCCCTTAACCATTCCATAAATGATAAACTGGATTACATAGATCACAGAAAGACTGCGTAAATTACTGTCCAAATTACCTGTTTACAGTGTTAGCCAAAACTCACCCATTCTTCTATAGGCTTGTTCAACCACCTCTTTATATTCAGTTTTTCTTTTTTAGAACCTTTATGTACCTTTGCAGCTAAAGTTATGTTGGAAGGATTACTGAAATGGCATAATTTTTCAAAAAGTGTTATAAACGATATGCACTGGTCTTTTTCTAAATCACCTACTTGTTCTAGAAAAATTCAAACTTGATTGGCACAATTTTCTTCTCTAAGGAAAAAGCAGATTTCAATTAGAAAAAGTGAAAGCTTCATCTGCTGAGTATCATTACAGAACTATGGCCCAGAACTGAAGCTTCCTAAAATTCGAAGCTTAATTGGATGTTCTATCTTGCAATGAAAATATGTTTCATTTCATGATGAGATAAGATGAGAGTGTTGAGTCTTTTATTACAATCAACGTGACTTATTTTTTTTAATTTAAGCATTTTGATGAAGCAAGATTTATACATTCAGAGATTAATTTATACATTTAGATATATATTTTGAGTCATATATCAAAATATAGGAACAAAATTTAACTTATTACAATGTATTATTAGTGAAACTTTAGTAGGCTACTAGTGCTTCAAAGAATGACCTTGCTGTTAGAATCAGATGATTCTTTTATGTTTCCATTTATGGGGTATAAAAATTTAGACTATTCAGGATAAATAAAAGAGAAGATAATAAAACATACTGCCTTTCAGAAAAACATGTTGAATCTACCTCCTTCTATAAATGGTTCGTGACCAAACAGTGAAATACCAGAATAACAGAGTTTTGAATGACCTCTCCACAGAATGTAGTGGAGGCCAAGTAAAGAGATACCATCTGTGTTTTGATAAAAAGTTCCATTGTCCGCTTTGAGTTCACTTGGAAGGCCAGGAATCAGAAGGCTGAAAGTAAAAATTTAATAGTTTTGGTGCATTTATATCTACTACATTTCCAAAGGATGACATGCTTTTTACACAACTGTGGTATATTTTTAAAAAATAGATTCTCTTTTACTCCATCCTTTTCTGTATATGTTGATATACCTACACAACAGTCTTCTATCCTTTATCCCAATTTTATAGTCTTTCCAAAAAATAGTCTGTCTTGTATAGAATCAGGATACCTATGTTATTACTTGGCAATTATTGATGGATTGTCCATGGACGGGTACTTTGACCTCTTCCAGTATTCCATTTCCTAATTTGTAGATGAGGCTTCTGAGCTAGATAACATCAGGTGTCTTCAAACTTTCAGATTCCATGATTTCATCATATTTGATCAATCTTTCAACATTTCTCCTTCCCTTTCCCCTCCTTTCCTTATTTCCCTCCTCCCTTTGATGTCTGAAACTATTCTTGGGACAAAACATTCAACGCCTCTGCCTTTATGGAGCTTATATTAACCATAAGTTGACTCAAAATAGATATATGGTTATATAATGGGTGCTCTACTCCCAGAGTAAGTGCATAGTCTGACAAAAGAGATCTCGACTATGGTCAATTAATCCTGTGTTCTAAGGAAATAAAGTTGACTGTTACTACTTGATTTAATTAACTGAGCCCTACCTGATTTGCAGAAGAACTTAAAAATTCAAGTGTTACTCAACCAGATACTCATTTTATTACCCAATATTCTGAGATGAGCATCTCCTCCTTTTGAAAAAGAGGAAGCTTAAGAAAATGATGCTATTATAAAACCAAATATATGTACAGTGAAAGTTGTTTCGCTCATTCTTCACATGGGATGGGTTAATTTAGTAAACGCATAGGAAAAGAGATATGGAAAGAACTTTGAAGAGACTATTAGATCCTGACTCAATACTTGCACTAATCCTGGGTGTTGCAGAACATTACTAAATTCTACTGGTAAAGGGAGATTTGAGGGTAAGGGGATAAATGAAAATGAGCTAAATATGCCTAAGGAGAGAATCAGTGAGGCATAAAATCCAGAATTTCCCCGATTCCTGATTGTATAATTATGTAGGTGTGCTGGAGCCAGCTTGTGTTTGCTTACAGAGCTGATTGTGTACACCTCTCTCCAACTCTGCAGTTCATTGACTTTATGTTGATAGCTCAAAGTTGACCCTGATGGAAGTTATTATGAAAATTAGCAAGCATGATAAATCAAGACATTTTCTCTCTAGAATGCTGTTGTTAATGCTTTACTAGCACAAAGCCAATAACAAATCCCGATACCAGTTGCCTTTAGTTTTTAATATGAGTTTTTATGTTGGAAAGGCAAAGTGGAAGTTTTGGGTATTTCTGTAAGGGATAAAATTATGGTTGAGTTGCAGGATATGAATTATAAATTATGTGCTGGTGGTAAAGAAGTACACGTGCATGGGAGAGTTTAGATCTTATTTGGTGGTGACATTTTTGGATTAAGGAAACAAAGGGGTGTGTGTGTGTGTGTGTGTGTGTGTGTGTGTGTGTGTGTGTGTGTGTATACACATGTTCTGAGAATCAAGTGAAAAAGAACAATATAAATTAAAGTAGAGTGACCCTTCATATGTACAGTGATGCCCCAGTGACTGTTACCAAGCCCTGTTTCTGGCCATGACTGATAAATTCTAGGGCAGATATCAGAGCCACATTTGAATAATCAAGTTTACTATCACTGGAATTTGAATTTGAGCTGAGACATCTGGAAGATGGAGGTCATAATAACTGTGTAATCTATGGCAGCGTAACATTTTGTTTCTGCAGGGTAATAATGCAGTCTTGGCTCCACCAGGCTTGGCTTTTTCCATCCCTAGTGAGGTCATTGATCACATTTTTATTACCCTCTTGTTCACTAGAATTGTCAGCCTGGTAAAATGTTTTTCAAAGAAACTAGGACTTCCATCACCAATCTGTTCCTAATTGAAAAGTAGAGTGAACAGTTGTCTGAACCCTGGCAGTGAACATAGGGAGGGGATGTGTGGGTGTCAAGTACAGAGTGGATCCAGTCTAACATTACTTTCTCCTGTAGTCTTTGAATTCTTTTTTGACATCCAACTGAGGACTTTCTGACTTTTTAATATTACTTAGCATGGGTTACTTTCATATCAAGTTCTGCTTTGACTAAACCAACAAATTGTTGGGATCATAGTCAGCTGCCTGCAAGCTGGTGAATTAATTCCTAATCACTATGCATTCACCTATAGCAAAGAATTAAGCATGATCCAAAATAATACTCTGCTCTTCATGGTTGAGAACTCAAAATACTCATCTACAAATTCCTGTTTTTTATGATTTACTTTTTTAAATCTATGAAACTTATGAGCATAATTCTCATATTCTCTACTGTGATTTTACTGACTGGGGAAGTTGAGAGGCTATACATGTTCAAACTGGGTAAATTATTAGATCTATATAGCAAGAAAGACACAATGGGAACGTTTTAGAGCAGTTTGATGGATTGGGGTTCTCCAAATCCTGTGAATGCTCCTGGATACCTTTATTTCAGTGATCAGGATTCTGCACTATCCTATCAATATTATATCTTTTATAAAAACAATTAGTGATGTGAATTTAACTAATATTTTTAGTTAAGCACCCCATGGAATTAATTTCTCTATTTGATGAGTATGAATCCAAGCCTTGAGGCAGGATTTTCAAGATTTGCTTTTAGGGTTCTCCTACTTTAAATTATTCTGTGCCATTATATGTAGCAAAGATACTATCATAGCCCTGGAATTTTTCGTCCTTTGTTGTTTTTCAGTAACCAGAGTTAATAAGTTGAAAGACTAATTCATCAATCTGTACCATGGCCTGGCACTTTCCTATCCTGGAAAATGGGAAAGTATCCCAATGTTTTTTGCTGTACATCAACCTAATAACAAATTTCAAGAAGATACATTTCTCTAAGGGCCTGTGGCCCTTGCCCTACTCCACGTTTCTAAGTGTGTATTTGTTGAGGTGTTGGTAGTCGCAAGCGGTAGGCACAATTGTAATAGGGTCTGGCTAAGCCTTTTAATGTGACATTCCCACAAACCTGCTGCACTTACCTGTTTATGTTGTACATAATGTAAAACATGAAATACACATTTTCATTACTTTATAATCTACAGACAATGGTATTGGAGGCATAACACAAAATTCTACATGAAGCTTGGGTATTAGATCCAGGTGACCTGTCTTGCTAAATGATTTCACAATCATAAAAGATCATTATGCTATAATTTCAAACCTGTAAAATTGAAGATATAAGAGGCCTGTAAGCCTGAAAGCCGTCTTACGGCTTCCTATGACCTGTTAGGATCTAGGGCCTGAGTAGGAGAATAGCATTTCCACCAACCTAAGTATATTGTCCCTGATAACCTGGAGAGTCTTGAGAAGCAGCACTCACCCCAAAGCTTCTTCCTTTGTGCCTCCTAGTATGTTCTCTTGAGAATGTACCTTCTGTATTTTTCACAATAAATTGCACCTTCTATAATAAAAATATATAAAAATTCTTTCTTTTTCCAAACCTCCAACCTAATCTTTTAGAAGATTGGTAAACAAATTTTCATTAATATGAGAAAAAAAAAAAGAATGTTCCTTAGGAGGAAAGTGGTATAGTTTACAAAGTTAAATAGCTAGATAATTAGATCTCAGGAAGGACAGAAAATCCAACTCAAATTGTCTTAAACCATGAGGAAATTCAGTGGCTAATATGGCTGCATAGTGTTGGTTTAACACAGCACCTCAGAACTTTCACCAAGAAATTGGCTTCTTTCTTTTCTCCCTCCTGCCTTTTGTATCATCCTGAAGTTGACTCTTGTGTCAGAGACTGCAGCCATAGGCTCCTAAAGCTGCTTTCTTCCTTGTTTGTATCAAGAGTTAGAGACTGTGTGTTTATGTGTGTGTGAGGGAGAGAGAGAGGGAGAGATTTAGAGAGATCTAAAGAGAAAGAGAGGAGAGAGAGAGAGAGAGAGATGTCTGTTCCTATCATTGAAAGTCTCATGCTTCACTGTGACTGGACTAATTTAGCCTACGTTCCTTCATGGAAAACCATATACTAACTAGTTGGTTTAGGTATTGGTTTCCTGGTAAATGATGAAAATCAGCTCTCTAAAAGAAATAATAAGCTTATATATGTGTATGTAAGATTATTATAAATTTTACTCATGTAAAGGATGTTTAGCACAAATTTATAAATAGTAAAGTATATAATAATTTCTGTGTAAATTCCATATGTCCAATTAATTCTCACAAAATACTTTTGTCAACTTTTTTCATACTCTTGTATCTGTAGCTAATCTATGATTGCAATCTATTTCAAACATTTCATGACTGATAATGTTATAGCTGTTGGGAAACCTCATTGATTCACTCATTGATGATGTTGCTCATTTGGACAACACTTTTCAAATACTGGAAGAATATGTAATATGTATTATTTGACTATCAGTGTGATGTCACTGAGTACAGAATTGGGGAAAAAGTAAAAACTATGCAATTGCATTCCATTACATAGAATTTCCATCTTAACACAGTAAATGTGAATAATCTCAAGAACAATGGATTCTAATAAAGCATAGTAAAATCATACAAAATAATTAGAAATTGATATATTTTGAGTATTATCTTTTTATATAACTTAAATATGAGTTTATATAGTTTAATTTTAACAGTGGCTGTGTGTAGTAAGTAAGTGACATGCAGACTTTCAAGAAATTTAGCAGTTGGCTCTCAGGAGCTGATAAGATCCAGCTCCAGCACAGTCTGAGGTCAAGTTTACATGCCCTCCCCCTAATTAAAAAACAGTGACATGGTGATGCTGTTGCCTTCAGCAAATTAGGACAAGTCTTGAACTAGGGATCAGATAATACTATCTGAACTACATGAATGGGGCAGTAGGGTACTGTTAGGACTGGGGAAGGGAAAGTGAATGCTAGAAAGGTAACCAAAATTTCTGCCACCAACAGGAATTTCAGTTTCTTGGTGTCTGCAGCAGCAGGAGCTTCAGACCTTTTGCTGCAGTGCTGCTCTGGCATGACTCAACTATCTCACTTTCCAACTCTGTGTGTCTTTTCTCAACCTTTTTGTTCCTGGGGAAAGGAATATGGTTGATCCAGCTTAGATTACCAGAAGTCAACATTTCCTCTGAATAAAATTGCTAGATAAAACTGAAGTAGGCAAAAATGCTTCCAATGCATACTACATAAAATATAAAGTAATTGTCTCATTTTAATTTAAGCAGTTGATAATAATATTCCAAATTGAAACAAAGAAAACTCCAAGCATTATATTTTTGGAGGTTGTATAACTACATCATAAGTAAGAATTTAGGGGACTGTGTCTCTCTCTTGCTCTTAGATTTACAAAGGTCTAAAAAAGAAAAATGAATAAAACAACCAGGTTGTTTATGATTGTGTATTAATTGAATTAGGTTTAGTTACAAGTAAAAGAAAATCTCACACAACAGCAGTTTTTAATAAAAATAAGTTTATTTCTTTCTTAAGAGTATAGAACTAGTCAGTTGAAAGATGCTGTGACACTTCAGAGTCTGAAAACCACATGATTTCTCTTTCTGCTCTGCAAAGACCTCCGTTCCCAAGATAATCTCTTAGAATGAGATGAATGCTTCAGTTGTAACATTTATTCTCATTCCAGCCAGTAGAAAGAGCATGTTCTAAAAGTTTTACACTTGCTTCTGTTTACATTTTATTAGCCAGAACTCACAGAACTCCTTCTGTATTGCTGTAAGATATGCTGAGAAATGTAGCCTCTATTCTAGGACACTGTGTCCAACAAAATATTGAAAGGAAATGAGTATCAAAGGCCAAGCAGATATTGAGAGGAAAATAGCCATTTCTACCACAGCATTCTGCTAGCTACTTCTTTGAAACTACCTGATTTTCCCCAGTGTTAAAAACAATCTTACTATTAAGCCTCTGGCTCCCGCAAAATATCTGTTGATACCATGTTTCCTTACTTAAAAATTTTTTTAAATAGCATCTGAATTTGCTGAAAGCACAATTAGGCCCCAAATACTGTTTGGAAAAATTCACAGGATTTTACACTTTTATACACATATTACACACAAAAAGAAAATTGTGTATTATAATCATAAATGGAAAATCCATCATCCCATAAATAAAAAGTAGCCATACACATAAATTAAATGTAGGTAATATTAGGCCTCTGGCTTATCTAGATGCCACTTTTACTCTATGAAGCAGAGTGAGTCTAGACAATTCCTTATTTTTGTTTATGTAGCTTTAATTCATTCAATTCTTCTCTGTTTTCCCTTCTCATATTTTGCTTTTTCTTTCCTTTTTTAATGTAACACAATGGTTTTAATTTTCTTTTAAAATATATTTAAGTGTCAATAATATATATGTTTATTAAAAAGAGGAAATAAAAAGGACTTCCTGAACCCACACACAGTCTAAGCCCTGCAAAGTCACTAGTAACTTCCATCTTCTGTGTGCTCCTCCCCTCCCATTACTCTGCCACTCCCCCGGAGAAAGCACTTACTGAATTTTATGTTTGTCTTCCCATGAATTCTGTGGTTCATCATGTATTTATGTATTCCTAAACAATAAATTATTTGGTTTTCTTTTAATTTTATTAGATGTAATATTACACTCAAGTTACTGTTCATATTTACTGGCTCCTCCATTGTGTTTCCTCTGCAAACTTGAAAAAATGTTCAGCAATATACTTGAATTTGTATGTCATATAAAACGTATGAGAGCTATAGTCAAAACAAAAGCCATGTTTTTGAGCTGAACTTCTGTAGCAATATGCATTTTCTTAAAGATATCTGCTGTGTTATATATATAGATATTTAAACATAAACTGTCAGTGTACTTAGGTTTAGTGATTTCAGTCCAGTATTTATATTAATCATAATAAAATGAATGAAACAAATAAGTCATTGCATCTTATTTCACCATTATATATTTTTCATATAATAATTTAACAAATTATTGTCACATGTCTTGATATATTAAGAGAATAATATTCTCGATATATTTTATAAACACAATGGACACTGAAAAAAAAGGATATTTGGACTATCCCAGGGAGAATTCACCAGTGGAAGGAAATGTATGTCATATGTTTAAGAAGAAAAGAAAATCTGTTTTTGAGTAGTAGATACTCATTCATTCATTCATTGACCTATCATCTAATTATGCATCAGTAATACACAAAACACTCTAATCTGTGTGTGCAAGGTGAACAAAACACACACATGAATCTCTGGAATTTTAATAACAGATGCTAAACAGGTTAACTAAAAAATAATATTTGTTTATAAATAGTCATTAGGGTATTGAAGAAAATAAGTAGATAGCTACACAAGGTGGAAAATTATCAGTAAAATTAATGGTAGAATTTAATTTCTATAAGAAACAAAATAAATCTGGGAAAGCTTCATAGAGAGCTTTTGATGGGCTGATAGAATTTGTAAAAAGTAATAAACTTGAGATAAGCTTAGAAAAGGAATTTATCTTTTCTTTATTGAAATATAGTCAGTTACAATGTATCAGTTTCTGGTATACAGCATAATGTCCCAGTCATACATATATACATATATTCGCTTTCATATTCTTTTCCATTAAAGGTTATAAAGGGTATTCCATAAAAGATATAAGATACTGAATATAGTTCCCTGCATTATAGAGAAGAAGTTTGGTTTTTATCTATTTTTTATATAATAGTTAAATTTGCAAATCTCAAACTCTCAAATTTATCCCTTTTTATTCCCTTTCCCCTGGTAACCACAAGATTTGTTTACTACGTCTGTGAGTCTGTTTCTATTTCTGTTTTACTGTCTTCTTTTTTCTTCTTTTAAATTCCACGTATGAGTGATATTGTATGGTCTTTTACTTTCTCTTTCTGGCTTATTTCACTTAGAATGACAATCTCCAGGTCCATCCATGTTGCTGCAGGTGGCTTTATTTTATTCTTTCCTATGGCTGAGTAGTATTCCATTGTATAAATATACCACAACTTCTTTATCCAGTCATCTGTTGATGAACATTTAAATTGCTTCTAGAAAGAGGATTTAAATACATGAAAAAACATAGGAAAAATTATAGACATCCAAAAATGTGAGATTTCTCCAGAGAGTATTATTACAGTTCTGTTTGTTGAAGTTAAGATTGTATGAGTATAATAGGAATGATCTAACACTTAAACAGCATATACTCTGTTTCAAGCATTGTTCTAGGTACTGATCTTAATTCATTTACTCTCCACATCCACCATTTCAGGTAGATTCTGTTATTTTTCCCATTTTCGGAAGAGGAAATAGAGGCATGAAGAGGATAAGTAACTTGCTTAAATTCACAAAGCTCTGATTTTAGGAAATCTGACTCTGGGGTCTGCTCTTAACTCCTGTATTACTTTAAAATAGGAAAGTTGATTCTGTGATCGAGGGCCTTGATGATTGTACTCAGTAATTTGGACTTTATTCCATTGGCAATGGGTAACCACTGAAGACTTTTGAGTAGAGGTAGATGATACATTTGGATTTGTGTTTGGGGAATATTGGTCTTGTCTTTGTGGGCAGGGCATATAATTAAATAGACTGAGAATAAAGTATCAGTTGGGGAGTGATAAAAATGACCCAGAGAAAATCACTGTGAACCTTGACTGAATAATGAATAAAGACTTGGAGAGACTGAGACTGTAGTTTTCCTGTATATAGTGCATATTCAGAGTAGAATACCATAGAAGGAAATTTTGACAGTTCTTTGGCTATGAGATTTACGTATTGATTATTGTTGGAGGGTGGATTGAGAAGGGAGACAGTAATGTTTATTAAGTTTCTACTTTGTACTGAAGCCAACTTTGGTTTGTATTGTTTTTAATCCTCACAGTAGAACCATATAAAAAGTAGGGTTTCTCACTTAGTTCTATCCATTCTGCAGGTGAGGACAGAATAACTAATTTTTGACTAGTTTTATCAGCAAATGGTAGAACTGGACTTTGGAGTCAAGTACTTTTTTCACCTTCCACCGTATAGCACTGATGGCAGTGCTTAGCTTAGAAGGTAAATTTGCCAGTCACACAGCCTCAAAAGGCTTGACCATATACTCACCGTGAGAAATGTTTCAAAATAAATATTCCTTTAAAATAGTTTTCTCTGAGATTAACCTTAGATCGAAAGAACAACAGATTGAAGCATAATTAACTTTATTAATTTTTGGGTTACTAACATGATTAACTTATGTGTAAAAATCCCCAAACTTCTTGAATGAGAAGAAGAAAATGCTAAATATTTCCTGAGACTACCAAGCTCTCTGGTTTTATGGGGTCCTTAGTGTCTCAGTCATATTATCACTGTGTCCTAAGGCCAAAAGAAAGACTTAAGAGTTCCACTTAGTAAGCAGTGAAGTGCAAAAAAAATCAATAAACATTTATATACTAACAACTTATGAGATGTTTGAGGATAATAATGCATATAGATTACAAAACATATTTAAATTTTAGATAAGCCTGATTACTTACTAATGGAACATATACATCTATTAAGGACTGCACGACTTCTCAGATATTGGAACCAAACTAGACACCATCAGGACCCTCGTTTTATCTGTTCCATATTGGTTTTTGCTTCATACTTGCTTTTCATCATAGCAGTCGTTGAAAATCCAGCTATGCAAAGATTTGCCGTTGAATAGAATTTAGCACAGTCTACTCCTGAAACTGAACTACCTCAAGCTAGTAGTTTGCAGTAATCTGACAGATGTCGAGTTTCACTGCGTTATCCTTAAAGTTTAAAATATTCCATAGTGCCTGGTGAATTTGCTGTGACGTCCCAGGGCACAGTCACATAGTATGGGAAACATGGGTATATGTTATTTGACACATACCAAGAGTTTTGACCCGAACACATTGCAGTTTGCATCCATGTGTAATTAACTCAAAACATGCTTTTCAACCCTGATGTTTTTATTCCAAATACAGATTATCTTATAGATGCATCCAGTTGCTGGGAAAAAACAAACAAACATGGATTTGAAACATTATTAACTAAAAATTTTTGCAAGTTACCTAACCTCTGTGAGCTTTAGTACCTTTTTGTTTTTAAATCATTAACCTGGATATAATAATACGAAGTATTTCTCATGGTGGCTGTCAGAATTTGAGTAAATATTGAATCTGAACTACCTAGCACAATACTCGACACCGTTTGAGTTTCAATGAATGTTTTCCTCCCCTTTCCCCTATAAAGAGAGATTGTCTCATAAGATTGACCATATTTCTTTCCTAAATAACACATGTTTAAAATGAGAAATTCTTCTGTAAAGTCTGTGAAGGGCAATGATTTTTAAATTAACGAAAGGGCTAATGCAGATGTGATCGGATGTTTAATTCTGGAGAATTTATGCTGCCAGAACCATTAACAGTCTCCTTTCCAGGAGCAGTTATCTCAGCAGCAAAGTAACTACAGAGTGTTACAGAAGTAAGAAGTAGTCAAGCAAAAGACAGATATATTTAGAAAGGATGAACGGATAGGTGTTTTATAACAAAATATGTTCCATTTGTTCCTGAAAAAATAAGTTCTAGGGAATATTATTCTTTCTTAATTTGTTCTTTGTGTTTACAGTGCCATTGATCAGACTTCTCATTGGGATGAATAATTCCTAGTACATAATTGTCTGTGTATATGTCATGGCTGACTGTGTGACTGAGAGAAATTAAACCACTGAATTCCACTGCCCACTCCACTAATCTTTCTCCTGGATCAGCCACATACAGTTGGGAAAAATATTTCTGCTGAAATAGAATCTCTTTCATTCAACATTCCTCAGAGCTACGTCAGATCATTAACAAAGATTTTCTTAATCAGCTACCAAATCAGCAATTAAGGCTTAAAAGATAACTACTGCAAATAAAAGGGCTATTGATTTTAATTCAGTCACATCTTATAATTATGGATGTTAATCACACACAGTCTTTGACTGTAAAATATTACTGTCTCACCAGTGAAACATGAAAAAAGGAGGAAAAGTTAAATCATTTTAAGTGGAAAAATGGCCATGATTTAGTGATAAGATTGTACAGTATGTCACTACATTAAAAAAATATATGTATGCTTTACAACATAATTTTAAAATAACTCGGAATTTATATTTAGGGTTAGTTAAAACTCATCAGGCATATAATATTCATTGAAAGACAATATACAATTATAGTAATGAAAGACAATATGATATATAAAGAGTTAAAGCTGTACTCTGTGCTTGCTTAGACTAGTGCATATGCTAAATCATGTTTTCCTTAACAAATTACATGGAAATATAATTTGTTAAAAATAATGATGGAAGAGTGGTAAGAGTAGAGTACATTAACCTAATGAGTTCCTTCATATTTAAATTTATTACAATAAGAATGTAGATTATTTTCTCTTAAAATAAAAATGTAGATTTTTTTTCTATCTGAATATGCTTATTTTAGTCTATAAGAATATGTGAAGTCTCATAAAAAATAGAAAAACTCTGCAGCCCACCACCTTTTTCTCTTTCACCAGATGGCAAAATCTTCTTTAGCATTCTTTCACGTTTGCCAAAGCTCCAGCTATCAGCCATGTGTTAAGTTTTGGCAACCTGGAAAAGATAGTACTGATTCTACTGGACAGTGTTACAGTTTTGCACAAAACTTTTCCTGGCTCAAGTCCAGCTGTATTTAGGCCTTGTTTAAATTGATAACCCCAAGTTCATGCTAATGTATATGACTAACAGCAGCCTTTTCACAAAAGCATAGTTTTTGTTTATAACAGATCTTTATCAAATGCTGCTCCTTCTAACCTACCTTTTCATGATTGCAAATTAGAAGTATTTTTTTTCTGTTCTAAGGTTCATAAGTGTCAAAGTGGAAATTGCAGAGGAACAGATAGAGAAGATTTTATTCAAGATTTTGTTTTTTTCAATAGAGAAGATCAGGCTAAAGTCTGAACTCAATTCCACTGAAATAAAGAGTGGGAAGACTTTTAAGCACTGAAGGTGAGAAGGAGAACACAGGCAATCTGTGTTTGCTAATTGGCTTAATCAGAAAAGTAAACTTTTCTCCTGTCTTTGTGATAGAAAGTTGTTTCACAACTTGGAGTAAGGCATCCATTGAAGTTAGGCTCCTATCCTCCCACAGAGATAGGGAGATTGGACTACTGTCTTCTTTGATATTTGCATATCAAAGAGATGGCTCCCAGATCTGGAGAAAGACAGTCCTAGGTTGTAAAACTGACAAGCTTTTAAAGAAATTTACATGTCAAAGGGACAGGGAAAGAATTTGCAGTTACAAGTTTTTTGAAGTAAATGCTCCAAGAAAAGGAATATCAAAGGCCTACAGTCAGGAATAAGCTGTCTAAAGTTTAATCAAGCTGACAAGAACTTTAAGGCAATCTTGATCACAAGTATTACTGGGAGTCAGTTGTGAGAACTGAAGTGAATGATAAAAGCCTCATAATAATGGCACATGGTTGGGATGGATTTCAAAATTTAGCAGCCAACATGTCCCAGTGTTTATTCTTCCCAGAGTGAATTATGATTATGATGATGTACTCAGTGAATGCACTTTTAAAATCACTATGAAACCCATTCAGAAGATGATAGATTATTTTGTGCCTCTTTGTGTAAATCATATTCCTCATTGATTCTCACCTCTTTCACAGATATGTGTAAGATTGAAAGGTGTCTCCAGAACCTGTTATTTCCCCTGAAGCCATGACTTTTCTAGGAGTTTTAACTGATTTTGGCATTTGAAGAAGCAGATTATATTGTAAGATTCTGATTATAGCCATGTACCATTTGTGTGAGAGTGTTTATAGCTTCAAGAACACTTTCTCGTTCATTGTTCACTTGATCCACACAACAATACCTTGAAGCAGAGGGGAACAGATGTAATGATCCCGTTTCTGTAAGACAGAAAATTTAGATTCTCAGAAACTAAACAAATTGTTCAAGTTCACATAGATAGCAAATAGTAGAGCTAGTTTCTCCTGTTGTTCCAGTCTTTGATATAAATTATTCCCGAAAACTATTACTCTAAGTCTGTACTTGCAACTCAGCCAAGGTGAGATTTTTGAGCCATATAGATTGTTTTTGTTTGGGGGACCTTTGAGCAAATCTGTCATATTATTAAAGAGATATTGTCCAAGCAAGTGAGCCAGCATTAGGTTGAATAATGTTGTCATTCCTCTCTTTTGGATGTTCCTCCTAATTGCTTGTATATTTGCTTTTTCAAATCCCCATCAAATATTAAGACAACCAAAAGGATATTTGGTCTCTTTATTTGTGCTTATTACCTGTACATGGATAGACAGCCTTATATTTCTTATACATTCATACATATACATTTATTGTTATCAACAAAACTTTAGTTTATGTTTCTCAAATCATTCCTTGATTTCTAATGTTTACAAAATATTATTTCATAATTAACATTTTTGTATTTTATGTTACAGTTAGTTTATCTTATTTGCGGGCCAAACCTGTGATTCTCGAGGTGTGTTCCATTATGTTTCTTCTGGGAATAAAATGCAGAATACAAATTAGTGAATGAGAATCAGTGGGGATGGATATAAAGAATCTACATTTAAAGAAGGTCCCAAAGGATTCTATGTACATTATGGTTTAAGATATATTAGCCCTGGCTTTTTATACTCCCAACCACATCTTGATAAATCGATTTTTATTCTTATGGAAATCCTCATGAAGCAGCAAGTCTGTCACTACTACTACCACTATAATTTACTAAATAACAATGATGTCTGTGGTTTTATAGAACCTATATTTCAAAATATTTTAATCTTCTTGTTAAATCCTTACAACATTGTATGAGGAAAGAAAATAACTTCCTCAGAAAACTTTACACATCAAAATCAAAGTCAAGACTAAAATCATAGACACAAAAGAGAGTTTTACCTCTTAATGTTTATTGTGTTCATCTGCTGTGAAATGAACCATATTTGTATCCCCAAATTCTCAGAGTCCGTCATTTTCATGGTGGATATGGGTTAATTCTATTATCAGGTACTACTGGTACCTGATAATAACCAAATCAGAATTTAAAGTGAAAACATAAGGAAGAAATTGTGGGTAAATTTATATTTTTTTTCAAAAGACTTTATAACATTTAGACTGTTCTAAAGGTAGGATTAACTGGCTTAAGAGGTAGAGAATTCCCTGTTAACTGAATAATGGAAACTGAAACTGTATAGAAGATGTAATGGAAGGAATCAGTGTACTGGTTTACAAAAAACAAATTGTTTGATCTCTAAGGCCCTTTTAAATTATCTTCTTAATCTCAAAGTATTTAGATTTGCCGTCTCTCCAGTTGGAGCTATAACTGCTTTCCCATTTAGTTATTATTCTTTGAATGCTAGTTGTAATTTACTTGAATTTCTCATTTTTGTGGGACTAAATCTGTAAGAGAATTTTTTTATTCAAGTATAGTTGATTTACAATGTTTCATGTGTATAGTAAAGTGATTCAGTTATGCATACATATATATATATACACACACACACACACACACACACACACATATTCTTTTTTAGATTATTTCCCATTATAGGTTATTATAAGATATTGAATACCACTCCCTGTATTACACAGCATGTCCTAGTTATTTGTCTATTTTATGTATAGTAGTATATGTCTGTTAATTCCAAATTCCCTATTGATCCCCCCCTTTCCCCTTTGGTAACCATAAGTTTGTTTTCTATGACTGTAAGTCTATTTCTGTTTTGTAAATAAGTTCATTTATATCATTTTTTTAGATTCCATATATAAGTGAAATCACATGATATTTGTCTTTGTCTGACTTACTTTACTTAATACGATAATCTCTAGGTCCATCATGTTGCTGAAAATGGCATTATTTCATTCTTTTTAATGGCTGAGTAATATTCCACGTATATCTTATATCTTCTTTATCCATTTATCTGTGGATGGATATTTAGGTTGCTTCCATGTCTTGGCTGATGTAAATAGTGCTGCTATGAGCATAGGAGTGCATGTACCTTTTTGAATGTGGGTTTTTGTCTTTTCTGAATATACGCCAAGGAGTGGGAATCTAGGATCATGTGGTAACTCTATTTTTAGTTGTTTTAAGGAACCTCTGTGCTGTTCTCCACAGTAGCTGCACCAGTTTATATTCCCAGCAACAGTGTATGAGGGTTCCTTTTTCTAAATCTGTGAGAGAATGTTAAATGAAGTATTATGCCTTAAATTTCTTTGTCCTGAACATATGCAAAATGAAAATCAAAATTCTTCTATTTGCCTGAGTTAATATACAATTTAATCAGGTTGCATAATTGGTAAGGAATATAAAACCATAGGAACTTTGAAGGCCTTTAGTTTCTTCAGGAAAAATTTAAACCTGAAAGTATCATTGCTGTTTCTATATACGAAGTTTTCTTTCTTCTTTTTTTTTTTTTTAAGTGTGGTTGATTTTCAACCTTATGTTACTTTTCAGTGTACACATAATGATTTGGCTCTATATATATGTATATATTCATATTCTTTTTCATTATATGTTATTATAAGATACTGAATATAGTTCCCTGTGCTGTACAGTAAGACCTTGTTGTTTATCTATTTTATATGTAGTAGTTTGTATCTGCTAATTCCAAACTCCTAATTTATCCCTCCCTGCTGCCCCTTCCCCTTTGGTAACCATAAGTTTGTTTTCTCTGTCTGTGAGTCTGTTCTTGTTTTATAACTAAGTTCCCAAATAATTGGTTGGTGATTAGTATTTTTTCAATCTGTCAGAAGGTTTTATATTGAGTTTTTAATACATTCTTTTGTCAAGCATTTTTTGAACAATTTGGCTGAATATTAGTGATAGTAGAATATCCTGAAAAAGTTAAACATTTAGTCAATTGTCTGATTATATTGTCCTTCTAATGAAAAGGACCCTGGAGTTCCCAGGCATTCATGTAAGCACACACTTTATTTGCCCATACATTCGTACTGCATGAAAAACTCTCAGTCAAAAGATTATAAAGGAACAGGTCTTCTCTGGCTCTCTGGCTCTCTCTCAGAAATGGTGCTTTTTCTTTACGCACCATTTTTTGACAGACAAAAATCATTTGACATATTGTGATTATGCTTTGTATCATTTACTTTAGACATAGCCATGTCCTCTTAAGAAACTTTCTGAAAAGAGCATTTGACAGCTACTTAAAAAAAAAGATTCAATGCTATTCTCAACATTTATCTATTGCTCATTTAATATTTTTGCCTAACAGAAATCCATTAAAGATAGGCTAATTTACAGTTCAAAAGAAACTCTAACAGAAACAATTGCTTTGGCACAAAAACTAATTTTCACTTCCTGAATTAATTGATTTGGAAATCAGCAAACTGAAACTGTAATTCTAAGTTGCAAGAAATAACACACATTCATTACACAGAGAATCTTGTCCTGGACCTTGTGTTTAATGAAATGAAATATTTAAAAAAATGCAGTTTTGGAAAATGTTTTAAAGGTGGTATTGTATTCTAACTATTTTTGCAATAAACATTTTTTACCTGTTAGGTGCAGGAGAATGTGTTTGATTTTGGAAGTGTCACTAATAGAATAAACTATCTTAAAATAGAGGTGGTTGTCAAGGGCAAGCAAGTACTAAAGCACTATCTCATTCTAAATGCAAAGTATTTGCATTATCTATGAAGTTATAGAAAAATTTCCTTAGCACTTAAGTAAATATTTTCCGTGAATCACAGTACTGCGTAACTTGTGATTTTTATTGTTAAACTATACACTGTTTTTTCCTAATTTGTCCGAAAGTTGTGGCAAGTTTCAAAGTTAGATGCTTAGAACTCATAATAAAATTTTCCACAGAAATTACGTTATACATGGTGGTTGGATTTTTATGCCAGTTCATAATATGTCAGAGAGATCTGTATCATTTGGCTAAGTATCAAAATATCTCACTTTCATCTACCACTCTCCCTTAAGGGCAATGATTTAGAGTTTCAACTTAGCCTTACAGGAATACATCTGTCTCCTGTAGTAGGGTCCTGAATTGTCTTTGTGTTCTGCTTTTCCACTTGAAACACAAGAGAATGGGATAGCAAGGTGGCTGAAGATGCACTGAAAGGAAATGGGTGAGAATACTACTTAGCCATAAAAAGAATGAAATGATGCCATTTGCAGCAACATGGATGGACCCAGAGATTATCATACTGAGTGAGTGAACTAAGCCAGACAGAGAAAGACAAATATCACATAATATCACTTATATGTGGAATCTAAAACAATGACACAAATGAACTTATTTACAAAACAGAAAGAGATTTACAGACGCGGAAAACAAACTTACAGTTACCAAAGGGTAGGGAGAGGTGGGATAAATTCAGAGTTTTGGATTAGCAGATACAAACTACTATATACAGAACAGATAAACAACAGTGTCCTCCTATATAGCGTGGAGAACTATATTCAGTAACTTATTATAATCTATAATGAAAAAGAATATAAATAGAACATATATGCATAACTGAATCACCATGCTGTACACCAGCAACTAACACAACATTGTAAATCAACTGTATTTCAATTAAAGAAAAAAAAAGAATGAGAGAGAATAACAGAGGATGAAAAATAGAAGGGGAGGGAGATGTTTTTGGAGTTGGATTACCTGAAAAACTAAGTTCTGATCAGGTAATATAGGTTTGGCTTCTATTCCATCCATTGTTCATGGCATTTAAAGATTCAGACTATTGGAACAGGAGAAATTATGCTTAGCTGTCCAGCGTGGTAGCTATCAGACAGATTTGACTATTTAAATTTAAATTGATTAAAACTAAATGCAGTTAAAATCCATTTCCTCAGTTATGCTATCCACATTTCAAATACTCAGTCGCTGCATGAGTTTTGTAACTATCCTATTGGGACAGCAGAGATACAGGACATTTCTACCATCAGAAGTTTCTATTGGACAGAGCTGCTCTAAAAGAAGAGTTGACATACTTTTTCCATAGGGCCATATACTCAATATTCTAGGCATAGTGGCCATACATGGTCTATGTCTCATATTTTCTTTCTTTTAACAACCTTTTAAAAATATAAAAATCATTCTTAGCTTGTGGACTGTACAATAACAGGCCACAGGCTGAACATAGTTGTTTTACCTGACTCTAGAGTATCTCCTTCTTGTCTTCTGATAAAGAGTGGGATAGGAGGTTAGAAATAGGTTCATGAGGAAAAAGTTTTGCTTGGTGCTGAGATATTTACTTATGCCTCATGCTGAAACTTCAGTAAGAACTTTTGCTTTCGCCGAGGAATGTGATTTAGTCTAAGTTTCTCTACTGTGCCTTGGTAAACAGGGCCATATCTTTTACTTCAGTGACCCTGGATTGTGAAATTTGAGAAAATGTGTTACGATATTATAGTATGATTGCTCTGGAAGCATCAGTCTTTTCATTCATGGCAATTTTATATCAATAAATCACTGATTATCTATCATCTATCTATGTATCTATCTATCTATCTAGATATAAAAGATTTCTATGCTCTGTTACAATCTCATTGTAATTAGTCTAAAAAAATCCTCTAAATGTTTAATGTGGTAAAGTAGGGTCTCTTACAGGATATTTAGTTTGCTTTAAAAAAACTTATTTGATATTTATAGTGATGATTGAAATTCATGTATATATTTTGCATCATGAAAGTGTGATTGCCTACTTTTTTATTATAACATAAAATATTTTATATTTCTCTTTTAGTCATCACCATTTGTAATACTAACTTAAGATTTTAAATCTTCACTTGATTCAAAAAATAGAAAAGTAAAATTTAGGAGTATTATTTAAAATATTTATGCATGCAATCCACCAAAATTTGTTGAATATCATCTATGTGCCAAACACTACGCTAAGCACTGTAGATACAAAAATCAATTATATAATCCCTGATCTCAAGGAATTCACATGTAGCAGGAAGGCAGGCACATAATTTTGTAAAGCTGTATATGAAATGCTATGTAAGTTGTCCCAGAAAAAGATGTGGAAGTCCGGAGTAAAGAGCTATATTAGAGTAATGTCTATAAAATCTTTAGAAGAGAAGAGGCATCTCTTTTGGGCTTTTATGAATTTATGATGAATATTTTGGAAGTGAGAGCCAAGGCATGCTGTATAAAACAAATAGTGTGAATACATACATGCATTATACACACACACACACACACACACACAATTGGAATAAGTACTCAAAGAGAGGAGGGTAGAATAGTTTAGCTTGAGTAAAGTTGTGAATATAGGATGGGAAGATACTTGGCTAGATATATGATTAATCTGTGTAGCTTGCTAAAGTGATTAAATGATATAATAATAAAGACAGTGAGGTGAATTTAAGCATAGTCTTAACCCTAATCAGAAATAGGGTTGAAAGAATAAAGATAGGGAGATGCCCTAGGAGGCTCTTTACATAGTTAAGGGGAACAGTATGGAGAACATAAAATTAAAACAAGTAGTACCACAGTAGAGGTGTTAGTAGGATTCTAGAGTATTTGGAAATAAACTTGAGCAGAATTTGATCAACTGATTTGAGGTAAGGAAGAATTTTAAAAAAATAGCTTCATGTTTTAGAGCTTGCTGTCCAGGTCAGCTTTGAAACTGTTAACAGAGAAAGGAAACAGAAGAGAATAGGTTTTAAGAATGAAAATACAGATTTAATTTTAGAGAGAATGATTTTGAAGAACCAAGGGATCATATAAACAGAAATCTCTAATAGTAGTATGGTTACTGGTTTAGAACAAAAAATAATTCAGTTGTCATGTGACTGTCACCTCATAAACACATTATATATTTATTAAACATGAAGTACTGTGTTAAGTATTTATCATTCACTGCCTAGTTTATTCCTCACAAAACCTTGTGGGGGGCACTATGTTATACTAAGTTTAAAAATGAGACAGATTTGCTTATTTCTGCGAGAATTATCTTTTCTCCTCCTATATATTTCAGAAAAATGCAACAATATGAATGAAAACATCTAGCAATGCCTTGTAGTAGAAACTCAACCCACTTGGATAGTAGAATATAGTAGTAAAGAGCATGAGTTTTAGAATCACATTATGGTTTTAAAATGCATTCCAATTCCAGTACCAAAACCAGACAAAGACATTATAAGAGAGGAAAACTACAGATCAGTATCTCTTATGAACTTACATGCAAACATCCTCAACAAAATATTAGCAAATCAAACCCAACAGTGTATAAAAAGAATGAATACATCACAACCAAGTGGATTTATCCTACGTATACAAAGCGGGTTCAAAACTCCAAAATAATTAATATAATTCATCACATCAATAGACAAACAGAAACAAAACATATAATCACATCAATACATATATAACAAATATTTTTAAGAGTCTGACATCCATTCATGACAAAAAAACTCTCAGCAAGCTAGAAAGATAGGGAAACTTCTTCAAAAAACTCCCAGCAAATTTAGAAGATAGGGAAACTTTTTCAAACTGATAAACAATATCCACAAAAACCCGACACCTAACATCATATTTAAATGATGAGAAACTAGAAACCTTCTTCCTAAGATCAGAAACAAGACAAGGATATCCCCACTCACTACTTCTATTCAACATTTTAATGGAAATCCTAGCTAATGCAGTAAGACAAGAAAAGGAACTAAAAATTATACTGAGTGGGAAGGAAGCAATAATAATATCCTTATTTATAGATGACATCATTTTTCACGTAGAAAAATCCCAAAGAATCAACAACTCGTGAAACTAATAAGCAGTTATAGCAAAGGATATACAAAAGTCAGTTGTTTTCCTGTGTATCAGCAGTGAACAACTATATTTGAAATTAAAAAGACAATACTGTTAATATGGATTCATCCTATATGGATAGATCCTTACTAGAACCGTATCAGAAAAACTAGAAAACTCTGATAAAGGATATCAAAGAAGATCTAAATAAATGATATTCCATGTTCAGGATAGGAAGATTCAACATTGTTAAGATGTTAGTCCTTCCTAGCTTTATAGATTCATGCAATCCCAATTAAAATTCCAGCACATTATTTTGTGGATACTGATAAACTGATTCAAAAATTCATATGGAAGTGCAAAAGACCCAAAATAGCCAAAATAATATTGAAGAATAAAGTTGAAAGACTGACACTGTCTGACTGCATACCTACTATAAGCTACAGTAAACAAGATTGTATGGTAAAGGTGAAAAATAGACAAATAGATCAATGGAACAGAATAGAGAGCCCAGAAATAGACTCACAAAAATTAGTCACCTTATCGTTGACAAAGAAACTAAGGCAATGAAAAAAAATGTAATACTCAGTCACGACAGAAACTCAGTGGAGAAAGGATAACCTGTTCAGCAAACGCTGGAACTACTGGACATCCATATGCAACAGTAAATAAATAAATAAAATAATCCTATACCTTTGATAAAATTTAACTAAAAATGGATCACAGACCTAAATGTTAAATGTAAAACTATAAAACTTCAAGAAGATAACAGAGGAGAAAATCTAGGTGACCTTGGGTTTAGAGATGCTTTTTTATATAGGAACCAAAATCATGATCCAAGAAAGAAAAAAATTATTAATTGGACTTCATTAGAGTTAAAAGCTTCTGCTCTGTGAAAGTTACTGTTAAGAATATTAAAATATGTCATAGATTTGGAGAAAATCTTTGCAAAACACATATCTAAGGAAAGTATCATCTCCAAAATATACATGGAACACTAAAAAACTCAATAGTAAGAGAACAACTCAATTTAAAAATGGGCAGATGATGTGAACAGATGACTCAGCAAAGAAGATATATAGATGGCAAATAATCATATAAAATATGTTTAACATCATATTTCATCAGGAAATTGCAAATTAAAATAAAAAGATACCACTACACACCTATTAGAATGACTAAAAGCCAAAACACTGACACCACCAAATGCTGATGAGCATGTGGAGCAGCAGGAACTCTTATTCATTGCTGATGAGAAAGCAAAATGGTACAAACACTTTGAAAGACAGTTTGGAAGTCTTTTTCCAAAAGCTAAGCATAGTCTTAACAAATGATCCAGCAAATCCACCTATTGTGTATTGATTTGCATAGCTGGCAAAGACATGTTGAAATCCTAACTCTCAGCACTTCAGAATGTGATCTTGTTTGGAAGTAGAGTCTTTTGAGAGGTTATCAAGTTGAAATGAGGTTGTTAAGTTAGACCCTAATGTAGGATGACTGGTTTCCTTATATAGTGGGGAAATTTGAACAGAGACAGACATCACAGTGTAAAGACGAAGTGATGACACAGAGGAAAACACCACATGAAGAAGGCAGAGTTGGGAGTAATGTATCTACAAGCTAAGGGACACTGAAGTTTGCTAGCTTACCACCAGAAGCTAGGAATGAAGCATGAAACAGATTCTTCCATATAGATCTCAGAAGAACCTGTCATGCTAACATCTTAATTGCAGACTTCTAGGCTCCAGAGCTATGTGTGAGACAACAAGTTTCTGGGGTTTTTTTTAGGTACCCAGTTTGTGGTACTTGTTTCAGCAGCCCTAAGAAACTAATACTGAGCTGCTAGGTATTTACTCAAATGAATTGAAAACTTATGTCCACACAATAACCTGTATATGAATGTTTATAGCAGCTTTATTCACAATTACCAAAATTTGGAAGCAACCAAGATGTCCTTCAGTAGGTGAATAAGTAAATAAACTTTGATGCATATAAACAAGGGGATATGATTCAGTGATTTAAAAAAAGAGCTGTCAAGCCGTAAAAAGACATGGAGGAACTTTAAATACATATTGCTAAATGAAAGAATTCAATCTGAAAAGGAGGCATTCTGTATGATTCCAACTCTGTGACATACTGGACAAGGCACAACTGTAGGACAGTAAAAGATCAGTGATTGCTAGGGATTTGACAAGGGAAAGGGAAGGATGAACAGGTGGAGCACAGATGATTTTTAGGGTGGTGAAACTATTCTGTCTGATACTATAATGGTGAATACATGACATTATGTATTGTTCAAAACCTATGAATCTGTATAACACAAAGAATGAACCTTAATGGAAGCTATGATTTTATTAATAATAATGTATTGTCATGTAGCAAATGTACCATGATGGCAAAGTGTTCCTAACAGGGGAAACTGTGTGTGGGGGGATGGGGAAGGGAAAAGAAGGTATATGGGTATTCTCTGTACTTTCTGCTCAGTTTTCTGTAAACCTTAAACTGCTCTATTAATTAAGAAAAATGCACTCTAACGTTTAGTAGAGGTATGTCCTTGGGTGGTCTTCCCTGTGCCTTGGTTTTCTCTTCTGTAAACAGAACTACTTTAGAGGGTTGTCGTGAAAATTAAATGTGATGAGACATGTAAATAGCTTCTCACAATGCCTGTGCTTAGTGGGTACTCAAGTATTTTGCCAATTATTTAAAGAGATGTCAGAGTTTCATAGATGTCACATATTTGCATTTGTTTTCAAAAATGAAAGTTTTGACATAAGTAGACACTAGACCATTAGAAATTTAATATACTCATCAGCATAGAGTTTAATTTCATTACATTTCACATTGGGCTTTTGAATGGTACATAGTGTTGAGACAGTCATCTTAAATTAGAGAACCTGTTGGTGATAGTGTTTTCTAACAAGGTCCAAAGGATTTTATGCAGCTACCTGACCTTATGCAGCAGCTGCAAACATTGCGTCAAATTTACCAAGTAGAGTTACTATGACAGGTAACTGTGGACACATCTTAAATGCCTCATCCCTAGTGCTCTATTAAAACAATCCTATTCAGATAAATAAGAATTTAGAACCATATTAATGCACATTTGAGATCTTTAGGGACATTTAATAGTGGCTTATCTCTTCTTATTTTATTAGAAATCTTGCCTTTATTAGCAGGTGGGTTTGAAAATCAGCTTTATGTTGTCTAACTCAGTTTTCAAACTCTAGCAACATAAAGCTTATGGATTGGTAGCAGTATTTGTAAATTAAAGATTACTTTAATCTTCAGTGACAGAGATTTATGAAATATTGCTTTAAATTTGTGCTTCATGTGGTAAAGCAAATTGAATTTGTTTTATAGACAAAAGCAACTTGAGGAAACCCATAGATTACTTTGGCCACTGAGGGGTATAAATTATGTCTAACTAAATTTTGTCAGTACTGTATGTTGAGCTATTTAAATAAAACATGTTTTTGACATTTATTGCAAAATGATACCTTCTTCTAGACTCCTGAATTCTCTGGAGTTGAGTACAGAATGAATCATTAAGGGAATTAGTAATCCTTCTCTTGACATGAATTACATTATCCAAGGATGTGAAAATTTGGATGTATTTTTCAAAGTAAATTATTTTGAAAAGGTATCCAAACCTATTTTGATGAATTTGACGCATACCAAAACATTATACAACCCACATGCATAATTTCTAGACAAATTCACTGCCATTATGTAGGATTTTTAATGTGTGTTCATTCCCATGGGGTATAATTCCATGTAGAGGCAAAGTAGTAAATCATTGTGATGGTGGTACTTGCTCGTATAAAGTAAAGACTTTCTTACAGAGCATGAGGCTTTCAAGTGGACACCCCACCACCAATGTTGGTGTTGCTGTTATTATTCCCCTCTAGGAACAGCAAAAAGGCATCCATTATGAACAAAGCTTTGCACTAGAAAGAAAAAAATATATATGTTTTAAGACTCCAAGAAACAAAACTTTTAATGGGCAGAAGAGGCTAATGTGTACAATGTGTATAAATATTAAAACACAGGGAATCAACCACAGGGCTCAACAACTGGGGAGTTATGAAAGATGAAGAATAGGTAGATGGTTTAAAAATAACACTGTAACTAAATCCAGAAAAATTATTATTTGGTATTATTTATAAGAACATTAGTATAACACTCAAATTTATCTATATAGAAGCTGCCACTAAATAGCATTTCAATTTAATAATTTAATTATGAATTAAATTGGCTGCCACAAATTTGGAAGGAGATAATGTACCTTTGATTAACAGTTGTTCTTTTTTTTTTTTTTTGGCAAAAATGTTTCTCCAGACAAACCTAACCCAAAACATTGCAAGTTACATTTATGTTATTTATATTGAACCATAGTGGCCCTGACATGCATAGCACATAGCCCTCCCTCCTATTTTACATAATTTAAGTGAAATGTCATCTCTTTACTTTAAGAAACCCCCAGTAAAGATGTCAGAAAAATAATAGATTTTATTAATTGAACGACCAAAGAACTTTCCACGCTAATGGTCTTTGTCCTTTCATAGCTAACATTAGTCCATGTGCATTTATCTTTATTATTTATATATGTGGACTTATTTACACCATGTTTTTTTTTTCTTGTTTACCATGTTCTTCCTTAACTTGCTTTCAGCATCTTTCCTACCTTCAGTTAGATTGGTAATCTTTTCCATGTTAAAGCTTTTAATGTCCTCTGCTTGTTTAGATGCTACAGACTGTATCTTTTTGTAAGCGTTCTTAAAAGCTCTTAACACTCAGGTGTAAAATAATATTTTCTCTTACAGTCTACATTTGTCTGCAGTATCACTGTTCTTCTTCCCAAGAATGTGAGAATTTTTGTAGACTTTAATTTTTCCCAACCCTTTCCATTTTCATTGTTATTTGCCTTAAAAATATTAGTCCTACTTTGATATAATTTTAAAATCAAATATTAATTAAATTTAACAAAATAAAAGTATACAGAGATGTTGACCATCCTATAGAACCTTACTATCATCCATTATATACATGACAGTATGCTAATTGGATAAGGTGACCAGAAATTAACAAGTGCCTAGATGTCTCAGTAAGAAATATCTAAACCAGAGGATAGGAAATAAACTTTCAGAGAGCAGTCGCAATTGATAAAGTTTCTAGAAATTGAATAGTCTCAGAAATGTCAGAATAGGTCCTTAATGTAAGAAAGAGGTTGTTCTGTCTTGTACTGCTCCACACGAAGGAAGAATCACAACAATTGGTGGGCTTCTTTGAATATTAAAGTCAACATATTTTATATTTGAAGATGCTCTTTCAATCCCTTTAGTGAGTAAACTGCAGATTTTGAAAGGGGCCCAGAACAAGAGGAAGGTCTGCAACATTTTGAGGTTTCAGGGCAACCTGCTTTGACCCATTAGACCTAACTGCGCTTAAAGGATAAAAAAAGATGCTTCATAGAATCTCTGCTTCATCCCAAAGAGAACATAATGCAGACTCCTAGAGTTTGGAGTAAGTTTCTCCTGTGTGCTACATTCTGTGGTCAATAAGGAGCACAATAATTGATTCTATACCAGAACTAGACTATTGTGTTTCCTAGTCAATGAATAGTGTTTTGTTGTTTATTTGGATGATATCTGGATATTCCACTGACAAACAACAGTATCTCCAGTGCTTGAAGTGTATTGGGGTGTATCCACAGTTGGATCGGCAGTGCTTCTGCAAATCCGAGGCCCCTGGCTACCCTTTCAGACCAGTCACTTAATGAGCTTTATCTTGTGGGGAGAGGCTGTAGTTTTGAAGTCTTTTGTCCCCATTTTAAGAAGTTCTGAGCCCTTTCCTTGTGTACTTTATATCTTAGGTATTAAGCAGTCAGTACAGTTACACTCACTCTTTTTGAAAGAAGCCCACATTCCTACCCCCTGGTACTTTATTTTATTAATTTAATTTAATTTATTTTTAATTTAATTTAATTTAATTTATTTCACATAAATTAAGGTTAGGAATACCATCAATCTCATCATATTTGGCTTCTTTGTCTACAAGTCATTATATAGCCTTGTAAGAGGGAGATTCCTTAGAAGAAACTATCTCGTGACTCTATCAGATTACTTGGTCTCCTTGGGTGTTACCTATTTTTCTAGGGGTAGGGGTAGTCACCCAGGCCATTATTCTTAGGCTTTTTCTATTTTCATTTCCTTTTATACAGAACACTTAGCACCCTTACAACACTATCCTGTCTTGGACTAACGTCCTTAATTTCAGAGGAAGATGAAAGATGAAATCAAAGAGCATCATTCCTCCCATATGGCTTAGCAAATTGTAACTCTTATTGCCAACTCCTCTTCATGGAGCCTGCTTGCTTCTGGGAAACTCCCTTCAAGCCCATCAATAATAACAAAAGAATTGATCCTTGGTCTCTGGTTCATGATACAGTCAACACAGGAGATAAGTGGCCAATTTGTAACCTGCAATTTGAATCCTTATTATTGATAAACTTTACCACCCGCAGAAGACTACTTTCTCAACCTCCCTTGGATATATTTTTGATCTTTAGTCCCTTGGTTCCTTTTTTGTGGCTAAGATGGGTTTGGCTTTCTGCACCAAATTGTCGAACAAATGAGGAGAAAGGACCCAATAACACACACATTAGACATGGAATAATGAGAAACTTCTAATATAGGAGAATTAGTAGATTTGTGCTTCTCCCTGAAAAGACAATGGAGAATCACATAGGAGTATAAGGTATGTAGCTACCACAATGAGAGCTGGTGCCCAGCTGAAGAAGCACCATCGCATGGCCTGGACCAAGGGTTGAGTATGGTACTCACAGCTCTGTGATGTGATAGCACTTTGTCCTTCAGAACTTGTCTGCCACAGTAGTATTTTTGGTTAGGAGAGCACAAGACCCTCTCCTATGATTGGGGACTGGGGTCCATGCCTTGCAGTTGTAAATGTATGACAGTATATGACAGAACAAACCACTGGCTTCCAACCTTGATCCACCACTGCCTTGGTATTCTCACAGAGTTGAATTCCGTACTGCTTGTCTGTACCTCATTTCTGTGGAGCAGTTTGAGCTTTCATTTAGTCCTGCTCTATAGTTAGCCAACACCCTCTTAGGAAGACTATCCTGCGAGGGATCAGCCTTGGAAAAGTTAACTCTTCTTACCTCTCATTTAGAATCTCGGAAGGGAAATGCTGAGAAACATTATGTGATTTGAAAATAACAACAGAATGAACATACATGGTAGATGAACCCTTTGTAAAAAATAAGTAAATAACATTGTATTGAAACACTTAAGGATTTGTATATTGATGGTGCAACAGCAATGTGAAGAGTGTAAAAGATTTACATATTAAGTCCAATTTGAGAACTCTGAAATTGAAGTAATACATTTTTCTATTCACAGAGAATCTTATATATGTAAAGATTTGCCTGGAGGTCTGAAATCCACATTAAATAATCTTGTCAAAATGATAAATCTATTAAGATTCAAGCCTCAACATTCCAATTCTATTTTCAGCTTTATTTAAAGAAATAGGATCAGAACACCATACTCTAATGCTTCATACTAAAATATGCAGATTATTAAAAGAAAGAAATTCACCAAGAGTTTGTGAATTAAAAGAACTGGTGTGTGTGTGAGTGTGTGTGTGTGTGTGTGTGTGGTAAGTGCGGTGAGTGCATCTGTGTGATTCTTACTTAGGCGATGTTATGGAAGGAGAGTTATTGACTTTCAAAAATGACTTACCTAATGGAAATTTTGGAGTATCTAAATAAAATTAACAGAAAAGAACAAGGAGATACACACACACACGCACACGCACACGCACACACAACACACACTCACGTATACTGAAAAGTTTTCTAGGTTCCCAGTTAAAAATCAGCTTTGGAAACATGAAGTTAAAAATGCATCCTAATAAAATTTAATTGGTGTTAGAAGTTGAATCCTAAAGACAGATTGTTAAAATTTATAGAGAAAGGTCTATATAAACTACAGGGAAAGCTTCAATATTGTATACATTTTATTAATACCTTTCTATTGCGATATAATTGACATATAACAAATTTAATGTGTGCGTGTTGATTTGATACATTTATGTATTTGCAGTATGATTACTACATAGCATTAGCTAACAACTCTATCATGTCACATAATTATCATTTATTTTTTGTGAGGAGAATATTTAAGATCTAATCTCTTAGCAACCTGAAAGTATATAATGCATTATTGTTGACTATAATCATTACGCTGTGCTTTTTTGTCTCCCCAGAAATTATCTGTCTTCTAGGTGCAAGTTTGTACTCTTTGACCAGCATCTCCTCAATTTCCCCATTCCTCAGCCCCTGGTAACTACCGTTCTACTCTTGGTTGCTAGGAGTTCAGCCTTTTTTAGGTTCCACATGTCAGTAATATCATACAGTATTTGTCTTTCTCTTTCTGCTCACTGAGCATAATGCCGTTAAGGCCCATCCATGCTGTTGCAAATGGTAGGATTTAACTTCTTTCTCATGACTGAATAATAATTCATTCATATATATATATATATATATGTATATATATATATATGTATATGTATATATAAACACACACACACATATATATATTCCATATTTTTATCCAGTCAGTTGTTGACAGATAATTAGATTATTTCCATGTGTTGATTATTGTGAATAATGGTGCAGTGAACATAGGTGTGCAGATATCTTTTAAATAATCTTGTTTTTATCACCTTTGGACCCAGAATTAGGATTGCTGAATCATATGGTAACTCTATTTTTAATTTTTTGAGTAACCTGCGTACTGTTTTCCGTAATGGCTGCACCAGTTCACACTACTACCAACAGTATACAAGGGTTCTCTCTTCTATGCATCCTCGCCAATGCTTATCTCTTCTCGTCTTGATGATAGCCATTCTAAAGGTGTGGGGTGATATTTCATTGTGCTTTTGATTTGTATTTCCCTGATGATTAGTGATGTTGAGCATCTGTTCATGTATCTGTTGGCTATTTGGGTGTCTTTGGAAGATTGTCTGTTCATATCCTCTGCCAATTTTATAATCAGAGTTTTTTGAGTTGTATTAGCTCTTTATATAACTTAAATATAAGACCTTATACCTTAAAACTATAAGAAAAAATAGGAAGAAGCTTCTTAACATAGGTTTTGGCAATAATTTTTTTGGATATCAGAACAAAAGCATAAGCATCAAAGACAAAAATCAACAAGTGGAACTATAAAACTAAAAAGCTTCTGCACAGCAAGAGAAACAGTCAACAAAATGAAAGGCAATGTACAGAAAGGGAGAAATATTTGCAAACCATATATCAAATAAGAGGTTAATATCAATATATTAATACTTGAAAATTTAGAATAATTTTATATTTATAGGAAACTTAGGAACAGTATAGAAAATTATTTTATACTTCACCCCCCATTTCCTCTATTAATAACATCTTACATTAGTATATTATATTTGCCACAATTAATGAACCAGTATTGTACACTGTTATTAACTGTAATCCATTCTTTGTTCTGATTTCCTCACTTTCTACCTCACATACTTTTTCTGCTGCAGGATCTCTTCTGGGATACCACATTGCATTTAGTCATCTTTTTCCCTTAGGCCCTCTTGGCTGTCAAAATTTCTCAGGCCTTACTTATTTTTGATGACCTTAAGAGTTTAGAGGACTACTAGTTAGGTATTCTGTAGAATTCTTCTTAGTAAGTTTTGTCTGATGTTTTTCTTGTGATTAGATTGGGACTGTGTTTTTTTAAGAAGAAGACCATAGTAGAGGTAAGGTGCTGTTTTCATCACCTCATATCAAGGGTACATACTACCAACCTGACTTTTCTGCTGATACTAACTTTGATCCCTTGGTTGAGGTAGTGCTTGTCAAATTTCCTCACAGTAAAATTTACTTTTTCCCATTCTTTCCTTACTGTATTCTTCAGCAGAAGGTCACTGTACAGTCTACACTTAAGGAGTAGGGAATTATGTTCCACCTCCTTGAGTGCACAAGATCTGTGTAAGTTATCTGGACTTATCTACATAAACTATTCTCCCCCATTTATTTCTTTACTCAATTGTTTATTTTTATTAGTATGTGCTCATAGATACTTATTTTATACTTTGGAATAATCCAATACTACCAGTAGTACTTTATTTATAGCAAAATTTGTTCCATCTTTGGTTACAAAGAGCCCTTTCACTTGATTCACATGTTATGATCGGCAGGCCCTAATCATTGTATTTTCCTTCCTAACTCATATATTTATATATATCTATAACTATTTCTATATGTACCTCTTTGTGTGTGTGTGTGTGTGTGTGTGTGTATTAGATTAATATATATTATATATATATTTTATATATATATATATATATATATATATTAGATTAAACATGAGTTTATACTGAGGTCTCCAATTCTAACCTAATATTAAACGGATCATTCTAGTCTTCATCCTTTTTATTTCTAACTTTTCATTCCAACACTGAAAAACCTGGCTTCTACCATCTGCCATTCATTTCTTTAGTTATTAAAGTGAAGTATACATCTACAGTGGTTTCAGGATTGTTCATCTGTACCCCTGTGAAGGGAAAAATTTTATCATTTATGGTTTAGTACTTAGGTACTATCCCTTTTGACTTTAGTCCTCCTGCCTCCACTTAGTCAGATTGTTTTATACACTTGTGATACAGTTAGATTATTTTGTCACTGTGTGTAGTCTATTTTTTGACTTCCTTCAACCTCCTGAGTCTTCCAGTCCATAAATACAGACTGTTTTTCCACCTGTATACATCTCCCTTGACTTCTTTCTTCAGTGTTTTTTTTTTTAAGTTTTCTACACAGATCCTGTACATATTCTATTAGATTGATACCAGAGTACTTCAGTTTCAATTTTTTAATGCTGTGGTAAATGGCATTGTTTTTTAAATTTCAAATTTCAGTTGTTCAGGGATGGAATACAGTAAAGCAATTAACTTTTGTTTATTCACTTTGTATAGTGAGATTTTGTTTTCTTGCTTATTAGTTCCAGGAGTTTTTGGTAGATTCTTTGGGATTTTCTACATAAATAATCATGACATCTTTAAATAAAAGTGGTTTTATTTCTTCATTTTCAAAATGTATAATTTTTATTTCTTTATGTTGTCTTAATGGACAAGCTAGGACCATTTAGCCTTCAGCCATCTATTAAAATTACCAAAAAAATGGCTCAGGAAGCTTCTGCTCTTGGTTAGCAGATCTAGCCTGTGTCTCTGGGTACACAAATCTCTTCAGACGTCAGGGTTTTAGTTTGTCTTGTGTTGTCAGTTCTCTAATGGGTCCAAAACAAGTCATTTATTTTCAGTTTGCCTAGCTTTCTCTTCTTGTTTGCAATGGGAATGATGACCTCCAGTCTCTTTGCATGTGAGAGCTGATCCTGGAAGTCTCATCATCATTGTTTTAAATACTTAATATGAAAAAGTTCTGTTAGAATTTAAATTCATTTTGAATTATCCTAAGATTTTCTAACATTTCATACATTAGTAAAAGACAAGGAAGAACTGTTAAACTTGAAAAATGATCACACTCTATAAAGTACAATGATAAGAGATAAAATTATCCAAAATCATGTTAATGGAGAAAAAGAAGTTTTCATCAACACAGCAGTAAAACAGTAAATATACTTCTGCAATTTGCTATCATGTGTGCAAAAAAAGTTTCTCATCAATGTTGCCTACAAAGAATTTGAAAATATTATTAAAATATGTCTGTCAGGAATTGTGTATAGACATTCCAAGCATTAAAAAATTGTAAACATGAAAACAATTCTAAGTTTCTCCTTAAATTTGAATTTTAAGATTTTCTTTGGAAGTTTTAATATAAATTCAAAGCTTAACTTGTCTTTGTTATTTATAATTTAGTTTTGTTGTAATTATATAATATAAAGAACACATAATGTTTGCACCAAGCTCCCTCTACCTGTCCTACAGTTCATCCTGATTTGGTCCGTGTGTAGTGGAGGTATTAGCCTTTTCTCTCTATACCATGGAGCAAAATGTTTTGTGAAGGCTGTAAGATGAAACATCGGGGCAGAAAACAGCGGTCATTATTTACTGCAGTATGCATAGGCTCAAAAGTTCATAACCTCTTGTCTTTCTGAAAAATATCTTTCTGTGGGAGAGACTAACATCAAGGAATAACTTTTTCTAGGGTCAATAAAACAGCTCAACAGTTTGAAACTGAGTAGCCTAGGCATAGTTTGTTTTTTTGTGTTTTCATTTTAGGTAAGAAAGTTACGGGTTTTCATTTTTCTGAGAAGAGATTCATATTTCATCTCATTGACCAGGGGTCTCTCTTCCTGTCATTTTATTTTGGTGGCTTGACATTGGTGCTTAAGAAGGAAAACAAGGCTCTGGCTGTTGTCAGTAGTGTGGCCATTGTGAGATCCTGAGTAACCTTGAGACTATTTCCTGGGTCAGAGAACTTGAGACCTCTTGTAACTGCAAAAGTTGGATATTCCCTACCCCCTCCTTAGCTGGCCCATAAATGTGAAAAGTGGTGTGGAGTTGTGTACCCTCTACCAGCAGGTTCAGCCCTGCAGCCCAAGTACCTATCTCTATGGAATAGCAGTGAGGCGTCTGGGGATCCTTATATTGTGTTCTTGAGTTGTTGTTAGTGAATCTTATCAGTTAACCCTGTACATTGTTCATGCTGTGTGTCACTGTGTATCCTGTACATTTTCTGAACCACAGAAGAACTGCTGAGGTTAATTAAGATTCCCTTAAAAGGTCTGACTTCCTGTTTCTCTCTTTTCACTTGGATTCTTGATGTAGTAAAGTGAAGGTTTCTGTGAATGATTCTCGACTACTTTTATTTTTGTAACCAAGATCATTAGCACCTCACTGAAAGAACAACCAAATTCAGAGTCCTAGAAAGCTTTCATAGCACATCAGAGAATACCAAAATAGAACAGATATTCCACTGTGAGATAGTTTAGTTTGGTATCTTCCTTGATGAGAGATAATGTGGCATCTATAGAAGCAGCCTTGATGACCAGTTCTTCGTAGATTAGGCATGATTAATAATTTAAATACATTTCTCTTTGGAAAACAGAATACTTGATTCCTTATAGTCCGTGGACATGATTCACATGGTAGAACCTTATTTGAAGTACATTCAGAACCTTCACTGTACTCTCACCCTGTAGTTATGATGTGACTGTACTTGGAAAGAGCACAAGATTAGGAGCCTCCACAATCAGACCTTGAATGACTGATCTTTTTCTCCTAGCCATGGATGGACAGACACATCTGCAAATGCCGCAGTTTTCTGTCATAGCTTGGATCCTTTGAATATAATGTAGCACCTGGGTATCACTCTACTGTGCAAAAAACTCATCATCTGATGATTAAATGTGATACAATGCCATGATAGTTATTTTGTAAGGAATTTTGAATGACATATGTCTCTCTAAGTTGACTTTTGAGACTCTATTCCTTTGAAGCAAGCTGGATATTAGTATCAGGTTATACAGTGTGTACTTAGCTCCTAAAACTTAACCTTCTCCATGTTTTCCCCTAATTGGAGTCTGTTCAAGTTATCAGAGATGTTTTGTTGAATTAAGACAAGGAATATTGCCCAAGAAGATTTTAACAAAGTAGATCTTTTATTGCTACAACATTTCTTTGGACAAATCTATCACAAATCTTTGCAAACAAACAAACAAAAACCAAGTGAAACCAGAAAAAAAAATGCCTACCAGTTTACAAAAATCTGCTGAAAACATCAAAGCCATTTCACCACAAAATGAAAATGAGCATTAGAGTTAGTTTTTACATCTCATAAAAAAATGTAAGAGGCAGGTTCTTCTTACTATAGCAATTTTGACTAGGAAATATTGGCCAGAACGAATCAAAAAGGATAATATAATGTGGATGCAAGAGCCCTTAACTTTACTGCTTACCTCATTGAGATCTCCATCATGTTCTAAAAACATTTTGGCTTTAGCTCTGACATCTCTCCTCCTGGCTACCCAGAAAGGGCCTATGCGTTTTTTCTAGTGGAGGAGCCTTGAGCAGTTAACTAGCAGTCTGGCAGTACAAGGTAGGCAATGGACAGCCCTTTGTTGATTGATTGATTTAATCATTTATCTGCTTATCTAACTCTCTCTCTAATTCTCTCTCTCTCTTTCTCTAATAACTGAAGAACTAGAAATAAAATTTACACACTCATTTTATATGAGTTCAAGACACTGCACTTAAAATTCATTTAGTTTCCAATATTCAGGCTCTAAAACTATGAGGGCAAGTGATGAGCAGCAGGCCTTCTCCTCAACTCCTTTGAAAACCTCTGTTCTTTTCAGTGCTAATAAGAGTGTGGGCTGTAGAAACAACAGCAGGAAAATAAGGCCAAATGGTTAGAAACAAAGATTTGAATCTCACAAATGCTTTGGTTGACCCTGTGACATTTCTGACTGTTCTATTTATTGTGCTGTACATTAGCCAGCTTATTTGAGTGGGCTTATTAGTAACAGGCTCATGTACGATCACAGTGAGTGTACGAAGCTGTTAGCGTCGCACAGATCATTTGCATGTAGCAAATGCAGCAGGAGGTTCTCATACACTGCTTTCTCCCTTTAATTGGAATTTTGTATTCAAAGTTCCCTATAAAGGAAATATTTAGCCTCAGTTGGACAGACGAAAGAAAATCATGCCAGTCCAGTTTTTATCCTTACTGTTCATGCAATTCAAATTCATTTATTTATTCCACAAACATTGAATAAAACTTAAAACCTCTTTAAGACATAGATGTATATAGTACGTATAAAGTTTACATATATATACACACACAGACATACACGTACAAACTTAATATAAAAGAAGTATTGTAAAAGAATGGCTGTGGGGGAATTTTTTAAATAAATGATATTGAGAAAGTTTGCTCCAGAGAAACTCAAGGTAGATTCTCACATCATATCATACACTAATTTCTAGATAACTTAAAGAGATAATGTAAAGTTTTAGATCATAAAATACGGGAGAAAATCATAAAGATACTGGAGAAAAAGTAATGGGTAAAATTTTAAAGCGTACACTGATAGATTTGACAACATAAATTCTTAAAATTTCTGTACATTACAAATACAATACTTAATAGTAATGGATGAATGATGTAAACCAATTAGAGAAATATTTTCAATGAATATGTGAAGAGTTAGTCTCAATATACAAATAACCCTTACAAATGAATAAGTAATGAGCAAGGGACTTAAATATGTTAATTATAAAATGAGTGGAAATGATCAAGAAATAGAAAATTACTCAATATCACTTATAAACAAAGAAATAAGTGAGATATTACCACTTTCCCCTCAGTAACAAACATTTTAAATGTACGTATGTAATATTGAATTTTGCTTTCTTTACATTTACAGCTAACATTTTTATATGCTAAATATTTGCTAGGCACTATTCTAAGCACTTTGTATTCATCTAATTTAATTCTCATGCTAAACCTATGAGCATGGTACCATTGTTATCTCTTTTTTAAGTTGTCACATTTTATTTATTTTCTGAATACATTCTCTGATAATTTGTATGACCTGACTACATTAGGTTATTTCTATAATATGGTCTTTTTTTAAATTGAGGAATACTTGTTTACAGTGTTATGTTAATTTCTGGTATACAGCATAGTAATTCAGTTATACATATACATATATTCCTTTTCATATTCTTTTTCATTATAGGCTATTACAAGGTATTGAATATAGTTCCCTGTGCTGTACAGTAGAACCTCATTGTTTATCTATTTTGTATATAGTAGTTTGTATCTGCTAATCCCAAACTCCTAATTTATCCCCCCCTTTCCCATTCCATAACCATAAGTTTGTTTTTTTATATCTGTTTCTGTTTTAGAAGTAAGTTTATTTGTGTCTTTTTTTTTAGACTTCTCATATGTGCAATATCATATAGGATTTTTCTTTCTCTTTTTGCCTGCTTCACTTAGTATGATGATCTCCAGATCCATCTATGTTGGTGCAAATGACATTATTTTATTCTTTTTTAATAGCTGAGTAGTATTCCATTGTATAAATATACCACATGTTCTTTATCTAGTCGTCTGTCGATGGACATTTAGATTGCTTCCATGTCTTGACTATTGTAAATAGAGCTGATATGAGCATTGGGGTGCATGTATCTTTTAAAATTAGAGTTTCCTCTGGATATATGCCCATGAGTGGGAATACCAAGGCATGAGACATATAAGTTTACCCAATTCACAAAGCTAGTAAGTGGTGAAGCTAGTAAGTGGACTGGAACTTGAACAGTCTGATTTAAGCTTTTAAGTTTTCAACCACTCCTGCTACCTTACCTACCAACTGTCAGCATGGGCCAGGTGAGACAGATACCATGTGTGTTCATCAAGTATATATATATGTATGTAAACACAGATGTACACACATATCATAGGTTCAAATAACTTTATATGATACAAAGAAAAACCTAAATATTAGATACTGAAATCGAGTGTAAAATTTTTTGTAAAACATGGTACTCACATGGAGAGGTCAGCCATGGATAACACAGGGTAGTAAGTTTCTAAGTAATTTTTTAAAATCATACTCTGCTGTTTTAAAATTTTTCTAAAATGACTTGTACAACCTTTTAGTCCAAAATCTCTGGAAAATCCTATTTAAATGTTAAAATAAAAAATAGTAACACATGGGCTTCTTAAATGTAGAAGGGTTATAGGTTAGACTCACAAACTGTTAAAGAATGTTATCTATTCAATACTTATCCTTTGTTTACTTGCCCACTTAAATAGGCTAAAAATAAGGAAGAAGGCCTAAGCCTATTTCAGTTATGTTTGACTTAGTAATTCAACAAATACTGATTATGGGAATCCTATGTGCCAGGCATTCCTCTAGGGATATTACAGCAAGTAAAAATTTATCAAATTTCTGAACTTGTGTCATTTTCATTCCAATAGGGAGAGACAAACAATAAACAAATAAATACATGATAAACAAAGAACAAGGAAGCAATAATATGACTAGAGATTTATGAGAAATGCTATTTTTATAGGATAGTTAGGGAAAGACATCCACATTAAGTAATATTTATGCAGATAGAAAAAGAAATAAGAGGAGAAGTTATTTAGGGCAGAGTACTTCATGCAGGGGGAAAGGTAAGCATGAAACCCTGGGATGAGAATGTGCTTCGTTTGCTGGGAAACATCAAGGAAGCAATATGAAGTTGGGATGGGGAATGGGGAGGAGTTTGGAGACAAAGGCAGGCTATGTAGGGCTTTAGAGGGCATTGTTACAACCTTGCATTATACTCTAAATGAGTGTAGATTTTAACTGGTGAAGTGAAAAGATCTGATTTAACTTCAAAAGGCTAATTCTGAATGTTGGGTAGACAAGAGATGCTAGGAAAGTGAGGATGGATACAAGAAGACCAGTGAGAAGACTACTGTAGTAATCCACACGTGAGATAATTGGAACTCTAACTAGGTTCATACACAGCAGTGGAGTGCGTGAGAAACAACCAAATTTGGGATAGATTGTGAAGGTAGACCTAATAAGATTTGATAATACATTGGAAGTTGGGTATTAAGAAAAAAGGAAAATAAGAAATGACTCGAGTAAGAGAAAAAGAGGAAAGTTAATTTCACTTAAATGATACAATACTTGATCTTCCACATAAGAGTCCTGCCCTCATTATGCCTACCTCTTCCTGAGGCAACATGTGAAAGTGCCATTTCTTTCTGATTCCCCAGCATCCTAGTTTATCTTTTTGACCAATGTGTGAGCCTCCTGGGGAGGGATATTGTCCTACTATTATTTCTGTCTCCAATAACTAGTTCAATGCCTGGCATGTAGTAGGTATTCCATGTAATATTGGTTGAATGAATATGCTGTTTGCTTAAAAGGGTGATTAATTAAATGAATAAATAATTACTTGATTTCCTGTATAATTCACTATAATGTTTACTCTCTTTCTTTTTCAAAATAGATTCAAATTAGTAAATCAAGTGCATTTATGTGTTTAATAAGATTTCTTTCCTTCTAGGCACTCTTGAGTTTAATTTTTCAAGTTGTTTTTCCTAAATCACATATCCTAAGCAACATGTAATTATGAAACTGGTCTCTAGATCCTCTGGCAATGGTCCCAGAACTATGAGCTGGGTCCAAATCAAAATACTAATTCCTTTTAGAAGGGCATGGAGCCTGTCCAGTGGGAATGACTAAGATGTTATATATCCTTAGTGTTGGGAGCTTCATAAATATTTCTAATGACTCTGTTTGAAAACTTGAGAGCTGTTTTTAACTTTTGTTTGTTTGTTTTTACTAACCACAAAACCTACCAATTACTTTTTATGGAAAAATGTCCATTTCTTCATTCTAAAGTCTCTGGGCATTTATATAACCGCAAGTCTAGATTTCTGTGATTTTCTTCTGATATTAGCCACAAGGGCCCCCTACCCTTCTTCCTCATTCCATCCTACATATCACTTTCTCATTACTTCTTTTATGCCTCAGGATTCATTGGACTATTCCACTTAGAAAGAAATCTCCCCTTTAGTCAAGGGATGCTGTCTAGGTCCCCAGCCTGATTTTCTAGGTATTTTCAGTTCTGGCAAATATTTATGGAATGGCTCCCTGAACAAGACATTTCTCTTTATCACCTTGTCTCTGTTCTCCAACTGTATTGCTGATACTCTCCTCTAGGTAGAGTTTTCTTTGCTGTTTCCCTTCCCTGTGCTGTAACTATTTGTATAAAATCATTTCCTTCTTTTGCCTCCAACTGATGAGCAAAATTAGAACTCCTTTGGTCAATCTGAAAGCTGAAAGACCTTTCAGACTGTATTCCTGCACACACCAGCCACCTCAGGCTAACCACCACTCAGCTTCCTGAAGTAATGCTGTACTGCATGTACTTCAAACCTTTAAAAAATTATTATATCATAAAATTCTTTTAATTTTCATGTTAGTTTTATATTTCCAACTAGACTAAAAGTCCCTTGAAGGAAGGAGGATACATTTCTTCTTTTCTTTCTATCCTCAATTTTTCAGTTACCCAATTTTTCAGTCACATAGTTTAGTATACTGTGAATTATTAGTACGTGTGTATCACCTTGATTTAAGAAGTATCATCATGATGTTAAACATCTTTTGTATCAAATTCTGTGTAATGTTCAGAAGCAGGTTTATGTATTACAGGATTGAATATTGGCAGCCACTACCTAAGCATTCACCTTTTGACCACAATGTTTATTTCTATTGAGCTTCTTGTCACTAGTTTGAACTTAGCATGTGACCTAAAGTATTAAGAACCAATTTTTATAAATTATATGAAAGTACATTTATGATATCTATACTGCTCACTCCCTTAAGGGTATACCCACTTGCCTTTCATCATGGGACCATCTGCTATTTTACAAAGGTCAATTAAGGTAATAAAGCTTTTCTTATCTCCCCTCAGAGCCAGGAAATTACATTTGAGGGTAGACACCTTCCCCTAATTCCCCAAGAAAGATTCTTCGTCTCTGTCACTGTCTCTCTTTCTCTGTGTCTCTTGGTGGAGGGGAAGAGGAGTGGATGACAGCTCCTTTATAATCTCCCAATTTCATAATTTCTGGAATCAGAAATACAGACTCTTCCTTCCCCAACATGCAAATGGATATCTTCCATCATCTCATTGCCCCATGGATGAAAATGGTATATGGAGAACTGAGGCAAGATAAGTAAGTAAATAATAAATCTGCCTCTATATCTAATGTTTACTATTATGATAGAATAAATACATATAGGTATAAAAACTTATAAGAATTATATTCTAAAGAATTATCTAAAACACTTGAATCTGGTTATTTTAAGAATGAGTAACAGAGAGAGTCAGGCAGTGACCTACTGTTCTTACTACAAGCCTTTATATCTGTTTGACTCTTGAAACTATGTGTGTAATTTTGTTAATAGTGAAATTTGAGTTAAAGTTTAAGTGATCACCTATAAGCCCCATTATCACAAAAGAAGGATAACTATTTAACATTATCTAACCGAGTAGATTGACCTTAAAAAAATTTGCACTTGTACATTGTATTTATTAGCACTTTGATTTTACTTTTTCTGAATTATTTGCTATATCTTACTAAGAATGTATTAACCTGCATTACATAATACATAAATTCAAGAGCTTTATAGTTAAAGGAGCTGGACTCACGCTGTAATTATTTAAGTACGGCCACAAATAGCCTTCAAAGAGTGCCTTGGGATTTTTTCATTTTCATTGTGTCAATATCTTTCCTCTCCAGGACCTTTTGCTGTGAATGTGATTACAGTTTATCAAGGCAGTTAGTCATACACAAAGGATTTCTGAGATGCCAGTTTGAGAAGGTCTGTACAGTATTTTTCTAGCTGCTATCAGCTATATAACTTGGTGACACAAAGGTTTTATCCTTGTCCCACATTTTTTCTTCCTAACCTTGTACAGTACTTCTTTGTGTTTTATCTCAATAGCTTTTGTTGAAAAATAGATGAAAATGGTCTAAAGAACTGTAGGTACATTTTGATGTTAACATGAAATCTGCCACTTCAAAGATAGAGAATTATATAGAATGAGTGAGGTGAATTATCAAATTTGCTGCAGATCTGAAATTATTACCTATACAGAACATATTGCTTCTTCCATAAATATATTGTCTATAACTAAGATATTTGATGGACTTTATTTGGAAGAGTCTTGAAAACTAAAGTTTTGGGCAGTTTTCCTTCAGTGGTGTATTATTTTCTCTGTATAATTTATTAATATTATTTTTTAAAATTTATATTTCCATTTAGTATCTTAGTTGCCAATTAAATTCTTCTGAGAAAAGTTTATTTTAAAATATGATATCATCATTACCATGATTTATTTGTCAGGTGGAGAATAGGAATAATAGCTAGAGGTGACAGTGGAATAAAGTTAACAACATTTAAAAATAATCTTTTTGTCTCAGAGGTAATTTAAGATGTACAGAAAAATTACGTAGACAGCAGAGACTTGTGTTGACTGAAATGAAAATGCACAACATGAGAGGTGAGAGTTTCAGTTTTATTTGGGGCTTACTGAGGACGATAGCCTGGGAGACAGCCTCTCAGATAGCTCTGAGAAACTGCTCCGAAGAGATGGGAAAGGTGAGTATATATGTGATTTTGGTGAAGGGGTACCTGCAATCAGGCATGCATCTCAGCAGAAGGTTATTGCAGGTCATGAAGAAGAGAGAGCTCAGTGAATGATTTTAGTGCTTTTCTAAATATGGGAAGATGCAAGAATACAGATTCATAAAATATTTCTCCTGAAATATTTTTTATTATCTAAGGTCTTGTTTTGTCTGTTTTCCTAGAGCACAGAGTACCTCATCCTGATCTTTGACCTGAATTCCTTTCAGGGTGTACTATAGGTCAGCGACTGCTGTGGCAATGACTTGATTCTTGTAAAACTGGATGGTGGGCAACGTTCTTTGTTTTATAGTTGTTACAAATCCTTCATCCAGTTTCAGTTTTTCTTAATGTTATCAGCTAATATTACCATACACATTTGTCAGAACTGAGAAACTAGTATTGGTACATTACTATTAACTAAATACTTCCTTTTATTTGAATTTTACCAGTTTTCCAATTAGTGCCTTTTTTCCCTCTTCCGGGATCTGATCTAGTCTCTTATATGCCATTAAGTCATCTTAGCTCCCTAATCTTTTCAGCTTTGATAGTTTCTCAGGCTTTGGTTGTATTTGATGGCTGTGACAGTTTTGAAGAGTGCTGATCAGATATTTTGTAGAGTTTACTTCAATTTGGGTTCATCTGATATATTTCTTATGATTAGACTGGGGTTATGAGAAAGAATACTAGAGAGGTGATGTGCCTCACTTTGTATCAGGGATACATGATATCCACATGACATCATTGGTCATGTTAATTTTGATCACTTATTTAAGGTAATGTTTGCTAGGCTTTTACACTGTAAAGTTACTATTTTTCTCTTTCCAGATTCTATTCTTTGGAAGTGAGACTTGAAGTCCAGCCGATACTCAATTAGAGTGGGGGTGGCAGAATTAAACTCCATCTTTTAGACAGCTTTGTCTCTTTTCCTCCTGTTTATTTATTCAATTAATCATATATTTATTTAATATGTACAGACTCATGTATATTTATTTTATAGTCTAGGTTTTAATCCAATTCTACATTATTTTTTCCCCACCTTTGGCCATTAAGAGCTCTTGTAAGATTTACTCCTCTGTCTCTTTGACATGGCCCTATGGGATTATTTTTTGAGTACTTTCTTATTTTGTGATACTTCAAGATATTTCGGGCTCATGTTGTACTTTTACTTTTCAATCTAGCATTCAACCAAGGAGCTCTGATTTCTTGAAATGGCAAGTGGTATTAGAAACCAAGACCTGGGCACTAGGTATGAAGTGATTGTTTAAATATGGCTGATATGTACATTTGGATAGAGAGAAAAGTTCCAATGGAGAAGAAGGGATTAAAGTAATAAAAGAGATTAATACAATTGAAGAAACAAGTAATTGGTGATAGGAATTAATAGACAGCACAAGTAGTCAGTTAGACATTAAGCAAAAGACACACCCATGTTTCTGATATTTAAGGAAAGAATGAGAGTGAGTCAGGTGTAACGTGAAATGAAATTGATGGCAACAGAGAGAACACATATGAGGTCTCCTTTTTCTTTTTCTTTTTCTTTTCTTTTCTTTTCTTTTCTTTTCTTTTCTTTTCTTTTCTTTTCTTTTCTTTTCTTTATTTTATTTATTTAGGAAGTGATGTTTACTATCCAAAACTATTGGTGTTGAATATGGACTTGAAGGCTTGACTTGATTAGAAAGGGTTTTGAACAGTTGATAGAACAACAGATGATCTCTTAGAGAAAAGTAAAATTATGTTAAGTAGCAGAGGTGGTGTGCATTAGAAGTTAGAAAAGCTACTAGTGAGTCAAATCAGTTTGTTGTTTCTCCAGGAATGCTCTGTACAATAAAAAAAAAAGATAGAAAAGGTGAAATTACTTGCCCAGGTAATGGTATGATTCTGGTGATGATAGATAATAAGTATTTGTCAACATAATGAAATGTTTTCTCAAATAGAATTTTTAAACATTGTCACTATTACAGTTTGAGGAATTTTGCAAGCTGGCTGACATCATCTTAGTATCTTAAAGTCAGCCGTGGTGGGAGTATTTAAATCACAGGCATTGGAAAACACAACAAATCAGGCCTTTATTTCCCCAGAGATGGTTGTTGAACATTTATAAGAACACCGCTGCTCTTTATCTTCTTACCCTGTTTTTAGAGAAGGTTATCTGTGTCTTTTGCTGAATTTTGTGAACCTAAGGAAACCACCAAGGCAGAGCAGTGGTATTCCAATGGAACAAATCATAAAATGGGAATAAAGCTATCAAAATATTTGAAATATTTATACCAAAAAGTATGACTTTGATGCTAGACATGAAAAAAGACATGGATAAATAAATATATTGTGTTCATGGATTGGAAACTCATTATTATTCATATACAATTTCTCCCAAAATTGACCTGTAGATTCAGTGCAGTCCAATGCCAAAGAAGAACAAATTTGGAGGAGGGACACAAACTACTGGAATTTAACACATACATTAGGAAGCAGCAATAATCAAGAGAATGTTGTATTAGTGAAGAGACAACACAGTGGAAGAGAATGGAATATCCAGAAATAGACCCACACTAATATGGTCAATTAACTGTGACAAATTTCCAAGGCAATTCAATGAAGTAAGAATGGTCTTTTAATAAATTGTGCTAGAGCAGTCTGATACTCATATATGAAAATAATAAATCTTGACCCATAAATCTTACCCATATATAAAAAGTAACTCAGAATGAATTGGAACTGTATGTAAAATTTAAGCTGTAAGACTTCTAGAATATGAGAAAATCTTTGTGACTCAGCAAAGATTTTTGGATAGAGCACCAAAAATCCCACAGACCTTGAATGAAAATAAATTGATAAATTGGACATTACCAAAATTAAAAGCATCTGCTGTTCTAAATCCACTGTTAAGAAATTAAGACCAGCCACAGGCTGGAAGAAAATATTTGTGAAATACATATACATCTAAGGTTTGATGTCTCAAAAATATAAAGAACTCTTACAACTAAGTATGAAGTAAATGACCTAAGGGCTCAAATTTAAACACATGTTTTATCAAAGAAAAACTATGGATGGTCAATAATCACATGAAAAGATTATCAGCATCATTGATGAATAGGAAAATGCTTATTAAAATCACAGTTTGATTACACTGTACCCGTACTGGTATTGTTGAAAGCAAGGGAGGGAAGGAAAGAAGGAGGGAGGAAGAGGGAAATAGAGAAAGGGTGAGAAAGGAAGGGAAAAAGAGAAAAGAAAAAAAATAACAATGACAGCAACTGAAGCTCTGATTCATCGCTGATGAAAATTCAAAATAGTATAGACAATCTAGGAAACTGTCTGACAATTTCCTGTAAAACCAAATACATTTACCATATGACCCAGCTATCCTACTCCTAGGTAATTCCTAGAAGATAAAGATATTTATTCACACACAAACTTTTATGTAAATATTTATAGCAGCTTTATTCATAATTACCCAATTATGAAAATAACACAAATATTTTAACTGGTGAATATATAAACACATGTCCGTATAACAGACATGACAAGATAGTGTTGATGAATGAACCAAAGATCCATACAAAAATATAGTGGGATGGGGTATAGCTCAGTGGTAGAGCATGTGCTTAGCATGTGCAAGGTCCTGGGTTCAGTCCTTAGTACTTCCATGCAAAAAAAAAAAAGGAAAAAAAGAAGAAAAAAACCAGTATGGATAACTTTCAAAAGTGTTATGCTAAGTTACAGAAGGAAGCAACACAAAAGAATCAGCAAAAAAGAACTTTGGGGTAAAATCAGATCAGTAACTGACAAGGGACAGAGGTGTGTTAATAATTGACTAAAACCAGGAACTTTTTGTGGTAACAGTTATTCTAGATCTTGATTGTGGTGGTGGCAACATGACTACAGTTGTCCAAATTTATAGAACTGTATGCCTAAAAAGGGTGAATTTTATTGTATGTAAATTATATCTTGAACAGAGTTAGTAATAATACTAACACAGCAATAATTCTCATGAAGTATAAAATGCAAGAGATTCAAAGGAAAATGCAGAGGAACACAACCTATGAAACAAAAGAATAATGGCCTGACCGCCAAAAACAAAAGTCAAATAGGCTGTTCCACTTGGAAGTGAAAGAAAAAATGTTAAGAAACTTTTGGGTGAAAATTGAAGAATAAAATTAAAAATTTTTTCAGACTAATGATGGAGTATGATATATAAAAAATCTGTGGGCTAGCAGTAGAACAACCCCAAAGTAAAATATAAATACCTATATAAGTAAAGCAGACAAAAAAATGAATTAAACACTCAGCTAAGTAAGCTAAAAAAAGAGTAAACTAAAAGAAAGAATTAATTAAGATAAAACAGAAGTTAATGAGTTGGAAGACATAAGAAACAATGGTAGCTACTGAGTAAGTGTAAAAGCTGGTTTCTTTGGGAGAAAAATATACAAAGCAGATAAACCACCAGCTAATCTAGTTTAAAAAAAATGGAATCAAGGAAGGCAAGCATTAAAATTCATACTATGGTAAAAATCTTCTAGAAAAATAACTCTAATTCTACAAACAAAGAGCTTCAAGGGAAAAAGCAAGGCAAGAATTGGCTAGATCATTCAGTGGGACATATTAAAACTTAAGGACTTCATCTGAAATCTGGTTTAAGGAAGCAATCAACCAAACAAAAAAATAAAACCAAGAACAATGAGAAAAGTGGGACATTTGTGCAAAGGCTAAACAAATAAGAAATTATTTTCAGTACTGAAATTGTATGTAAAGATGAGACCTTATTTATTGAGTTAAACACTGAAATATTTATAAAAGATGAAGTGATAATCCCACCACTTGTGGAGTAAAGATGGGAGGCAAGTGAAATTGCAGATGAAACAGGAGTTCGTAAATTGATAAAATAGTTGACACAAAATGATGGCTGCATGTGGATTCATGATATTAGTCTCTCTACTTTTGTGTGTGCTTACTAATTTGCGTAAGTTGACAACGGAATGTAGTTTAAGGCTTTACTGGTTTAAGCATCCTACATAGATGTGGTAGAATAAAATGTCCACCCATTTGAAAGGCAGAAAATACAGATTTGTCCACAAGTACTCTCATACCTAAGAGATGGGTTGACCGTATTTAACAATATAGATAAATCTCACAAGCCTAATACTGAGCAAAATAATTTGTACACAAGAGCATATATTCTGATTCTCTTTACATAAACTTAAATGAACCTATGCTTTTAAAGTTTATACAGTGGCTATTCTTTGGGGAGTAGTGACCAGAATAGTAGTTCACAAGTGGCCACTGAGGTGCTGGTGATTTGCCCTTCCTTTTGTACAGGCAGTTTAAACTTGAAGCAATTCATTGACTTGTATAGTTCTCTATATAAATGTTATACTTCAAAAAAAAAAAGTAAAAAGAAAAAAAGGCAGAGGTGGGAATAGGTGTTCTAAGTTTTCTCATAGCCTCCCTTGGCATTGATACTATCCAATCATAATTCCATTACTTCATTTGAAGTGGATTTAGTAAACAGGTCCCCCTCTGCTCTGTAATAACACCATTTAAAGGCAGCCTAGCACTGTTTTTGGTAAATTGTTTCTAATTGGAACTTTGTGACCTTATTAAAATAACGTATTTTTTTTTCTGAGAAATGTAATCAATCAAATTGTTAGACATACTTGAGAGAATATTTAACATGATGAATTTGTTATTTCTGTCTTCCCAAGATAGAGGGAAACAGTGAATGCTTTATGAGTATTAAGGGAATTTGTAGCCTTAGAAGGGAAATTGAATGAGAATCTTACTGAAATGGAGATACAATCTGGAGGGAAAAATTGTGTGGCACGAAATTTCTGTCATCAGCAGGTAAAACTATAGTCACATAATGGAGATGCTTAAGAAGTCCCTACTCAGAAAACAAAATCTTGGCATCAATTCAGTAACTTTTGTAAGCGACCCATGTAAAAGAAACAAAAATTCTTAAACAGCAATCATCTCTCTTGAAAAACAAAAATAAAATATTCAGACTAAATTAGAATTTTACCTCCACCAAACTTTAAGTTTTGTAAAGAAAACCTGCACCTGATATCACATAACATTTACAACCATGCAGCACCGTGAAAATATACTTGTATATTACAATTAAAAAACTTTCTACCCATGAAATGATGACAGAGATCTCAAACCTAAAAAGTAAAAGACATAACGAATATTGTCAGAAAAATTCATTAACCCAGTTTTAGTCATTCAAGAAATTTGATAGCAAATCAGACTTCCCTGAGTTTCAGCATATTTTCAAGTTCAGTGCTGTTATCCAACTAAATGTAATTTTCATTTGTGATATCTGATTAATTTTTATTTTTTACTTGTTCCTTGGAAGTATTGAAAATCAGAGACAATTAAGTTACAAAAATATTCAAAAATAGATCTAAGAGATATGAATTTATTCTTTTCTTTTGCCCTTTAACATAAGCAACATGTTTGATTACCCTATGCGATGGTGATACTTTTCCTATAACTGAACACATTCCCATTTGTTTAGATATTTTAAAAAACTCAGATCTTTGTATTTCCCCAGTTGTATGTCTGTCGATTTTATTACTACTTCACTGAGGAGAAACAGTTCAATCAAACATTTCCTTTTCCTCTTTTCCCTGATTTGGCAGCTTACAATACCACAGGGAACTCTCTATATTTTTCCTGTGTCTGTTACTTTCCATATTTATGATTGAAGCTGAAAATCACAAGAAATTTTATGTACTTCCATACTGCTGACTATCCACCTTTGCTCAACACAATGATGTCTCTATTGTCCCACATTTCACCTCAAAGACATTCCAGAATCAGGGAGGAGTGGCATCAGGAGGGCAGAAACCAGTATTTATTGAGTATCTGTGAGTCAGATGATGCAATGGGCATTTTATACGTGGTATCTCATTTCATCTGCATAGCCTCATTATTTCGCAGAAGGGATCACTTTGTCTCAGAGAGGTTAAGAAAGCTATCTCAAAACTAACTCATACTTGTCTCACTCAAAAGCCAAGAAGTACAGGAATTTACAATGAGAAAAAGCAAGAGAATTCTAGACACTGTACTAAATGATTTCTGAACCTGGTCAACCCAGCCTTTCCTGTCCAATGTTCTTTGACATTTGGTGCTTTGGGAGAGTGTTGAGGGTGGTAAGCATAGTTATAGAATTATCATTTCAATTTTGGAAATTACAATAATGAAACTATTAATTACAAAGTAGGGAAGGAAGAGAGTCTCTGTGAACACCCTTCTTTCAGAAATATGGTCTCCTACCCACACTGAGTTCTGCCTTCCTGACCATCTTTAGTGGCTATTCTCTAATCCAAAAAATCTTAGCACTAGTCTAGTTTGCGTATGTGTTTGTCTTGTCTAACTAGAAAAAAAAAAAAGTCAGTTCTTTGAAGACAGCCATGCTGATAGTCTCTTTCTTTAGTATCCTCAAATTGCCAAGAGGAGAGTTAATGGAATAGAATTACATTTTGTTGAATGAAATTGTCTCAGGTTTCAACTTTTGCTATTTACTTGTTTTTGCTTTCTCTCTTGCGGGCCGCAGCAACCTCTTACAGAGTTGCTCTTTTACTGAGTTGATGTTCTGTTGGACACAGTTGTAAAGTTTGCAGGGATAAGGTTCCACTTTCCTGCAGCGTTTGAAACATACAGTTCAAGATGAAACGTTTTTAAATTAAAGCTTTTCTCTTACCAGGGAAAATTCTTCATGAACTGACTCTATTTTTTGAGAAACTATGTCAGTTTGGAGGTATTATCATGTGCATGTATAGTATGTGTATGCATGAATATTATGTGTGTATACATGAAATATATATATGTGTGTGTGTGTGTACATATTTATGTGTGAATACTACAGAAAGACAAGGCATCTGGTTAGAGAAAAGAGTTATGTATTGATGTTTGCAACCAGATCAACCATGACACGACAGCATTGGTTTCCCAGAGCTAGACCACAGACAATAAAATGAGCTCCTATGAAAGCTTTCAAGGCAGGTGGTGAGTTTTCACTCTGTAGAGGAGAAATGGTAAACATTGGGTTTATTCAGTTGGACAGTGCCCCTCTCCTCTTCTGAAAGGAGAGAAAAAAAAACCCTTTGATCTTTTGAAATGGGATGGAAAGGATCCCTGGTTCTCACTCTGAGCTTTTAGAATGTAAATGTATCTTTCCTAGGAAAAAGTTGGCCCTGGGGTTTACAGCTTTTATGGACCTAAAGATGTATCTGAATCCTGGGCTTCACCCGTTTTGAATTATAAATTCCTAGGAAGACACTCTTCTTGGTAGTACCTTGATTGCTTAATTTAGGGGCCTAATCCAGACTGTAACTATTTGCTCTCAAGGGAAGATAAGGTAAGTTTTATCATACTTTTGGATCTAAGCAATTAACTGTAGAAATAAGCACAGATCTAATCCTTACAGAATGTGAAAAGTGAAAATGTTTCTAGGGAAAGTAAAAACAAATTTTTAAAATATTTCCAGATCTCAGGAGAACAGGTTTCCCCCACACACACACACACAGAAGCACTGAGAAATTCAGAGAAATTTTATTTCCCCACGTGTTTTCACTGTCCCCTGCAATGATCACTCAAGTTTGTCCTCCATATATAGCATGTTTTGCCAATGAAACTATTCTCTGGGTCTGGTATATGTCTCAGAATTTCTCACTTCTGAAGCTTTGTTTATGATATTCCCTCTATGGAGAATGTCCTTCTTGGCTCAACACAAATACTTTTCTCCCCATTGAACTACAGCAAATTTCTGAACTGGCTATCTTCTCTTCCTTCTTTGAACTACTGTCTTATATTCTAGCCCTCTTTTATGATGTTTACTCATGTTTTATCTTGTATTATAGCTTTTTGGATATCAGTCATTTCTCCTGATAGACAGTAAACTCATTTGAAGCAAAGTTTATTATTCTGATTTAAGGTAATACTGAATATTAACTTTTTTTCCCCCAAGCTGAAGTTGTGTATATATATGTATGTATGTATGTATTTTCTTCTGTGACCTATTATGTTTGTCCTCCATAGTATCATAGGAACTTAATATTTCTGTTGAAAGTTAAATTGTTTAATTTGGGAAGATGTGTTAATTTAGCTAACTAATTCTTTATCACAGGCAGTTTGATAACTAAACTTCATAGAAATAAGTCCCTGTAATTCCTAGCACATTGACTTTGGTTTAATAAATATTAAGTTAATAAAAACAAAATTTGGTTTCTGGCAAATATTACCTTTTGAATTGCTGGTAACAATATTATCCTTAATTTTGAGGAAACTAATTATTTTTCAGGATCCAACTAAGTGTAAGATTATAAAAAGAATAGAGATTTGAAAAAATGGTTTTTTTGTATTATTTTGATTCTTAGCCACTCATTTTGAATATTACTATGATTAGTTAACCAACAATAGCAGCAAATATTTAATTTCATCATAGGCTATATGCTGAATTTGAACTTTTCACTTTTACATCTCTGCTAGAGACTTTGAATTTAGCCTAATTTTTGAGGGAGAACTAGTGGTTATGACTTTGCTGGTGTCTGCATTTGACTCTTTGCTCTAATTCTATTCTCCCTTTATCATAATTATACTCCTAAAGTGCTAGTTGTACACTATTCAAAATATGTGAAACTGGATTTCTAAATATGTGACAGAGAACAGCATTCTTTTGGCAAAAATGTGAGGTGGATGAAAGTAGGACTGTGTGAATAAAAGGACTAGTCATTTTGAGGATTGTAACATGATTACTTTTATACCATCAAACTAAATGTGTAGTGTTAGACAACCTAGTTTCCTATTAGGATTTCCGTAGAGAAAATTTCAAAGTTCAACCCTATAACTATTTGGAAGATTTTTGGGAAAAGCTTTTGTCCCTCTCTGAGTGAGGGGGGAAAAAAATCTCTGCTAATGAGATCAAGTAAAGTTCAAAAATTTGAGTCAGGGTTAATTGCATCAGTAACACATGATTCCATTTCTTTTGAAATGCATGAGTTTGAAAATTATAGAAGAATGCTTTCAAAAATTGTTTTGTGATATGCCAAAACCATCAAATATTTGAAAAAATAAATCACTGCACTTTCTCCATGAGTTCTAAAATATTCAACCTATTAATAATACTTATTTTTTACAAAAACAATAAAAATTTTTCCTACTCCTGAGTTTCCATATTTGTGAAATTTTGAAAAAAAATTCCATATATTTTCTGACCAATTTGAAAAATTCAACACCTTTTTGTGGTTATGAGAGACAAACTTCATTTATGTAAATAAGCCTTATAACAGCTTTCTTTTCAGTTTTTTTTCCTTTGTTGATTCATGCATTAGCAGTTGTGATGATACATGCAATAAGCAGTACATGTGTACCTATTAGAAGAGAAAATCTTTTGTGATTTGCCATTTTGAGTGGGTTGAAGTGTATTGTTCTCTTGTATTTAACAGGAGGAAGTGTTTGAAAGTGTTCTGGTATGTGCAGAGATCAGAACAAAAATCTTAGATGAAGCTTATTTATCTTGGGACTCTCAAATGCTTGCATATACATATCCTATGTTTTACTTTTACAAGTCCTCTTAAAGACAGTGTGTCTCTTCATTATCTAAAGCGTATCTAATTTGGGTTGTGATTAAACTTTATTTTCCTAGTTAAAAATAAGCGGACAACAGCAACCACTTTTTTTTTTTATTATTGTTATTATACTCTACCCAGATTCCTTGTGATGGAAATCTGTGATGAATTCACATGAAGTGTTTTTTCCCCCCTTGAATATATTTTGTATAAAATCCAAGTAAACTGAACCAAACCATTTATTTCTGAGGAGAGTATCATGGCTGGATGATGGTAATAAATTTTGTTCATAGTTCCCCTATTCCGTGACTTTTGTCTTGAAATATTTTTTAGAATCTTCTCTCTTATCTCCTTTCAACTCCATGTGTTCTAGATTGTTCCTCAGTCCCTCCAGTTGGATTACAAATCATTCCTAATTTATTTCCCTGAGTTCATGATCCCTTTCATTTGACCCATACTTTCTAACTTACCCTCTCCAATATTTTATCCATTCTAATATTTATTCTTTATTTGTTGTTTAATCTTACACTAATTTTCAAATATAAAAATGTTATTGAATACCTTCTACATGCCATAAATTGTATAAGACAACCAAGATTATAATTCATTTACCATTTTCATGGTCTTAGTAATTCATTTTTCTGCTCAAATCTTCAGTAATTACCCAGTTTTCCTAATGCATCAAGTCAGTCCAGATGCTTCCATTTCTGCCAAAGCTCTTACATTCTAGCCCCTTGAGTTTACCAAATCATTCAGTTAAAATACATGTGTTTTTTAAACAACCATGGCATTCAAGGAATTGTGTTCTCTGCTATTCTTTCCCAATATCACTCCATTTGTTTCCTTCAGGATTCCTAGATAAAATACTGGATGCCCTGTTGGTTTGAATTTCAGATAAACAACAAATAGATTTTTAGTGTAAGAGTATGCAGACAATATTTGAGACATACTTACTCTAAAACTATTCATTACATACGTGATAATCAACTTTGAACATCCTGTATTTTTATTTGCTCTATCTGGCAAAGAAAATTTTGGAAACCCTCTTTCCCTCTAGTCAGATTGAGTGCTTCACTTTGGATTTCTTGGTGATAACACAGTGTTCTTGGCACTGAAAACATCTTCACTCAAGTGATCCTCAGAACTACCCAACAATACAAGAACCAGAATTATTCCCAGTTTAGTTAGGAAGGTGTTAAGAAGCAGTGGTCAGTAAACTTGCCCGAAGTCACTCAGCTAGTAATTATCAGTTCTGACTCTGAGCCAGCAACTTTGGAGCCAGAGCCTGGAGTTTGAATCATTACATTTTACTGCTTCTGCACCCTTTTACTGGTGCCTAAGGTTGCTCCAGAAAATATACTTTGAGAGTGACATCCGCTATGACACTTTCATTATCATTCATTCTCAGAAATGTAAGTTGTATTTTTTAAGTTTCAACATACTTATTTTGCCTGGGCATTTCTAGACCCTGAGTGCATGGATACCACAGATAGCTCTAAGAGTCCTCTTCTCTGTTAACTAATGACTCTGAAAAGAAAGTGATGCTATAAGAATCCTGTAAGAAGGAGACTGGCTTGTTCCAATGACCATCTCTCCAGACACTGAGATAGTAGGGCATGCCCTCTTTCTGTGTCCTGTAGTTACACTTTCTGAGACATACTGAGAGAAATTCCATTCCTTCTTCCTCTACATAATTGGGCTAAATCTCCTGCACATGTGTCCATAGAGTTTAAATCCACCCTTCTTTACTTTTTTTTGGTGTGCATCAGATTCTTCTGTGATGATCAGAGACTGTTTTTTATCTCCATCACTTTAGCTAAGGATCCTTTCCTTTCTTCTCCACCAGGGTCCTTGGACTAGGCAGTAATAAAGCTGGTTATGTATAATACATCTCTGTGTCTTCATGCAAAGAAAGGTGTTATGGGAGAAATTTTGTTCTCTGCAAATTCATATGTTGAAGTCCTAACCCCTAATATTTCAGAATATTACCGTTTTTGAATGGAGGGTCTTTAAAGATGTGATTAAGTTAAAATGAGGTCTTTAGGGTGGGCCATAATCCAGTATGACTGGAACCTTATAAGAAGAAGGAATTTGGGCACACAGACACCAATCACATGCACACACAGAGACAACCAGGCAAACACACAAGAAGGCAGCCCTCTGCAAGCCAAGGAGAGTCCTCAAAAGAAATAAAACCTGCTGACACCTGTATCTTTGAGCACTAGCCAGATAAAATGTCACTCAGTCTGTGACATTTTGTATGGGAGCCCTAGAAAATGAATACAAAAGGCTAATTCATTTAGGAGAAAATAAAGAACTTTAAACTAGCTCTACCCCTGAAGATGATGTCAAACTAATATTAAGTAGTGCTTCCATGAACATGTCATTCCCATTTAAACCCATAAGGTTTAAACTATCCAAAATTTATTATCTTGTCCACTACTACAGATGCTGCTGTCATTACCCACATTACTAGCTACTATTTATCGAGCCCCGGTTATGTGTTAGGCAAGACACTAGTGATTTTCATACAGTATCTCACCTAGTCCTCACAACAACTCTGGAAGTTAGATATTACTACAGATAAGGAACTTGAGTCCAAGACTTCCAAGCAGAAGAATCATCATTTATTCAAACAATTTTCATTGTTTCATGGACAGAGCATTGGCATTCAATTGAATTGCAGGTTAATTAAGATGAGGTTCAGTATCTTACATTACCTACAGACCAAGTACATGATTGATGCTTAATGCATGCTGCTGACTGAATGCCTGATTGGGTTAAGATAGGAGGCTGGAAGGAGTGGCAATCTACAGTCTTCTTGGCAACACATCTTCCCACATCACCCCTCCTGTGTAACTCTGTGCTGTCCTGATGGAGAGACTGCACAGCCATGCGCTCGCATCAGTGATGCCACAGTCAACCTCTTGATTGTTGAAGCTTGACCCGGGAATGAATATTTTAAGGCTTTGATCTAAAATTGCCTATGCATATGTGAGAACTTTTTGTAGTAGAAAAAACATTTAACAAGAGGCTATAGAATCTGATTTCCAGTGCTGATTCTATTCCATAATGAAAGGAAACCAGGAGACCAATTTAATTTTTCCAAGTCTGAGTCTTCAGAGTTCTAATAAGGACAATTATGGAAGCTTTTCTTTCCTCATAGCAGTAATGGAAGAACCAAATCAAACAACATGAATGTGCTTTGAAGCACTTGCTTCCTGAAACATAGAACAATGTGGGTTCTCTTCCTTCATTCCCTTCCAGATTTGCTATCCTTTACACTCCTTTCACAACTTTTTAGTGAGTGCTGGATAATATGGTGAACTAGCTTGATTATTAATGCTTGATTATGTTGCACATATAGACAGTGTTTTATTTTCTGCAGGTGTTTTTGCAGATTTGAAATTGTTTTCTTATTAAATATAGTGAGTAAAATGTCTTTGTTAATGTTCTAAAGTCAGTCTACTTTGATGGCAACTGTTATGTCTTAGAATTTGTTGTCAAGATTCAACTGTTATTCTAGCAGCAGGGCATAGTAATATTGGCGATAATAGATAAGAGTTATGAACCAGGAACTCACCTGAGACCTTTTCATATATTATACCACCACCAACTGTATGAAATAGATACCATTATCTTCCTATTTTAATTTGAGAAAACTGAAGACAAATTAAGGAACTTGCTTAAAGTCATAATTAGTAATTATGGAGCCAGGATTTGAATACTGGTGGTCTGACTCTGTGCTTTTAACCATGGCTTTGTGTTGGAAGAGTAGAGGTTAAACAGGAAACCAAGATGATAAAGCATTCCAGACAGAAGAGAGAGGGTAAACAACAATGAGATTTCAAGTTTTGGTCCTTCCATCCCATATGTATTACTGCATCCTCAGCACTTGGCAGTAAGTATTTAATAAGTATTAATGAATTTAATGATTGAGCAGAGACTTGAAGTGTCCAGAAACAGCAAGGAGATTGACATACGTGGAACTTAGAATATGATGGGGAAAATTGCAAGAAGTTGGTATATGCTGATAATTGGATAAAGATTTCTGGATGAAATATTGAATGAAGCAAGTCTATTCATTCATTCATTCATTCATTAAATATCATTGACCACCTGCCTTATATGAAAATATTTAGGAATCAGATAATAGAAGTAATGGAGTTAGAACCCTGCCTTACAGAGATACACTTTAAATGAAGCAAGAGCTCTGAAGAAGAGGGACACAGAAATTATCACAGCATTTCTGAAAATAAAAGCTAGTAAACTGTTATCTAGATAATAAAAACAAGCAGTTATCTCTGTTGACATACTATCAGCATTCTAAATAAAGACATTTTGCTGTTTTTTTATACCAATCAAATTGTCATTATTGATTATGATATTTGCATGCCAAGAATCATTATTTTTTTAATGATAGGTAAAATAACTTACTATCACTTGGTGATAAGGTTACATACACAGATATGTGTTAATAGATTTCATAACTGAAATGTGATTTTTTACCAAAAGTAATAATAATAATAAATAAAAATAAAAATAAAAAATAAAGTAATAATAACTTGTTAGGGTGAAAGTATTGATAAGATTAAAGTGTAATATAAAGGAAACACACAGCAATAAACAACTAGTAATATTTTCTGTATATACAAAAACACTCAGTTTCATGTTTGGGGGTAGATATTTGTTAGAAAGCAGTTCTTTGACAAAAATACAAAAATAAGAGGAAATCAAAGTGGAATAAATTGAAGAAAAACCTGTATTAATGAAAGTGAAGGTAAATTCTGTTGTCACGTATGTTCTCTTTTACTGACTAACTATTCATTTGTTGTGCATACATTGAATAAAACATCACTGGTATTTTTCTAACATTTAAACTTATACTTATCTATAATATCTGCATGCAATGGTTGTCACAGGATGCATTTCCAGGGAAGCAGATTCTGGGACAGAGTTTAGTGTATAGACGGCTTATTACTGAGCACTCTTGGGATTAAGCCTTGTGGAAGGGAATGGAAGAAAGCAGAGGGGAAGTAAAGCTGTGATGGAGGCTCATTGACAATATCACCTGACCCTCAGGAGCTAGAATGGTCCTTAAGCATTATCTATCCCAAGTTGGGTTGAGAAAGCCAAACCCAAGAATCAGTCCTTATTAAATTTGGGCTCCCTGGGAAGCTGCATTACTTTGGAAGAAATGATTTTCTGCAGCTGAGACAATTGCAGAAGGGGTTAACAGTGGAAGGCAGTCTGTCAGCACCACTCCCAGCAGCTAGTATTCTCTCTTTGTAGATAGTATGAAGCATTTCAGGAAAAGGAGTAGTCTCCTCCATCCCTCCTCCCACAGACACCGCTCTGCCTCCCACTTCTCCCCCAACCCTGCCATGCCACTACCCACAGTCCATTTGTTCCATGATTTCTGTTTGAGTATTTTCTACTGGTTACTCCCAAGCTCTAGATTATATACTTTTATCTCTATTTCTTCAGAAATGGGCAGATGCCCCACTTTTAAGCATACATTTGTGTTGGAGGGATAAACATCTGCCAGAAGATTAGTTTCCCCCTCCCCCTCCAACGTGCATTACTGTATCCTCAGCACCTGGCATGGTGCCTGGAAAAGAGTAGGTATTAACAAGCATTTATTGACTCCTATGCTGAAAGATGGAGATTTGGCTCGCTTTTTCCCCTTCCTCTCAAATATTTAGTTTAATTATTTTAAGTTCTTCCATTGATCCTCTCTGCAATTCTAATACTGTGTTTACATTTTTATTTTTTTGTATACGCTCTCAGCTGCTAACACATCTCTTGGCTCCCAGTCATGAGATAAGGACTTCAATCTCCCTACCCTTTCCTTCACCTTTCCCTACCTTTTGGTCCCTATTCATCAATCAACTGTAGCTTTGCTTCTATGTTTTTCCATGTATTGACATTTCTATTCTCTTTCTGAAATGACAACCATGTTATCGAATGCTTTTCCTCCCCTGCCTGACTGTCAGCTATTATCAAAGGTGATAATAGCTACAAACTGCTTATATCAATACAACTTTTGAGAACCTTTGGCTTAAGATCACCATCTTGGAGGGTGTCAGTTGATGACTTCTACAGTGGTTGCCAGCTGGAGCCTGTTGCTTGCCCTCATCCTGTGCATGTGTTTTATTTGGCCTATGAAACATTTTGTACATTTGAACTAACATTTGAAAACTAGATGACTTCAGGTTCACTTTAAAAGTGAAGAATCAGTGAATAGCACTGATATTGTTATGTCCATGATCAAAGAGTGAGCTTGGATCCAAGTTATTTTCTATAGGAACAGTTACCATACCTGGTTTGCTCTTAGGAGAAATATTTTTAGCTTCTTGAGTTTTACATTTCACTACCTAGTGTGTAGAGTTCTCCTTTTCCCAGAATTCTCACCTCTTGGCGGCTCTCGGTCCTCCTGCTCCAGTTGGCACTGGATGCTCTCCGGGTTGGCTATACTTGAGTATGTTCTCTTATTCTGGAAGCCCTGCTATTTGGAGGCTGTATCTCTTGGATGGGTGTTTCATTTGCTTCTTTTCATTCATATTTTCTGTCCATATTTCCTTTTCTACACTTAAAGATATTTTAGGCCGTTTAATAATGAGCAGTTTTAAGCTAAATCTCTGAGTGCTTTCACATTCTCTAGGTGACACTGTATTCAGAATCCTCTCTTTATTTAACCTCTCTGATCATGTCAGAGGTTTCTCTTCTGCTTCCTGAGTGATGTTAATTTTCTTATTTTCGTCATTACTCACTTCACAATGTTGGTTCTCCTCTTATGCCAAATAATCTTTGTCTTTAATGGTGATTAGATAGAGGGATGAGTAGGGGGTTTAGGGTTTCTTTGCTATTGTGTAAATCGGTGTATTTTCCTTTCATATCTCTGTCCTGATTGGTATTCTGACTGAGAGCTCTCCATGAGATAAGGCATAGAGCCCCAGTGCATGTGCCAGGCTTTTCTTTGGGGGTGAGTTTGGTGGATGTGGTCCAGTTGCTTTCAACCCTGGGATCCACCTTCTCTAGTGAGCCTTATTTTTGGGTGGACTGGAAAGCTGGAGACTATATATTCCCTAGACACCCCAGCAGCCAAGATTCTCAGAGTGAAGTAGGTCCTGCACGTTAGGAAAAAAGACCATCTTGCTGCTGTTTTTTGGACGTTTTCTGCTGGCAATAAAGGTATTAGAATGTACCTCTGTAGGAATGTTTCATTTTCTTATCTTCAGCTTTCTGAAGCCTGTCAGGGTGTAGGCAGCAGCTCTGTCCTAATCCCTGTTTTCTGACCTGTGTGTTCATGAACTCCACAGTTTCCAGAGTTCTGTTTTTGTGATCAGTTCTGCAGTGCTCTGAGAGTCATGTCTAAAATCTAACTGTAGATCTTGATACTTCATCACTTCCATTGATTTTATAATCGCCTAAAGCCTTTTATTTAATCTAATCCTGCAGTGCTTAAAAAAAACAAAACAACAAAACCTACAATGCTTTCTCTTCCTCTGCTGACTCCAAACAGACAGAATGAACAGGTGGGGAATTGGGAATCAGAATGGGGAGAAGATTATTCTGAGGGGCTGATATTTATACTACCTTTCTTGGTAATTTCTGTAGAGAGGGGAAATTTAGGATTGGAGTAAGGCTAGGATAAATGCCAGATGCTTGTATCCTGAGTTGGGATGGAGAGAAAAAGGAGGGAGTATCTGCCCCAGTTGTTCTGTACATAGATCTCTGGTTAATGTCACTGCTTGTAGACAACATATCTCACAGTATCCTCCATTACATCTGCTGCCTTTGGGATTTCAGTGGATAGACTGGGCAATTCTGGCCCTGTGGTTCCTGTATAGTACATTTTTTCTCTCCTGTTTTTATCAAGAGAAAAGCTCCAATATGCTTTCCATCTTCCAGAGATTTGTTTAACTTCTTGACCTACTGGTGACATTCCACACCCATATTCCTGATGATTACTTCAATACTTCTAATTCATCAGGATCTCAGGAGATGAATGCTTGTTGTCAGCCTGGAACTTTAGTCAGGTTCTTATCTGAACTACTTGGTTCACCAGTTTCAGAAGCAAAGGTTGAAACAGAAGTGCTTTCTCTCATGAAATTGATGCATCTGGCCATTTAATAATTACTAATGACTTTTCTATATTTTCATAATAGTTGTAAAAGTTTTAAAAATCAATCTTTATTAAACTTACGCTCTTTTCCCCCTTAAAGGAAAAATGTCTTAAACATTTGAATATTCTATTAGTGGCATCCAAGCAGGTATCATCACATTCTATATAAATCTACTCATCAAAATTGGGTAAGCATAAGAATTTGAGTTAAAAGAAAACTTGTATGAAATTCTGATATTGCCACTTATAACTTTCGAAAGTGGGTCAAGTTAGCCTTTCCGAGCTTCAGTTTTTCATATTTGTCCAAATGTTGATAAGTATATTTACTGTGAAATATTCAAGTGATAATTAAATATTACGAGGTGGATCAATGAAGATTACTTCTCTAGTGTCAACAATAAAGTATTTGTTCAACTAAATAAAAAAAGCTCTTCTTTGGATAACTAGAAAAATTCCCCAAATCAGTTCCTTTAATGTTACTCCATGAACATAAAGATGTCAGTGAATCATAAGAAAAAATCAAGTTGATAGAAGATTCTACAGAAATCAACAAAGAGAGCAGCGTTCATTATTTTGCCCCCAAAATCATTATGATGATGATAATATAGACAGAAGATAATATGGTTTAATATATTTAAATTTTGCTAAGTGGTCAATATAACATTGGTTATGCTTTTTGAACTATACTTCAAACTTTGAATTTTTTAAAAAGAATTTTGTCAATAAAGCAAATAACATATAAAATATATTAAATCTCAAAGACATGTCTAGTTTATCTTCTAATTCATTACCCTAAGCATTGACTGATTCATGTAGCTTCTGAAGACATGGATAAAATCCATAATTTTGGAAATAGAATTCAGAAAAGGATAGTGTAAACAAATATCCTGGACTTTTATCTAAGTGACCTTCTTTGTAATTCCTCTGTATATTTTTTTAGGTCTTTTTGAATATTTCTCTTTGGGGAAAGGGACACTGAAAGTCATTGTCAGCATATTATGATAATGATTTTGAGATACTTTTTTATTGGTCATGGTGATCTGACTATTTAAATAAAATATTGCTTCCAGTATTATTAAGCTTTATGTCTTTAAAAGGCACAATGAATTGTTCAGCCCCAAACAAATAAACCTCCATTTGTCTGATTGAGTTTTGGGGTTAAATAAACCAATGAAATTAAATTCCTACTCTGAAAGTAACAACATAGTGGGAGTTCAACCAGTGAACAGTCCCTGGTTTTGATGGTGAGGAGAATTGGGGCAAATACTAATTAGAGTCGTTGCCAGGTTGTGTTTCTTCTGAGATCACTGCTATTTTTGGCTTATAAGTTGTTTTTGTTTGTTTGTTTGTTTGTTTATGAAATATTTAAGACATGAATTAACTCCTTTGGTTTCTCTCTTTAAGTATACGTACAGTTTGAGAGGGCCAACGAGGCAAAGTCATGGGCTAGTGATACCCTTGATACCACATATGATTCTTGTTTCATCTGTCCAAGTAAGAACACCTGAGCCATGAGGAGATTGTACAAGTTTCCAGAGAAAAATAATATATGCTTCTCTCAATAGATTAAGAATCAGAATAATACTAGATTTTTAGCAGTGCTATAAGCTAGAAGACTGTCTTGAAAATTTGCAGTGAAAATTATTTCTTATCTAAAATCCTATACTATCAATCAAGTGTAAGAGTAAAAATAGGACATTTCAAGCATACAGATACTAAAAAAAAAAAAACAACACCTCTCATACATTCTTTTCTAGGAAATCATTGAAGGATATACTTTTCCCAAAACAGGGAGTAAACCAAGAAAAAGGGAATATATGGGATCCAGGAAGTGGGAGATAAAGTACAAGGGAGACATGAAGGGAATCCCTAGGATGATGGCAGAGGAGATTATAAGGAAGATAACTTTGGAGGAACTTGATCAGATTGAGCAAGTCATAGGTGTCTGGGAAAGACACTTCTGTGAAGATGGAATTGTTAGGATTTCTGATGCGTTTAGATATAGTGAGTGAAAATTTACATAACTGAGGCATTGTTTAGGGATGAATAGTGATAAATATATAGAACCTTAGGTCAATAAAAATATTTTGTACAAAAAAGGAAAAGTAGACATAGTATACTATATAGATCAGTCATGAATAGGACTTTCTAATTTCAATAAAATAAATACTGGCTATATGACTCAAGAAATGATGACATGCATCAATTTGTCATATTTTGATTTCTTAATATGTCAAACTTCATTACTAATGGTTTGCAAGTTGCTGAGCATATTTCCATCATTTCTATGTGTAAAATAATACATGTATCAGTAAGTGCTCATCATTTCTCAAGAGTGAAGCATGATTTTTGGAGATATCCCATCAAAGACAAATTTTTCAAGAACCTAGTTTATGTAATCAACCTGGAAAGTTTAATTATAAATAATGTATATATAAGAAATCGTTACTGGTAAATGAAAGTGTATTTTTACGTGGGTAGTTGCAAAAACAAAAATCATGCATGCTTCTGTTATGCAACTTTATCAAAAATGATTTTTTCTTTGAAAATAGTGGATTTCCATTTTGCATTTATAAAAATACTGTAATTTGCTGTATCAAGTGGAGTAAAAAATTGCAAACAATTTTCATTGAGGAACTAATTTAAGGAGAAAGTATTATAATGGGATGCTCTAGTGACTAGTGGATCAAAGAATAGTACCATATACATGGTTGGTGGATGTAAAGTAAAGGGAATAAAGGCTCATTTTTATTCCATTTTAACAGGTGTGAGAAAATATCTCATTGTGGTTTTGATTCATAATTCCCTGATAATTAGTGATATTGAGCATCTTTTCATGTGCCTGTTGGCCATCTGTATGCCTTCTTTGGAAAAAAAAATCTATTCAGGTCCTCTGCCAATTTTTTAATTGGGTTCTCTGTGTATTGATGTTGAATTGTGTGAGTTCTATATGTATCTTGGATATTAATCCCTTATTAGCTATATTATTTGCAAATATCTTCTCCAATTCAATAGGGGTCCTTTTTGTTTTGTTGATAGCTTCTTTCACTGTGTAAATGCTTTTTAGTTTGATATAGTCCTATTGGTTTACTTTTGCTGTTGTTTCCCTTGCCTGAGGCGATATACCCACCAAACTATTGCTAAGACTGATCTCAAAGAGTGTACTACCTATATACTCTACTAGAAGTTTTATGACTTCAAGTCTTAGATTTATATAAGTCTTTAATTCAATTTGAATTTATTTTTGTATATGATACGAGATAGTAGTCCAGTTTGATTCTTTTGCATAAAGCTGTCCCTTTTCTCCAACATCATTTATTGAAGAGACTCTTTCCCCATTGTATATTCTTGCCTTGTCATAATTTAATTGCCCATACAAGTGTGGATTCATTTCTGGGCTCTCTGTTTGTTCCATTGGTCTATGTATCTGCTATTGTGCTTATTTTGTGTACTGTTTTGTTTACTGTAGCTTTGTCATGTAGCTTGAAATCAGGGCTCATGATACCTCCATCTTTGTTTTCCTTTATCAAAATTGCTTTGTATATTCTGGGTCTTCCTTGTTTCTATGCAATTTTTTTAATTGTTAATTTTAGTTTTGTGAAAAATGCCATTATATTTTGACAGGGACTGCACTGAATCTGTAGATTGCATTGGGTAGTATGGTCATTTTAATAATGTTAATTGTTCCAATCCATGAGCACAGTGTATCTTTCAATCTGTTTGTTTTGTCTTTAGTTTCTTTCATCAGTATCATAGTTTTCTGTGTACAGGTCTTTTACCTCAGTTAGATTTATTCCTAGGTATTTTATTCTTTTTGATGCAATCGTAGGTGGGATTGTTTTCTTAATTTCTCTCTCTGGTAGTTTATTGTTAGTGTGTAGAACTGTGACAGATTTATGTGCAGTTAATTTTGTATCTTGCATCTTTACCAAATTTATTGGTGAATTCTTACTGATTTTTGGTGGCATCTTTAGAATTTTCTATGTGTGGAATCATGTCATCTGCAAATAGTGACAGGTTTACTTCTTTCTTTCTAATTTGGATTATTTTATTTCTTTTTTTTTTGTCTGATTGCTGTGACTAGGGCTTACAATAATATGTTGAATAAAAGTGGTAAGAGTGGGCATCCTTGTCTTACTCTGGATCTTAGAGGAAATGCTTCTCACCATTGAGTATGCTGTTAGCTGTGGGCTTGCATATATGGTCTTTATTATGTTGAGGTATGTTCCTTCTTATACCCACTTTGTTGAGAGTTTTTATCATGAAAGGATGTTGATTTTTTGTCAAAAGCTTTTTCTGCATCTATTAGGCTGATCACATGACTTTTTTTCTTCAGTTTGTTGATGTGGTATATATCACATTGCTTTGTGGCTACAGAACAAGTCTTACATTCTTAGGATAAATTCTACTAGAGCATGGGGTATGATTCTTTTAATGTGTTGTTGAATTCATTCCATTAATTATTTGTTGAAGATTTCTGAATATATCTTCATTGGTGATACTGGCCTGAAACTTTCTGTTTTGTGTGGTATCTTTGGCTTTGGTATCAGCGTGATACTGAACCTCATAGAATGAGTTTAGAAACATTCCTTTCTCTGCAATTTTTTGGAATAATTTGAAAGGATAGGTGTTAATTCTTCTTTAAATGTTTAGTAGACTATACCTGTGAAGCTATCTAGTTCTGGACTTTTATCGTTGGAAGTTTTTTTTTTAATTAATTAATTTCATTACTGGTAATTGGTTTGCTCATATTTCTATTTCTTACTGATTCTGTCTTGTAAAATTGTACCTCTCTATGAATTTGTCCATTCCTTGTATGCTATTCATTTTATTGGCATATAGTTATTCATGATAATCTCTTATGATCCTTTGCAATTCTGTGATGTCAGTTGTAACTTCTCCTTTCTCATTTCTGATTTTATTAATTTGGGCCCCTTTTCTTTTTTGCCTGATGAGTTTGGCTAAATGTTCATCAATTTAGTTACCTTCTCAAAGATACCTTTCTTTGAAAAGAGCTTTCATTTTTCAAATAGAAAATATACAGATTCTTTTCAGCCAAATATTACAAGAACATTTACAGGAGAATGTGCAGTAACAACATACTTTTGAGTAATTATATACCTAATGCCACTGAAATAAAGTATCAAAGGAAAATGTGTGTATTTTCTTTCAGTTAAAGGGCTCATCTGTGGTTAAAAAAAACTGTATGGCTTTTTCAAAACAAAAGCAGTGGGAACATGGGAGAAAAGTGCCATGTTTATGCTGAAATACACATTTTCTTAAGAAAATTCCAAGTCTGTAATGCATTTGGTGGTCTTTTTATTTTTTTTCTGGTTCCACAATAAGAACAAAATGGCAACTCAACATGAAGCAGCTACTATATATCAGATCAGGTATGTTTCAGATATTCAAAAGCTATAAATTTTCTCTCGTGTAGGTTATGGTTTCAGCTTCATAACTGCCTTTCTGGTTGAAATTGAACAAGTCATTTAACCCTTCTTCCTCTCATTCCTCCATGTTTTAAATGCCATTTATAAAACTCTGTAGCATTTTATCTATGAGTAAGCCATGCTACTACGTATAGAAATGCCCCTATTGATGATACTTCCTGCAGGTCTATCCAAAGTGCTCAGTGAGTGACCTATAATCTAGCCCTTTGCTCAGTGAATGTCACTCATACCTATGGAGTCCTTATTAATATGGTACTAATTCTGTTAGGTGACCTGATATGTATAATCAAACAGAGCCATCCAATTGATAGTTACAGCTTGCCACTGTAATCTGTTAGTGCCACTTCTATGAAATTTCTAGATGCCATCTTAATGGGATCAAGTGATTCTTTCATAGGCTTTTAAGCTCAAACAGAAATATAAAATTTCTTCAATGAGCATATTTAGCGTAATTCTCTTTAATCCATCACTCGGCAAGTGAGTGTCATCACATTATGGCCCCTTTTCCTTACATTAGGATCTCAAAGGGATTTTTTTTTTTGTAGTTTTGGACCTAAATCTGATGTAAACAATCATAATGGCCTATGTATATTTTAGATGGAAATCTATTGACCATTTTCAAAGACAATTTTGGTTGCTGGCGTATGGGAGAAACAATATAAGCATGGCAACAGAAATGCATTCTTTTTTTGCTTGTAACTGTTCACTTAAGAATATATTGTTTAACCACAAGGACATAAATCATTAATAATAATACATAGTAAAATTACATATGGTAGAGTTATAATTTTTCCATTGAATAAGTAACTCAGAATCATGAAAATTTGTCATAGGCTTGATTTTCTGCATAGTCATAGGTAAAGCCTGAGTTATTACTGAAACTAATACTATTTCACATTTTCATAGCAGGTAGTAATATGCTTAGAACTTAGCCAAACATTGGGGGTAATATTTGACCTATCAAAAAATCCAAGTATGACAGGCTGATGTATGTGTTTCTTTTCTAAGGTCTTCAGATGTTGCATGTGTGTCAGGTAATTATCTTTTCCATAGAAAAGTAGAGATTGCTTTATAATGTTAAGCCTTAGTGCCTTGTCATTAATGCTGAATTTTCCTCATTTTGCTCAAGTAGGAAATATCAGACACGACTCTGGAATAAAAATATACCTACTACGTTTGTTAGCAACATCCTTTTTAGAAAATGCAGTTGCTGTATGCAGCACCCACAGAAAGAAACATTATAAAGATACGCTGTTCTATTCTTGAGCACCCTAAATATCAGACTTCTACCAACTGTTCTCAGTCACCCAAACTAGATATCCAGATGTATCAATAATGGGTTCAATTCCCTTTCTTGGGAACTTCTTAACAGAACAAAAATAGTATTTGAGAACGAACATGTATTTAGGAATAAAACTGTGCAATCTTTAGTATTTGTTAATATGTTTGAAAACATATGCAATAAAGTATAAATATTATAGAGTGCTTTCTTACATCAGTACCCAGTCTTCTTCCTAGCTTTCAAATGTGGTATTGTCAAGACCATAAACTCTATTTTTATACTTCTCATTGTGTTAATCTGTCCTCCTCATCCCACTTGTATATGTCCTGTGTCATTCTTGTACTGTATTTTGATACTGGGATAGTCATTGTTTGTGATTAGTTCCTGAAACATTCTCATCTTTTTGCATTAGGTGTATTCAAAATTGACTTTAAACATCATAGCTTAGGTAAATTCTCCAGTGATTTTCCTTTCTGCTGATATGTTGTACAAAATGCTGGCTCCCTGGTTTGCAGGACTGACTTCTATCTGTCAAGCTCTATAGCTTTCACTTATCTTAAATGTGTCTTTTATTAGCTTCTGATAGACAGATCTGACCAAAAAGATTCTTTTCTTGGGAAAAAGTTTCTTTTGTGTTGAGATGTCAACTGAGAAATAGATGCAAAAGGCCATGCTGCCTCTGTAATAATACTACTAAAGACCATTGACCCCTCTGCCCTAGCAAAAGTGTTTCAGCAGTGTTACTGTTTAATATGCTATTTACTGTTTATTAATTGGGCATTTCTTACCTTGATTCAGGCATTGATGATAGAAAAGAATTCTGATTCAAGGAATGTAATAAGTATTTCTTAGGTTCCAGTTGGGTAACTAGAAGTTGTCTTAGGTCTTTTACCTTCATTATTGCCAATCCTCAAAACAAAGTTTGGTGATAGCACTATTATCTCTGAGATGAATAAACAACTTCTCAAAGAGATAATATGACCTACCTACTGTCAGTCAGCTGCTAAATGGCTGAATTCAGGTGTCTTGGCTTGCAGTTCAGTGATACACCATTCTGCAAAATTTAAGACTTCCTTTATGGCTTTTAGCTTCATATATTTTGAACCTCCGTTCTTAGGCCCATACATATTTATGATTGTTATGTCTTCCTGATGAATTGTTCCTAACATTATTATGAAATTTACTTTTTATCTCTGGTCATACTGTTTACCTTAGTCTATTTTGTCTGGTATAAGTATAGCCACACCAACTTTCTTAGGCTTATTGTTTGATACGTTTCTTCCTTCTATTTACCTTCAGGCTTTCTTTGCTTTTATATTAAAGGGTATCTTTTATAAAAGCATATTCTTGAGTCTTATGCTTTAAAAAAAATCCATTCTGATAACATCTGCCTTTTAATTGACATGCTAAGCTCATTTGTTTGCCCCCCTGTTCTTTCTTTGCCTTCTTGTGGATTATTTAAATAATTTTTACATATTGTTTTAACTTGACTTTTTGCTATACCTCTTGCATTATATTTTTTGGTTTCTCTAGAGATTACCATCTGCATTTACTTAGAAATAATATGGTATCAATTAAGTTAAATGTAGTAAACTTGTAACTATATAGATCTCTTCCTCCCTCCCTTATCATCTATGCTGTGGCTATATATTACATTTATATTGTATATGTGTATACTTGTTTTAAACAATCCTATGGATTTTGATGAAGTGAAAAGGAAATATAGCCTTTTATATTTGCCTCCTCCACTTAAATTTTTTGTAGGTTTTTCATTTTTTCCCAAAGATCTGAGTTTTCATATGGTATGGTTTCCCTTCGAACCTGAAGGAATCCTTTTAATATTTCTTGTAGTAGTTTATTTCTGCTGGCAGTGAGTTGTCTTGGTTTTACTTTACCTTAGAATATTTTTTGTTTTGCTTTTATTCTTGAAGAATACTTTCACTGGATATAGAATTCTGAGTTGAGATTTTTTTCTTTCAGTACTTTAATGATACCATTCCACTATTTTTGGCTTCAGTAATTTCTGATGAAGAGTTATTCATCATTCAAATTGTTTATCTGGATGCTTTCAAGATTTTTCTCTTTCAGAACTTTGGCTGTGATGTGCTTGAGCTTGTTCTGTTCCTGTGTATGTTGTTTGGGATTCACTGAGCTTCTTGTATCTGTAAATTTATCTTTCAATAAATTTGGAAAAGTTTTAGTTTTTTTTTTTTTACTTCATTTTAAAAATCATCTCTTCTTCTGGCACTGCAGTTACATGTATGTTAGACCTTTGCCTTTGTTCAACAGTTCTCTGAGTTACAATTCATTTATTTTCCGATCTTTTTTGTTTCCATTCTTTACATCAGATGATTAGATCATATTGATAACTCTAAGTTCAGTGACTTTTCTGTCATCTCCATTCTGCTTTTCACTAAATCCAGTTTTTAAAAAATCTCAGATACTGTTCTTTTCAGTTCTAGAATTTCCATTTGGTTCTTCAAAGAAAAATAATTTTATTGTGGTAAAATACATGTAATAGAAACTTTCCCATCTTAACCATTTTAAAGTGTACTCCTCAGTGGTGTTAAATGTTTTCATAATATTCTACATCACCACCATTCATCTACAGAATTCTTCATCTGGTAAAATTGAAACTCTATACCCATTAAACTTTAACTTCTCATTCCCTTGCAGTCAGAATTTTATTTTCTATGTGATTTTGACTACTTTAAGTACCTCATATAAATGGACTTAGGTGATACTTGATTTTTTTTTGTGACTGGTTTATTTCACTTAGCATTATATTCTCAGTGTTCATCCATGTTGTAGTATATGTCAGAATTACCTTCCTTTTTAAGGCTGAATAATATTCCATTGCATGTATATACCACACTTTGCTTGTCCATTCATCTGTTGATGGACACTTGGATTGCTTCCCTGTTTTAGATACTGTGACTAATGCTTTTATAGAAATGAGTATACAAATATCTCTTTAAGACTGTGCTTTCAGTTCTTTTGAGTATACACCTGGAAGTGGAATTGCTGGGTCATATAGTAATTCTATTTTTAATTTTTTTAGAAGTTCCATTCTGTTTTCGATAGCAACTGTACCAGTTTACATTCCACCAGCAGAGCACAGGGGATAAAATTTCCCTATATCTTTGCTAATATTTGTTTTTTCTTTTTTTTGATAGTAGCCATCCTAATGGATGTACATTTGTGTCTCATTATAATTTGGATTTGCATTTCTCTTCTTATTGGCAATGTTATATGCCTTTTTGTGTGTTTATTGGCCATTTCTATGTCTCCTTTGGAGATATGTGCATTCAAATCATTTGCCTGTTTTTGAATTGGACTGGTTTTTTTTATTGTTTAGTTTTAGGAATTCTCTATGTATTCTGGATAGTAACCCCTTATGTGATACATAATGTGCAAATATTTTCTCTCATTCTGTGGATTACCTTTTGACTCTGTTGATAGTGTCTGTTGATGCAAAAAATGGTTAACTTTTCATGAAATCTCGTTTTTTGCTTTTTTCTTTTGTTTCTTCTACCTTTTGTGTCATATCCAAGAAATCATTGCCAAATCCAATGTCATGAAGCTGTTGTCCTATGTTTTCTTCTAAGAGTTTTATAGTTTTAGGGCTAATGTTTAAGTTTGGTTCATTTTAAGTTTTATATGTGATATTAGATAAGGGTCAAGTTTCATTTTTTGCATGTGAATATCTAGTTTTTCCCAGAACCATTTATTGAAAAGACTGTCCTTTCCCCATTGAATGGTCTTGGCATGCTTGTAAAAAATCATTTGAACTTATATATGAGAGTTTATTTCTAGTCTGTCTTTTCTAACCCATTGCTCTATGCATCTGTCTTTATGCCAGTACCACACTATTTTGATCACTGTAGCCTTGTATTAAGCTTTGGAATCAGGAAGTGTGAATGTCCTAGTTTTTATGTTGTTGTTGTTGTTGTTGTTGTTGTTCTATCTCTTCCTCCTTTTTGTCTCCACCTCCTCTTCTACTCACCTACTTTCTCCCCTTCCTCCTCCTTGAAATGTCCTAAAGGTTAAGTATTTCAAATGTCATTTCCTGCATTACTGTCTTCTTTTGTGTTTAGTTGATTATTTTTTAGTGAAATATTTAACTTCTTATTTCCTTTTGTATATTTTCTATACCTACTTTCTCAGTGACTACAATGAAGATTACCATCCTAAAGTTGTAACAACCTAAATTGAATTTATACCAGCTTAACTTCAGTAAAACACAAAAACTCTGCTCTTTTGCAGTTCCATTCCCTCCCTTTTCAGTTGTTGATGTCACAAAATTGTATCTTTATGTATTGTGTACCCAAAACATAAGCTAATAATTCTTTTAAATGCATTTGTCTTTTAAATTATATAGGAAACAACAAGTGGAGTTACAAACTGAAGTTATAATAGTACTAGTTTTGGACTAATTTAAAAAATATAGGAAGTAGGGAAATAGCTCAGTGGTAGAGTACATGCTTAGCATGTACAAGATCCTAGGTTCAATCCCCAGTGCCTCCATTAAAATTTTTAAAAAATACACATATATATACACATATATAAATTAATCTCTTAAATCATGTGTAAAACAAAAAGTAAAGTTACAAATCAGTTACAGTAATAGTAACTTTTACAATTGCCAATTTTTTTTACCTTTGTTGAGATCTTTAATTTTTCATATACCTTCAGTTACTGTCTAATATCCTTTACTTCCCCCTGCAGGGCTTCTTCAGACATTTCTTGAAGGGCAGGTCTGGTGGTAATGGATTCCTTCATCTTTTTTTTTAATCTGGAAATGTCTTAATTTTACCCTCACTCTTCAAGGATAGTTTTACAGCATATAGTATTCTTAGTTGAATTTTTTTTCTTTTTCCTTTTAGCACTTTGAATATGTCAGCCATTGCTTTCTGGGGTCCAAAGTTCCTGATGAGAAATCTGTTGACAGTCTAGTTTAGGATACCTTGTGTGTGCTTACTGTGGCTCCCAGAAGCTTGTGTGCTCACTTTTTAAGGAACACATACACTGCTACCTGCCATTGAGCTTTGGGTGGGTTTGAGTAGCTGCTACTGTACTAAGAGCTTGAATCAACTGCAACTTACTATTCAAGCTTTTCCCTTTAAAGTTACAAGCCTTCAACAGACTCCAGAGTTCCAAAATAGTTCCATTAGAATTATTCTATACTTGTATTCTGCAAGTGCAGTTGTTGTCTAGTTGGGGAGACAGATTCCTGGTGCTTCCTACTTTACTGTTTTGTAGAATCCTCTACCATTTGGTTCTCTTTTATAGCTTTTTATTTCTTCTCTAAGATTTGATTTTCTTTTCTCATTGTGATCATACTTTTACTGAGCATAGTTGTAACACTTATAAATCTTATAATTTCAGTACCTGATTATTCTTAAGATGAGCCTCAGTTGATTTTTTTTTCTAGAATCTTGGTTGCACATTCTGATTCTTCATGAGTCATGTAATTTTTGTGTCCTGTGCATCATGGATTTTGTGTTGTGGAGTCTCTGGCTTTTGTTATATTTCTCAAAAGTATGTTGATGATTTGTTTTAGTAGGTCACTAATTTGGTTGGAATGAAATTACAAACTCTTCCTCTTGGCTGGCAGATTAAATATCAGTTCAGTTATTTTATCTTTAGCTATACTTACTTGATTTTTCCCATACATGTGTAGATCATGGATCAGCCAAATATATGAGCAGGCCATACAACCAGAATTTTGGACTCACATCTTTGGCTTTCTTATTTCTTTGACTTCACCTTTACTTTTGAATATCCATGATTTCCTTGAATTTTTCTCTCATCTTCTAGTATAGAAAGCTGTAGGTTTTCTATTGAAATTTTAGCCACTTTTGTGGTGCTACCTTCAGTTGGGCCTCAAGATAAAAGCTATAACAACTTAAAATTTACTCCATTCTAGTCTCTTCTATTCCTGTAGAAACTTAGCCATTATGGAAGCCTGATTTTGCAGTGTTTTCTAAAATTTTGTGGACTTTAAAAATATTTTAATATCAAAATTTAGTTTTATAATATCACTTCATTTTATATTCAAATGCTGAATATTTCATGATGATTAAATCTTTCCAAAGACTCCTTCAAACACTTTCCAAAATTGAATTTTTCCAAATTACATTCAGATGCTGATAGAGTGATTTTTTTCCACCTACCAAAATAGAATGTTCTTCACTTTGGGCATTTAAATTAACCAACAATATGATTAAACTCTATTAGGATGCAAAATATCATGAAGCAACTACTAAAAGTTTATGAAACAGGTATTTCAGTATTCGGAAGGCTTCAGTGGGAATTTTGTCTCTGTAAAGACCAAAGATTTGTGATCTATGTTGGTGGTGACCTTAGAAAAAATTCAAGGGAATAAATTATTATGTCAAAATTACCTTTATAGGCAATGTTTTTGATGTCAGAGGGCAATCTTTGCTTCCCTTTCTTCTTATAATTGTATCGGTTTCTCATTGTTAAAGAATTCCTCATCCCAAGCTACTCTATTATTTCTGGAATTTGTAGAAAGGTCAGTGAGTCTCAGGAGTTGTGATTACTTTTTCTAGCTGACATTTATTGATCTCATTACCTTCATGCTCATATTTCAAAAACTTTTTTTCATTCTGTTACCATTTCAAAGATGACAGAAATGCTGCAGTGTTCAGTGTATTAGAACTGTATGTAATTAAAATTTTTACTCTGTGTTTCATCACAATTTCACTGTCAGAACCGCAACATGTGTTGTTTATGAATTAGATTGTAATAATTAGACTACACAATGTGCATAAAATCAAGGCTAAATATATAACATATATTTCATTTCTTTTCAAAGAAAAGAATGCTGTAAAATCCTTGTGCATAAACCTTTTGCTAGTACTGAATGGTTTACTTGACTCTTACCATTGCCTGTACTTAATTTCAAATGACTGCTTTCAAAAAAGTTTACACCTTTGCATAAGCAGTTATTTTGTGTAAAAATCCTAAAGACAAGGTGTAATAAAGAGATGTGAATAAAGATGATTAAATAAAATTAGTCATAATCAGCTTTCAAATCTCCTTACTAAGATTGAATCAAAATTAGATATGCTTATCAAATAAATATATACCTGTTTGTAAACAGTTTACCCACAATTCTAGCCCCATTCAATTAGTCTGCGTTAAAAAAAATCATTTAAAAGGATGGTGAAAGAAATTTTTTTAGGTTATGCTTGTATAAGAAGTAATAGGAGTTTATATAGGAGTGGTTTTATCTTTTGACTGTTTAAGCCACACTTCTACTTAGTGAATCTGTCCTTCTTATTGCCAGGAGTCCATTCAACCAGAAAGATTTAAGAATTGTCTCTATGAAAATCAAAAATAGACCCAGGGCATTCAGCTATCGTGATGAATCAGAAATCTTATTTATGAACCATTTTCTAGAGGTTATGTTTTAGATTGATTAATTTGCAAATGGCTCTAATTTATAGAAGCTAATAAATTGTACTTGATTGTTATGACTAAAACCACTATTGAATAGGTCTGCTATTGTTTATTTATATAGTCTCAGTCCTTTTTGCTACAGACTTTACTCCTATTAATTCATTTCTGATAATCACTGATTTCTTTAATTTGCCTCCTAACTTGAGGGATAAGGTTCGGGGAAGCATAATCTGCCTCTCACTACCATTCACAATTTTGAGGAAACTATGAAGACCCTTAATCTAAAATGTTCTCCGTGCTTCTGACAAATTTACAGTGTCTTGCTTCACTTGTGTCTGTATAAAGATCACTGACACACTGTATTTGTCAGGCAAATGCCAACCTTACTTTGCCATATACAAAGATATGGTAATTTTGACTTTCTCAGTAGGCTCCAAAAAACTATTCTGGATTCAAGGCTCCACTAGCCAGTATAGAATAAGCTAATTCCAGGAAATAAGTGTTTTCATGGACTATTTTATAGGGTAGGCCTGGTGTTTTCTTGTAAAATACGACTTTTTATTATTTTTGATGACAAGCATGTTTTATAATATATGGATCCTGTATGTAAAGTTCAGAGATTCTCTTTATAATAATTGAATTCATCTAAGTGGGACATAAACTAATTAAAAAAGAAAAGTGGTCTATTTTAATGATATTCATGTCTTCAAATGTTGGCCAGAGACCAGAGTTCTCTTTGTCATCACCAAGAAGCTTTTTCATGAATATTGTTATGGTTAAGGCTTATTATTTGAAATCAGATCAACACATTTACTGAAAAGTACATTGGTTAGGCACCATGCTATCTGTACTAGAAAATATGAGGAAGGTTCTGGTACCAAGTACTGTAATCAGTTATAAGTGTTATTTTACTTGTTATTTTATTTGTTCCCAGCATCGTTGATAGGGGTGTTAGTCCCACTTTATAGCTGATGAAATAGGCCTTGGTTAGTAAGTAGGACAAAAATGATTAGATCCCAGGAATGCCAAAATTCAAAGGCTCTTGCACTATGGAAATGCCTTCGAACTTCTTTGCTCATTTACCCTTGGAGTGAATTGTGAAAAATATGCACCTTATGTAGGTTTAAGTTGATAGCTAAAATTTTTCATTGGAATTTTTAATAGTCAAAAATACAATTTGATGTATTACGAATTTGTAACATAAAAATTAATCTCCAAATCACTCTCTTAAAAGTGTGTCAAATTAAACCAAATGCCACAGTGCTTTGATGCTCACAATCACTTATTTTTTGAGAGTTCACAAGCATTATTTTTATGTTTTGGAGTTTTACATAATACCTTTTTATTCTAGATCTCTGACTTTTAGTCTACAACCTTCACAAAGTTTTGTTTAAGGTAACAGTTTTGTATGTTTGACATCTTATATGATCATCTTATTATACTTCTCTATAACAAAAATGTGTATATAAGTCATAATTACTTTTTAAAATTTCCTATAATCATGAAGCTTTAAGTACTAAAACATATCTTCATAGTTAGTCAATACAATTTTTATTAGTTCTTGTGTGATCAGAACTATAAATATATTTAAATGCTGATAATTATTAAATATGAAAAATAAAATTTACTGGTTATATATTTCTAAATGAGAAAGGTGAAACTTTTTCAATTCTTCTATCTATGGATAAATATTAAGAATTATTAGCATAACATACAGTTCAATGAGGTCTGTTGGTTTTAGTTTTTGCTTTTATGAATGTAATTACTGAGAATCCTTTTCACATAATTAAATGGATGGGAGTGGAAGTATCAATACTATTCAGTTTTTTGAAGTTTTTATAGACATATGCCAAAAGTCACAAAAATATTTTTAACAATATAAGTTACTGATTTGACTGGGCATTCCTTCAATGTTGGTGAAAGCAAAGAATTTAAATCCAACTGACTTGCGAAACACGTTGTTAAACAGTCATTTGAGTCATTAACTTGGTTAATGTCAATGCCAATATTTCAATCAAACCAACCCTTTATTTGTTGCATGGGATAGTTTTCTTGGCTAGAGACATTGTTCATAGCATGATTCTGGATGGTGAGAGAGAATCATTTCTTGTGTAAAAGGAGGAGGAAGAGTTATGAAAGGGGAGTTGGGAATGAAGAATCAGCAAAACCTGTTCTTCCTCAGATCAGTATTGAAAGAGTCCAGGTAGAAACTAAGGACAAGAAAGGCATCCATGTCTTTGGAACCTTTAATATTTTGGAGTCTTTATGTATCCTCTGGTGTATTTATACCCAACCCAGTAGGAAGACCACAGCTTCATGCTATGCTGTGGATGTTATGGTCTAGTTTGAAAAACAGTAAACAGGGGGGAGGATATAGCTCAAGTGGTAGACTGCATGCTTAGCATGCATGAGGTCCTGAGTTCAATCCCCAGTACCTCCTCTAACAATAGATCAATAAGTAAACCTAATTTTCTCCCCCCACCAAAAGAAATAAAATACAAATTAAAAAAAATTAATAAAATTACTGTTAAAAAAAACAGTGAACAGGTGAGATATTTAATTTCAATAAAAATTTTAATGAAAGTACTTCAAGTCCACAATAACCCAAACATCGCAAGATAGTTTCAAATTAATTGCAATCACACTGCATGTATTTTTCATTCAACATTTTATCATTTATATTCATCCAAACACTGACATAACTGTATGTAAGCCAGGATACAGTATAAATTTAAGCTAAAGAAATGTAACATTCTTTTTATAGTTAACACTCAAGTTTTCAATATATTTTATCAAATAAGGGGAAAAGAGCAAGAAATTTGTGTGTCCCTTCATGCTCTCACACCAAGGTTGCCCTTGAACTAAGGGCAGAAGTGAAATCAGGCAAAAATTATCAGCCATTATCCCCAGCCATGCTGTTTCTCATCTGTTCTTGCTGCCACCAGCCCCCATTCTCCGTTAAACTCAGAAACTCTGTGAGCCCCATCTGAGCTTGGCAAAGATGCGTTTTGAACTCTCACAAATATCTTTTTGTCAAATCCTTCTTGTACATCTCATGTTTCACTTTATGCATTTTATGTAACAGACACATAGATGTGTGTGGTTTTTAGAGCTATATGGTAGATTATAACCCTTTGGTCAATATAAACAATTTGTGTTGCCTCTGCAATTTTTTCTTCAATCTGTTCTGTTAATGTTGACATTTCTGCTTTTTTCATTTTTTTACTTGGGCAAACTTTTATTTTTTTTTATATTTTGAACATTTCTGCAGCATTTTGTTTTAGATCTATTTCTTCTAGGCATGGTATATTGCTTTAAACCAAATCAGACCAATCAGTTTCTTTTGCTGAGTTAATTTAAATGAATTGTATTTATTGATATAACTGAGATACCTGTTGTATTCATTTTATATTGCTGAGTACAGAATAGCTACAAACATGATTACTTCAGATAATGCCAACTTATGCTTTCACAGTTCTTTAGGTCATAAATCCAGGCATGGAGAGACTATGTTCTCAACTGGCTGTGATTTCATCTGAAGCTCAGGTTCCTCTTCCAAACTGATTCAAGTTATGGGCAGAGTTCAGTTCCTTGGAGTCACTCTCATGTTCTCAAGTCCATGGCACATGACCCCCTCTATCTTTAAAGCCAGCAATGGAGAACTTCCTGCACATTGGGTTTGTGTTCCAGAGTTTGAATCCCTTTTCCAGAAAGAGGCTCACCTAACCTATCCTCACCTATGTATGCTCAGGCCTACTGAGGATAATCTCCCTTTCTTAAGGTCAACTGTGGAAAGTAACATAACCTAATCACAGGAGTGAGTGACTATCCCATCATATTCACACAGCCTGCCTACCCTTCACAGAAGGGATTTTACAGAAGTGTACAGGAAGGGGCAGAACTCTTGGAACCATCTTGGAATTATGCTACCTATTTGTCTTTACTTTTGTAATCTTATTTTACAGTTTATTTAGACTTCTTAATTTTTTTTCCAAAATTTTTAAAGACTATATTTTAAGAGTAGTTTTAGGCTTACAATGAAATCGACAGGAAGGTACAGAGATTTAAGAAAAAAAAACTAAAAAACCGTGCACCGACACATTCATAGCCTCCCCCATTGTCAACATCACTCATCAGAATGCTGCAGTTTTTTTTTTAACTGAAAGTGAACCTGAGGAATTTTACTTTGTGAACAAACCTGAAATTACAGAAGTAGTTTGGTTAATGGTTAAGAGTGAGGTACTCAAGGGCATAGCTCTGAAGCCATCACTTAGATTGAAATCATAGTTCCTATTCTGTCTGATTGGGGGCAAGTTATGTAACTTCTCTTTGCCTCACTATCTCATCTGTAAAGTGGGAATAATATTACCTCCTCTCTAGGGCAATTTTGATGAACTTAATTTGCACAAGGAACACTGGATCCAGGAAAGCAGTATTTAGTAAACATTAGCTCTTAGTATTTATCTTTCATAGTTGCATGGAAGATATTTACCCTGTTTTAAAACTTACAAGATTTCAATTGTACATTGATAATATATTTCTCTAATTACATAGAATCTAATTCTATGTATTATCTATGACAGGTTAACAGAAAACTGAAGTGAAGAAGCCTGAAGTGTTGATCTATGTGGGAAGGAGATTCATGGCAAAGGGAACGCAGGCTCCTGGGATGAGTGAGGGTCAGATGTGTTCTAGAAAACAGAAACTATGCCAGTGTGACTAAAGGTGAACAAGGACAGGTGGTAGAGATGAAGTCAGAGAGAAAGAGATCTTTTTGAGCTAGATCGTGAGGGCCTTGTAAACCACAGCACAGACTTTGGCTTTAATTCTGATGAAGCTGGAAAGCCATGGAAGGTTTTTAAGTGGAGGCAGAATATGATACGACTTTTGTTTTAAAAGGATGGCCATGGCTGTGTGAAGAACAGACTGCATGGAGACAAAGGTGGAAGGAAAGAGTGCATGTAGTTGAAGTGGATGATAATGGTGGCTTGGACCAGGTGGTAGCCATGGAGGTAATTAGAGTTAGATTACTCAAATTTATTTGATTGTGGGTATATTTGGAAGAAAGAATTGAAGTATTTGTTGTCGGTTGTGTAAAGTTATGAGAAAAAGAGAACTCAATTGTGCCCCCGCTGTTTTGAACTGAACAATGGGAAAAAATGGAATTATCATTTACTGACATGTGGAGCCATGAGAGGAAATCTGTGGGGGAGATCAAGAGCTTGCTTTTAAATATGTTAAAGTTCCTCTTAGTTATTTACATAGTGGAGAGGTTAAGTAAGCAGTTTAAATATCTTAGAGGTCGGGAGTCAGGTTTGGCTTTGAGATGCAAGTGAGCATTTGCCAGTAGATTGAGAGTATCTGACTTGTGTCCAAAGTCCTAGGAGTTTGTATGAGATCATTTAGGGAGTGAAAGTAGATCAAGATGAGAAAAGGACAAGGACAGAGCCCTAGGGCATGCCAGCATTGTGTATAATGATACAAGAGAAGAAGAAAGGGAACTACCACAGGGGGGTTATTTCTTTGAGCAGACCATAGCGGGTGGCATCCTGTAAGTAAGTGGAACACCTGAGTTTAGATAAGAGCCTTAACAGTTCACTGATTCTAACAGAGGAGAAGGAAGAGTCTAGTGTTTGGCAGAAGAATATTGCCTGAGTTGGTATAACAGGGACAGAGAACGTTTTTTTTTTTCCCCTAGTGTAGAGTATTATCTTTTTAGGACTAGTAATTAGGACAATAATAGACCCCTATTTCTTTAATAGGAATTGGAGGGAAATCAATAGGGAAGTAAAGCTTCCGTTTTGAGTGGCTAGAAGCTGAGGGGGTGGGTCACAGGGAAAGAGGAAAGGGTAAGGGCTGTATCACTGCTGATAAGTAGAAAGGCTGAACACACATATCTTGTTTAATAGTACTTTGAAATGTAAAAACATGCACACTCACAAATACACAAAACCTCAAGGCTTCCCTCATAAAAGTCAAATGTCCAAAATGTCTTCAGTGTCGTCATGCACTTGTCTAAGGTTGTCCTCTTATACCAGAGACCAAACAATGTACCTATGAAGTTAGAGTAGAAATATTTAATTTTATTATTAAATATTATGGGTGATCATGGATAAGTCCACCCCACTTTCATTCTGAAGTAAAAGAGGAGAAATATGGTATGTGTTTGGAAAATGTCATACTCAAAGTAGTGTGAAATTTTTGGCACTAAACACCAATCAAATATTTATAACTAGTTCTTATTGACAAAAGCACAAATAATTTATTGATAAGCCTGCGAGAGTTTTTAAGTGTAACAAGTCAGAAATACCCAAACACATTCAACTAAAGAGGCTAAATAATCAATCTTAGCAAGACAGATCCAACTGAACAAGTTATACAGTTTTAACAGACGCTACTTGAATATATTAATCTTTATTTAAGTGTTTGTAAGATTTACTTCGTAAACATTCCCTCCACCTGAACCCGAAGTATACATCATTCCACACCGAAGAGAATTTTCAGAGGAAAATAATGAAAAATGGCTGGTAATTTATGAAAAGAAATACAATTTGAAATAAAATGAGATATATTTGAATTAACAAATCAGCAAAAATTAAAAATATGGATCTTATTCTCTTTTAGAGAGAGTATGGAGAAGAGATACTATCATTTCTTCTTTGTTGGAGTTAAAATTGACACAGCATTTTTGAAGAGCATTGTGGCAACACATGTTAAAATTTTAAAGTGTTGTTAACTCAATTTCTAGGAATTTATCCACACAAAACTCTCCCACAAGTGTGCAAAATGAGTGTTCAAGTAAATTCAGTGAAGGATCATGCCACGGAACACTGGAAATAGCTTTAATATTTATCAATATAGGATTTATTAAGTTATGATGCATCCTATAATCTCTAGACAAGAGTTAAGGAATATTTATTAATTAAGAAAAAAGTCCAACATAAAGCTATTCGATTTTCCATTTAAGATACAGAAGTGCAGTGGTAAACTGGAGGGTGGGCATGGTGGTAGCAGTCTGTCTTTGAGTGCAGGCAATATGGGGAATAATAATGATAGACAATTCAGCACAGTAATAAAACCAACTGAAAGTGGTCTGCCTTTTGTTATTACCGTAAGCTAGCAGTTTAAACAGTGTAACTCAAAGAGTACTCGTTCCTCTGGGGTAGGTCACTGCCCTTTGACACCTTGACCCCTGCCCTTGATTGGCTACTGCAGAAGATGAGAGGAAGGGCAAATCAGAGAGTGGGGAGGGGAGAGGGGAGGGAGGGAGAACGTGAACAAGCAGTAAATCTGGGACTGTCCCCATGGGTTTCAAATGTGGAATCTTAGTATAAGTTTTTGCTGTATTTTGAAGAGTCTTACATGTCATAATAGGAGATTTGGTAAACAATGACCCATGGGCCAAATCTGGCTGTTGCTTGCCTTTGTAAATAAAGTTTTATTGAAGCACAGACATACTCATTCTTTGATGCATGTGCTTTAGCCCTACAACGACAGAGTTGAGTATTTGCAACAGCAACTGAAAGACCTGAAAAGCCTAAATTAATAACCATCTGACCATTTACAGAAAAAGTTTATGGACCTCTGATGTAAGTAATATTCAAGAACAGTTATTTCCTATTGGGTTTGAATCACTTTACTCAGTTGTTGAATTAAATATTAATGGCTGTTTCCATCTCTAGCAATTTCTTTCATATTTAATAAATTTCATATCAATTCCTAGTTTACATATTTTAGCATTTTTGTGTGATTTATGAGCAATTGACTGGAAAGTTGCCAGCCATTCAACTAACTAATTGAGACTTTTCCATTCAGTACGTTGTCCTTGTTTCTAGAGTTGTGTTTGAGTGCTTGGGATTTCCATGTCTCTAGACTCTTTAGAAGTAATATAACATGTAACGGTAAAATTAAATGTATTTTACTTCTGCCCCTTTCCATGAATATATGTAGAATTCATGGTGACCAGGTTGCTTACACAGTTTTGGTGAATATGTCTTACCTGTCCCTATAGTGTAGTGCTCATTAAGTTCTAGAGACGGAACTGTTGTGTTTATTCAAAACTGCATGATTTAATTTAAATCACAGAATCCTCTGAAAGAAGTCTAAGTAATTTACACAAGGTCATATTTTAACATATAGTTTAAATTGTGCTCCCTTAAAAGTTCTTTATTTTTTATGACCACCCCTCTCCCTGCCCTCAAGAGTTCAAAAGTATCTTACATATCTTTCTTAACAGAATGTTTGCCAGTAGGAAGTGTTCTATAAACTTGAATCAATTGAATTGTGTGTTTTCTTCTGATATCACATTGAAGTATTTGTTGAATAGAGTATTAGGAAACCAAAGCTCCCAGAATACAAAGAAAAAGAGAATATTGTTATTTATTTAGTAGCATATCCTTAAAGAAGACCAAATCCCTTGAGTTTTAATAAACCTGCCCTAGAGTTAGGCCTGTGCAGTCCTGATCAACTTTACCCATTATAGATTCATTCCATTATTCAGTCTTATAAATGGCACATGACAAAACTGATCTTTTTTTCCTTTTAAAATCATTGCCTTCCTCTGATTTATTTATTTTACCATTAACTACTGAGCACTTAGCATGCATGGAGTGCTTTTCTAACCACAGAGGAATATTAAACTAGACAAAATTTTTGTCCTCAGGAGCTTATGTCCTACACTTGAATGTCAGTATTCTTGTTTGTCTTCTCTCTCCCATCCCCACCGCCTCCCCTACTTATGTCTTCAAATTTTATTACTACTAAACTAAACCTTTTGCTCGGGGATTCTGAGGAACATGGCAGCCTGAATGCTTTTCAACTTTCCTCCTCCTTTCACAGTTGAAGGATACAGCAGGACTAGTCTGCCCCTCTCAGAGGGGCTCCACCCTTGCAAACCTGTGATGTCCCTGCAGAGAATGCAGTGCCCACCTGCTTGTGCAGAGTCCCGGAGGGGTCAGCTCTGTCCTGCTGCCCTTCAGGACTTTCAGGAAAGTTAAACGCTGAGAGAGGGCTGCCTCTTAACCTTAAGAAGACCGGAAAAATTCTCAGTAGTTGATACCTGATCTGTAGTTTTGCTTTGCAAACATTTTGAGTGTTGTTTTTGTTGGCTTGAAACAAATAGACTGCCAGAAATTTCTCCAGCAAAGATGGGTTTACTCAGGATCCACAGAGAATTGCTCTTTGGGGTCCACAAGTATGATGAACTATGTGCAATCCCCACAGGGCAAGGGTAGGAGAAAACTTTTGTAGAGAGGAAAAGAAAGTTGGGAGAGCTGTACTAAACAAAAGAACCATGGCTTTTCATTGGCTGAGCCCTTGCCAGGAAAGAACTTTCTTCTTCCTGTTGGGCTGTTACCCTGGCAGGGTGTAAGAGCTCCCCCTTCTGTCTCCCAAGTCTATTTAATTGAGGTTTCTGTTTATTAAATTTTCACATTTCAAAATTACATAACCCAGTAGAAGACAAATGCAAAAAAATGAGACAAGAATAGCAACATCCAGTGATAAAATAGATGGTTTTATAAAGCAGCAAGCACATATGTGTAAAATATAACCTCATACAGTACGTGTAAAGAAATAAACTAACAGCTGTTATTGAGAGGAACTATCTGTGGAGTAATCAACTATACATATAACCTGAAAAGGCATATTGGAAAAATCATTGAATTTGAATAAGATTTAAGTAGATCAGTTTAATGAGGAATTGTGTTTAGCTGAACGGCCTCTAAAAGGATAATTTGAGTGGTGCTAGACCAAATTTCATGAAAAAAGTTCATGTGTTTTGTACACAAGCCTCAAACTTGGACAAGACTATGGTGTTGGTATTTAACAAAAACTCTGCTACTTTGAACTAAACTTTAAAATAATTTCAACAGTTTGATACATTCGGAATATTTGATTCAAATTAGGCTTTTCATACTTTTTATACTACAAATCAACTAAAGCAAATTTTACTCTCAAAAATCATATATACAATGATGATTTTGCATAGAGTCTACAAAAAATTGCATTTTCTTATGCACTCACAAAATAAGGAGATTTGATCTCACTGTTTTGGAAATGTCCACGAAAGAATAAAATCTTCTCTGGGGACTTTATTAATAGGCCAGTCTAATGAAAAAGAGAAGACATATTGAGATGCAGAACATGTTCTTCTTGAAAAGATTGATGTATTAAATATTTATGCAAACACATTAAATTGGCAAGTGTATGAAAACATTATTACATATTCATCGCCATCACATCTCATCTTTTAGAAAGAATTTCTTTCCTGTAAAACTAAAATGGATGACTCTAAGGTTTCCAGAGTCACATTTTTCAAATTTCATAACATGGAATAGCTTGTTTTTCAGAGTTTGTATTCATTCACATAAATAACAAAATGGATGTTGGAACCAGAAAAGACTAATAATTTGTTCAAAATAGAAGCAGTCAACTGCTGTTTCATCATCCAGCCTTTCTCCACAATGCTGCCCTGAAATATCCTAATATGAAAGTTGCTCCGTAAGAGTGAATATTCACCTTTAGAAATAAAGGAGCTCTTTCAGGTCATGGAGTCATTTAGCAAACAGCTGGTTCTGTGGCAAAAGCTAAATGTCAAAAGGGAATTAATGGATTTCCAAAGTGCCTAGCTTCTAGAGTGTAATAAGTCCAAAATTTTATGGTTTTTGGAAAACGTTACTTAGTTAAAACTTAAATTGCCTACACTTCTCATTAAAAGCCAGAAAGTTGGAATGATTTTAGATAGTCTCCAAAAATACTCAGGTTTAATATGAACTGCCTTATTATGGTGATACGGTGTTCTGTATTCAAAGCTTGCTTGCTTGCTTTTCTTTTTCTGTGTCTTTTTCCTGCTGAACTCTTTTCCCATCTCTTACAACTTTTCCTGACCTCACTGTTTGATTTTTACCACACTTCTGTTACTATTTCACTCCTATATTGTCTTACCTTTTCATCTCTCTGCCAATTTCTACAAGCTTCTCTTACTTTACTGTTCCCTTCTACTTGCACCTCTTTCCTTTTCCATCTTTCTCCCCCATTTGATGTTTTAAAGGCTGCCACTTTGTTCTTTTTCCTCAGTTTGAGTCCTCACCATCTCCATGTTTTGATAGTTTGTTCTTAGTCACAACCCTAAGGTGGAGTAGTCAGACATTGGTGTTGATTCTATTTAATTTGACTGTTCCTACTGTATATTGTAGGGGAAAAAAAACCTGTTATCATAACATGGAAGAGATGGAGGAGGAAGAGAAAGCAAAAGGTCAGAGATGTAGCCTTCGTTAGCTGATTTGAAAAGAAACTTGGGATTTAACTGTGGCTGAAATTGACCTCTCCTCTGTAATAACCTCCATTGTCTATGTGTGGCCATCCTGTAATCCTTCTGTCTCCAGCAATTTTTGTAGTCATTTTTCCTTTACTATCCAAATGCGCTCACTAGAACCACATCCCATGTGCTGTATCAAAGGTCCCCTGCCTCCTCCAATCCCTGAAAATTGTCAGGTTTTTGTTTTGCTGCTCACTGCCCATTTAGGTTTCCATGCTGCTGTTGAACTCGGGATTCCTTCTCTGTTTCTGTCCTTTCCTGTGTTGTTTGCTAATCCCCATCCTGCCTCTCCATAAACATGAAAGGCACATCACCACGCTCACTAAGCACCATTCTTTTAAGAAGGAAACCTTTTACTAAGAATGGGAGATAAAGGAGAGCGATTAAGCTCAGAATAATAACAAAAGGGAAGGAAAGGATAAATTAGGAATTTGAAATTTGCAGATACTAACTAATATATATGAAGTACATAAACAACAAGTTTATTCTGTATAGCGCAGGGAACTATATTCAATGTCTTGTAATAACTATAATGAAAAAGAATATGAGAACAAATATATGTAAATACATGTATGACTGAAACATTATGCTGTACACCAGAAATTGACACAATGTTGTAAACTGACTGTACTTCAATTTTTAAAGAAAGTAAAGCTAGGTTACTTAGTTTTAACAGCTTGTTGGTCATCCTGCCTCAGTCCTGCTTGCTAATTGTGCCAGATTATTTTCTCCCAAGATACTGTTTCCCACATTCCCCACTTCTCCCCATTCAGAGACCCCCAACCATGTTCTGTGGTCAAATTGGTCTATGTTCTTGCTACCTAATTATGCAGAGTGATCTATTTCATTTTGTGTAACCACTCTGAATTCCTTTCCCATGGCTGCTGTACCAATTTACCACAAACTGTGGTTTAAAACAGCAGAAATTGATTCTCTCACAGTTCTTGAGGCCAAGAAGTCTGAAATCAAGGTGTCAGCAAGGCCAAGCTCCCTCCAGGGCTCTAGAAGGGATTCCTTTCCTTGCCTCTTCCAAGCTTCTGGTGGTTCCAGGCATTCCTTGGTGTTCCTTTTTTTTTTCGGCTACATCACTAGTCTCTGCCTCCTCCTTCACATGACCTCTTTTCTGTCTCTTATAAGGATACTTGTCACTGGATTTAGGGCCCACTGGGGTAATCCAGAATGGTCTCATCTCAAGATCCTTAACTTAATTACATCTGCAAGGCCACTTTTTCCACGTCAGGTAGCCTTCCAGGGGTTCTGGGAATTAGGGCATGGGCATATCTTTTGTGGGGGCCGTCATTCAACCCATTATGCAGTTTATCTAAGCAGACTTTTTTTCAACTTTCACAACAAAAGGGACAAAATTTTCCTATATAATTTAAAGAAAAAGTAGTTCTGTCCCTCAGAATAATACTATAGAGTGAATTACTGTTAGATTTTAAGTGATGTTTGTTTTCTTATTAAAAGATCTCAGCTCAAAAAGTAAAACAAAAATTAAAATAAAAATAAAACCCTTTAAAAATAACATACCATTTTAAAATATGGGAAAATTAATTACAGTTCAAAACCTTAAATAGAAATTTGTATATATTCATACAAATGCCTATGTAATTTGTGTCTGTGTGTATACATGTATTTGTAAAAATATGTATTTGTGATCATGATGTACTTACAGCTATATGCTGTGCTTAATCTTATGTAATAAATCTTTTCAATAGTTTAACATTGTTTAATTTACTATTTTTTATTTTCCATTTTATTTAGGAAATGTTTAATCATTATAGGAAATACACATAAACAAAAAGAAATTATACTCCTGAAATTCTAGCACACACAAAAAAGAATAACCAGTTTTGGGTGGGACACATACTTCCTTATTTTTCTCATGTAGTTGTGAATGAGAAAATATGAATCTATACCTTTAACAAGTACATGAATCTATACCTATAACTACATCTACTTTTATTTATTGTTTTGATTATAACAAAATATGAATCATACTGTATTGTTCCCTAGTTGATTTTTTTCATTTTTCCAGTTAATGCTATGTTACTTTTATTTTAAATTGTTTTATTATAGTATCATTATTCTATATTTAACATTTATGTATATATGGTACATCACTGTTTTGATGCACTATAATTTATTACCACATGAGATTCACTATTTAAATGAACACAATGAACATACTTTATTAAACATATTTACTTTATTATATCTTTTTACATGTATATAATTATTTCTTTCGGATTAATTCTTATAAATGAATTTGCTGGATCATAGAACATGTATGTATGGCAGAGACTGTTAGTTGTCTATCAGAGTTTCTGTTCTTTCATTTTCTGGCCTCACTTGCAGTTGGGTGTGGCCACGTGACTGAGTTCTAGCCAGTGGAATAGAAGAGTGTGAGTCTTTCGTGCCACCTGTGGGCTAAGGTTATTAGCAAGCAGGTCTACTTCTTCCAGGTCCTCTTTCCCGTAGGCTGCCCCAAAGCAGCAGAGGAAGAGATCTGAAGGACAAAAGAAACCTATGCCCCTTGGCCACCATGTGGAAAGAACTACCCTTCCACTGGACCAGGGTAACTGTCTCAGGAGTTAGTTGATTGAAAAATAAATTTCTATTGTTTCTGAGCCATTACATATTTTAGGATCTTTTAAAAAGTGCTTTTCTATGCTAAGTAATATACTTGTTTTCAGAAATTTTGATATGTACTGTTAAATTGCATTTCTCAAAGTCTTATCAGGGAGATGATCCCTGCTGCTTTTCAACCAAGATTATACTGAGATGTTTACAGTCAATTTTAATATATCCTAGAAAAGGCCTGCCAACACTTTCTAGAGATTCTCCTGCATTTATTCTTGAATGTGATCATTATAATTGTGTTGCCAATTTTCCTTAAAAGTCTCAAGGGAGATTGTTAAGGATGCAGCTGATGCAGAATTATTAATTCTAGCATTCTTTCATCATTAAACCTTTCATATGTTTCTATTTTTTGTTATGTTGCTGTGATGAACTATTTTCTACATATAGATTTCCAAAGGTAAATTATGTCCTTGTATACATTTCTCAGAAATGTGGGGATTCAGAAAATGGTAGGAATAAATCTACAACTTTTCATATGGGTTCTAGTTGTCTTTGATAAGGAATATGTAAAGACAGTCTCATCAGACTAAGCCAGTTTCGTCCCCAAAGTCATTATCATTGCATTTTAATACTAGTAGTAATTTTTTTCAATATAAAGAAGAAAACTATTACCTCAAGTTAATTTAATTGAATTTGTTATGTATCAAAATTAAAGTTTATATGGGTTTTTAAATGGATTTAAATTCCTTTAATGTAAATTATTTATTCTCTTTGTCCACTTACTTTTTGGAGTCTTGATTTGAATAAACTGTATATTATAGCTGGATCCTCCTTCTACTGGTCTGTATTTAATTAAATTTTCTGTGATTTGTTTTTACTTAATTCAACACTCATCAGGAATATAGATTGATGTAGGGTGTATGACCTGTGAATCTAATTAATTTATCTACAAATTGCTAGTTATCTATTGTCACCTATTTACTAATTAACATTCCTTTCTCTCTTACTTCCATGTGTTGCCTATGTCAAATTTTTTTTTTTTGTTATAAAGATTCTCTCCCACATGTTTACTGCATTCTATTCTCTTCATACTTATTTTGGTCCTAGTAGCATACTGTTCTGATTATTGGTGTTTCAAAATGTGACTTGATATCTGATTAAGTTGGCAGCCCTGCCTCTCCTAGAAGTATTTTGAGAATCTCTCTTAATAATTTTTTGCATTTTTAAAAAGTTGTGTTAAATAGCGTGAAAACAGTTGGGAACTATTTCAATGGGCATCATACCAACTCCACAGAGCAACTTACGTAAAGGTATCTTTTAAAAACTGATAATTAATGGGTCACTGTTTCCATTATAGAGGAATTATACAATGTTCAAGGAGTGTTTTGTCTAAAAACAGGTTTATTGAGGTATAATTGACATAACATTATATTAGTTTCAGGTGTACAAATAATGATGCAATATTGGTATATATTGTAAAACAATCACAACCATAAGTCTAGTTAACATCTAACACCATACACAGTTAAAAATGTTTTTTCTTGGGAAGAGAACTTTCATGATTCACTCTCCTAGATACTTTCAAATATGCAATAAAATATCATAAACTATAGTCACTATGCTATACATTACATCCCTATGATTTATTAATCTATAACTGGTAATTTGTACCTTTTGACTTCCTTCACCCATTCTGCCCATCCCTCATCCAGAACTCAGGCAACCACCAATCTATTCTCTATATCCATGAGCTCATTTTTGTTTTTTGAAAAATAGGCATCTTTTTAATGAGAACTAAGAATAGTGTATTATTTTTTGCTTAAAATAAGATCAAAATAAATAGTAGTATGTGAAAGACTTTCTTTCGTTTTAAAATTCAGAGGGTATAGCTCAGTGGTAGTTTGTCATGCATGAGGTCTTGGGTTCAATCCCCAGTACCTCCATTTACAATAAATAAATAAACCTAATTACCTCCCTCCAAAAAACAAGGAAATAGACAAAAAAGCCAAAAACATTTAAAAATAAAATTCAAATGTACACGTATGATGCAGGGATTTTGCGTTACTTGATATATCACCAGATGTATGCCCATTGTTCCTGATAACTGCATAGTTTTCACATTCTGCATTTCCTTCAGTTTGGAACTCTAGAAACCTACAAGGAGATTAAATACAATGTCTTAAAAAGTTCAAGGATTCAAGGGAAAATGAATTGTTCAATATTGTAAGAAGTCAGGAAATCAAGTTTTTTTGCAGGGGTAATGAAACTATATTTATATCTGGAAGTTAATTAGATATTATGCCTTATACCCAATATGGTCTAATTCACAATGAAAACATTTTATGAAAAAAATAAAGATTTAAATTTTCATTAAGACTTTTGTGTTGGCAGTTTGCCTGTGCAGTTGATTTGCATGAAGTGTGATTAATCATAACTAAAGAAATAGTCTTACAGGTAGAAGGAGATGAAAAATTATCCTAGTAAAAGAACATTTTATAGGATAAGGATTTCAACAGCAACAATAAAAACCCTGATTCATTGAAATTTTGTGACATAAAACAACTATGTGAAATGTTAATGAGAGAAACTTACTAGCCACTGTTTGTTAGTTAGTTTGATTTGTCTGCCCCAGGCATGAGTTTTCTAGGACAAAGGCTCAAAGTTCCACTTCTTTCTAGAAACTGCACAGGTCACAAGGTAAATAACCAGTTCAGCACAACTGGACAGCACAAATGGAAACATTACAAACCAGTTCATCTATAAATACTTGAAAATGTGAAAATAAACATAGTAAAACCTCAAATTTTCTGGTATGTTATTATTCTGTTGCTAGATTACATTCTCAGTTTCCTTTCCTTTGAAAACAGGGACACCTTGGAGAAGACCAGATCCATTTTACAACTCATATGGGACCTTTCACGTGGCTAATGCTGTAAGTGTTTTTATATACCTTCCGTATAATATAAGTTATAAGATCCCTGGGTCATGTGATGTGAATGACTAATACATACATTTTTATTTGAAATGCAATCTAATAGATACTTAATGTAAAATAATAAAATTAAGGAAGCTTTATATGGAATAAATGCATTGTAGAGCTCATTTATTTCAACCATGATTCTTGACAAAGATGTAGTGGTTCAATACAATCTTTATTCTGGCTGAGTAACTGGATTTTTTATAATTTTGGGAGGAAAACTGTGTCACATTCAGCGTTTTTACTTGTAATAGAAGCAGGCTTCATGGGAATGTGACCTGTGTGGTCACACAGGGGCCACAGTGTGAAGGGACCCACACTGTTTTAATGCTTTGGTATTGCTTTTCTGAAATTATTAATAATGTTTGAACAAAAGGTCCCTGCTTTTCATTTTGCCCTTGGCCCTGCAAATTAGGTACCTCTCCTGCCTGTAACCAAATACTGTATCAGGACTCCTTTGTATTAAATTACCAGTTACCTTTAATCCCAAAACTTTCAGTCCTCTGCAAAAATGCATTAGTTATTCTTTCTTCCATAATCTTGTGCCCTGTAAGTTCAAAAAAAGAAATTACCAAGGGTGAGACCAGCATGGTTTTCCTGCTGGTCATGTGACTTTTGATTTTGGACTACAACACTTGCAATTTTCTACCTTGTAGGAAATATGTGAATGCTGTTGCAAACTGCAAGCTATAATGTACAACCACATATTTTCCCCACCAACAGGAAAAAAAGCCAGTAAGTTTCCTTATACACTTCACCTAGATTCAGTGATTATTAACCTTTTACACTTTGCTTTGTCTCTCTATATATATATTCACATGCACACATACGTACATTTTTCTTCTATATCATTTGAAAATAAGTTACAGACATTTTGACATTTCACACCTCAATAATTAGCATATATCTCCTAAAAAAATTCTCCTGCATAACTTTGGTGCCACCCAAGATATTTTAACTTGATACAATAATATTATCTAATATTATTCCAACTTACATTTCTCACATTATCCCCAAATATTCTTAGTATTGTTTTCCAAGGAGGCTAAATGATATAGGATAAAAGGCAACGTGGTGTAAAGAGTCTAGGCTTTGAGTCTAATGCGCATGAATTCTAGCTCTGCCACTTAGCTCTGTGACCTTAGATACAGTCTTTCAATTCTCTGAGCTTCAGTTGTATTACCTACATTAAAGCAATTGTTGCAGAGATGAAATAGCATAATGAATATAATGTGCCTGGCTTGTGGATGACACACTATAAATATTCCCTCTTTCCATCCTTTCTTCAATTTATGATGATAATGAGATTTTGGTATTGTTTCTTTCCACCTCCCACCAATATGCAGAGAGGGATTGAGAAAGTTAAAAAGGAAATTTTCTGTCTGCAGGTCTTAAGAACTTCTATGACTTGTACCATCTCTAAATTGATGAGAACAGATTTTATAACATTTTGAGTATACTAATACTCATTTTAAATTTGAAGAATGTGTACAAGAAGGTTGTATTTTTGAAGTGTGGCACTGGGAAATCAGGAACACCAAAGTTTGGAAAAGGCTCTTTGTGTTTAATTGAATAGTTCCTGCCCTTCATGTGACAGGGCAGTGTTCCAGGAAAAGCAGAAGAGGGTCTCAGCTACAGTGACTTGCACTGCCATCCATCCTTCCAGACACTGTGGATTCATTGTGCTAGTAGACATAATAGTGGCCGTATGTCTTGGCATTTGTTGGTAGCAAGGCTCTCTTCTTTCTCCACAGTGTGGCCAAACTGGCACCATAGCTTTGGAAACCGTGGAGTGAGAACATGAAAATGTGAGGTAAGCAGCAGGGACTCTTGTTTCCCTTTCTTTATGATTCTGTCATCGGAAGTTTTCCACTACCTCCTGGGCTGCAGGGACTCCTCCTTGAAGACAGGGAGGTGTGTGGAATGGGATTGGGGGCTCTACAGTTGGAGATGTGTGTGGATAGGTTGTATTTGATTGATTGTGTATCTCTGAATTATTGTGGGGAGGCAGTGTCTTTCTCTGGATAACTCAGGGCAGCATCAGTCAGTATGAATCGTTTCCCTATGATGTAGTTTTAATTAATCCAAATCACTGCACTGAAATTTTTTTTTAACTTGAAGACATATCTTGGAAAATACTTCTTAACTAAATCCATGAAGTCAGTTTGATTTCATGTCATTTGCCCTTTGGCCTCATATTTCATAGTGTAAATTTAGCTGTCTGCCTTACTGATGTCTTTTTGCAAAATTAGTTACTGGATCTAAGTCTGAAGGAACCTCATCCTAAATTGTTTTCTTGACTTTGACTAATTCATCATCCGTGTCTTTGTTATCTGATCTTCTAGGAGGTAGTATTCAAAATATTATACTTGCTACTTTAAGGGAGACAGGGGCCTTTAGTCACTCTCAGCCCACTTTTAAACTCTGTTTGGTTCATTTCAGGCAGGAGGAATAATATCAGTCTCTTACGGGCTTTAAAGATGCTGCAGAAAAAGAATGCTTTCTCACCCTCCCTCCTTCCTCACCTTCCTTCCTCTCTTCTTTCCCTGTATTTTTTTTTTTTCTTTCTGGCTGTCTTTCTTTCTTGGAATGCCTTAACCATAAATGGGACTTCACCTCTGGAAGTTTGTACTTAATCATACTGTCATAAAAATTCATTTCAATGAAAGAATCATAAGCTATCTGTAGTGTCTTTTACATATACATCTGATAAATTAACTCATGCCCACTTCCCTCTCTGGCTCTGTAGAGGTCCAGGTCAGCATTGTTGGTACAGTAGGGTCCCAGATTTCTAGGCTGCTAGCTCTGTCTTGCTGCTGGGGGTGGTCTGTGTTACCTGTGTTGAGTGGAGCCCACAGCCAGGAGGGCTCAGACTGAAGGTGGAGGCCTTCACCTACTTCATCGAGCTTTCAAGTGGAGAGTGAGAATGATGAACATTTTCTGGAAAAGCACAAGGTATCTGAGTTCATCATATACGCCCATCTTCATACCAGGCCCAGCCCCTTTTCTGGGGAAATGATAGCCATACTCTATTCTTAAGGCTCTTGTGAATCTGCTTTCCACCAGTGACCGAGGTGAGTAAAGAGAACCTGGGTTAATAGAACAGAATAGAAAGCCCAGAAATAGACCCCTCCAAGTTCAGTCAACTGATCTTTGACAGGAGCAAGATTGATTCAGTGGAAAAAGAATAGCCTTTTCAACAGATGATCCTGGAACAAATGGACATCAACCCTCAACAAAATGAATCTAGAAACAGACCTTACACCTTTCATGAAAATTAACTCAAGATGGATCATGGACCTAAAGGTAAAGTGTAAAACCATAAAATTCCTAGAAGTTACCATAAAAGAAAATCCAGGCAACCTTAGATTGATGGTGACTTTTTAGGTACAGAACTGGAAGCGCAAGTCATGAAAGAAAAAATAATAAATTGGACTATATTAAAATTTTAAAAATTCTGCTCTGTAAAAGACAAGCCAAATATTGGGAGAAAATATTTGCAAAACACGTATTTGATGAAGGAATCGTATCCAAAATATACAAAGAATTCTTAAAACTTAAGAAGAAAATAAGTAACCCAGTTAAAAAAATGGACAATTGATGTGAACAGACACCTCACCAAAGAAGAAATACAGATGACAGATAAGCATATGGAAAGATTTTTAACAGCATTTTTCATCAGGGAATTGCTAATTAAAACAACAATGAAATACTGCTATACATCTATCAGAATGGCTACAGTTCAGAACACTGACACCACCATATGCTGGTGAGGATGTGAAACAATAGAAACTATCATTCCTTGTTGGTGGGAGTGCTAGATGGTACAACCACTCTGAAAGACAGTGTGGCAGTTTCTTACAAAACTAAACACAGATCCAGATACTTATCCAAATGAGTTGAAGACTGATGTCTACACAAAAACCTGCTCATGGATGTTTACAGCAGCTTTTCATAATGGCCAACTCTTGGAAGCAACCATGATGTCCTTTAACAAGTGAATGGATCGGCACACTGTGGTACATCCACACGTGTATTAGTTTCCTACATCTGCTGCAACAGAGTAGCACAGATTGGGCTGCTTCAGCAACAGAAGTTGTTAGCACAGTTCTGGAGAAGTCTGATATCAGTGTGTTGGCAGAATTGGTTTCTTCTGAGGGCTGTGAGAGACAGTCTATTCCATGTCTCTCTCCCAGCTATGCACTGCAATTCTTTGTCTTTGTTGTCTTTTAGTAGCATGATTCCAGTCTTTACATGGCATTTTCCCTGTTCCTCTGTTTCTGTGTCTAAATATCCCCTTTTGTAAGAACACAGTCATACTGGATTAGAGTTGACTTCATCTTAACTTGATCATCAGCAAAGGCCCTATTTCCAAATAAGGTCCCATTCACAAGGAATTAGGACTTAATATTTTGGGGGATGTAGGGGCACAATTCAGCCCATAACATAATGAAATACTGTTAAAATATTCCATTATTCCAGCAGTAAAATGAATGATAGATCAAGCCACTGGGAGACATGGAGGAGATTTAAAATGCAGATTGCTAAATGAAAATAGCCAATCTGAAAAGCTGTATACTGTGTAATTCCAACTATATGACATTCTTAGAAGGTCAAAAAAAAAAACAGTAAAAAGATCATTGGTTGCCAGGGATTTGGAGGGACAGAAGGAGGGATGAATAGATGAAGCACAGGTGATTTTTAGGTCAGTGACACGATTCTGTATGGTACTGTAATGGTGGATACGTGTCATACATTTGTCAAAACCCATAGAATATACAACATAGTTAACCCTAATATAAAGTATGGACTTTAGTTAATAATATTGCATCAATATTGACTCATCAATTTTAATGAATGTACCACACAAAAGCAACTCCTCAATAGTAGGGAAAACTTTGTGTGGGAGGGAGAGGAGGGAAGGAATATATGGGAACTGTCTACATTTTCTGCTCAATTTTTTCACTAAATCCACAGCTTCTCTAAAAAATAAGATCTATTCATTTACTGTTAAAAAAAAACTTTCTTTGGTAGGGAGATCCCAGATAGCTCCATTAGCTTGGGTGGACGGGAAAGGTCTCTGTGGACAGACAACCTTTAAATGTGACCAAGAAGGTGTTTCCTTTGTGAGGCTCAGATAAGAACAGTTCCGTTAGAATGGCTAGAACAGAGGCTCTCCAGTGGAGATAAGCTGAGTATGTTTGAGAAACATCATGAGGGCCAAGGATGAGGGGAAGGCAGTAGAGGAAGATGGTCAGGGGCTGGAATAAGCACGACTTTTTTTTTTAACAGCACCTAGAGTGGATTTTATTCTGAGTGTGATATCAAACCATTAGATGGTTTAATAGGGAAGTATTAAGATATGATCTGTATTTTGAAAAGATCACTCTGGTGTTTTATGTCGAGAATAAATTGTATACTGAGGCAATGTTGGAAGCTGGGAGATTAGCTAAGAGACTGTTGCAATGGCTCAGGCAAGAGGTGATGATGGTTTGGGCTAAGGTGGGGCAGTGGATATGGAGATAAGGGGGTCAACTGGGGTTGTGTTGATAAAGGTAATGGAAGAGAGGATTTCTCACTATGTCAATCATCTGTGGCACAGCCCTGGCTCTGGAATTATGTGGAAATGTCAAATTGGTTATAGGCTTAAATCCATGCCCTTTACCATTCACATCCCCTTCCATGGAATGAGGTCATCGGATCAGATATTACTTTAAATAAGTAGGCCTTGTAAAAACGCAGACAATGTTTGCTTTTCATGTTTATTGTAATAGGATGTGACTGGTATCTAAAACTCATTTAATATAGGCTTAAAGTGTTTTCCTTTTATTTTTTTCTGAAAATTTTTAGTTACTGACATGGAAATGAAAGTATCTCCATTAATAAAGACCTTACTACAACTGGTCAACTTTGTATCTACAGCAACTCTGCAAACAAAAACATGTTTCTGTTATTTAGATTGGGCAAATCACAGCTAAAATACAGAGCAGCAATGGTGGAGAATTGTTGCAGTTGTTGCATATGATGACATCACACTGCTAGACATCAGTCGTAATCTGGCAAGGAAGAACAAAGAAGTTGTTCTTTTTTCGTTTGTTTTAAAAACTATTCATAAAGTTGGCTGAGAGTAACAAAGTTGCTAATTTTTGCTTCAGTAGTTTAAGGTGGATGGTAAAAAGTTAAAAAGCAAAAGAACATAATTGATTTTAAAATATGGCAAATTAAGAGAATTTGTATCATTCATCTCTAATGAAGAAAAACCTCAAAAATTAATTCTTAAGAAATTAGAAAAATTTTAAGAATTTAGAAAAATTAGTCCTTGAAACATTGCTATAAAAAGGGATTACTTTGTTTCCTATGGGATAACTCAGATTCACATAGAATAATAGTCAAATAAACAAGAATGTCAGATAGCTAGCAAATAGTTTGAATAAAAAAATAATAATAGGGTGGCATATGTGAATTGTATACTTTTTGATTACTTAAGTCAATCATGTCATTTCAAAAAAGCATACCTGATTCTTTAAGCATTATTAGGAATTATGTTTGCTTACTAAAGAAGGCAAAGTGTCCTTGGAACTGTTATTCACAACATATGACATCATTCATTTTTCTAGTCCGTTCAAGAATGCTATTTAAGTCCTCAATGCTATTTGCTACTTACATTTATGAAGAATTTTCGAAATGGTAATTATAGACTGAGCCACACTCTCTCCTTTTAAAATTCCACTTTTTGAGGGGATTGACAGATACACACTACTATATATATATATAATAGATAAACAACAAGGACCTACTGTATAGCACAGGGAACTATATTTAATTTCTTGTAATAACATAGTGGAAAAGAATCTGAGGAGAAAAAATATATATGTATGTGTATGTATAACTGAATTGCTTTGCTGTCCTGAAACTAACATTGCAAATCAACTACACTTCAATTCAAAAAAGTTTTTTAATTTTTAAAAATGAATATATACGCAATAACAATTTAAAAAGTGAAAAAGAAATCCACTTTTTTGTTTTGGCAAAGATTTCACATGATTTTGAAATTTTACTCTTTGCATATATGTTGTTTTCTTTGCCTAGAGTATATCTAAATGTTTATATATGAGTGATATTACTCTCAGCTTCATGAAACATTTTACAGCTCTAAGTTGAATCAGCACAACATTATTAAACATATCCAGCATCATAGTAGAAAGAAAAAGGTGAATATATTATGTCTATTGTTTCTGCTCTCGATTTTTTGTTTCAAAAGTTCTTACCAATGAGCTAGTTACAAAATAAATCATTCCCACAACATTTACACTGCACTATCTCAGTTTCAGTAATCTTTAAATTGAAGTTTGCAAGAAATTGGCATTTTCACCTTATATAATAAGACACTTTCTGTTATGGAAACACTTTAAAAACACTTGAAAAAGACTATCTAAAACCTTTAAAATGAGAAATACATCTTTGTGTTTCTTAATAAAATTGTTAAGGATATAAGGTATTGTAATGATGTAAACAAAAAGTCAAGCCTTTATCGGGTAGTTACAAAAGTTGTATTCATTGGAGTATTTCTTGCTTAAGAGTTTTATGAGTTGCCTGAATAGGAAAAATCAGTTGCCTTCTTTCTTTTACCAATTTCTGTCATTTTTGCAAGCTCCTCAAGTGTCAACCAGATTGCAGATGGGGCATTGTGGGAGACAGAAGAGGAGAAAACTGGAGAGGACTGACAGCATTTACCTTAATTTTGCAATTAATTCCAGTGTTAAGGCAAAAGAGGGAAAGAAGGTGGGTGACCTTTCATATTCTCCCCAGCACAGACCAGGCAAGATGGTTGAGAGAGATCACCCAACCCTTTAAGGTCAGTTATGGGGTGGAGGAGAGGGCATACTGCATCCTGACTCTGGAAGGTCTTCCTTCTCTTTTCAGAACACATTTCTGTACAAGTCTTTAATTCTCAGTGCAACTCATTCCCTGGTAGCTGTATTTGCAGTAAGTAATATAACGTCCATTTAAAAACATTTCTGAAGGGTGATTGTTGGAAGTTGTGAAGACACAAACATCCTATATAGAACAAAAAATATCTGTCTCTTTAAGGATACAGAAAGATTTGTAAGTGAATGTATATAACTCTGGAAGTAGATGATCGATCGATCGATCGATCGATAGGTAGGTAAGTTCGATCGATCGATCGAAAGAACACGCATGTTTCGTTTCTATACCTTATGCAAGTTTTCTAGCCAAAACTTACGTTTTCCTCCATCCATTACCTACTATAGCGCATCTAATCTGTCTGACCTATTCGGGGCTACACATCCCTAAAGCAGGCTGGGGAGCTGTTGCTTCTGCCAGCGCCGCCTTCAGCCCGAGCGCTGAAGAAATGCTGAAGGCGAGCAGGCAGCGAAAGAGTAAAGAAAACGCTCTTCTCCCGCTCGTCTCGTCCACCGCGCCCTCCTGTCTTCCCGGGCTGCCGTACCCTAACAGTGCAAAGTTGGCAAAGAGACAGGGCGGAGGGACCTGGGGCCAGGTCAACTGATGGCAGGGTGCTGGAGCTGCTCATCCCGCAGCTTCGAGAGCCTCCTGCCGCCGCCGCAGCTGTCACCTACTCGCCGGGCCGCCCGGCGCGCCCCTAGTCTCCTGGGTGGCCCCTAACCGACAGCTCAGTGCTGCGGCTCTAACAGCTCCCACTCACAAGTCTCTGCGTCTCCAACTCCCGGTTCTCACCCTAGCCCGCCCGTCGCCTCCTCCGTCCCCTCCCTGCCATTGCAGCGGGGGCAGCGATTTGGCGCTCGGGAGGACTCCCCGCTACTCTCCCTGCACAGGCTGCTGCTGATGAATCGCGGCGCCGCAGACACAGCCGTGCTGCGGACGCCCGGGCCAGACGATGGGGACCTGCGCCTGAGCATCCCCGGGGCGCGCACTTGACTCGAAGGTGGGGGCGGGAGGGAAAGGGAGGAGGAGTTGCTGATTCCCTAGCGGACCCAGGAAGTTGTCCTTAAAAATATACATCGCTGGCTCGCGGTTGAGCAGCCACCTGACCAGAGCAGCATGTGGACTAGCTCGCTGGGTCCCCTAAGTGCTCTTGTGGCTGCCGCCGCCGCCGTCGTCAGAGTAGCTGCTGCGGGCAGGCGTGGGGCGAGAAGCGGGGACCGCGGCTGCTGTGTCCCCTGCTTACTGCTAGCCGCTTTTTCTCGGGAGGTGGCAGTCACTGTTGCTTCTGAGAAACCAGCTCGCATTTCCACGGCTGGTCGCCTGGTGAGGAGTTGAGACTCTGCACCTCCCGCCCGGACCCACATGGCTTGTTACCTGGTCATCAGTTCAAGACATCTCAGCAATGGGCACTACCGGGGCATTAAAGGAGTCTTCAGAGGGCCCCTCTGCAAGAACGGATCTCCCTCTCCGGTAACCTGCACACAGACGCGCGCGCACACACACACACATACACACGTTCAAAATCAATATATACAAAGAGATATTGTCTTGGTGCAGTGAGTGGGTGATAGATATCTACCCATTGGTGTTTGGTGTCTGTTTATACAATTTATTGGCAGACAGCTACATAGCGAGGGGTGTGTGTTTACATGTGTATTTTCAACACAGTCATTAGCATCTGTAGTGCTATGGATACAAATATTTACTGAATGCAGTTAACTGCAGGATTGTGAAGGTAGCTCCTGTCTGTTATGGTCAAGTTATGAATCTGTTGATTTGGGCAATATAGAAAGTTTGAGTGGCACTTTATAACCATGCTTTGTGAAGTCAACAGTTGGGATTAGTTTAATGATGCTGTGTTTACTTTCTAAGAAAATAAACTCTTGAAGGATTTTACATCCAGATTCTGGCAAAAGGCAAGGTGTTGGATGCCGATGCTTGATGAAATCAAATGCTTCACTATGTTGATTCTTTAAGGAAAGCCAGAGAGTTCTTTGTGGAAATATGAATTGGATAGTTTGGTGTGCTATATGCAAATATATTTATATACAATTTGAGTGATTGCTATTAAACTTAGTAAAGTATCCAGTAGTTTACCATTTGACATATTCAAGTATTTTTTGTTCAGTGATTTTGACCAGAATCTATGACTTCAATATATTATTAATTCATTCCTTGGTACATATTGTAGACTAGTGTTTTAAGGATTCAAGTGTGTTTGAAGAAAAATAATATAAGTCATGGTATATTTTTAAAAGTTTTGAATTATTAGTAAGTGACTAAGTGTCAACTTAAGAACAATTTTTGTGGTTTAATGTAAAACACATTATTTTAAGTCTGTAAGATATAAAGAGGGAAAACTCAAGTTACCTGATTTTTATTTATTTTTTTGCTACTTTCCGTCATGGTTCAGTGCTTCATTAGCATGAGTTACTCAGAACTTCAATATATTATAAAACCTTTGATTAAGTGCTATGTGTGATCTGCGTGAAAAAATATAAAATCAGGAAGTACAGGTACTCAGAGATATCACTGACTCCTAGTTGTGACAAATTATTGCCTCACATGCTTCCATACACTGGAAAAAGTAGGTTGTTGCAATCCACCCTACTTCCAAATATATAGTACAGAATTAGAAGTGTAAGATGGAATATTCTGTTTATATTGGCACTTACAATTAAATTCATAGGGTTAGAAGGATCTCAGAGAGTTGTAGTTCAGTAAAGCCTACATTCAGTCTTTTTGAGCAGCTGGCCTAAATCCTTGCTATTTTTAAAGATTCTCAGGATTGGAGTTTCTGCAGTCTCAGTGAACCACCTTAATGTTTAACACAGTCTCAGAATCTCCCTTAGAGCAAACTTAAATCCTTCAAATTTTTCTTTAAGCTCATTTCATCTGGAAAACCTAGAATGTTCCATCTTTCTCATAGGTGTGATTTTCCCACCCTTTTGATAAGCTCTGTGGCTGTCTTCCAAAACTCTCTCTTTGATTGTGGAAATCTGAACTGGATAGTGAGTTGTAGTATGTGTGCCTTAATAATTCACAGAATACCTGGAGAATGACTTTATAGTTCCTATACTGTTTGGTTCTGTTTGAATTGGTTGGGACCTGATGTTCATCTTCCAAAATCTAATGGATTTGCAGAGGAAATTTCTGTCACATGGCCAAAAAGTGTCCTCCTTCCCCCACTATGCTCATTCATCTCCCAGGAGCCTGAATGATCCCACAGGGACTAGACAGGTGAATGTGGATGAGAAGACAGAACCCGTGTGACTCTACTGGCTGGCCAGGCACTCACACCCGTGGGACAATATTCTTATTCACTGTTAGGCTGATTTTTACTAAAGTACTAATTCATTTGCAGCTATCTAGGCATTACATTTTGACTCACTGAGTTGTTCTTTCCAATGTTTACCCATTTGAGTGTACTTAAATTACATTTGCATCATTTAAAAATATCTAAATTAGTCTTCCTCTGTACTTTCTAAACCTGATTTATTCTGTCACCTTTTGCATTTTACTGTGGCATTTGAATGACTTTTTCAAGGTTTGAACAATTTCTCACAAGAGCTGGACAGTATGTGAAAACTGATGTTCATTCATTCTCCGTCACTGTGAGGTTGAGACAAGTCAGAATTTCCTTCACATTACATAACACTTTGTCTTTTTCCCTAAATTAAAATAGGTCACTATCTTCCGGACCCTAGACCTTTGAGAATTTAAGTAATAATTTCCTGGTCTAGATGAGTTTATATTTGCCTTCTTTATTAATGAGTTGTGAAGCATGAAACTGAAAACTGGTTATGCATGATTTCTTTTTTATATTCAGCATTATGTACCCCTCCAGTTAGTTTAAGGTTAACATAAATTTATTGATTTTTTCATTAGCATAAATATTAAACTCACAGATCCATAATATGAGGTCATTTATTTATTTTTCTTAAAACATATAGCTTCTCTGACAATACTTTTTTTTTTTCAAATTTAGTGCCCAGAATGGTCTTAAATTGACCTCTATTTTCATGACTTAGTTATTTCCACTCACTGAGACTCAATTTATCTGGATACATGAGTTAGGATACCATTTATTGATTTAACTCCCTCTCATCAAGTTCTATAATAACTTCAACTTTGGTTCTTAGTCTTTTAATTTGAGCCTCCTTCCTTTTGATTGTAATCCATATTTTTCTGTTTTAGTAGAGCTATTTAAAAGCAGCACAATTATTGAATTAAACTATTTTGTAACTTTGTTAGAGAAGGGAAAAAAGCCCCACTCCTTTTTTGATATAACAAGAATTTCTTCTTTGGTAGTTCTGATGGAAATATACTTGAGTAATATGAATTTAACACTTCAGTGCCTTAGAGCTGTAATTCTTCAGTTATATGTTTAAGATGGTTGTACAGTTTGTCATGTTCAAATCACTTGTCTATAGGATCTGAACACGTGATGTTAAACTGACATCATCAAAGAGGGATGATCATATTTATATACGTTTTTGTTTCAAAGGATTTCATTTAGAAAGCATTGAAGCATTATATGGACTTCTTATAATAAATACTTAGCGGGATACTTGAGAAATAAATAAAGCATTTTACCCCTAAACAGTTTTCACAGATCAGTAAACTGAAAATCCTAGAGTGAAATTTCGTTCCTGTCTTCAAAGTGAAGACAGGCAAATATCTGTTGCATCTCTTTTCTTTTTGGTGACTTGGTGTGAAAAAATAGTGCATTGCTTTCATCCTAATTAGAATGTGAATAACATTGAGATAGTTGTTACTTTAAATCCAGGGATAGATTAAGGTAAACAAAGGAAGCATGACAGAGATTATTGCATAGTGTTTACTGGTAAATGTCTCTAATTTTAGAAATTTACACACTCCCATATTTTAGGATATTTATCCCCAACCTATTCCAATTCTAAAATAATATAACTGAATGATGACGTTAAAAGTCTCTCTCTCACACTCAAACACATACAAACACACATGCATATATATATACGTATAGATACAGATACATTCATTGTTACCAGTGCTCAAGCATAGGAAGTTACCTGTATATTACATTATACTCTTTACAATGTTCAATGTGTTAATGGCAAAACTTTATTGTAATTTAGGAACTCCTAAATTCTTCTACCACCACATTTGAATTCAGTTAAACAAGTAATATCCTTTATGTAGACTCAAAAATATATTTGAATAGATCCTTAGTTATCTTATGTAATGTAAAATATCATCTCAAAGTTAGAGTCAAGCATGGTTTTTTATAGTTTACTTAATCTGTGTGTGATTAATAGTAAGATTATCATTTAGATTATCTAGTGATTAAATGTTAACAATAATCATAGTTTTATATTTTATCTGTGGTACATGGTTAACTTATTACCATTCTTTTGAAGTTTAGGTAGTGTGATACGTCTTAAGAAGTACTTCTTCCTGAAAGCACTATAGCTAGACATCCAGGAATATCTGCTTCTGGGAATGTCTACCGTGTTCCCCTGAAACATTAGAAATTCTTGAGATTGTTCACCTGAGCAACAGATCAAGGTCCTTGGATTTTGTTGCTGTAGTTGTTATTTTATTTTATTTAGTGACCTTATCCTAAGTTATATCTGACTAACGTACTTTGTAGAGGAGGTGGCATCCATACAAACATACATTCAAAATGGACTAAAAAATTCTGTAAGTTTCCCTTTTAAAAATGATCGATGCATATGTATAAATGAAAGAAGTTCTACAAAAGATTAATTACCTTGAGGATTCATCTATTCAGGAAACGAGTGCAGTTACAACCTTGTTTTTTTCCTAATGCCTGTAATCTTCAGTTGTATGTATTTCCATTATGCTTAATAAGTACATGTTAAACATACCCAAATGCTCTCAAACGGATGCACTTTTCATGTGCCAAATATAATTATGAAGATCTGCTCTCCCATAGAGAAGTCACTTGCCTCCTCTTCTTGAATTCATGAATATATAATACTGCCTTTCATATTGAAACTTTTAGATATTTGCAGTAAAGTGGACTCAGTTACAATTCTCACAATGCATGTTTTCTTTCTTATGTCAAATGTTGTATTAAGCAGACACCTTTCTTCTCTTCTTGCCTTTTCAACTCTTTCTCTCTCCCACAACTAATTGATTTCAGAAATGTATAGTTGCCATTTATACTTCCCAAAATAAGTCTCAACTTTCTAGGACTTAATTTATGCTTCTGTAACTTCAGAAAGTTTCCATGATGAGAAGAATCAAATGAGCATTTGAGTGCTACAATTTGTGACGTTTTTAGATGATACTACATTGATTTCACAATTAAACTTTTATGGGTCAAATCCTTTGATTTGTTTCTTTTAGATGTACAAGTAAGAATGAGTCTATTTTAGGTTTTTGTCCCATAATTTGGGAACAAAATAATAATAAAACATATTGGCATCATGCGTAGGCTAAATGGGGATGGTGATTTACATAGAACTTAATCATTTGTAGTTTTTTTTTAAACAATGTTAGTTGTAACTGTGAAATCTTTATTGTATAATGCATATGCGCTAAGATATGTATTTTTCATGTGTTAAGTATTAACAGAGCTTGAAATGTCAGTAGGTTTAAGGCTGTACTGGGAGCAAAGAGCAGGAAAGATAATATACATTTCAATATGTTTATGAAGTGCATTTTAATCTGAATTTAGTTTGTTTAAAATACACATTTTCAGAATAATTCTTTACTATATATGTCCATATTTGGTAGAAAATAATTTGAATCAAAATTGAAATAAAAATGCTGCTTTGCTTGAAAATGTCTTTTGCTTTTAACAAATCCAGCTTTCAGGTAGTTCTTATAAAATGAGAGGTGGCAGCCTTTTGTAGATAGATTTTGTAAAACAGGTTTACTTAGTGGATAAAGGTCTAGAGAGAGAAATTAAATATTTGTTATGTTTTCATGAAAAAATATAGTTGTGATGGTGATAGGAATATATCAGTCGCTGAGTTCCATAGTCTGTTGCAGTGGAAGTTCTTTTGGGGCTTGAAAAGAAAGGCTGGAAAGACAATTACATCATACCTTAGACAGCATTCTCAATTGTAACTAAGACATTGTTAGCTTATTGAAGACCAGAAGTGCAAAATAATATTATGTAATATTTAAAATGGAAAGGGCTTTAAAAAATATTCATTGACTATTTTACTTTTCCTGAAATGGACTTATAATGACATGCATTGAACTAAACTTTTATTTCATTCAAATCTGATACCAAAAATCTAAACATTAACTTCAAAAAAACTGATACAATTTTTCTTCACAGAAAGAAAACTATATACTTAACTATTTTTCCTTTCTTCTTTGGCTGGTAGGAAACCAGAGACAAATCTGTGAGGGGGATTGATGTTGGCCTTCAGAGCAACATGATGTCCTCTCCCCTACTCATCTCCTAGTCCCAGTTAGCTCTTATTTTATTTTCCATGGCTCTCATCCTTTTAAATCTGCATTTCTTGTTTTAATGTATAAAGTTTCTTTCAGATGACTTAGATCTGTTGTGAATGCAAGTCAGGCTACAAATATTCAGTGATAAAAGACAGGCTATCCAAATACAGGGATGCCCATCAGAATTTTAGACTGGACAGCGTTGAGCATGATTCGTGGAGAGTACTCATTTTGTTCATTTGTAGCAAGTATAATTAGGGCTGCCAATTTTTTGCTTTGACAATTGTCAAATTCCTTTTGGCAAGTTTGATTTCACTTTTGTGTGGGCGTAAGAATATAGTTTATTTTGAAGTGCGTACTGCCAGTTTGTTTTTTTCTAAATAATCTTTTCCTTCCCTGCTATTCTTCTTGCCACTGATCCTTATTCTTTTCATTAGCATGGTTACCAATTTTTAGAACATCTTTATTTGGTTCATACATAAATGTTGGCATATACTTCTAACTCCAGAGGCACAAGCCTTGCAAATGGAGAGGACCACCTTGTTCTGTCTCCTCTACCCAAACATGCAAGTTTCTTCTCTGTTCACCATCTGCAAATGCCTTTCATCTCCAGCTCAGAATTTGGAGCTTCCCCGTATCTCCATTCAGAACCCACCTACCAGTGTTCTTCCCCTGCTGCCTTTCCCACAGCTATTACTCAGCCCTTCATTTGTCGCATGTTACCTTTTCAGTGACAGAAAAATAGTCAACCCCTCCACATATGTTCTTTTTAGATCTCTATTTTGCTCTGAATAATTATATTCCCTACCATGTTTCTTGGCAAGCAAAGGAGATATGCATTTCCTGTGTGTGAATGATATAAATACCAAATTCTAAAGAGAAAATAACCATTGGACCACTTTTTTGAATGATGGAGGGGACGGTGGAGGCTGCACTTGAATCTGACTCTCCCCATTGATTTGCTTCCTCTGAATGTGAAGTCAAGAGACATAGAGGTGGCCATGTTAGTTAAATTCACATTATCTGAAAATGTTCAAAGTGCTTGGGTGGTATTCAAGAGTCTTTGTGATTGAGCCCCTACCTACATCTTTAGCTTTAACTCTTTTCTTCCACCTGAACCCATACTGAACTACTCAGAGTTCTTAACTATGTGATGGGTGTTGCTAGACCTTTATGCCCTTGCATATGCTGTTCTCTCTGCCACAAATCCTCTTTTTGTCTTCTTTTTACCATCCTTTATTGGGACATGCCTTATGTATTCTTTCCGACTTAACTAAAGAATAAAAAAAGGTCCTCACGTGACTACATGAAGTTCTCTTGTCTCGTGGGTCAAGTGCTTCTCTTTCAGGCTGTGGTCAAATCTATTTCTTGCCTTGATTGTCACTAAATTGTATTTGTTTATTGTTCTCCGTTTCACCATGAGATGAGAGATCCTTGGGGCCGTGTTTGCCATTTATCCTTAATTTTTCCAGAGCTGAGCATGGCTTCTGGTTTATTACCGATTTCAATAGAAAACAAAAATACTTCTATAGAAATTTAATTGGTTAATTGGTTTAAATATATTCCCTTTGGCCCTGCTGGTGACTCCAAGAAGAAAACTTTTCCTTAGAGATTTTTTTCCCCCAAGTTACTTAGTCAGCATCTTTTAGAATGCAAACTGTTCTACGGGATTAAGTGGTCACTGTTATTGTGATAATGCTTCTTACTTTTGTATCTACCAAGATCCTTTGGTCAATCACCTCAAGTATAATTTAATACTTCCTATTAATCCAAATTGCAGAGTGCTGTATTCCATGTAACCATTTTAGAACATCTTTTGTTAAAGGCCTCAAGAGACTGAAGATTGCCTTTATATAAATGGGTGAAATTTGTACCTGAGTTAGTTGAGCTGTATTTTTCTGGCACATATTTAATAGCTTCTGTTAGGTGAATTACAAGTTAGGGACTTGATCATTCCCTTCCTATTTAGGAGTATGTAGTCTGGAGGAAAAAGAGTGGTGCTTACACCACGTCTTTCCTTCTCTCTCTCATTTTTCTTTCTTTTAAAAAAGAGACAATAATTCCTTGATCAGTGGCCATAATAGTCCTTGAGAAAGCACCATCCTGAAGCAGCTACAGGGTAGTTTTTGCATAATTGCCAGCACTCTCCTCCAGTTGCCTGAACTTACCAGTCACACACTATCCGACAAGATTTTGTTGGTATTTGTACTTTTTTTCTCACATTAGTTGGGATGTGGCCCTTGTCCACAAAAGAAACCTGAACTTCTTCTAAACAATGAATTTTAGCTAAAATATCCAGCCATCTAGGGTGGACATACAGAGAGAATCATACTCTCCCGAGTGGAGAGAATCAGATCTATTGTATGGCCAGTTTCTTTCCTTATAGTTGTTAACAAATATTTGACTTCTTTGTCTTATTTAGAGGATATCTACATTGGAAGGGATCTTAGCAATTTGGTTTAGCCTCCTGCTGTATATTTTCAAATCTATCATTATGATAGCAGAATAATAGCTCTCCAAAGATGTCCACATTGTCATCCCTAAGATCCTTATTAAATCTATTAACTTACATAGCAGAAGGGACTTTGCAGATGTGACTAAATTAAGAATCTTGAGAAGATTTTATCCTGCATTATGCAGGTGGGCCTCGTGTAATCACAGGGGTCTTTATAAGAAGGAGGCAGAAATGTTCGAGTCAGAGAGAGAGCTTTGAAGATGCTATGCTAATGGCTTTGAGGATAAAGGAAGGGGTCACAAGCCAAGGGTTGCATGTGACCTCTTGAAGCTGGAAAAGGCAAGTTATACAGATTGTCCCATAGAGCCTTCAGGAAAATCACAGCCCTGCTAATACCTGAGTATAGTCTAGTAAGACCTCTGACTTAAAAGATTGTAAGGTAAAAAGTTCTTTAAAGTCTGTAAAATTTGTGGTAAATTGTTAGAGTAGCCATTGGAAACTAATAACAACCACTCTTTTTTTTTTCCCCATAATCTCTTATCCTTTTATGTATTTATTTTATTATAGTCAGTTTACAATGTTGTGTCAATTTCTGGTATATAGCATAATGTTTCTGTCATACATATACATACATATATTTGTTTTCAAATTATTTTTCATTATAGGATAATACAAGATATTGGAAATAATTTCCCATGCTATACTGTATAAACTTGTTTATCTATTTTATATATAGTAGTTACTATCTGCAAATCTCAAACCCCCAATTTATCCCTTCCCTTCCCCATCCCTCTGGGAATTGTAAATTTGTTTTCTATGTCTGTGAGTTTGTTTCTGTTTTTACAACCACTCTTAGCATGGGTTAAGAACATTTCGAATGGTAGGGGGCCTGTCTGCTCCCTGAAGTGACTAATCCTCTTATGAAGCTAATGTACTTAGTGCTGTGTCTAGTTCTGTCCCTAGCCAGGTGTGTCTGTCTCCTTACATTTATTCACTGAACCTCGGTGTGCCCATTGGAAGTAAGAGGGTAGATCTACTCCCTCTTCACTGATACATCCTTTCAACTATTCAGACAGTTGATTTTTTATTAAAGGACTGAAAAGTTTGTGAGAACTAACTAAACTTCCATGTACATTACTTGCATTATTTTCTTGTATTTGAATTGAACTTTCTGCAACTTGAAATGCTTTATTACATTTTTTATATAGTAGAAGTTTTGAAATACAATATAGTGATTGTTTTTACATTCTTGAAAGGTGGTAAACTCAGCAAAACATCGTGTATTTAGAAAAATATCATCCATACTTTCAAATAGTGTCTCATTTTTGCAGATATTTCCCTTTTATATTGTATACATCGTCTAGACAGAAGATGAACTTAAGAACACAAACCCAGATCACTTTAAAGGCACATCTTAAGGCTATCTTGTTTTGTTTAGTCTTTGGTTTAGACACGAAAACTTCCTAGGGAGACAAAACATTAGTTTTAAATAGAAAGTGATGGGAGCAATTGAAATAGTAATTATAATTTCATGAAATCTTCAACATTTCCTATTCTAGGCATAGAGATATCTAAATGGAAGGTTTTTTTAAAACTTTTGTATTTAAGAATAACATGATATATAAATTGTCACAGATCGTAAGTGTATAGCTTTTTAATGCCCCAGGTGTAGATATAGAACGCTGTAACTTCCTGGAAGCCCCAGGTGTGCCCCTTACCAACTACACCCCCAACCCAAAGGCATCTATTGTCCTAAACACAGGTTATAAACTGCCTTTCTCTTTTTGGGTTGGGATGGGTACCGAGACAACATTTTATTAATCTTTTAAGCTCACTAATCTATTTCACCTTAACTGACCACAGCTAACTTGCTAACTATTTGAAACAAATGAACAAAAGAATACTGATTCGGTAGGAATGAATGAATTTATTCTAATAAAACACAGGGATTGTATCCAGGGTGATATTTGTGAAGTATTTCATTATCTTTCCCTTAATATTATGTCTTGAAACTCAAAGATCTGACCTTCATCTTGTAGATTTCAAAATTTCTTGCAAGTGATTAGGAATAGCTCTGTTGGGTTTTCATTATTTGAGGGGAGATGTGAATTATGTATTTAGTGGCAAGATAATAATAAATGATTAAATGAAAGAAACTTATAGCTTGGACTTACAAAAATGAAATTTATGTGCAAATGATGTATGAACTTTGTTATCAAAGTTGTTATCATTTCACGTGCTTGCATGAGGTTAAAATACAAATTTGTGTTCCTATGGAAACAGGATTATTGTCAAGAAGATTATAGATAAAACCCAAACAGTGCTTATATTAATCAATCTTAATTTAAATGCATTAAAATATATTTAAATAACTTATCATGTATTTTCAGTCAAGTGTAATGCTCCTCTTCCAATGTCCTTTTGCTGCATGGTATGAGTTCAGTCAGGAGTTCTATATGATGTCACTGGAAGAATCTTTAGTGACAGTCACTGATGATTTGTTTTCTTATCATTATAGATGAAGATTTGTGAAATTTCATCATAAAGGAAAAGTAAAAAACTGTAGTAAGTTTTCCTTATGTGTTCCTTCCAATAGTTACTTCACTGTAAAACTTAAAAAAAGCATACTTAGTTTCATTCTCTGTGATCATCGGGATATACTTCATCCCTGAAAGTGACAGAGAAAATCTATTTTCTGCAGGGAATCGAACAGGTAAGAAAGCATAGCTGGAGAAAAATTACAATTGGCATAAACATACTTATAGGCAGTGATCTTAGGAGGACTTATATAGTATATAAGCATAACTTAATCTGAAGATCCTAGAATTAGACCCTAGACAGTAACTGGAATATAACTTGTGATCTGCTTGTGTGACAAAAATTTGGATTATGTGACAAAAGCAAAGTTTTAAATTCTTCATTAAGTCATGAATATAAGGCTTGCCCTAAGATTTAGTTTCTGATCTTGATGAGCACTGCGTTTGATGAAATAGGGGAAGAACATGCAACCTCAAAATTTTTTACCTCTTGTTTGGAAACAGCTGACTAATGTTTGATCAGTGGTTTTCAGGTTTTTGTTGTTTTGCTTTTTGCAGATATGGTGTGTATGCTTTGTTCAAAGGAAACCCTAGGGGCCAGGCAAAATAGATGGAACCAGATTGCTTTGGCTAAGGGTGGGGAAAGGTCTTGGATGGTGAAAGGCTCCTCCTCTTCCTCTGTGTTTGGGCAGGGGAGCTGAACAGGGAATACACATTTGGGCATAACCCCTGGAGCTTTATGATTTGAGTACCTATGATTTGAGTATCTGAGGATAGATCATGAAAGGTAAATATCTGCCATTCCTGAAACATAATTAAAATGCATATATCCTACCCAGAGTAACTCATTTGGCTATTTGACAACATTGCCAGTTAATTCCGTCAGTAGGCACTAATTATATATTACTTTCACTCTAAGTTTGCAATTTGTATTAGAAACATTAAGGTGACTTTGGGATTTCAGGAACATCATGAATAAGCTCAAAGAAGCTCAAGTTTTTCCCTGAACTGAGTGCCTAAGGAGACTTTAAGTAGAGTCAATGGGAAATGGCCAGTGTGGGGGGCAGAAACCTGGACATAGGAGCCTGGTCTGGAGAAGCCTAAGTTTCTAGAATTGAAAACGGAAAAACATTTCAACTGGGAAGACAAAGTCATTCATTCATTTATTCAGTCATATTTAACAGATACTATACAGGTCTGCTATGTCCCAACACTTATTGGCCATATAGCAAAACTGAAAGATAAATCACACTATGGAAAGAGACGATGTATTTCCCATGCATCAAATACTCATGGAAAGTAATTCTACCTACAGCCTTTGGTAAGTGACCAAATTCTTTTGTCTAAAGCAGAAAAAATAAGGCAAGGGGGACATCTGAAATGGATGAACAGAGGATGTGGTTCAGTTGGTCCATGGCACTGAGTTGTTAGGTCAGAATTTAAAAGTAATTTAGACCTAGACAATTCTAAACTTTTGTCTGGAGATTTTACCATTTTGTCCTTTTGGTTTTGTTTTCTTTTTGATTTCTTAGAAAGTTTTCTTTTTCTTTTTTTCTTTTTTTTTTTTTTTTGAACCTTCAGCTGCTTATGAGAGACCAAGGGAATGACAGCAATTCAGAGAAGGGTTCCTGTAACCTCGCTGATGTCATTGTGGGATACAGCATACGAGGCCAGCACTAAAGGCATCTTTGTCTGAGGGATGAAGGGATATGGTAGACATAGTGCCTAGTAGAGAGAAAGCATCAGAGCATTAGATTGGGCTTTGTGTGGTATGAGGGCCTGCATGCCCCTCTTTCCCTTGAGGGATCTGCATGTGGGGGAGGCATGGTTGGCCACCAAAACAGAGAAGATCCTGTCTCTGTTTTGTGAAGAATCTTACTATGTTCTTAGTGGCTTGTGCCAGACATTTCAATTTAGATGTTCCTCAGCCTGCTAATTATTTACTCTTCGATGTGAATAAAGGATCTGGAAATGATTCTTCTCTTAACTTAATACCTCAGGTGTTAGGCCCCTGAAAGAAAAGGGGAAAGACCACTGAGGAAATGAAAGCACTGGATGGGAGCAGTGAAGATGAGTTGTAATTCTAAGTTCTGCTTTGGAAGGGCTTTAGCGTCCTCTAGAGAGTGGAGACAACCAAAAGGAAAGCCCCAGGAGAAAGAGCAGGACTTAAAGGGTCCTGGCTGGAAGAGCTCTGTGCTACCCAGCTTGGAAGATATACTCACCTGTCACCCCTGGTTCCCAATGGAAAATTCTCATGGCCATTAGGTTGAAGCTTCACCTTGAAGCTGGTGAAGTTCAGATCCTAAGAGTTTACAAACCATTTGGGACCCTTACTACATGCTGGGCAAAGTCCCTGGTGCTGATGATAGTGACGTAAATGCAGTAGACATGGTACCTGTCCCAGTGGAGAGTATAGACAGGGCATAAAAATAGGTGATACACAGATTTTTATGTCACAATACCCTTGTTTATAAATGTACAAGTTATTGTAAAGAAAAAGTAACTGATGCTAAAGAGGGCTGACCCTCCTAGTCCTAGGATTGTGAGAAACTTCCCAGAGTCACAGATGGCTAATTTGAGACATGAAGAATGAACAGAAGTCATCCTGGCATACAGCCCTAAGGCAGGGCCCAAGGAAAGACTCTTAGGCCTGGGATATGCATGCGGGCTAAGGGGTTGAGAGGGTGCAAGAACAGGCAGGACTGGCAGGTGAGGGCCAACCATGTAGGCTCCTGTAGACCATGTGATGGGAATAGGAATTCATCGCTGGTAGAAATATGACTTTTAATCTTACCACAGAACTAAATAATCTGTGGTCCCAACATGAGTTCTTCTAATTACTATGGGTTGTACCAAATGAGATAGATAACCATGGCTTTTTTTGTTATTGTTACAAATATAAAACAGAAAGGATTTATAGACAAGGAAATGAGTACCAGAGTTAAATCATAATTAATCTTACTTGTGTAGTAAGTCCATTAAAAATAGGCCTTATAAGGAGAGAAAAATTGAGATTTAACTTTATAGATCTATATACAAGAATGATTTAAGATTCACCCAAAATACTCCTCTTTGATGTTTCAGGGTAATCTGGGTTGGTTTGGCCAAATGAGGATTTTCTTCCTTTAAGAGTATATACTTCCAGAAAGCAAAGGAAAATGGAGGAGTTTAGAATGTTTTGAATCAATGATAGAAACTAATTTTCTCTTTGTTAGGGAAATTCGATCAGAAAGTATTAGATATGATTATTATAGTAACATTGAAGACCCAAGGTAATAGTCACTTACTTCTTTAGGTGAAGTACATCTCCGGATCTCTGAAATGCATATGTGGCCACTAAAAGGTGAATCCCTTCCAGTGTTGCTTGGGGACGCTGCAGAAGGTTGCATGCTTTTATATTTATTTAGAAATTTAAAATTGAAAGTGTGGTGTGGGTAGGGTTTTGTGATGTTGTTTATGTGAGTATTTTTCCTTGTTTTATGCATTTACTCCTCCCACCCCAACAGTTTTCAGGTGGAAGCATTGATCTTTCCCCTTCATGTATTAAGTATAGAGAAGTGGTTACGCATGCTGATTTGAGAGTTGAACTGAACTGGTTTGATCTCTGACTCCAGCTCTAACTCACTATATGACTGCTTCAGCACTATAAGCCTCAGCTTGTTTTCTGATGCTACCTGCCTTTTGGGGTCACTGTAAGATGTCAGTGAGCTAATGAATGCTAAATGCTTAGCACAGTGTCTGGCATGTATTAAGTGTGCAATGAAATGCATCCAATGGTTACTCCTATAACAGTTAGCTTGTTATGTTATAAACAGGTTTCCTTGACCCTTTAAAATGTTCTAAGCACTGATTGAGAACTTAACCCTTTTATATCAAATTATTGAAACTTGCTGTTTGGACGGCCCTGTAAGATGGCTCTTTACTGTAGCTGTGTTTTCCTGGGAAGACAAGGGCAGTCACGGGGGTGGGTTAGCCTTCTGTTTAACTGTTGCAAACAGTAGCCCCGTGTTTTCATAACTTTTGTAATGAAAATGCTCAATATGCCCTACTTTCTGGATACAGCTTAATTCAAGATAAGGATACATTTGAAGTGGCTTTTCCATTTTTCTTGTTGTTTTTGTCCAAGTACATTAAGTAGATGAGTCATTTTTATGATCTCGCCACCATATTTTGGAATTTTTCTTCTCTTTTCTACAGAGATAGGTATTTAATCTAAAACTACTGTCTCTGTACTGGTAAACACTTACCCTCTTACTGTGTTGAAATATCTTTCATTGCCTTTGAAAATTCTAATGACCAATCAGGTGTTTTTCCCTCCATCACTTTCTCTCCCTAGTGAAAACCTATTTTAATGGTATAGTATTTGAAGTGAGGAAATATTATGTAACTAAGGGTTGTATATGTTATATCTATGTTCACATTATGAGCAAATATTAAGGTCCATATGTAGGTATAAGTTTTTATGCACATACATTCTGCTCTTAACACGTAAAGAAAATATCCAATCAATTTGTTTCATTTTATGATGCAAAAAAGCATTTGTGAGAGTGTCTGGTCAAGATAACAGAAACCAGAAACCATTCTCAGTTTTTCAAACAGAGAGAATACAAGGCAAGGAATTATTTACAAATGTGTTGAAAAGGCTGAGGGAGAGAACAAGGGGAGATGTTATTACCCAGAGATTAGTAACTGCTGGCAATCACTGCAGCCCCTACAGTGGAAGGAGCAAAGGGGAAAGTGATACTTGAACCCTGCAAGCCTTACTCTGGTGGCGCTGCTGATGCTGCTTCTGACACCACCTGGCCGCTGCTCTGCGGGCTCACAGCTGCTGTTGCTGGTGGACTTGCTCCTCAAGTGGCTGGTGCCTACAGCTGCTGGCAGCTGGCACCACTGTGCTGCTCTTGCAGAGGCCAGCAGTTGTCTGGTGCTGCTGCCACCACTACCACAACCTACGAGTGCTAAGAGCTACTGATTGAATAGGGTTCCTATGTTGTCTGCTGCAGTGGAATTTACAGTCTAGAATGGAAAGCACACATTAAACAAATAAGCCTGTATGGTATATGTCCTGAAAGAGGACATTTCTCATCTTTCTGATTGATTCATTTTCAAAAATTGGCATTAGAGTTTTGTGATTAATCTAGAGAAAGGCTATCAAGTTAGCTGATTTAAATGCAATCAATAGTAAGTGCTTTTGGTGTATGTCTGTCACTTTCCCCTGATTCTGGAAGATAAAGATGGAAAATAAAACTGCTAAATTACATGTCAAATATGGCCACTTGGTTACTTGTAGTAAAACCAAGCTAGAATGGCCGTTAGAGCTCATCTTCATCAGTTGTTGTCTAAATGGGGTTAAACTACTAATTTGAGGCCTCCATACTGGACTTAAAGAATCAGAATGCCTGGGGTAGTGCCTGGGTGTGCATTTTAAACAAGCAGCTTGTGAGTTTTTGTACACATTAACACTGTAGAATTATTGAACCAGTGTCAACTCACTAAAACTCCTTTGATTTATGACTTCAGAAGCCAAAGGCTGAGGAAGATTTTATGATTTGCTCACTCTCTGTCTTCTCCTTTTCCTCTGGTAACTCCTGTGGGGATCCTCTGTGATACCTGCCCAGAGTTCTACACATCTTCCTCATGCCCAGTTCACAATCATAGTAACAGTAGGGAGCACTCACTCTATGTCAGATATACTGTGCCAAAATAAGCCTTTTACACATTATCTTATTTAATTTTAAAACAATCATAATATGTAGGCACTCTTCTATCTGCAGATAAGAGGAGGCTCCACATTTCACAACTGCTCGGGGGCAGAGAGCTCTTGTTGGACCCAGGACCTTCAAAATCCAAAGCTCAGGTGTGAAACCACTTGACTGAGCAAGGATTATTCTCTCTCTATGCCACCATGACAGTTTTCACAGTCCTTTAGTACAATATGATGGCATTTTAATTGTAGGCACACATGTTTGTTTGTCTCTGTGGCAGGAGGACCTGTGTCTTCATCCAGGTAAATGATAGTGGCTGGGTACTGCAGGGTCTGGAGCTTAGTACGTACTCAGTTAAACTATCTGTCCCCTTGGTCATTCTTTTATGCATTCATTCAATCTTAGTCAATTAGAGTGAGTCCAAATGAAAATACTAAGTTAAAGTAAATGTTAAGATTTCAGTATCTACATACATGGCAAAATTAAAAGATAAAATTTTGGCAGAATATTCATATGTATGGCAGTCAGTGTGTAGATATAATTAACTGATGTTCAGACTTTAGAAAGAAACTGATGGTACAAACTCTTGTTTTTGGCAATTACACAAAGCTAGAAAGACACTTTCCAAGAACTCAAAGACACTAAGAATGCATAATAATTCAAAAGGGAATCACTTTTTAGAAATTTTATCTCACATAAGTTGCAAATAACATTATAATTTTCCAGGATGAAAATCCCAAATTATGTCTCTTCAAAAAAGGAAATAAAAACGTGTAGTTTGCTTCCACTATTACTATATACTTCTTATTTTGTAATATACTAATTCTGCTTGCAGGTATGAATATCAAACATCAATTTATATCTGTCAGGTGACAAGGCACAGTGGGGTTATTACCTTATTCCTTCAGATCGATATGATTAAGCAACCAATTTCTTGTTAGAAACATATAATGGAACAAAACCAATGTAAGTCCATTTTCATCTTACTAGAATTTTTGTTCTTTGAAGTAATAATTTAAAAATTCCTTCTTAAGTATATTAAGCCTTTTAATTACAATGGTGGGTGATTTTTTAATGTTCACATGATTACTGAAGAATATAAACTGGGTATTCACAACACATATTAATAAAAGTTATTTAACTGATCAGGGTCCAGTTGCCTGAGTTGGTATTTGAGCTTTTATCAAAGGGTAGCTCAGATACTTCCCAAGAATATTAAGAATGGAAGCAAAAGTCAGCTCCAGGACTTAGCCTCTGCTTTATCCTGCTAGGAGATTTTCTAGAATATCTCTAGATGACTGGATGCTTGCAGCAGAAGCATCCTGTTTCTGCAGTTTCACTGATTTGCCCGACATTCCTGAGGTCTCCCTAGGCTGTTGATTAGAATTCAGACCATTTCAATGTCCTTTTCACAAAGCTGATGTAACTGCGTTATGAAAACAGCCAACTTGCAGAGCACTCTCTCAACTCTGATGAATTCAAGAAACATTTATTGAATTGTTGGTTATTTTCATGTGTGATTTATATCACTTAATATCGGGGTGCTCATTCAATGTACAGGTGGCAAAACTGAGGTCCAGAGAGGTTCGGTAACTTTCTCAACGTCACAGTCAGTCAGCAGAAGATCTGAGAGTTGAACATGAATCTTCCAATGTGAAACCTAGAACTCTCTGCACTATGTGTGAGTAGGTTGCTTTGAAAAGTATTTGTCAGGCTGCTAAGGAATTGTTTGCCTCAAGAAGGGTAAAAGATAAAAGCCCCAAACTTTAACTGACTTAAGCCAAATAGAAGAAATGATTATGGGAATGATTGAAGTGTAGGAAGTGCCACCAGTCTCCCCTAGGGCTGAGGAATGAAGTCAGGAGCAGAGTGACTGCATCTCTTTGCTATTCCTAGGTATCTCGTCTCTGCCTTTTCGCTTCAGCTTCACCATTTGCTACCTTACGAATGGGCTTTCTCTGCCCCCTCAAAGAAAATGACTAGTCTAGCCTGCGTGCTCTGTGTGTGTACGTAATAGAGCAGAGGACAGAGAGGTTAGGAGAGGGTGAGGGTGACGGGCGTCACTCAGTCTGTGGCCCACATGCAGAGCTATGGGAAGGGACACTGAGCTTCTCAGATGGCAGTCAGAGTGGATGTGAAGAGGACATAATTGGTGGCAAAATGATCTGAATTATTTATACAAACTCTTCCTTGTACTACATTGTTAAACTGTGATAGTTAAATCCGTGGTTCTCCCACTTGATTGGGAGCAGCTTTATGAATCTTAATTGGTTTTTCTAGTTTGCGTAAAGATACATATAGATACTATATATAGATATATAGATATATATCTGTCATCTAGCTATCAATCTGTCTATCCACGCATCTGTGTTTATAATTATATTCCAAATATGCACATATAATTCTATTTATGCAAACATTTTATTCCTGTTAATCAACTGAGAGTCATCTTCATCAGAGAGATATTTCGGTGTCTTTTCAAAATACAAGGGGGAAAACATCATCTTATTGTCATTTGTAAACCAGTTACTTGTGCTTATACAACTATTACTGGGTTAATATTAACAAGAAGAAGCAGGTAGTGCCCGAGATAAGAAATGGCACTTCTGTTAGTAGAACGTGCCTACCTTACACTGTGAGTTTCAAGCTCCTCTAGCATGATGAAGTACTCTGAGTAAACATCTTTAGCAACAGATATGGGTGAGTGGTCCTCCTAAAAATTATCCCACAGAGCAGTTTTTATGGACAAGTGGACTCTTGAGGAAAAACGACATTCATTTCAACTTAATATTAATCTGAAAATCCTAAACTCTCAGTTTCTAAAAACTTCCGCTACTTGTACAAGAAGGCCGAAAGTGAAAAATGTCAAGCCCATAATTACCTTCCCTCCTATGTGCTGAAAGGAATACAGGAACTGCTGAAATCATCCCTTTATAAAAATAATCTTTCTGAAAAAGATACATATTGAGTACATTCTTGGATAATGTCCTAGTTAAAAAACATTCAAGGTAAGGACTTTCTTTGTCTCTTACAACTCATCACTGAGCTGTTTACCAGTAAAAACTCAACCCAGTAATCATGTAGCTGATATGCTAAGCTTTAAAAACTTAAAGTTTTTGCATGTTTGTGCTTTGAAAGACTGTAGAAAGTAATATTTAGTAGTATGAAGGTTATCAGAAATATTCTGTACCACAAATAAGGCTGTAGAGCTATAGTCTTGATTTCACCAGAAGGAATAAGGTAGGTGTGAGCAATGTCTAGTTCTTGCTTTAATATCCATTGGCGCTGTGCTTTGTTAATTCCCAGCTTGCTTCATTTTCCTCACTGGAGGACTAGGCTAGAATGGACCACATCTAAATCTTCTAATTCTAGCATTCATGTGTTTTCTTAACCTATATTATCTTAGAGACAGAATGATCATGTTTCTTAACAAACAATAAACTTTAGAAAGACATGCTAATCATTGTTGAAGGTGGGTGATAGATACATGGGTTCATTTTACTGTTTACCTTTGTGAAGGAAATTTCAGAGAGATGGGGACAGAGAACAATCACTGTAGAAAATGGTGGCAATAATGAGGAAGTGCTGCAAGCAATAGATGAAACATCGCCTTTATCTGAAAAAACATGGTGTGTTAGTTTATTTTAATGAGTCACCCAAACCTGAAATGTGATATAAGCAATAGGATGTAGTAGGAAGCAGAAATAGAGAAATTGAAAAACCTCACAAGTACCCTTGAGTCATTTCAGTTGAAATGCTTTATCATTTTGTCATGAATGTCATATGAGATGTACTTATAGTCAAGTTTAATGAATATACATTACAGAGATAAATGGTTCATGAATTCACCATCATTTTGGATTATGCATTATTGCTCTTTAAAATCATTAGTTTGGAAAATTGGGATTTGATTGTAATTTACAATTTCCTAGCATGCACTGACTGGGCAAAAAAAAGAAGCAATCTGGATAAGGGCCAGATTTCAGAGCAAAATTTACAGATGCAAAGTGCTTGATCCGAAAAGTTAATAAGAACACATAGTCTGCAATCAGCTATAAAAGTTTGACCATGGATATTGTTGGTGAACCCAAGTTCATATGCCCAAGACACCGTGACCCCAAACAAGCCCAAACATTAGAGTTTGGAGCAGAGAAAGGTTTATTAGTTGAGGAGGGCACCAACCTGGAAGATGGGAGATCTAGACTCATCTCCCTTCCACCTTTCTGGTTGGCCAGGGTGCAAGATTTTTTAAAGACAAAAAAGGTAAAGGGGAGAGGTCTTTGTGATCCCAGATTTCACATACAGTTTGTTGGCACCAACTTGTGACTTCCTTTGTCCCCAGTGGTCATGATTATTCTGTATGTTCTAGTCTGGCCTGGTGATCCCTTAAACTTTCCTCTGGGAAAGTGCAGAAACAATCATTGAGCCATTTTATTATTTGTTTAGCGCCTATGTGATGGTTCAAAGTTTCAGTTCTCAATTGACACTCCTGGTGTCAACAATTTTTAAGTCCACTTGGGGCCAACTGGTTGAAGCTATGGAATATTATCTCAACAGTCTGGAGTCATAAATCAAGGTATTGGCTTAAACTAACAATCACGGAAAAGATTGTGTTGGGCTTGCTTTCCCTTTGTTTCTGCATTCCTTCACTTTCCTAATAAGTGATTGAATCTGGTCTTTGAAACTCAGGGAAGGTCTAGGAGACTAAAGCCTTTTTTCTACGAACAAGAAACGAGGGACACAGATAGGCATATGTACCTGGGAGGGCCACCTTGTCTTTGATACTCCTCATTCTTCATGGGAACAGGTGTGGGACAAGAAAGGGAATAGAGGTTAATCATAAACTTGACAGGGGAACTTGGTTTTAGAGGGGCTTGGTTTCAGAAATACCAATGGAATAACCCCACATTTGAGCTGTAATGTCAGAGGTCACACATATTCT